>NC_140075.1:4162038-4790541 GCF_964194135.1 Talpa europaea | reverse complement strand
CTCAAGTGTGGTCGCCATAGTTAACCTACCAGCAAAAGACCTGTAGTTCATGACCTTAGTCTATCCTTTGCACTTGTTTTCTTCACGTTGTATAGAAGAAATGGATTAAGTAGAAGAAGCCATACATTTTTGGGCATTAAATAATAGTTTGAATGGTTGTTCAGAAACCTAGAGAAAAATAAGATCGAAATACTGAGGATAAGTAAGCTTGGATGAAAGATAGGTGTATATGATGAAGTAACTTATATCTTGAAAACCAGGGAGTCATTTTGTGGCAGGTGATTTTATCAGAAGGCTTACATCTTGGAAGGTGCAGTGATTTATCTCTCCATATCCTCCAGATATTTCTTAGCTCGTAAGTGTCTTCTAGTACCACCGTCTGAAAATTACAGAAGCTTGGTTAACAACATGGGAATTCACATTGCATTGCCTTAGACTAAAAAGAATAATTTGGACTAACAGGCATATAGCAATCATTGGTGTGACATATGCAGGACCATCAAGAATGTCCAGAATAATAAGAATACAGAATGATCAATTAAACCAGCAAAGGGGCTGGCTTGAGACAGTACCCTGAGGAGCTGAGCACAGTATATAAAACTAAACTATTGGGCTATTTATGGTGCTGTATCCCCAGCAGCTAGACTACATGTGTCTGAGAGTTAAGGAATAGAAATATGATGAGCTCTAGTCACCATCATTCATACTGACTACTTAATGTAATTTACACTTCTCATCTGTAAAAGTTAATTTCACTGGAATAAAAATCTTGCCTCCATGGGGTGGGGGTGGGAAAATGATTTTACAAGACATTACAGTGAGAATACCACTAAAATTAAAGATACAAAGGGCTACATATTTTGTGCATTAATGCTGGCATACTAATAGGCAAATAAAATATTTTATCTATTGATGATGATCTAGTTGCCATATTGTTTGATTAGTAATGATCCTGCTCACTGTGACAGGTGGGGGAACTCACATTGTGAGTAGGAAGAGCTATTTTACGACCTGAGGGACGCCTGATACTCATATGCCTGAAATAACTGAACACTGGTATTTGTCACAACCATAACCTGATGGGTATATCCCAGCTAAGTCTTCCCAAGAGGCAATCAATGAAGACCGGTAGAAGACTGGCTGAAGAACAGCGGTACAAAGTAGAATGAGTGGGAATGGAGAAAAATGATGTCAATTATGTCAAAGTTTCAACTGGAGCAGAGGGGGCTGTGTCTGCTCCGCTGACACTCTTCTGCAGCGACCTTTGTGGTGATGGAGGCACTGTACAACTATGACGGTCATCTGATTTAATATGCACGGTATGACAAGGGAGCGAGCAGTGTTGGTCTATGTTGAAAACATCATGTCCCCGCCTCTTAGCTCTGTTTCAGCTGCTGGGTTTGGGGGAGGTTGCTTTGTGTGTGTTCGCTTGTTTGGTAATTAGAAAACGTAGGATGTCTCTTGTGTTGAGGAAGGCAACCACGAGAATGTGAGCACTTGTTGATTCAAAGTTGGACCTGGGATATTAAAGGCGCTGTACCTCTTCTCCCATCAGTATACATTCTGTTTGCCTTCCTTGCTCCTAGAAGCTGCCCAAGGACATATGACTGAAAAAGAAAAATGTTTAGACAATTTAGACAATACAGGTGATGACATAAACTTTTCAGTTTCGGTGATTACATTAACTTTTCAGAAAACTCCTTGTCTTGTAGCTGACCAAGACAAGGTTTTGTTAAGTACATACCATTCATTATTAAAAATGCCACCTACCAATATTCTAAGATCTTTCCAGGCCCTCCATGGATGGCAGTGGTTTCATATCACGCTTAAAAAATCTCCTGAGGTTGTGACCTGTGACACAAGCACAGAGAATTTGCAAAACTATGAGACATGGCAATATGGATGGGTACAAAATAAAAAATTGTTTCTACGTTTTCTTATATTTTTGGCATTTTCAAAGTTGTGAACAGTAAACTTTATATCTGTTCAAAACTTGTTAGGAAATTATTTTACTAAACATTTCAACTATAAAGACTCATACAGTTGGAAAAGTTATATAGTGTTCTCTTGAATAACCAACAATTTACCCCTATAAAAAAATTCTGGAATGAACATAAAGGATTACACACTGATTTCTGACATCTTACATTTTTCTCTAACCACTGAGAACAGAATGATTGTACGACTCCAAGACCATCCTCCAGGTTGTAACCTATGTGACTTTTCTGTCTGTAATTGTGTAACAAGAAAAGGCATCTACCAACATCTGTTTTGAAGAATCCATAGCTCTTAGCTTTATATCATTATCTTTCTAGCAAAAAACCTGAGTATTTCAGGACTATTAAAATTATAGCTTTAAACACATTACCAAACCACGATTTAAGGTCTGCTAACACCTATGGGAATACAATTGGCTCGAGTTTTCCAGTTGAGATCATGGTCAGAGGTGTGATACATGCCAGAAACCTCAGAAAAACACATATTCACACATCACTCCACCCTTTGCCACAAGGAAAAAAAAAAGGAAACAGAAGACTAGCAACTGTCCACCTTTTCCTAAATTCAAGGCATTACCAGTTCCTCTGTGCAGACTAGGTTGTCAAGTTCCATGTCTGAATACACAGAGAAATGCACAGGTCATAGGTGAAACACAGCAGCAGACAACCTGTTTTAAAGAGCAGGTTCTCGTGGCATTCTCTTTGTACTAGATTTGACCATTATTAAGTCCCAAAATATCCTAAAATAGAACTGTCCAAAATTCTTCAAAGCATATCCTTGAGGAAACTGGAATGGATCACTGTTTCTCACTAAATGAAAACTTGAAGTAGAAGTAAAAATAGTCTTCTACTTCAAGATATCATAGAAATTAATTTGTCGAAGTCATCCACTGTGAAGTTTCAACACCATTTGAATAGACTTTGGAAAAATTTTATTATCATTTATAACTTTGGGGAGAAAAGCTACAGAGAATCAGATTAAACATTACAGGCATTGTTTTAAAACACTCATTATTGTATCATTCTGCCTTGATATTATCTAATCATTTTATTATTTTTACTAACATGAAAAGGACCTATGAACATATGAGTCAAACCAAAGCTAAACTGTGAATAATAAAACAAAGTTAAACATTAGGTCTTCCCACATGCATAACTCTTACTCTCTCTACTTGATATTATTTGTCTTTTCTTTCATTTTTGAAAAGTTTTATGAGATGTAATGGATATAAAATAAGCTCTGCATTTTGGCCAATTTTATTGAGGTGTAATGTACATAGCACATCATTGTTTATTTATCTTAATGATTTCATATATGTTCACATTGCATAATGATTACTGCAATAGATTTAGTTAACCATCCTCACCTCATATAGTCACAATTGTTTTTTCCTTGGGATGTGAACTTTTAAGAGCATGTTTATCAGCTCTTCAGTATACCCTAAACCACTGCCAACTATAGTCACCGTGCTGTTCATTAAATGCCCAGAACTTATCTATCTTATGACTTGTACCTTTTGATCATTACCATCCATTTTTCCCACCCCTAGTCAATACCCCTACAGTATTTGAAAAACTATGACAAGTGGCAATACTGGTGGGTACAAAATGGAAAATTGTTTCTATGTTTTCTTATATTTTTTTGGCATTTTCAAAGTTGTGAACAGTAAACTATTTGTATCTGTTCAAAACTTGTTAGGGCATTATTTTACTAAACATTTCAACTAGAAATACCCTAATCAATACCCTAGTCAATACCCCTGGCAACCACCAATATTTTCTCTGTTTACGAGTTTGGGTTTTTTGGCATTCCACATTAAGTGAAATCATACAGTATTTATCCAACTATCCATAAATGAACACTTAGGTTGATTCCATGTATTGGCTGTTGTAAATAATGATGCAGTGAACAAGGGGAACAGATACAGTGATTCCATCCATTTGGATATGTACCCAGAAGAGGAATTGTTTGTGAGATTGAACATACTGTATTTTTCAAGGAATTGGTTCATTTCAGGATTATCCAATTTGTGGACAGACTTGTTTATAGTTTCTTCTCCTTCTCTTTCTTCTTCTGTAATCCTTTACAATTATATGGAACTTGTGACACTTTATTTTCTCAAGTTAGCAGACTGTGCCCTACTCTTGTCTTACTGAATCTTGTTAGAGCCTTATACATTTTACTGATCTTTTTAAAGAAATAATTTTTGTCTCCATTTATTTTTTCCATTAATTTCCTGTTTCCATTCTCACAAATGTCTGCTCTAGGCATTATTATTTATTTTCTTCTACTTGCTATGGCCTTACTTTTGTCATATTTTTCTAGTTTCCTAATGTGGAAACTTGTATTATGCATATTACATCTTTCTTCTTTTTATATCAATTCAAGGCTATGAATAGCCCTTGGTACACTGGATTCTCTATATTCCACATATTTTGATAAGTTGTGTTTTCATTTTTGCCCAATAAAAACTATTTTTTACTTTCTTTTGAGATTTAATACACAACAATAAGTAAATAAGTAACTGGGGTGTAGGTCAGAGATGAGGGGCTGAGAGGATTCACCAGAGACAGAGTGGGGAGCAGAACAGGCAGAAGGACCAAAATATACTGCTGAGGGCAGTGGGGCACCACTGGAGAGGTCTGCTGTACCTTATGTGAGTTAGCTCCCTGGCAGGGATGGAACTCAGGCCCATAGGGGTGATAGGGCTGAGATTAACCCCTAGGCCACCAGAATGGCTCCACCTGCTGTTGTTAGATGAAAAATTCTATAGCTATCCAATTAATTGACACTACTGTTGAGTTCCACTATGTCTGCACAGAGTTTTTCCTCTGGATTTGTCCAGAATGGGTGTGATGGGTGTAGAAATATCCAACTCTGTCAGTAGATTCATTTATTTCTCCTTGCAGTTCTTTCAGTGCGCTTGATTCTCATTGATTTTACGCAGTGAACTTTTCAATCTCAGACATAGCAATTTTTCATCTCTTGAATTTTAATGTGTGCCTCTTTTATATAGTCTATATCTCCTCTTAATGTCAATCTATTCTTCGGCTTCTTGAACACACAGAATTCAGCAATAATATTTGCTTTCATGTCCTAGTTTACTAATTCTGCCACTAATGTCATTTCTGGGTCTACTTCAATTGATCGATGTTTGTGTTTTCCTCTTTTTTAAAAGGTCTCATAATTTTTAATTGGATGGCAGGCATTTTAGATTTTCACATTGTTGGGTATGGTATAGATTTTTGTTTTTACAAACATTATTGAGTTTTGTTCAGAAACATGTTGAAGTTATCTATTAACATGTTGATCCTTTGGGGTCTTATTTTTAGGTGTTACTAAGTGGTAGCAGAGTTGATTTTCCTGAAGTCAATTTTCCCTCATGGTTATTTAGGTTGAAGATGTCAAATGCACATTTCAGAGAGTGGGAAGATCGTGTTGTCATTCTTCCATCTCATATAACACTTTATCATATGAGCCCATGAAGAATGACACAGAGCAGTGTATTTCTGCAGACAGTAGTCCCCATTGAGTGTTGATTAATATTTAAATTCTTTTTTAAGATTTATTTATTATGCATACAAGAACTCGGGCACAGGTCAGAGGCATGGGGGCTGAGAGGACCCACCAGAGACAGAGTGGGGAGCAGAACAGGTGGATTGACTGAAATACACTGCTTAGGGGAGCAGCAGGTGAGACAGGAGAGGTCTGCCATGCCATGCAGGTAGCATCCTGGCTGGGGACTGAATGAATGCAGTGCTGCAGTGGCTGAGAATAGCTTCATAGTGGTGCAACTTAACCCCTTGCACCACCAAGGAGGCCCCCGACATTTAAATTCTTAATGTTTGATCCATGCTGTCAATTGCTTAATGCTTTGTGGTGGATAGATATAGCTAAAAATATCCAAAGGGCTGACTTGGATAACCTAGAAATAGATTACAATATCTAAAAACTGACTGATTTTTTCATACTGGTTAAAGTGCTTGACTCTTGCTAGAAGCAGATTTCCATGTTTTAAAAATAAAATGCAGATTTTAATATTGCTCTAAAATCTCTGACACTATTTTATATGCCAAATGTGCTTGCTTTTTATATTGCAAATTTCTAAAATTATTCTGTCATTTTGCAGTCAAGGATATATCTGTGTAGTGTAATATAATCACAAACTATCTAAAGACCAGGCCCATCATGTCGTCCTATTATTCTGTATGTAGGTTTAGGTTACTTCTAATGAAGAGATTAATTCCACATATTCAAGTTAACAGATATTTATCAGGCAGGTTTATGGGATGAAAATGCTTACAGATCATCCAATGCTTACAGATTGGAGAGTGGTATGAAATACACTTTAATATATTTTCTTAGTTATTTTTATCTGTTAGGCTTATAGACCTATAAATAAAAGTGGTGGGTTTCCCAAAGGAATAAAGATTCAGCTTATGAGTTTATTTTATGCAGCCTTCATTCTACCTGTACAACACCTCAAGTCCTAACACAGGCGAATATAAAGCAACATCCTATTTTATTTTATTAGTGTATTTTACAACAATTGTGCTGCTGCACCTCCCCCTGCAGTGACCTTTAGGGCTAATGGCTTTCACCAGGGTCCCTAGGTCCAGCTGGGCAAGGAACCAGCGCACAGGGGAGTATAGCAACGTTCCCTGAAGACATAGATTAGACAGACCTATCAAAAGATAACGACCACCAGGAGCCACCACAAAAATGCTGACCAAAAGGAGCCTTATCTTGTCTCCTCAGACCTACAAACTTTATCCCTTCACTCTCTTTCTAAAACTTCTTCCTTCTCTTCTGTAAAGGGCATTGATTGCTAAATTAAAGAAACACATGAAATCTAGTAACAAGGATGACTCAAATGAAACACCACTAAACCTTGTGTAACAACAAAATTGTTAGTTCAATAATTGCTCTGTTATATGTTAAAATTCCTTAGCTTTGATCCCTAATGAAAAAATGATATTACATAAAAATAATAATAAGTGCACCTGTTATAATTAATAATGATTAATGAATTTGGTGGTTAGCTAGGAGAAAATGTAATTATATAAAACAAAAGACAAAACTAATGGTCTGACTGCTTAGGAATGTGCCTAGATCCAAATGTAACTCTGGACATAAATCACTGCCTTGTCAATGATAAGTTAAACCTATGAGCCAACTGGTTTAGTTCACTGATAACCAATCCTATGCCTTTAGAAAAACATATATACTGGCCACAAACTTAAATAAAATTACACTCAGATTTCCACTTTCTTGAGGTGCGTCTGTGTGTCATTTATTCACCGAATCCCTGACCACCCTGCACAGTCTCTCAACCCTGAGACGGCCTCATCGTTCACTGCTGTGCTGGTCCGCAGCATTGTGCAGATATACAAGTTTCAGAGATCATAAACACCCAAGGTCTTGAAGACTTTACCTTCCTGTAAAATGCTTTTTGAAACGTGGTTCTGTCTTCCAATCTAAAAATACAGCACTACCCTGGAAGGAACAAAGATTTATCTCTTCTCAATTTACAAGTAAATCCATTGTTAACCCACTTCACCTCTTGACCAGTAAAGGGCTGATTTATGATTGAAGGTCAATGAGTCTATCTGAGGCCATTTCTATAAGGTCAAGAAAAAAAGTACAGAAAAACTAGTACATTGTGCATAGTTTAATGCAAATTCAATGAACTGAGCTGCATTATACTATATCACATCAATCCTAAGGAACCATCTGACAATGCAAAACATATGTCCATGGTGAGACTGATGCCAAAAGCAAGCAATTACTTATTCCTCCAAAAGAACCATGGTCAAGATGATTGGCAATGGTCAGCATGGCACACTTGTCTCCTAATAATTTTGCTGAATTCCCATTTATAAATAACTACTTGTCCATTTATCTCCTGCATTTTCCTCCAATCAATTTTCAAGTCAATTTCTTTGTTTGCATGAATATATTATTCTATGCTATGGGACACAAACAACAAAACCCAAATATCACATATGTCTTTATAACAAAAGAATGTTAAAACAGGGCCTCCCTGGTGGCACATGGGGTTAAGCGCCACACTATGAAGCAATTGGCAGCCTCTGCAGCATGAGTTCGATCCCCTGGCCAGCCAGGGGGCTACCCATATGATGTAGCAGACCTCTCCTGTCCAGCCCGCTGCTCCCCTCAGCAGTGTATTTCAGTCAATCTGCCTGTTCTGTTCCCCGCTCTGTCTCTGGTGAATCCTTTCACCACCACCCGCCCCCCGCATCTCTGACCTGCGCCCCAGCTCTTGTATTCATAAATAAATAAATCTTTAAAAAATGCTGAAACAGATTGAAATAGGAAAACAGGTACATTTTAAGGAAAGTTCCTTAAAAATGGAAAGTGCAGTGAGTGTGTGGAGTTTCAAATCCTCCACTAATTATCCCTTTAAAGATTCTTGTTTCCTGGAGTATAGAGCATAGTTGTGGTTTCTTAAGGATTTTTTTTCTGGGATGTAGACCTCCTAAAACACCTTCACTTCATTATTACTCTTTCTTAGTGAATAAACAGTCAAAGAACTAGGAGGCTCTGGATGTGACCATAAGACATTATGATCAAAGGGATCTGACCATTTGGGATCCAGGGGGAATTATAGCGAATAGTAGCCTCTTCCTAATGTAACCTGTCTCCAGTGCTGTGTGCCAAAACAACACGTGGGGGATATTGTGTGTGGTATCCTTTCCTTGCGGCTTTGTAGAGCACATTGACTTTAAAATGCTCCAAGAAATTCTGTGACAGAGAGGTCTATTCAAGCTTGCACAGTCTATGTTTCTGCACAGATTTTGCAGTTGTGATTGCAGTAAACCTCATTCACCCATTAGTAGTGCTAGTCTAATCCAAATTTTCTTAAAATGTGGAAATTGAGACACCAAAATGTAAGTGATTTAGCCATGATATCCCAGATTGTATCAAAGCTTCAACTAGACTTCGGATTTGTGGCTGACAAACTCATGGCACCTTGGGGTGTTCTACTGAAACCTTTGTGAAAAGTTTGAGATATAGTTAATATCAGGGAAAAATAAAGGAGAAGAAAAATGTCTTTGCTCAAATATTTAAAAAATCTCATTTGCCCCAATATGTTATTTTTCTTAGATCTATTTATTTATGCATATAATAGCTGGGGTGCAGGCAAGAGGTGCAGGAGGTGAGAGGATTCACCAGTCAGAGTGGGAAGCAGAACAGGCAAGTTGACTGAAATACAGTACTGGGAAGTAACAGGCAAGACAGGAGAGGTTTGCTGTGCCATGTGAGTCACCTCCCTAGGTGGGGATTGAACTTGTGCTGCACTGGCTGCGGATACCTCCATGGTGTTGCGACTTAACCCCTTGCACCATGAGGGAGAGGCCCCACATCTATTATTTCTTTTTACTACTCTATGAAATGGCTCAAAACATATTACTTTATTTACCTTTGTCTTGTAATAAGGCAGTCTACTTAAGGAATTAGCCAAAAACATGGATCATTCTTCTTTAAAGTTGGAAAATTTAAATTGTATATTCCTGTATTTGTCTGTTCCAGTGACCATGACAAAGTAACTCATACTGGGTGGCTTAAATAACAGATATTTGTTTTCTCAGCTCTGGCGGCTGGAAGTTCAGATTAAAATGCTGTTAGTGTTGGTCTCTGACAGAACCTTTCTCCTTGGCTTGGAGATGGTTTGCCTTACCACTGTGTCCTCACAGGGTATGTCCTTTCTTTGGGTAAATACTTGGCGTTTATTCATTTTCGATAGTGACACCAGTCCTACTGGATTCGGCCATACTCTATGACTTTTAATAACTTACTTACCCCTGCAAAGTTCTTTCCACCAATTACAGTCACCCTGGGGACAGGGTTTTAACATATGAATTTTAAGGGGGATACAATTCAGCCCAAAACATTTCCAATCATATCTGTTACTTTTGTCTATCATTTGTTCTTTTGGCAAAACAGTTTTGTTTCATTTCTGACCTCTAAGGGTGTTCCAGGTTAGCACATTCTTGTCCTTATACTTTTCATACATATTTTACCACTGAAAAACTGAAGTTTGGTGAATAGACCCAACTTCAGTCTTGATTTGCACTGCCTTCAGTTTTTTAGAACTTACATTCCTGCACAGACCAGTCTCTGTGTCCATACTCTCAGTTTTGGAAACATGTCTCAAGCCATATGCTACTGTCCTTGAATATTTCCAACAATCAACTGCCCAAAATTCCCACTGCTTCTCTGATTAGATCCCTGGTCATTTTATAGAGTGGTTTCTGGGTCAGGATCCCATCTAGGAGGTGAACCTTTCCACTGGTGTCAGCCTGCTAGCCTTATCAACTTGTTCAATCTTTCTTTAAAAAGTAGTCAGTCTGCATGTTCTATTCCCCACTCTATCTCTGGTGAATCCTCTCACCCACCAGGATACAGTACCTCTGGCCTGCACCCCAGCTCTTAATAAATAAATTATTTTAAAAAATGAAGGGCCAAGGTGGAGGATGGAAAGCAAATTTGGTGGAGATTGTGATGTAGTACATAATACAGATATTCAAGTCTAGTGCTGTCATCTGATCCGAAAACTATATAAAGTTGCAAAACAATGTTAATTCAAAAACATCGGGCCAATGCAAAATGAGTAAGTTGCATTCAATAACTTTATTTTATTTTTATTTATTTTTTAAATATATATTTATTTATGCATAGAAGAACTGGGATGTAGGCTAGAGGTGAGGGGGCTAAGAGGATTGACCAGACACAGAGTGGGGAGCAGAACAGGCAAACTGAATGAAACACACTGCTGAGGGGAGCAGTGGTTGAGACAGGAGAGGTCTGCTGCGCCATGTGGGTTAGTTCCCTGGCTGGGGATTGAACTCAGGTCTAGAGGTGATAGCACTGAGACTTAACCCCTACACCACCTGGGGGTGGGGGGGCTGCATTTGATAACTTTAAAGACAACCTTTACATTAGGCATCATGGCTGTGTGATTAAAATGACCACTGACATCTTTATGTGGTTTTCAGTTATACTTTTTAAAAAATTCCTTCTCATAATAATTTTTGCAAAGTGAGAAACAGACATAGGTAGTTATACGACTTGGCTAGGATCATGCAGCTATTAAATGATTAAACCTAACTTAAACCTAATTGATTTCTACTGAAATTCAATAATTAACTCATTCAACATTGACTGCTTGCCAAATGGAGACAGACATTAATATGACAATAAAAATAGACTGTAGGATTGCAAACCTGAGAATTATTTATGTTTCTATTAGTTTAGGCTTTTTCGTGTATGAAATTTCACTAGCCATCCGATTCACCTGTTTATAGTGTTTAATAATCCATAAATCCAATCCATAATTAATATGACTACATTGCCTTTCTTTTCAATTAACACAGTGAAATGAATAACAAAAATGCATACAACTAAATGACAAAATTCCTGTTTTTATCAGAAAATGTGTATTTCAGACAGACAGAGCTTAGAAACCCTGGCAGAATTTATATCCAGACCTGCCCTCTAGACTCTGGTGAGAAGACAGAAACATTTATGGTGAAAAGTAGGGGAACCTTTAAGGCTGTGATTGGCCAAGAAAATCAAAGGAGGATTCAGAATTTCAGCCATGGGAGGGACAAAGTAGTTAAGTCAAAGAGGGGCATCTCCTTCATAGGGATGGGCTAGAGACTGATACAAGAAGTTTTTTTTTTTTTAATTTATTTATCCATACCAGAGCTGGGGTACAGGCCAGAGGTGTGGGGGATGAGAGGATTCACGAGAAACAGAGTGGGGAGCAGAACAGGCAGATTGAAATACACTGCTGAGGGGAGCAGCGGGCAAGGCAGGAAAGGTGTGTTGTGCCATGTGGGTAGCTCCCTGGCCAGGGATCAAACTTGTTCTACTGTGGCTGTGGACTGCTTCATAGGTTGCATCTTAACCCCTTGCACCACCAGGGAGGCCCTGATGCAAGAAGTTTTTTTTTTTTTTTAAAGCATTTAGTTTAAGGTTTTTAGTTGCCTGTTGATTTTGATTTTTACTTTATTATAATTTGTCTTTTTCCTGATCCTTTATTTAGGTTTTCTAGGTTCCTGCTATGAGTGAGACTATCTAGTATTTTTTTTTCTGTCTGGCTTATTTCACTGAGCATGATCCCCTCTAGCTCCACCCATGTTGCTATAAATGGCATGAGTTTATCTTTTTCGGTTGCTGAATAATATTCCATTGTGTATATGTACTACATACAGCTGAAAAGCATGAACCTATATACCCCCAAATCAGTTACAATGTTGTAAATTATTATTATCTTAATAAAATAATTTAAAAAAAGCATTTAGTATAAGAGAGAAGCTACTATAATGACTCACATTTCTTTTGGAAATAATTTATGCTGTTCACCATTAAGTGCCACTACAGTGGGAACTGAATAATACCATGCACCCGGTTTCCAAAAAAACTATTCATGGGCCTCCCCGGTGGCGCAGCGGTTGAGCGCTGGGTTGTGAAGCTGCCCACAGCCTCTGCGGTGCCGGTTCGATCCCCAGCTGCTCCCCGGCCACCGAAGGAGGGTCCCACATGACGTGCAGACCTCTCCTGCCGCCCGCTGCTCCCCTCAGCAGTGTACTTCAGTCCTTCTGCCTGCTCTGCTCCCAGCTCTGGCTGTGGTGAATTCTCTCACCCTCCCGCGCTTCTGACTGTACCCAGTGCATGCATAAACAAAAAAACAAACAAACAAACAAATAAATAAATAAAACATGCCTCTATAAAAAAAATGTTTAAAAAAAAAAACTATTCATGACTTGAAACACATTTTAATTTTTGACTATTACTTTTCCATGTCAACCTAAGACTGTAGGAACAAGCTTCCCAAATCCAGTAAGGACAATAAATTCCAGAGCTAAATGTTGGTGTCTGCTATCAAAGGCATGGAAAGTACATGTCAGCGTGTATTCTTCATACCATCAGCCCCAAAGAGTAGAAGAAACTCCCTAAACTTTCCTTCAGTACCTCATCGCAAACACTAGATTTCACCATCTTGAATATATGTCTATTCTTTATACTTTAAGGTATAACATTCTTTAATTCATCACCTTTAATATTTGTCTTTTTGTTACTTTTATAATTGTTTAAAAATCAAGTTATCTTCATTCTACTCAGGTGCAGCACTTGGAACTAAATATTTATTGTCTCCATCATTTATATTCATCAAAATTTCAGCAGCATATTTTTTCTATCTTTATAAGAAAATTCTGAGTTTATCTGATCTTCTCACAATTGTCCCAAGCCATTGCTAGTATTTTGTTTCACTTATGGTTCTATGTTCAATAATATTTTAACGATTGGTAGAGGAATCATCAGCATATTTCTTTGTAATATACTCCTCCTTTTACAAATCATCCATTCAATACAATATTAAATACCTACCCTATGTCATCTATTTATGAACCATATGATTCAGCAACATGTTGATTTTTCCTTTTTCAAAGGAGATTTATTTTGTCTTGCTGCACGAGAATCAAGAAAGATTAAAAGCCTATGCACACAAGCAAATAGTTACCAGAAAAGCTTTTTATGACACATGATTCTAACATGTCAGAAGAAAATTGCATTGAAAATGATGTAGTCTAAATAATAAGAAATACATTTGAAATTGAAAATTAAATATACTTTTGCATATCCTGATATGCTACTTCTCTTGCCTCATTTGCATGCAAATAATGGTTCAATCGCTATTTTAATTGCTATATTCTCCCAAAAGCAAGGAAAGAAATTTCAAAATATATGTATTATTTTGTATGGGGAAGAATGTTAATATTCACAAAATAATTACCTAATTTACATAGTGATTAGACTCATCTGCAATAAAGTATTTTTATAAATATACAGAGGAAACATTAGACATTGTGAAATTTGACAAGTGAAATATCAAGCAAATGTAATAAGTAAAATTGTATGCAGGTGAAAGACTTCTTGCTGCACCTCCCCCTGCAGTGACCTTTAGGGCTAATGGCTTTCGCCACGGTCCCTAGGTCCGCTGGGCAAGGGACCAGCGCGCAGGGGAGTACAGCAAAGTTCCCTGAAGACATAGATAAGACAGACACCTATCAAAAGATAACGACCACCAGGAGCCACCACAAGAATGCTGACCAAAAGGAGCCTTATCTCGTCTCCTCAGACCTACAAACTTTATCCCTTCACTCTCTAAAACTTCTTCCTTCTCTTCTGTAAAGGGCATTGATTGCTAAATTAAAGAAACATATAAAATCTAGTAACAAGGATGACTCAAATGAAACACCACTAAACCTTGTGTAACAACAAAATTGTTAGTTCAATAATTGCTGTTATATGTTAAAATTCCTTAGCTTTGATCCCTAATGGAAAAATGTTATTACATAAAAATAATAAGTGCACCTGTTATAATTAATAATGATTAATGAATTTGGTGGTTAGCTAGGAGAAAATGTAATTATATAAAACAAAAGACAAAACTAATGAATTGACTGCTTAGGAATGTGCCTAGATCCAAATGTAACTCTGGACATAAATCACTGCCTTGTCAATGATGAGTTAAACCTATGAGCCAACTGGTTTAGTTCACTGATAACCGACCCTATGCCTTTAGAAAAACATATATATACTGGCCACTAACTTAAATAGAATTACTTTCAGATTTTCACTCTCTTGAAGTGTGTCTGTGTGTCATTTCTTTCGCCGACTCCCTGACCACCCTGCGCAGTCTCTCAACCCTGAGACGGCCTCATCATCTACTGCTGTGCTGGTCCATGGCAACATCTAATACATTATTTTTAATATAACTTTACTGCTAATGTCAGAATAATAAGTCAAATCCTTAAGCATTCTGTGCATCATATTTGGTAGGTGAGAGTGGGGAAAGCAAATATAATGTTGTTAAAAAATATTGAACACGATCAAACACATCTGAAAGAGATCAATTCCTTAGGGAAGAATGTCTACCTACATAATTTCAAGTGGAGTAATCTGTTTTCTAATTAGCAAGGAAAAAAATCCCCTGTATCTGACCTTGAATTCTAAAATATTAGCTCTGAGGGAATATTTACAATCCAAAAGCTCAGATGCATAATGAATATACGGTCATGACTTTTACTGTTGTTAAGGTTCTTTTTAAATCATTCTTAGCCATAATCAGCCTCTGTTGACTGACATTTATAGTATGGAAATTGGCTGGAATACAAATCCAATGGCATTTGAAATTAGAAAACACATTACTGAGGAGGCAGGTTAAATATTTGTGGTGTTCAAAGTCATTTTTCTTGGGAGAACCAATACCTTTGTTCATTTTGATCAAGATTATATACTAAATGAGTTTTACATGTTGGAATTATTTTAGTTCTCTAATACTGTGTCCTTTGTCATTTTATATGCAGTTATTATTTATTTCAGAGAAATGTACTTTCCAGCTTTCAATGTTTTAAGTATGATAAAGGAGGGCAGACTTTAGGATTTAAACATGAAGAATTTGTAAGGTAGATATGTTTGTTACCTGAACACCAAGTGCTTGTATCCATAATTGATTGTCCTGATTATAAACAATCTGTTCACATATTTTTTTTCTTTTTATTTTTTTTAATTAATAAATTTTATTTTTATATTCCTCATACAATTGCAATCCCCCCATTCTGACCCCAATCCCTCCCCTCCCGCCCCCCACCCCCCAAAAAGTGTCTCTGGTTCATAGTTTTTGTTGATTTTGATTTTCACTTTCTTATAGTTATTCATTTTCCTGGTCCCTTATTTAAGTATTCTAGATTCCTGCTATGAGTGAGACCATCCGGTATTTTTCTTTTTCTTTTTGGCTTATTTCGCTGAGCATGATCCCTTCCAGAGCCATCCATGTTGCTGCAAATTGCATGTGTTTATCTTTTTTGAATGCTGAGTAATATTCCATGGTATATATGTACCACATCTTCTTGATCCAGTCATCTATTTTTGGGCATTTGGGCTGTTTCCAAAGCTTAGCTATTGTAAATAGTGCTGCTATAAACATAGGGGTGCAGGTGTTCTTTGGAATGGATGTTTGTGTTCTTTGGGTAAATACCAAGGAGTGGAGATGCTGGATCCTGTGGAAGCTCTATGTTTAGTAGGTCCAGAAATCTCCACACAGCTCTCCATAGTGGTTGGACCAGTTTGCACTCTCACCAACAGTGCAGAAGAGTTCCTTTTTCTCCACAACCTCGCCAACATTTGTTGTTGCTAGTTTTTTTAATATGTGCCATTCTCACTGGTGTAAGATGGTATCTCATGGTAGTTTTGATTTGCATTTCCCTGATTGCAAGTGATGTTGAACATTTTTTCATATGCCTGTTGGCCATTCGCATTTACTCTTCAGAGAAGTTTCTTTTTAGCTCCTCTGTCCATTTTTTGACTGCATTATTTTCTTTGTTGTTGTTGAGTCTCATCAGCTCTTTGCAGATTTTTGTGATCAGTCCTTTATCATTAGTGTTGTGTGCAAAAATGTTCTCCCAGTTGGTGGGGTTTCTCTTTGTTTTTGTTATTGTCTCTTTTGCTGTGCAGAAGCTCTTTAATTTGATGTAGTCCCAGCTGTTGATCTTTGCCTTCACTATCACTGCTTTGGGTGATGTGTCTGTAAAGATGTCTTTGATATGCAAATCACATAGTGTTTCGCCTATATTTCCTTCTATGTATTTTACGGTTTCAGGTGTTATGTCTAGTTCTTTAATCCATTTTGAGTTGATTTTTGTATATGGTGTGAGGTAGTGGTCAAGCTTCATTCTTTCGCATGTAGCGACCCAGTTTTCCCAGCACCATTTATTGAACAAACTTTCTTTGCTCCAATGCATAGTCTTTGCTCCTTTGTCAAAGATTACTTGACCATAAATCTGTGGGTTTATTTCTGGATTTTCTATTCGATTCCATTGGTCTGTATGTCTGTTCTTGTTCCAATACCATGCAGTTTTGATGATTATGGCTTTGTAGTAGAGTTTGAAGTCTGGGAGTGTGATGACTCCATTCCCTTCTTTTTTTTTTTTTTCAGGAGAGCTTTGGCTATTCGGGGTTTTTTGTGATCCCATATGAATTTCATCAATAATTGTTCTATTTCTTTGAAGAATGACATTGAAATTTTGATTGGAATAGCATTGAATCTGTATATTGCTTTTGGTAGGATGGCCATTTTAATAATGTTTATTCTCCCAATCCATGAGCAGGGGATGTTTTTCCATTTCTTTGTGTCTTCTTCTATTTCTTTTAACAGTGTTTTATAGTTTTCTTTGTATAGGTCCTTTACCTCTTTTGTTAGATTTATTCCCAAATATTTGATTTTTTTTGTTTCAATAATAAAAGGGATTTTTTTTTTATTTTTTTCTTCTTCAGATTTATTGTTTGTATATAGGAAGGCTACTCACTTTTGCGTGTTGATTTTGTATCCTGCCACTTTACTGAACTGATTGATGAGTTGAATTAGTTTTTCTGTGGAGTTTTTGGGGTTCTCTATGTATATTATCATATCATTTGCAAAGAGTGATAGTTTGACTTCTTCTTTTCCTATTTGGATTCCTTGGATGTCTTTCTCTTGTCTTATTGCTCTGGCTAGGACTTCCAGTATTATATTGAAAAGCAGTGGTGAAAGTGGACATCCTTGTCTTGTTCCAGATCTTAATGGAATTGCTTTCAGCTTTTCACCATGGAGAATGATACTGGCTGTTGGCTTGTCATATATGGCCTTTATGATGTTGAGGTACGTTCCTTGTATCCCAAGAATTTCAAGGGCTTTTATCATGAATGGGTGTTGCACTTTGTCGAAAGCTTTCTCAGCATCTATTGATATTATCATATGGTTTTTATATTTCTTTTTGTTGATGTGTTGGATAACGTTGATTGATTTTCGGATGTTAAACCATCCTTGTGTCCCTGGAATGAATCCTACTTGATCGTGGTGAATTACCTTATGGATACACTGTTGGATTCTGATAGCTAAAATTTTATTGAGGATTTTTGCATCCGTGTTCATTAGGGAGATTGGCCTATAGTTTTCTTTTTTTGTGTTGTCCTTGTTCGGTTTTGGTATTAGTGTAATGTTGGCTTCATAGAACGTGTTAGTAAGGGGAAAATAATAAATGACCAGAAGAATGAAATTGAGTCCCTAAGGAGGGAAGTAAAAGAAATGCAGGAGATCAAAGAATTAATGGAGACGCTGAAGAACTCTGGGAAAAGCAATGAAAGCAGAATAGATGAAATGGAAGAACGAATAAGTACTCTTGAAGACACAGAAATAAAAAGAACTAAAACAGAAAAGGAAGGAGAAGTATGAAGGAAAAAAAAAACGAAGAAAGACTTCGGGAACTATCTGACTCCATGAGGAAAGGAAATATAAGAGTTATAGGAATCCCAGAAGGAGAGGAGAGAGATGTAGGAACAGAGAAAATATTCATGGATATAATTGAAGAGAACTTCCCAAACGCGAAGAAGGATCTGAAAATTGATATACAAGAAGCAAGAAGAACACCAAAATTCCATGACGAAAGGTAAAATACAGCAAGACACATAATAGTAAAGCTCCCAAGAATCTAAAACAAGGAAAAAATAATGAAACTAATAAGAGGGAAGAAACAGATAACATTCAAAGGGAAACCAATCAGACTGACATCAGACTTCTCTGAAGAAACACTACGGGCAAGGAGAGAGTGGAGGGACATAGTCAACAGACTCCAAGAAAACAGATGCCAACCAAGAATACTCTATCCCGCAAAGCTCTCCTTCCTCTTTGAAGAAAGAATATGGACCTTCCCAGACAAACAGAAACTCCAGAATTTTATTACGACTAAACCCCCACTCCAAAAAATACTACAAGGAGTCCTAAAGCCAGAACCTCAGAGGGACGAATAACAACAAAAGAAGGCCAAAGAAAGTTATTAAAAGAATAAATAAATAAAATCAAAGGAAAGACAAACACAATGGCAAATACTAACTCTAAATGTAAATGGACTAAATTCTCCAATAAAAAGACACAGAGTTGCAGGCTGGATTAAGAAACAAAACCCAACCTTTTGCTGTCTCCAGGAAACACATTTAGCTGCAAAAGATAAAAATAGACTCAAAGTTAAAGGATGGAAAACAATTCTACAAGCAAATGGACCATAAAAGAAGGCAGGAACAGCTATACTCATATCAGATAAAACATATTTCAAACTTAAAAAGATAAAAAGAGACCCCAGTGGTCATTACATTATGATCAAGGGGACAATACTTCAAGAAGAAATAACACTCATTAACATATATTCACCAAACGAAGGAGCACCAAAATATATCAGACAACTATTGGTATCACTGAAAACAGACATCAGAGAAAACACATACGTAGTGGGAGACTTCAACACACCACTATCAACAATGGATAGATCAACAAGACAAAAAATAAGTAAAGACATTAAAGCTCTAAATAAGGATCTAGAGTGCTTGGGCTTAACAGACATATATAGAACACTAAACCCAAAAAAATCTGAGTATACATTTTTCTCAAGCGCACACGGATCATTCTCTAGGATCAATCATATACTGGGACACAAGACAAACATCAACAGATACACCAAGATTGAAATCATACCAAACATCTTTTCTGACCATGAAGGCATCAAACTAGAAATAAACCATAAAAAAAGGCAAGGTACTCTCCTACCTCATGGAGATTGAAACCCACCCTACTTGAAGTCCACTGGACTAACGAGGAGATAAAAGAAGAAATTAAAAAAATTCTTTGAATTGAATGACAAGGAGGACACCAATTTCCTAAATGTATGGGATGCAGCAAAAGCAGTAATAAGAGGAAAATATATAGCAATAGATGCTCACATCAAGAAACAAGAAAGAACTCAAAGAGACAACCTAATCTCGAAGCTCAAAGATCTAGAAAAAGAACAACAAAAAAACCCTAAAACCAGTAGAAGAAAAGAAATAATAAAAACCAAAACAGAAATAAATGAAATTGAAACTAAAAAAACAATCCAAAAGATCAATGAAACCAAGAGCTGGTTCTTCTTCGAAAAAATCAATAAAATAGATAAACCCCTAGCCAGGCTCACAAGGGCAAAAAGGGAGAAAGCACAAATAAATAGGATAATAAATGAAAGAGGAGAAATCACAACGGACACAGCAGAAATCAAAAGAATAATTAATAACTACTATGAACAGTTATATGGAAACAAGTTCAACAATCTAGAGGAGATGGACAAATTCCTACAACTCTACAATCACCCAAAGCTAGATAAAGAAGAAATAGAACACCTAAAAAGACCAATTACAATTAGCGAAATTGAAATGGTAATCAAAAACCTCCCCAAAAACAAAAGCCCAGGACCTGATGGATTTACAAATGAATTCTACCAAACATTCAGAGACGAATTGGTGCCTATCCTTCACAAACTCTTCCAAAAAATTGTTCACATATTTGTTTGTGGGTTTTCAGTGATGTAGACACAACAATTAAAACATGAACAGGAGGCTGAACAAGGAAGATAAAGAATGCAGAGTCTTAATGAAAAATTCCAGTTCACAACATTTTCTCCCAGAATCCAGGACAAGGGATTCCTGAGCTTCTGGGAGAACAGTAAGATACTGTCTAGACTTGGGAACTGCAATTTTAAGGAAGAGGACATGGGGGCCTCCCTGGTGGTGCAAGCATTTAAGATGTAACCTATGAAGCTATTGGCAGCCACTGCACCCCACACACCTATGACCTGTACCCCAGTTCTTATATGCATTAAATGAATAAATCTTTAAAAAAAAGAGATCACTGCAATGAAATCTATTGGGATTTTAGAGTCAGCCAGACCTGCAATGAAAACTTGATCCTCATTCATATTCTGATTGTAGGAACTTCTGACTATTCAGAAGTTTAGGCTTATGTGAAATGAGAATGAAGACAGTATCTGCCAGGATGATGGTGAGGATTAAATTAGATTGTTAATGATCATAAAGTCTGCATGTGACCCCATTAAAAATAATGGCAAATATGAATGTTGTAGAAGGTTCAGACTCCTGGGGTGTTTATCCCTTTAGCAACTCACTTTCACAATCCTTTGAGGTAACAATGGTTTGGTATCTGTGATTGTTTCTATGATATGTTTAAGAAAGCTGACAGTTAACATTCACAAGGACACAGATCAATGTATGTATTCTGAAATAGTAAATCAATGCAATAAAACTCTATGTGATTATAAATGACTGGACATCCTGCCAAATGTATATTTATCTCTTTATTTCTACTTATTCATTGTCCAGGAGCTGAGGATAACTCCTCAAATAAAGTAGAATTACACCAGACATATAGTAGTGGCTGAAATTTATATTATAAATGGAAATTTCTTAAAAGTGGACAATGTAAGAAAATTCTGAATTTCAGTCTTCTAGGACACTGAAGAAGTCTCTCTGATGGGATACAGCCCGGGAAATTGACACTCAAGAGTAATCCTGTATGAAGTCACACAGAGCATGGGAAATGTGGAGATACGTCCAAATACTGAATAATTCTGCAAGGCTTTTGTAACCTTGATATCAAAACCAAAAATAAAGTATATTGCACAGGCCCAACAAAAAGTCCATTGTCAGGCTAAATCCTGCATAAGTGGACTTTTTCCAAAGAATGCAAGGGGT
Organism: Talpa europaea; assembly: GCF_964194135.1. Lineage (NCBI taxonomy): Eukaryota > Metazoa > Chordata > Mammalia > Eulipotyphla > Talpidae > Talpa > Talpa europaea. Next base: position 4,768,902 of record NC_140075.1, on the reverse strand, counting down.
TTTGGCACTACAAAATCTAGAAATCTAACACTCTCTTAAAAGATTAAAGGAGAAAACACACAGATCCAGGAAAGAATCTGACATTAGCATCCATTAGTAATTAGATTTTGTCCCACACTAACATTAAAAAGGAATTTTCCTAACTGAATAACCAGCGTCTGTAGAAAATCTCAGTCAAGAAGGAACCATTCAACATAAAGTGTCAGGACAATTGTTTATTCTAGAAAAATACATTTTGAAAATGCTGCTTATTTTTTATGATGGATTTGTCATGAAACTCAGAGCAAATGTCATAAATTGTCTATGGAACCTGCCCAAACCTGCTTTAATTAAGAATGCCAGGATTTTTGGAGATGGTACAGGACAGAGGTGAAAGGTCAGCAGAAAACATCATACCGTATAACAGCCCTGTCCATCAGAAATACAAAGCAAACCACATGCCTATTATAAATTTACTGGTAGCCACATTAAAAACAACAAACAGGTAAAGATATGTGGCTGGTGGCTGCCACATTGGTGAATTGCACAGCACAGTTGTAAAAGCCCCAAGGGCCTAATGAAGAAACCAGATTTGCATGTCAATAAAGGGTAGATCAATACGTGCCCACTATCAAAGAAATAATTGTGAGTATATTGTTCCTCAAACACACTAGCACTTCATTCCCTCTATTCTGGGATTTTATTATTCCCCATTTTCCTTTTGAAAAATATGGGGTGAGGGCCTCCCCAGTGGTGCAAGTGGTTAAGTCCCAGCACTATGAGGCTATTTGTAGCCACTGTAGCACAAGTTCAATCCCCGGCCAGGGAGGTGACTCACATGGCGCAACAGACCTCTCCTATCTCACTTGCTGCTCCCCTCAGGAGCGTATATATCAGCCAGTCTGCCTGTTCTGCTACCCACTCTGTCCCCATGCACATCTGGCCTACACCCCAGTTCTTGTATGCATCAGTAAATGAAAATAAATCTTTAAAAAATAAAGGGTGAAATGACATGACTTTATTCTGAATTTATAATTTCAGAATTTACAAGCGTAATTGGACCCCATCAAACATGCTTTTAAGAAATGATCTTAGCAACTGCATTATATTCTGTATGGATTTTTGTTCATTTTTATTTTATTTTTCACATTTATTTAAATTGTATTTTTTATATTCCCCATACAATTACAACCCCCTTATTTTGACTCCAAGCCCTCCTTTCCCCGCCCCCCAGCCCCCAAAGAGTGTCTCTGGTTCATAGTTGTTTGTTGATTTTGATATTTTCTTTCTTATAGTTATTCTTTTTCCTGGTCCCTTATATAAGTTTTCTAGATTCCTGCTATGAGTGAGACCATCTGATATTTTTCTTTTTCTTTCTGGCTTATCTCACTGAGCATGAGCATGATCCCTTCCAGCTCCATCCATGTTGCTGCAAACTGCATGAGTTTATCTTTTTTGAATGCTGAGTAATATTCCATGGTGTATATGTCCCACATCTTCTTGATCCAGTCATCTATTTTTGGGCATTTGGGCTGTTTCCAAAGCTTAGCTATTGTTAACAGTGCTGCTATAAACATAGGGGTGCAGGTGCTCTTTGGAATTAATGTTTCTGTGTCCTTTGGGTAAATACCTAGGAGTGGAATTGCTGGATCATATGGAAGTTCTATACTTAGTTGGTCAAGTAATCTCCACACAACTCTCCATATTGGCTGGACCAGTTTGCACAACATTTGTTGTTGCTAGTTTTTTTAATATGTGCCATTCTCACTGGTGTAAGATGGTATCTCATGGTAGTTTTGATTTGCATTTCCCTGATGACAAGTGATGTTGAACATTTTTTTGTATGCCTGTTGGCCATTTGCATTTCCTCTTCAGAGAAGTTTCTTTTTAGCTCTTCTGCCCATTTTTTTGACTGGGTTATTTTCTTTGTTTTTGTTGAATCTCATCAGCTCTTGTAGATTTTTGTGATCAGTCCTTTATCATTAGTGTTGTGTGCAAAAATGTTCTCCCAGTGGGTGGGGATTTTTGATCATTTTTAAAAAGAAAATCTCTGACCGTTAGTCTCTGGTATTATTTGTCTATACTGCAACAGTGTCTTGATAAAGTCCTGTTATAATAATCTGTGTGCCAGGATGGGACAAAGATGCTTTTCAGAAAGGTTGTACTACAGGTAGCCATCAGAGAGTGCTCCTTTGCCACCCAAACCTATTGTGATTTAGAAAATTCCTTTTCCAGGTTAAGAAGTGGTGCATTGTTTCCCTTAGGTGTCTCCACGGCTCCATACAGAGTGGAAAGAAATTAGATAATGCAAAAGACTTACCAGATGGATATTCAATCAGTACTTTTGTGTAAAATTCTTTCTCTAAATTGAATATTGAAGAAATAGCTACATTGAACTTTTAAAATTAACATCTTTGTTTTCTAGCACCCTTCCCTCCCATGACTGCCCAGCTCTAAGGAAAAGAAGGATGGAGTGTGTGTTGGATGTGTTTACAGAACACATGACAGTAAGCATTAAGAATAACCCCAAAATAATTGGCTGAAAGCAAATAATTTTCAGTGCCCTTGTTTCAAGATTTGAGATAACAAATTACCTTTTTAACAAGAAACAGACTTTGTGTTTAAATCTTGTCTTCTTTTAGAGGCTGCAACTATTGAGAACACTCATTTGTTGCTTTCCAGATCAAGTCTCCTATTGATGTTTCTTGTTACTCTAAATCTTGACCTTCCATTTGTGTTTAAGTCCCTTTATAATCAACTTTCACCCTGGCTGGGTAAAGATATACCCCCTACTCACTAATATACAGAGCCTCCCCCTATCTGCGTATCCTGCACTATTATGCACTGTGTGATGTTATCAGTGACACTTACTAGACAGTCATTCCCTAGCAATGCTCTCTCTTTTCCTGCAATTTGTTCAAATTCTGCCCAGCTTTGGAGGTGCACTTGATATCCAGGGTTTTGTTAGCACTGGGGACAAGAGTAGGCATTTTCAGTTTAAATAATGGGATATAGAAAGGTACTGTTAAAATCTGGGAAGAGTCATGGAATGTGCCATATTAAGAAAACTATAGGCTTGGAACCAAGGAAGTGTTTGGGGTATCTATAGTATGTTGTTGGTATTGTAATTTGGAAGGAGAGAGTAATTTTTGGATTTGCACAGATTGATCTTTGGTAGATGATGCCCAAGGCATTGTCATTGGAGGGAAAACAGATTGTAAATTCTTAATCCTATTCTATGGAATTTTGGGGGCAATTGTTGGTAGTGTTTCCAGGTTGTTCTGACTCAGATGTCTTCGATTTCACTGTATATTGGGGTTGACCATAATGACAATGGAATTTGAGTACCTATCTACTGACTGTAGAGATGTTGATATGGATATGTGATTAGTAACGTGGTGTTAGGTCACAAATGAAAAAAAAAAATGTAAGAGGTGACAGGATCCATAAATGTGGGCTTTAAAGATGGAATATTCCAGAAATGGGGACTTTCATGACCTTAATCACTTCAAGTAATAAAAGTCTTCTATGTTGTGATATATAGACAGTTGGGGAATATGTTTGGTAAGCACAGCAGAAGGTGCTGGTAGTTGGGGAGGTAACATACATCTGAAGAGGTGTGAACATAACCCCCTAAATCATATCCAGTGTTGTCAACCAATATGACATCACAAAAGAAAAAACAAAATGTCTGATATTTCACTTTCAAAAACGAAAAGAACTACTAATGTATATTCACACTGGGAAAGAAAATAAGTATTTGAATCAATAGTGCTGAATTATAAATACTACATTGTAAGAATTTCTTAGCTAAATATGATTTATCATCAGGATGACCATACATCCCCATTTGCTTTGGGCAGTTCAAATTTATACCTGCTGTCCCTGTATATTATTAATTGTACCTCTTTATTCTCATAGTTGTTTCTATTTGGATGGTAAATAATAGGGACACTGTGCTAATTCCTACTGAGCATTTATTACATGACTGGTGATATTCTGAATGACCTCTGAATTAATTTCTCTACACAACACCCTCATAAGATAGTAAAATCATTTTTTTTTTAATGAGCAAACAGAATCCCAAGGATTAGCATTCAGAGGATCTCACAACTATGAAGTTAAATCAGCTATATAGGCTACCAATAGAGAATTCAGGCAGATTTTAATGAATTCTAACATAGAATCATTGAGAACAGTTAAAATTGTTCTTTTGGTAAGGGAGTTAGAAAGTATACGGAGATTTTTCCACAGGGTAAAAATAAAAAAAAAATATTTCAATCAATGACACCTATTCTTTGCTAAACAAAACAAAGGCTCTGTGATAGGATGAGCATAAATAGTTGGGTGGGGGTTGAGGTGTGCAGGAGGCAGGATTGGGAGCAGGAGTATATTCAGCTATGAAGAAGATGACATTTACAGTTCATTAACATAAGCCTCACTGCTCCTTGGAACACCAGAAAGCATCTTACAGTTCTTTAGTATCCTACAGGTACTTGGTATCCTGAAAGAGTTCTGAATAGGGTAGAAACAGAAGGTCAAAAAATAATTGATTTGGAGTAATTTGTCTTAGGTAAATAACTGTTCATACCCATACTCTTCTGAGAGGCTGTTAATCTAAATCAACCTGGTAGCTAGTTGTAAGAATATTAACAATGGTGGTATTCCTTCTGGATAGAGTAATAGACTCCATTGATTCTACTCGATATACGTGCTCATCTGTGCTCAATAAATTCTTTATGAGTGAGTTTTGCAAGGGAGTAAATGCAGATCCAATCCATGAATAATCATGCCATAACAAATGCACCTTAGAAAATTTTAAATATCCAATTCAATTTGAATGAGTAGCACATTGAAAATGAATTGCATTTTTAAACAAACAGTCCATAATTGTTGATTCTTTGGGATCCCAACACCATGACTATTCCATACAAGTTTGTTCTTGTCCAAGCTGTGTGTAATGGTCCAGGTCACAATCCTTAGTTTACTTTTATAAAATTCCCTAATCTTTAATATAGAGGATGCTCAAAGTATGTGCTTCCTCATTGCATTTCTCAGAAAGTTTTATTTTCCCTCTGAAATGGTCAAATTTGTTGGATGCCTGCTCTGTTTAAGAATGACTTCCATGTTTCTTTGATTTTTTTACCTCGAAGTTCCATGTTCATATTTTGTTCTTTGACCTTAAAATTTGTGTTCTACATCTGGAACTAAAATGAAAGTAAACTCCAGTCTTTGGCTGAGTAATTTCATAAAGAGGATAAAAAATAAAAATAGCTTCCTCCAATGGGAGAAATATATGCCATCTTATTTTCTCTATAATGGCATAAACATTAAACTTGTTTGCAAGAACTCAGAAACACCTATAACAATGTCATCTTAATGAATAACTTTTCTCTCCTGTGAATCATAGTGGTTATAAATGGACATTTATATCTTATCAACTAAAATATTCTGGTTTAGCACCTGATAATTTATTTTTAAGTACCCAAAATATTTATTTTTATTTTTTATTTTAATTTAAATATTTTATTTTATATAATTCTTACATTTTTTTCATCTTTGCACAATGTATGCATTTTCATTTTAGTTCTATTCCCCATACAATTGCACCCCCTCCCTTATTTTGACATTAGTCCTTCCTTTCCCCATCCCTCCCTACCCACTTCCCCCACAGTGTGTCTCTGGTTTATAGTTGCTTATTGATTTTGATTTTTACTTTGTATTGATTAGTCTTTTTCCTGGTCTCTTATTTAAGTTTTCTAAATTCCTGATATGAGTGAGACCATCTGGTATTTTTCTTTTTCTTTCTGGCTTATTTCGCTGAGCATGATCCCTTCCAGCGCCATCCATGTTGCTGCAAATGGCATGTGTTTATCTTTTTTTGAATGCTGAGTAATATTCCATGGTGTTTATGTCCCACATCTTCTTGATCCAGTCATCTATTTTTGGGCATTTGGGTTGCTTCCATAGCTTAGCTATTGTAAATAGTGCTGCTATAAACATAGGGGTGCAGGTGCCCTTTGGAATTAATGTTTCTGTGTCCTCTGGGTAAATACCTAGGAGTGGAATTGCTGGATCATATGGAAGCTCTATCTTTAGTAGGTTGAGGAATCTCATACAGCTCTCCATAGTGGTTGGACCAGTTTGCACTCCCACCAACAGTGCAGAAGAGTTCCTTTTTCTCCACAATCTCGCCAACATTTGTTGTTGATAGTTTTTTTTTTTTTTTTAACATGTGCCAATTTTTAAATAGGTGAAGTAGGGGGCCTCCCTTGGTGGCACAGCAGTTGAGCGCTGGGCAGCCTGCATCACTGGTTTGTTCCCCAGCTGCCAGGGAGGATCCCACAAAAAAAAAAAAAAAAAAAGGTGAAGTAATATTAACGTACTTGCTTAACTCTAACACTGGGAACACACTTCCTACCTATTCCTAGTTTTTTTTTTTTTTTTTAAGGTTTATTTATTTATTCATTTATACAAGCACTGGGTACAGTCAGAAGTGCAGGAGGGTGAGAGAATTCACCAGAGCCAGAGCAGGGAACAGAGCAGGCAGAAGGACCAAAGTACACTGCTGAGGGGAGCAGAGGGTGGCAGGAGAGGTCTGTGCGCCATGTGGGACCCTCCTCCAGTGGCCGGGGAGCAGCTGGGGATCGAACCGGCGCTGCAGAGGCTGCGGGCAGCTTTGCAACCCAGCGCTCAACCACTGCACCACCGGGGAGGCCCCTATTCCTAGTTCTTCAAGATGAAGATATGGACAAACATCTTGGTTGATTTCTAGGACATATATAATGTGTCCATATATAGAGAGATGATCTATATAGTAAATATTTTTTTGTTTATTGAACACAAATATTTCTTGACTATCATACTGGAAAAGTAGGTTCAAAGATGAACCAAATAATGGGCCCTATTAGAAGGAGATTAAGGTCTTAAATATTAACATATTCTGATGAAAATATATCCAACATTGAGATGTTTGCAAATTGAATCGCCCTTCCCTAGTGTTGTTATATTTTTAGGGGGGAGGAAATAAGGAAGATGTTTTATTTTATGTAGTAAGTCTTTTTTTTAAAGATTTATTTATTTGTTTGTTTATTTATTTATTTATACAAGCACTGGATAGTCAGAAGCGTGGGAGGGTGAGAGGATTCACCAGAGCCAGAGCAGGTAACAGAACAGGCAGAGTGACGAAATACACTGTTGAGGGGAGCAGTGGGTGCAACAGGAGAGGTCTACACACCATGTGGGACCCTTGCAGGTGGCTGGGGATCGAACTGGTGCTGCAGAGGCTGCCAGCAGCTTCACAGCCCTGCGCTCAACCACTGAGCCACCAGGGGAGGTCCTATGTAGTAAATCTTTACTTAGCATTATTGATAGGTCCTTGGAAGCAGAGATTTAGGCGAAGGACATATATGAGGAAATCAACTTCACCATAGGTTAATTGATATAAACAAAAGTGAAGTTGTTATGACATATCTCTGCTCACAAAAATATTACCAAACTTCTAAAGAACCAAAGCACTTGTAATATTAAACAATAATTTTATTCATTCATTCATTTTTCCAAGCAACTTATTTTTTTCTTCAAGATCTGGGTTTGCCAGATGGTATCTCAGAAGTTCAAGGCCCAACATTGGGACCAACCTTGGATAGGAAGTCTTCCCCCCACAGGACACACTCACACTGAGACTGCAGCAAGTTAGACATGAAAAAGACTGTCATGTACACCTCTTTGAGATATAGGAGGGGTGCAGAGCACCCAGAAAAACCCACAGAAATGGGGACAATGTACAGGCCCCACACAGACAGTGACCCCTGGTAGGTCATTGAATGTCTTTCTTCACCCATATTATAAATAAACAACTTGAATAAAATGGCATTATTCAAGGACCTGCCGTGTGTGTGTGTGTGTGTATGTGTTTAGTTTACATATCATAGCAAGATTTTCTTTACAATAAAAGAAAGCAAAGTCCAAATTACTTTCTGAGAGCTTTATACTTATAGCAGTTAATATAGTAATATCTACATTCTTTCTAATGAGAAATGGTGAACTAATATAGGACTTACTGCCTTGGGGAACTTTCTAGAACATGGCATGGAGAGATGAAATCTATGCAGAAATCAGGAGTCTAGCTAAGCTAACTAGGCTAGCTCTGAATGTGCAGGAAGATATCTGAGACCAGTACTGTGGAGGCCCATTGAAATTCTGGGGCACAATAGAAATTGAAATTCTGGGGTAGGTAACCCAGGAGCACCCTGCAGCCCTCTAATTTCCATGCTATAAAAAGGGTCCGGTCATCTGTGTGCACAAAGGTAAAGGAGACTCTTAGTGTGAAAGAAATTTAATACAATTTATGCATATAAAGAGAGAAGAAAAGATTAATGTCACAGTAAAACACCCTAGATTTATCCATTCCCTGTAGGTAAATGCCTGGCTCAACAGGGTTGGCCCCAAACAGGGCCACTAAACTACAAAATCTTGCCATGAGTCTACCTCTTCAGTAAAACGAGTTGTACTAAAAAATTTAATGTATGTCCAGTACACTGAGCAGTGAAGATATAAAATTAATGTTTTTGAACGAGTGATAAAGGAGAACAAACTTAGTCCAAAATACATAGATGAAAAGATATCATAAAGAACAGAAATCAGTGAGGTAGATTCCAGGAAAATGATAGAGAAAAATCAACAAAGCAAATACTTTTTAACCCTAAATTCCATAACTACATTCTCTGATACACAAAAGCTGCAGGAAGATGTGACAAAACACAAATTCTAAAGACAGTCTTCTAAGTCTTTTCCAAAAAACTGATACAATGGAATATCCCTAGCAATAGTGTTTGCAGAAGAGCTATAAAAAGCCAAACTGTCAATCTCAACATTAAAAGGACTATCTCTGCTAATTTTATAGTCATTACAGAATAATAAGAGACAAGTAGAGAAAAGTTTATAAATATGATAATCAAAATAAAATAAAGATACCTCTTGAAACACACAATTTAATGAAACTGACACTATAATAGCCTGAATAGCCCTCAATCTAGTAAAGAAATCAACTACTTTTATTAAAAATGTAATGTATACCCATTACACTGAACAGTGAAGATATGAAATTAATACTTTTGAATGGGTGAATGAATAGCATGAAGTCTGCTTACAGTACGTACTAGAAATACAAAGTTGACAAAGAAAATTAGAAGTCTGGTTGGATACTATATTTGTTTCTTTCTGAAAGTCTTCACTCAAAACATTCAAAGTGTTAAATAGTATTAGCTATCATCGTTCCTAAGGTGCTGTGCTGAGGGTAACATAGGTTTTTATTTTGCAGAAGTCCTCTGTGAGGGTGGAAGTCCCTAGGACTGGAAACATCTTAATAATAGATAATGTAATGTGAGTTAATCAACACAAATGGAAAACAGGGTCAGCTCCTAAAAGGGTGATACATGATAGCAAGGGAAGGGGAAAGAGACAATATAGGAACATAGGAAAATATCCAAGACAAAGACTTCATAATTTTTCCAGAGCAAACCATGAATGGGAGTATGATTAATCTAGTGTCATTAGAATTTCATTGAAACAACCAAAGCCTTTTCCTTCAACCTTCACAACTACTGTATTATGCAATGAGAGTTTCTTAAAATGAAAAAAAAAAAGAGATCAATCCCACAAATTTTTGAAAAAAAATCAATTATCCAATGGGAAAGACATGCATCACCATTGATTACATCCTGCCTGTGTTAGAGATGATAAATGGTGGCAGCCGCGGCATTGATCTGTGGGAAAGGCTTCCACTCATCTTGCATGCCAAAATGGAGTTGCTCATGCCAAGCCCCACCAATGCTAGTATACAGACTAAGGGGTACTCTGGGGTTCCCACATCTGCACATTAAAGGGGTTCTGCCAACAACTGCACAAAGACAAAGTGTAAAAGACCTTTAAAAGGATTGGTGTGCTTACAGAGAAGAGAAGAAAGGATAATATTATCCAAGGTTACCCACCCTCTATTGGGTAAGTATCTAGACAAACAGGGTTATCTCAAAGATGAGCCACTGAAACCTGAAAATTTGTCACAAGTGTAAGTCACCTTAGGAAGGGGACACAAGGGACAGGGTAATTCTGGGATAAACAAAGCAAAATCAAAGTACAAATCAAGATTATACTGAACATAATACCTTCTAGCTTCATCCATGTTGCTGTGAATGGCATGAGTTATCACTTATCACAGGAATATAGGGAAACCAAGTAAGACATCAGTGTAAAAAAATAATAACAATACAACACACAACAAAACTAAACAAAACTAGACAATTATAAACCAGAGACATCCTGCAGGGGAGGAGGAGGGAGAGGGACCAGAGGGAGGGAGGGAGGAGCACAGGGGACTGAGGTGATGGTGCACGGGTGCCCTGGGGAAGGAAACTATAAGGGGACTACACCTGAGGTGGGGGGGCTTGTTTAAAAATGAACAATGATATAAAAAATAGGGCCTCCCTGGCGGTGCAGCGGTTGTGCGCTGGGTTGGAAAGCTGCCCGCAGCCTCTACAGCGCCGGTTCGATCCCCGGCTGCTCCCCGGCCACCAGAGGAAGGTCCCACATGGCGCGCAGACCTCTCCTGCCGCCCGATGCTCCCCTCAGCAGTGTACTTTGGTCCTTCTGCCTGCTCTGCTCCCCGCTCTGGCTCTGGTGAATTCTCTCACCCTCCCGCGCTTCTGACTGTACCCAGTGCTTGTATAAATAAATAATTTTTGAAAAAAAAAATAAAGTGACGATTTGCACCCACGAAGACGCCTGATTCACTTTCTTCCAAAAAAGTTTGAATTTACTAGAGAAAAAGCTTGAGCACGGAGGGACTTCCTCCCGCCCTTCGTGACCTAATCATGTGGAGGGTTTATCTCCTCATTTTTTACACATACAAGAACTGGGGTACAGGCCAGAGATGTGGGGGGTGAGGATTCACCAGAAACAGAGTGGGGAGCAGAACAGGAGGGTCTACTGAAACACTGCTGAGGAGAGCAGCGGGGAGACAGGAGGGGTCTGCAGCCCCCAGTGGGCTGCTCCCTGGCCGGGACGGAACTCGTGTAGCAGAGGCTGCGGACAGCCTCACAGAGCTGTGTCTGACCCTTGCTCCCCAGGGAGGCCCTGTGGCCTCCTTCCTGAAGATCCTCTCTGGAGGGCAGAGGCTGGGCGCCCTGGGTTAGATCCTCATCACCTGCCCCCAGGGCACAAGGTGGGGTGGAGAGACCGGCTCACCTTCAGGGCCGCCATTCAGACCCTGTTGGTGGCAGGGTGCTCTCCTGCCAGCCAGAAGGGGGCAGGGAGGGGGCGATGGCCCTGGACTGTCACCCCGCGGTCTCAAACCCTGAGGCGCTTCCCTGAGATGAACATGCGGGTGGGGAGCAGGACAGGTGCACCCACTCGGCACGAGGAGGCGGGAGACGCGTCTGCGGAGGCGGGTCATGGAGGGACACGCTCAGGAATGAGCCCCGACCCCCAGGGTCTTCCTGGCCTGGGAAGAAGCCAGCCAAGCCCACCGGTCCCCACCCGCTGCACCCCCGCAGGACCCTCGAGGCCCCTCTCCGCGGGCAGCCGCATGGAGGTGTTCCCACGCCCCCCCCACCCCCCTCACCTGCTACTCCTGCGACCGCAGAGGCCCCAGGCCCAAGACAGGTCGCGCCGAAACTGGGGTCGCACCGAAACTGGGGTCCTGCCGGCCCCGACTTCACTCTGGGGCTCAGGTGGGGCGCGCAGGCGGGAACACGCAGGTGAGGCCGGCAGGTGCGTGGGGCCGGCACACCTGGGCGCATCCCGTGGGGGGCCCATCGAGGAGCTCCGCCGGAAGGGAGGAGATGGCCTGTGTCTGCTCCCAACACGCCCACGGACACGTCAGGAGCCATTCAAGGGGCGACAGGCATCTGTCCCGAGCTGGGCACCTGCTCGGGATTCCTCAGCGGGGACCGCGGACGCGCCAGACCGGCCCTCCCGGGAGAGACAGGTGGGCCCGCTGCGCCCATCGGGCGGGGCACTGTGCACCAGGCTCCCTGGCCCAGCAACACCTGGCGCCCTCGCCACCCCGCGTGCACGGCATCCCCTGCCTCCAGGCACCCGGCGGGGCGGCCTCTTCTCTGCCCTGCGCTTACCGAACCACTGCTGGGCCCCACATCCTCCTCAGCCTGCTCCACCGTCCACCTGCAGCTGCCCCAGCGCACCAGGGACACGGTCCACTGTCCTCTGTCCAACCGTCCTCGCGGTTGGCACTTACACATCGTCTCCAGCGATTTGTTGCTGGAAGACATGGCTAGTGAGTACTGTCACACTCGAAGATTTCATCTGCATTGGAAAGCATCTCCTTAGGTCATCCCCCCCTGAAAAAGACTGTATCAAGCAGTCTACATATTCTAAATTCACAAGGCCTCCCCTGGTGGCGCAGCGTTGAGCGCTGGGCTGTGAAGCTGCCTGCAGCCTCTGCAGCGCTGGTTCAATCCCTGGCCACCAGCGAGGGTCCCACAAGGCGCGCAGACCTCTCCTGCCATGCCTACTGCTCCCCTCAGTGGTGTATTTCTTCAGTTTGCCTGTTCTGTACCCCGCTCTGGCTCTGGTGAATTCTGTCACCCTCCCACGCTTCTGACTGTACCCAGTGCTTGTATAAATAAATAAATAAATCTTAAAAAAATTCAAAAGTTCTCTGCAGAAGGATGGCACAATTTCATTGTTTTCTAAGGAAGGAGTGAGAGGATGTATCTCACTGCACCGTTGCCAACATGTCCCTCTAGGTGTCAAGGGCTGGGAGCACCCGGTCCACGAGAAGCAAGGACACAATAAAGTTTCATTATAGGTAGGAGATATTTAACTACTTGAGACCCTCAACAATAAGCAGCATTGGCTCTGTAGAACAAATAAGTGAAATAATTAAAACACCCCTGAGTTTTAGAAGGTAAAATGGAGGACTCGAGGAAGGAAACTGGAGCAGAATGGCCAGATGCTCGCCAGCACACGTTCTCTGCGCACCACACAACAAGATCACATCACGGGTCTCCACTGCAATCCCACACGGTTTCTAAACAAATGTAAGTCCACCTCATAGAAAAGGGTTAGAAACAGTTGCAGCAACATGACATTCCTGGCAGAGAGAAAGACGAAGACCCCGCAGTTGACCTGGAGTGGCGCGGGCACTGGGGGCATTGACCCCCTGGCTCAAGCAGCTTAAAAGTCCACATGTATGTTCTGACTGCAAACTGTTACCTCAAAGAGCAGTGGACTAACTGCTATCTTGTGCGACACCTGCGTTATACACTGTGTCTTACATTGTTAGGGAAACTGTCAGCTGAGTGATGAGGAAAATAGGCTGACAGCACGGTGTTGTATTGATCAGCCCCATAAACCTACACGGGCTATTTACCAGCTGAATCACACGTTGAAGCCACATCTATCATTTTCTCACGTGGACACTACATTGCATTTAGCAGGAAGTGCAAGGGCTTCGGGCACCTACTGTCACAGTCACAGCTGCTGCTTCACAATAGTTTCCTTGACATTAGTCCTTAAGCAAGAATCCTTTAGAGCATAGAATATACAATGGAACAAGGACAGTCTCTTCAGTAAATGTTGCTGGGAAAACTGGACAGCTACACGCAAAAGAATGAAACTAGGATATCTCACGTCACATTCAAAAACCAACTCAAGGTCCTCCCTGGTGGCGCAGTGGTTGAGCGCTGGGTTGCGAAGCTGCCCGCAGCCTCTGCGGCGCCGATTCGATCCCCGGCTGCTCTCAGGCCACCGGAGGAGGGTCCCACATGGCGCGCAGACCTCTCCTGCCGCCCGCTGCTCCCCTCAGCAGTGTGCTTCAGTCCTTCTGCCTGCTCTGCTCCCCACTCTGGCTCTCATGAATTCCCTTACCCTCCCGCGCTTCTGACTATACCCAGTGTATGTATAAATAAACAAACAAATAAACAAATAAATAAAATATGTGCCTCTTTAAAAAAAAAAAAAACAAAAACCAACTCAAAATGAATAAAAGCCTTGAATATCTGAAACTGTAAAACACATAGGAGGTAACACAGGCAAAAACCTCCTAACAGTCACCTCAGAAACATCTGTGAGTTCTCATGTCACATGCAAAAAAAAAATGGAGAAGAGAAACAGCTGGGACTCCAAGAACTAAAAATCTTGGTACAGCAAGAAAGACAATAACCAAGACAAAGGGACACCGCCGGCTGGGAGGGGAGCTTTGCACTCCAGACAAGTGATAAGGGACTGACTTCAAAGATGTACAAACAGCTCACAAGACTCAACAAAAACAAAGCCAACAACCCCGTGGAAAAACGGAAGAACCAGTCATTTCTCAAAGGGAACCGCAGACGGCCAACAGGCACATGAAACAGGCTCCACATCCCTTAGGACCATAGAAATGCCAATCAAAACCCCATGAGACGCCCCCTCACACCCTCAGAACGGCTCCCACTGAAAAAACCTGCCGAGGACGTGGAGAAAAAGGAGCCTCTTACACTGCTGGGGGATGCGAGCTGGTCCCCCACCGTGGAGAGCTGCATGGAAGGTCCACAAATCACTACAAAAGGAGCAGACATCGGCCCCAGCCATTCCACTCCTCGGAAGCCACTGACAGGACACAGGAACATGAATTCCAAAGGACACCTGTGCTCTGATGTTCACTGTGGCTCCACTGCCGAGAGCCAAGACAGGAATCAAACCTTCCTGCCCCCAAACAGAAGAGTGGATGACAAAGATGACGTCCAGATAAAGCTAAAATGATGGAAGGGATTATGTTCTGAACAAAGAGAGAAGGAAAAAGACCTGGATTACATCATCACCTCCAGGAGGAATACAGGGGAATGAGGAAAGGGTCGCGAAAAAGATAAAACTGGCAGGCAGATGACAGAGCTGAGACGCCAGCAGGGGATGGGGCAGAAGAGGAGCCAGGAGGGGTCGAGGAGCACCAGGGCCTGGGGTGATGGGTCACAGGGGTGGTGGGGAGGGGAGATTTGCAAGGAGCATACACGAGGGGAGCAATCCAATATTGCCCAAAGATGAACAACAATTTAATAAAAAGCTATTAAAAGGCAAGAATCCTTTAAAAATAATTCAGGGGCCTCTGGTGGCACAGAGGTGAAGTCTCAGCACTGTGAAGCTGTTCTCAGTACTGCAGACATGAGTTCGATCCCTGGCCAGGGAGGTGACCCACATGGCACAGTAGACCTCTCCTGTCTCCCCACTGGCCCCCTCAGCAGTGGATTTCAGTAGATCCACCTGTTGTGCTACCCACTCTCTCTGCGGAGAATCCTCTCACCCCCTCATACCTCTGGCTTGCATCCCAGTTCTTGTATGCATAAATAATCCTCCAAAAAATTCCCTTATTTTGTAGAACTGGGGTGTAGACCAGAGGTTTGGGGGTGAGAGGATTCACCAGATACTGAGTGTGGCGACAAACAGGCAGAACCACTGAAATACCTGGCTAACGGGAGCAGCGGGTGAGACAGGAGAGGCCTGCTGCGGCCATATGTGGGGCGGCTCTGTTGTCGGGGCTCAAATTCTGACCAGAGCTGTGATAGCACTGAGACTTAACCCCGAGGCCACCACGGAGGCCCCCGAAAACCTTCATCATGAAAGGTAGGTAAAGACAGCCAATAGCACACAGTTCAACTTTTCCTTGTTGAGGACATTTTGGAGGTGAGCAATTCCAGCATCGAGGGGCACCACAGAGGCTTAGAGTACTGTACAGAACGTGACAACCAAGTTAGAAAACCTAGAGAGATCACTTACCCACGCAACATGCAGGGTGCCCTGTAGACAGACAGCTACCGTGGACATGAATGGCATCGCCCAGGAACTGATGGATACCAGAAGCAACAGGAACAGCAACTGTGACATCATCACTGCATGAACTTGGGAGAACAGAGTGAACCAGGTAACTCCACGCAATTAGGAGTGAAATTGTATATCAGTTCCCATTGCTCTCAGCTGAATGATGTAGTTGAGCTCCAAAGTTTGAATATTTTTTAAAAGATTTTTATTTATTCAAGCATACAAGAGCCGGGGTACAGGCCAGATGTGTGGGAGGGTGAGAGGATGCACAAGAGACAGACGGTGAACAGAACAGGCAGACTAACTGAAATACACTGCTGAAATACATGCAGCGGGCGAGACGGGAAAGGTCTGCCGCACCATGGGGCTGCTCCTGGCCGGCCAGGGTCTCAAACTCGCACCGCAAAGGCCACGGACAGCTTCACAGCCCCGAGCTCAACCACTTGCACTACCAGGGGAGGCCTGCCTGTCCACTCTTGACATTCACAGCATTTCCCTCCAGTGTGGAATCTGTTATGCCTAGTGAGGGCTGACTTCCTGAAAAGTTTTCCCACATTCTTCACAACCACAGAGATTTTCTCCAGTGACTTCTCTGACGTCTAGTGAGACCATGCTTACTGGAAAAAATTTTCCCACACTCTTGACACTCATAAGGCTTCTCTCCAGTGTGACTTCTGTGATGTTTACTGAGGGATGATTTCTGGCGGAAAATCTTCCCACACTCTTGACACTCATAGGGTTTCTCTCCAGTATGAATTCTCTGATGCGTAATGAGGTTTGACTTATGTGTAAAAGCTTTCCCACGCTCTTCACAATCATAACATTTCTCTCCAGTGTGAATTCTCTGATGGATACTGAGAGATGATCTCTGGTTGAAAGTCTTCCTACACTCTTGACATTCATAAGGCTTCTCTCCAGTGTGAATTCTCTGATGCTCACTGAGGTAAGACTTACAGGAAGAAGCTTTCCCACACCCTTCACATTCATAGGGTTTCTCTCCAGTGTGAGTCCTCTCATGCAGAACAAGAAATGACTTACGGGGAACACTTTCCTACATGCTTGACATTCATAGGGTTTCTCTCCAGTGTGATTTCTCTGATGTTCACTTAGGGATGACTTACTTTGAAAGCTTTTCCCACACTCTTGACACTCATAGGGTTTCTCTCCAGTGTGAATTTTCTGATGTCTAATGAGGTGTGGCTTACTAGAAAACGCTTTCCCACACCCTTCACAATCATAGGGTTTCTCTCCAGTGTGACTTCTCTGATGTATAATGAGGCTTGAATTACGGGAAAAAGCTTTCCCACACCTTTCACAATCATAGGGTTTCTCTCCAGTGTGACTTCTCTGATGATGACTGAGGGATGATCTCCAGGGGAAAGTCTTCCTACACTCTTGACACTCATAGCGTTTCTCTCCAGTGTGACTTCTCTGATGGTCACTGAGGGATGATCTCCAGGAGAAAATCTTCCTACACTCTTGACATTCATAAGGCTTTTCTCTAGTGTGAATTCTCTGATGCTCACTGAAGTAAGACTTACTGGAAAAAGCTTTCCCACACCCTTCACATTCATAGGGTTTCTCTCCAGTGTGAGTCCTCTCATGCAGAACAAGAACTGACTTACAGGAGAACACTTCCCTGCACGCCAGACATTCATAGGGTTTCTCCCTTGTATGAGTTCTCTGATGGACACTAAAAGCAGATTTCCACCTGAAAGTTTTCTTACATACAAGACACGGGTAGCACTTCACTCCCGTTTGAGATTGTAGATGTACAGTGAGGGCAGTTTTCCTTGAGAAATTTTTCACATAATTGTTAGAGCCAAACAACTTCACTGCAGTGAGATTTCTCTGGTATCCCCTCTGTAAGGAAATCTCAGAGGTGCCCCCACACTCATCAGGTTGATCGCCTGCTTGTGTTTTCTGATGTTCACTCAGAAGAGATTTTAGAGGCCGCTTCACCATATCTCTTACATCCAAAATTATTCTGTCCTAACTGGGTACTCTCACGCGGATAGGTGTGAAATGTGTTGCTGAGACTGGCCCCACTTTCATAACATTCCTCCTGATCATGTTCAACATACCTAGGAGGATTCAAATGCACTGGAGTCACCTCTGCAGGATTTCCCTTCTCATTAGAACTACAGGGAGTCTGTCCCCCTTGGGTTCTATCTTGGACAACAAAAGGTGCCTCATCACGGGTGTCCCTGCACTCACTGTATTTATGGGCAATCCCTTCCGGAAGGGCTCCTCTAGGTGTAAATATTGTTTCTTCACTCAATACTTTTCCTTGTTCACAAAACTCAAAACGCTGTTGAAAGTTTTGGTGCTCATGATACTTGATGGGTTCCCTCATTCTACTAAAGACCTCCTCGTTCTCTCCAGCATGCTCTTCATGAGGCTCACCAGGGATCATCATGGTCCTATGTATATAAAAGTTCTCAGGCATCACTGCTGAATTGTTACCATTTATGATACTCTGGGTCAAACAACAAATTGAGTCCAAATTGCTTTTTTCCCATAGGTCAGTTCTCTCGTTGGATGGTATTTTGCTGCTGGTGGTAAGAACTTGCCACAAATGTCCGCCCTGTTTTGCAGGTCTGTCCTGAGTCAGGTGATCCACAGCATGGACATCTAAAAGGAGATAAAAATGACCATGTTTCTAAAAAGGAAGCATTCTGACTGAATACTCCTAAGCGGCACAAAAGCTTCTCTATTACAACACAATTTACAGATATTGATTTTCTGATTCATGCTTTTTTCCCACAGCAAATTACGGTTAGAATAGATTTTTTGGTCATTTTTATTTTGGCATAGAAGAACTGGGTGGTGCAGGCCAGAGGTGCAGGAGTGGGGGTGCTGTGGGGAAGCGTGGAGACAGAGTGTAGAACAGAACAGGCGGACTGACTGAAATACACTGCTGAGGGGACCAGCGGGTGAGACAGGAGAGGTCTGCTGTGCCAAAGTGGGTAGCTCCTTGACTGTGGATCAAACTCAGGCCATAGCAGTGAGAGCTCAGAGACTTAATCCCTAGGCCGCCAGGGAGGCCCTTATTAATAGGTTTTCTAATGCCAAACTGGGATAAGGAAGCAGTAAAACTAATTTCATAATGTTTTTATAAAATCATAAATACTTGGTAACAATAGTCTTTTAACTAGAGTTGTTGATTTCAACCAGTAGCATTTCACCCAACATAGAGCCTACACACTTTCTTTTTTTTGTAAAGATTTATTTATTTATTTATTTATTTATTTATTTATTTATTTATTTATTTATTTATACAAGCACTAGGTACAATCAAAAGCGCGGGAGGGTGAGAGAATTCACCAGAGCGGGGAGATCAGGCAGAAGGATCAAAGTGCACTGCTGAGGGGAGCAGCGGGCGGCAGGAGAGGTCTGTGCGTCATGCAGGACCCTCCTCCAGTGGCAGGGGAGCAGCAGGGGTTCAAACCTGCGCCACACAGGCTGTGGGCAGCTTCGCAACCCAGCGCTCAACCACTGCACCATGGGGGAGGCCCTACCTACACACCTTCTTTCTTAGACTGACCCTATGCAGCTCTTGCTGCAGAGGCCATGGCTTTCCCGGAAACCTGTGGACTGAGAGTGACCCAGTCATTGTCCAGGCACTTTAAGCAAGAGGCCTGCTGAGACACAAGGACTCTGCTTCTCCATTTCCTCAGCTTTTCTTTCCCCACGGCACTGGCCACAGTCACCTACAGAGGTTCTCAGAGGCATGCGCTTCCCTCCGCAGCAGAGACCTGTCAGTTCTTATTTAAATATCATATGACATAAGGCTCAGAATCCTAATACATGCAGCAAACTCCGCCTCATCATTGTGTCCCACTTTACCTGCTGAGCGATAGGAAAAAAGTTCTGCATCCAACCTGTGCTATCAGTGTTACAGGTTTTTCCCACATCCTTCTGAGAGCAACACCCTGGTATTCTCACCGCACTCCCTGGAACCTGTGTTTCTACTTTGTTCATAGCAGCTGCAGTTTTTACGTCATGTGTGATTCTCAGCTACATCACACTGTCGTCGATTCCTTTACTTTCCTCCCAACGATTCCCACGAGAAGGTGGAACTGCACAGGTCATACTGCTCCCCAAGGTATGAGCCCCCAACCTGGAATTCTTGGTGCCATGGCTTTAGAAACCACCACCTCAGGTTCCCCCTCCTATGTCACAGAACATCCCATCCCACGCTGAACAATTTCTGGGTCCTTCTCAGCCTCACAATGACTATGTGGGCGGTCACAAGGCTTGCCCCTGAAACACTACTCATGTTTTAAATAACTCTCCAGTCAACACTGCTCTATCCCTTTTGAGTTAAGTCACCTGCTCAGTGACATCTCCAATAGCAATACACAGCCTCTAGCCCAGACTGCAGAGGGAACTATAGATATGACATATCAGTGCAAGCCATTCACCTCACCTGAGCTCTGAAAGAAAAGAATTAATCTCTATAATGATGTGTACGGAGCACACACACAAAAACAATGTCCTCCACAGCTTTACCTCTCTATTAAAAAATGTATTTATTATATATTCTTTTCTCAGAGTGTATACCTTCAGAAAGCAAAGATCATTTCTGTGAGTACTGTTGCTCTCCCCTCTCACAGAAAATTTACCACTGGCTAAACTTCCCATGAACATACAGAAAGAATAAAAAAAATTCCTGAACAGTTACCTAAAGAAAACAGTCTGTGAGAATACACTAAGAGAGAAAACAGAGAAATGTGAACTGCAGAATAATCCCCACAGTATCAGAGACTGCATACTGGTTTAAGTACATAGACAACCATCATTAAAAGAGCAGGACGAAACTCACAAGAGAGCAATATTTGGGAACTGAATAAAGAATCAGTTTGATAAATGCAGACACACTGTCCAAGGTTGGACACTGGAAAAGCACCTCAGTGTGTCCAATATCACTGGCCTCTCTCCCAGCCTCCTCTCAACCTCCCGGCCTGGCAAGCACTGACTGACCTGAGAGGTCCCGGCTTGGGGGATCGTCCACAGACCACGGCTATGCTCCCTGCTCCGACCTGATGCTCTCCTCATGATCAGGAACACAATGCCCTGTGATGAGAAACAGCGTTGGTCTTCGATCAAGTTCAACTTCAGTCTTTGAAAACTAACAAAAGCAAAGTGAAGAGCTGTGCAAAAGAGGCCAATCTGAATCTTTCCTTAAAAAAAAAAAAAAACAAAAAAAAAAAAACAAAAACTAAAACTGAAACACCCACAATGTACACTGTCTGCCATGTTCAACCTCACCAGCACTCAGTTTCATAAGCAAGTGCACACTTATTGGTGCAGAAGACAGCACTACACTCGAGTGTTACACTGGCGCTTCCTCACCTAGGGACACCAGGTGACTGCAGGTCTCCAGCATCACATCCCGGTACAGGGTCCTCTGAGCTTCACTCAGGCACTGCTGCTCCTCCCAGGTGAAGTTCACAGCCAAGTCTTCAAATGACACCGTCACTTCTGAGGAAACATTTCTCACCTCAGGGCCGGCAGCCTGGGTGAGACAGAGCAAGTGCAAACACATATTATTTTGTGGGTCTTTGGTCTTGTATAGGATGTACAGAATTCTCAGTTGAAAGAGTCTCGCCTCTATATCCACCCTTTCGGTACTAAAAGCTTACCTTATAAATTTGGAAGTGTCTATGATTCTAAGAATAAAAGGATGAATAAAATTTGCTCCTTGAGGAGCTGATAGCCTGGCTGTCAGGTGTAACAGACACACCCGGAATCATGTGCTAAAGGAGCTTCATAACAAATGAAAATCATGTGCAAATCTGTGACAATATTTTACTCCTGTGACCTCAAAGGCTGGTATCTCCAACTCACAGTAAACAAAAACTGAACCTGAAACCAGAATGTTCAAGCAATGAGGGGGGAAAAAGCACAGTTAAGAGATGTTCAACTACAAGCAAGTATAAACCAGACACACACTACGGGGGGATGGAGGGTGAAGTGGGTAGGGATTAGGGTCAAAATAAGGGGAGTGGGAATTGTATGGGGACTATAACCAAGATGAAAATGCATACCTCGTGCAAAAATGAAAAATAATGTAATATATATATATATAAATAAAATTTTAAAAAAGATGTTCAGCTGACAGAGTCAGAGAAGACAGAACAGGTCATCACTTCTAAAATGGAAGGGCAAAGGGGAGGTTTTCCTAATATGCTGTCTGCATGACGGGCTGGTAGACACTGGTATTCCACACATAACTGGACATGTGTGTGATAGATCAGGAACTCTAAGCTGAGAACAGAAATTTGGGAATCAGGGCCCTCCCTGGTGGCTCAAGAGTTTAAGTCTCTGTACTATGAAGCTATCAGCAGCTGCTGCAGCATGAATTTAATCCCCACCAGGAAGCTAACCACAAGGCGCAAATCTCTTCTGTCTCACCCACTGCTCCCCTCAGGAGTGTGATTTGTCAGTCTGCCTGTTCTGTTCCCCACTCTGTCTCTGGTGAATCCTCTCACCCCCTGCACCTGTGGCCTACACCTGAGCATTTATATGCATACATAAAATAAATATTAAAGAAAAGAAAGACTTTGGGAATCTCCAGGATATTACTGATAGTTTTCATCACCGTAGGGGAAAACACAGTGACCAGAACAAAAGGTATCGAAAGAAGAGGAAAAACAACTAGAAGAGACAAATATGTCTTTTGGAGAAAGGAAAAAATAGATCATAGCAATGAAAGAGTTTTGAAAAATAAGATATTCGGTATAAGAAAACAAACATCTTAAGAAATCTGTAAATTTATTCCATCATCTCATTTCCTGTGTAGAAGAAAAATCCTATGTACCTCCACATACGTATAGAATAGGAACCCATAAACATAAATTTCTATTTGTATTAGCTAAAAAAGGATTCAGAGGATTTTTCCTCAACACAAAACAAGTCCGTGACACAGCCACAGGCGACATCAACATTCACAGTGAGAGAAGGGCTAACAAAGATGCTCACTGTCCCCTATTCACAATGGGTTCGGGTGACGCTACGTAACAACAACAACAACAACAACAAGACAACATACATAAAAATGGTCATATCTAGTTATAATCCATTCTTGGAAAACCAATGAAAGCCACAGTAAAGCGACTCTGGAAAGGAAAACCCAGTGAGCAGACTGTGAGTATAACACACACCCGTGTTATACAGGAGCTCCTGTACACTGCCAGTGAAATGACAACAGTAAGCAATGCATGTAGCGGAACCAAGGGCAGAGACTCCCTGGGATAAACAAATCTGGAGGATTAAACAATGAAGTAAACAAATGCAAAGACACAACAGCATCTAGGACACGATGAGCCTGCTGCACTGACAGCAACTCTCGCAAGGTAACCGGGCACATCCCAGTTCTAGGAAAACAAAAATCCATTTTTCTTTATAGGCTCATTGATGAAAACGCTAATACGAGAAATAAAACAACAGCAGAGAGAAGGTGGATGGCTCATGTCTGCACAGAAACTCACGGGACCTCCCAGCAGGAGTGGGCTCAGGATGCCATAAAAGCACCGTATGACAAAATGGGACAATACAATCCCCTCGCGCTTTCGACCCTGTTCAAAATGGAAATGCGCAGCGACGAGAAAGGACTGGAACACACAGCTCTGAAAATCACATACCCAAGCGGGTCCTAACACATGAATGTGCTCAATATGACCAGTTACGAAGGAAAAATGAATGAGAAGTACAAGAGACGAGATTTTACATCTGCTGGGATCGCAATGATTTAAAAAGAAAAGAACAAGTACTGGCAAAAATTGGGACCTGGCTCCCTTGCGCACTGCTGGGGCAAACATAAATGATGCAGCCAGGAGGGAAGACAGGAAGGTGATTCTTGGGAAAAGGAAACTCATAATGACAGGAGGACCCACCCCCACCCCGGGGTGTTCACCAATAGCAGGGACAGCAAGGATGGGCAGAGACGTCTGCTCACCTACGGTCATGGCACCACCAGTCATTACAGCCCAAAGCAAAACCATCCCAAGCCTCAGCTGATGGATTAATGGATAAATAAGACTGGTAGATACACATAAGAGAATATTAATGGGTCTCACAATGGAACTGAACAATGACACACACTACAATATGAAGGGACTCCTGTACGATACCTATGAAATGACAAAACAGTTAACAAGGCAATATCATAAGAGATTCACCAAGAAAGCAAGGTGTAATAAGACTCCATTCATAGAGGTCTGAGTTGTCAAATTCTTGAAAACAGAAAGTAAATGGTGGACACAGGGGCTGAGGGTCAGGGCAGTTGGGAGCGAGAGTTTCATGAGTACAGTATTTTATTGCTGGGAAATGAAAAAAAATCTGGAAGGTGGTGACGGCTGCATAACACTGTCAGATACAAAATGCCAAAGAACACCACATGCAATAACAGCGAAAGGAGACTTTTTATTTTACATTTAAATAAAGGGTCAGGTCCTCCCTGGTTGCGCAAGGGTTAAGACACAACCTATGGAGCTGTCCGCAGCCACTACAGCACGAGTTCAATCCCCGGGCAGGGAGCTACCGACATAGCGTGGTAGACCTCTCCTGATTCACCCACTGCTTCCCTCAGCATTGTATTTCAGTCAGTCTGCCTGTTCTGCCCCCGACTCTGACTCTGGTGAATCCTCTCCCTGCCACACATCTCTGGCCTGTACCCCAGATTTTGTATGCATAAATAAGTACACCTTTCAAAAAATGAATGAATGAATGAATGAATGAATAATTAAATAAAGGGCCAGGATTACTAGGAAAAGGAGAAAAAGAAGCAACAGTCACGCTGGGCAGAAGAGCAGCCAATGCTGCTCCCCACGGTGCAAAGTTTTATAAAATGAAACATTTGCATGGTCACAAGTGACAGGAGAGCTGCTAAAATTAGGTTGTAAAATATATTCATTCTATCAATAGTCTATAAACATTCTATCAAAATTTAAAAAAATCTACCATTAACCATAACTTCAGCAAAAACCATACATATGACTAACACACACCCCCCTCACTGTACTCGAGACTCGATGACAGAAATGTGAAGCTTCTTATTAAAAACTAGATTTAGGATCACTGACATAAACTCCCACCAACCAAAGGTCAAATGATGAACATCTGCGCTACCTGGTTTTACTCAACGAGTGTGTGTTATGACCCTTGTTCAAACGTGTCCCACTGACCCGAGTACTTTCTCCCCTGATCTGAGGTATCACCACACACTGGCCTGTGGGAGGCAGAAAAAGGAGCAACCCCATCACTGGGAAAATGCATCCATCAGGTTTGGCCAAGAGTGAAAACTGTAATGTGAAAGAAAGTGAACACACACACACACACACACACACAGCAGTGTTGTTGTTAGCAACCATTAAGATATTAGGTAATATTGAAGAGTAACTCGTATTGGATGAAACTGAACTCTGGAATAGAGAAATCCCTTTCTGCTGGCAGGAGACCTGGGCTGAGAAGGATCTAATTCCACATGGGAGGGCACAACACAGGACGAGGTTTGCATGTTGCATGAGCGGCAGCTGCCATCGGGCCAGCTACAGGCACAGTCAGCTGGGAGCCGAGCCTGCATTAGTAGGACTGGGTAGAGGCCCACGCTCAAGTGTAACTGGCAGAAATGGCAAAACACAGCTGACTGACTCACTAAGGAGAAGTGCAGACTGAAGACGGGAGACCAGATCGGAACACAGGGATTAGCTACATTCAGGAGCACAGGATACTCAAGCACTCAGGGACATGGAAAAGAAATCATCAGAGAGACCATGACAGAAGCAAACACAAAGAAATTTCATCTTCCGAAACACTGAAGACGGAGGAAAACTCACCAACACATACCACGAGGTCAATATTGCCCTGATCCCCCCCCAAAAAAGACAGCATAAAAGGGAAAAATAGACCAACACCACCAAAGAACAGAGAAGCGAAAATCCTCATCAAATTCCACCCGACTTAATACAGCAACATGGGGCCTCCCTGGTATATCAAGGGGTCAAGGCAAAGCTCTATGATGCTATCCGCAGCCCCTGAAGCATGAGTTTGATCCCCAGTCAGGGAACTTACCCACATGGCACACCTGACCTCTCCTTTCTCCTTGCTGCTCCCTTTAGTAGTGTCTTTCACCAGATCTGCCTGTTCTGCTCCCCACTCTGTCTCTGGTGAATCCTCTCACCCACCACATCAATGGCCTGTAGCCCAGCTGTTATATGGGTAAATAAATCAATCTATAAAATTCTAAATGGATTAAATACTGGGTGATGTAGCTGACAGAAAATATAGGGACAAACTAAGGACAGTTGCCACAAAGTGCACTAGGGAACACAACCCCAACACCAAAGGGAAAAAAAGGCAAAAATCAACAAGCAGGACAGCACCAAACCTAAAAGCTTTCATGCCTCAAAAGAAACCAACCCAAAAACTGAATGGGAGTCTACAGAACAGAAAAAGAATCTGCATGCCACACATGCGACAAGGGATTCATTCCAAAATTTATAACATCCCCAAATAATCCGATGACTCAATTAAAAAAGGACAAAGGGGGGCCGCCCTGGATACACAGGGGTTGGGATGCGGTGGCCTGAGAAGCTGTCCACAGCCTCTGCGGTGCGAGTTCGATCCCTGGCCGACAGGGAGCACCCACATGGCACAGCACATCTCTCCTGACTCGCCCGCTGCTCCCCTCAGCAGTGTTTTTTAGTCAGTGTGCCTGTTCTGTTCCCCTCTCTGTCTCTGGTGAATCCCCTTACCCCCTGCACCCCAGTTCTTGTATGCATAAATGAACAAATCTCATTAAAAAAATGGACAAAGGAACTACATAAACTCTTCTCTAGAGAGGGAATTCTGACATCCTATAGATAATAGGAATGTTCACCTTAACTTACTGTAAGAGAAATGTAAATTGAAAGCACACTTAGATGCCACCTCACCCCCTGAGAAGGCCCAGATAAAAACTAATGGATTTACACAAAACGGGGGGGTGGGGGTGGGAATTTTATGGGGACTATAACAAAGACGAATATGATTACACTGTGCAAAAATGAAAATGATGTAAAAATATATAAAATAGTATTTTAAAAAGTGAAAGATGGAAAAAAAAAAACATATGGAATGAAGAACGATGGAGAGGGTGCAGAGAAAAGGGAGCTCTCACCCGCGGCTGGTGGCCATGACAGTCTGAACAGACCCTGTGGATGAGGGTGCGGAGGTTTCTTAAGGAAATAGAAACGGAAATTACATGTCATCTGCAATACTTCTACACACTATCCTCACGGGAAAACTGAAACACAAAAAGATTTATCCCACCCGGGAGCAGAGCAGCTGTTCGCAACTGCCCAGTCTTGGCCCAACCTACATCCCTTCAGCAGAGGCGGGGCAGGAAGGGTGGAGCACAAGCAGGGGAGCACTGCAGGGCTGTGAAGAAGGAGCAAAGGGTCACACTGAGGATAAAATGGGTGGGCAAGGAGGTGATAGTCTGTTTTTTTTTTTTTTTTTAAAGATTTATTTAGGGCCTCCCCGGAGGCGCAGTGGTTGAGAGCTGGGTTGCGAAGCTGCCCGCAGCCTCTGCAGCGCCGGTTCAATCCCTGGCTGCTCCCCGGCCACCGGAGGAGGGTCCCACATGGCGTGCAGACCTCTCCTGCCGCCCGCTGCTCCCCTCAGCAGTGTACTTCGGTCCTTCTGCCTGCTCTGCTCCCTGCTCTGGCTCTGGTGAATTCTCTCACCCTCCCGCGCTTCTGACTGTACCCAGTGCTTGTATAAATAAATAATCTGGAGCAGCGGGCGGCAGGAGAGGTCTGCGCGCCATGTGGGACCCTCCTCCAGTGGCCGGGGAGCAGCCGGGAATCGAACCGGCACTGAAGAGGCCGTGGGCAGCTTCGCAACCCGGGGCTCAACCGCTGTGCCACCAGGGAGGCCCTAAATAAATCTTTAAAAAAAAAAAAAAGCCTCTTCCCGCCCCACGAACCTGCCCCCGCCCTGCTAACCCGGTTTCCCGCCTACCTCCCCGCACCCACGGGGGCCGCCTCCCCCCGACAACCCGCGCCCGCCCACCCTGGGTCCCCCGCCACGTCACCCGCCCCCCACTGGGTCCGCGAATCCCGCCCCGTGCGCAATACCCCCCCCAGAAACGCCACGGGGCTCTCCCCTCCCTCACCGCCCGCCTCTGGGGGCCCAGAGGAGTCAGCGCGCATGCGCACAGGCGGACCCGCGCTTCCCCAGGCCCCCGCCTCGGGGACCCCGTCCCCCGCCCCGGGAAGACCCCGGGCAGCGTCCCGCGTCAGGGCCGGGCGGCCGCGCCGGGGACACCCCGGAAAGGCCGGGACGTTCTCCCCAAAGGCCTCCGAACCCGCCCCCCACGCGCTCCGCGGGGATGCGGCTCCAAAGCGCCCGACTCCACCGGGCCGGGGCCCCGCTCGCCTGTGCCCCCCGCTCCCCAACCCACGGCGCCTCCGCTCCCCCAAGCCCGGCCTCCCGGGACAAAACCGCGCTCACCTCGGGGCGCCCCAGCGCTCGCGGAGGCGCCGGAACTTCCGGACGGGCAGCGGCGGGGCCGCGCCTGCGCAGATCGTGGAAGCCCCGCCCAGAAACCTCCCCGGGAAGCACGGGGGCTGGAGACTACACTTCCCACAACCCTCTGCGCGGCCCCTGGGACCATTGTCCGGAATGGGGGGTTGCGGCCTGGAAGTGGGAGGAGTGGAGGTTGAGGAGAGCGGGCTGGTGGGCGAGGCCCGTGAAAACTGCGGGGCCCATAATGGGTTCAGGGCTCTGAGGGAAGAGAGGTCAACGGGGCCGCCCTGCGGCTGAAGGGGTTAAGCACCGCGCTGACTGACAAGCTATCTGCCCCCTCCACAGCAGGGAGCGACCCACAGGGCTGGGCAGACCTCTCCCTTCTTGCCCACTGCTCCCCTCAGTAGTGTATTTCAGTCAGTCGGCCTGTTCTGCTCCCCACTCTGTCTCTGGTGAATCCTCCCCATCTCTCTCTCTCTCACTCACACAAACACACCCCTTTGGCCTGCACCCCAGCTCTTGTATGAATTAATTTAAAAAATACACATAAGAAGTTCACATAGTGACTCCCCGGTGGCGCAGCGGTTGAGCGCTTGGTTGCGAAGCTCCCCGCGGACTCTGCGGCGCCGGTTCGATCCCTGGCTGCTCTCAGGCCACCGGAGGAGGGTCCCACATGGTGCGCAGACCTCTCCTGCCGCCTGCTGCTCCCCTCAGCAGTGTACTTCGGTCCTTCTGCCTGCTCTGCTCTCCACTCTGGCTCTGGTGAATTCTCTCACCCTCCCGTGCTTCTGACTGTACCCAGTGCTTGTATAAACAAAACAAAAACAAACAAATAAATAAATAAAACATGGCTCTATTAAACAAAAAAAAAAAAGAATTTCACATATAGTCTAAATAAGACATTCAGATACTAAGCTACATTTCATCAAAATCAAGATTCAGGTATTTAAGAAGCATCTTGACCTTCTGATATCTGGATCACAAAGTCGGCGTTCAACGTAAAGATGCTGTGCTTAGCTAATGTGAACGCACAAGAATTCCACGCTGTTATGAAAAGCTCACCTGCTCTTTCATCACATGCTTGTGAAGATTTATTTTGGCAACAACGTCCAATAATATTCATGGCTCCATTACTACCATGAAGACACATGAGGATATTAATAAACTGTTAGTGTATTCCCTGAAGGAGAAAATGATGAAATGAGTTGAACTTCAGCACGTTTCCGTGTCTAACTTTTATGCCCACAATGAAGTCCACGACTCCTCTAGGTGATTGAGATCAATCTCTTCAGTCAGCCACAAACAGCATATCCATTTAGATTTTCTTCATTCAAGATACATGACGCCATTGTAAATGTACCCAAGAATTAAGATGTAAAGAAACTCATCACCTGGAGGAGGGTCCCTTAGATGTTTGACGCACTAAAGTCAAATACATGACTCCACGTACATACAAGGAGAAAGCAATAGAGTGAAGTGATTTAGGGATGAATTTTATTCATCAGGTCTCTTCACAATATCTCAAGTATGGTTGATAAAAAAGGACATAGAAAATAACTATACAGCTCCCCACACCATCGTCTTGAACTTTTATTTACTTTTTTTAAAGATCGATTTTATACATTTATGCATACAAGAGCACAGGGGTAGGCCAGAAGTGTAGGGGGTGAGAGTATTTGCCAGAGTCAGAGTGAGGAGTAGAACAGGCAGGTTAACTGAAATACACTGCTGAGGGGAGCAGCAGACCAGAAAGGAGAGGTCTGCCACACCATGTGGCTAGCTCCCTGGCCGGATGGGAATCAAACTCGTGCTGCAGAGGCCACAGATAGCTTCACAGTGCTGTACTTTTAACCCCTTGCACCACCAGGGAGGCCCACATTTTCCTTTCTCACAGAATATCACTTCAACAAAGCAAAGGCCACTTCCGTGATTACTGTTCTTACCATGACATAGAAATTTTACCACTATAAAAAAATTCCCATGAACATACTGAGTGAATAAACAAATGCCTGAAGAAGTACCTTAAAGAAAACAGTCACTGAGAATAAACTAATAGAGAGAACACAGAAAATGTGACTACCGCAGAATAATTCCCTGCAGTATCAGGGACTGCATACAAGTTAAATCCGACATTAACAAACATTAAAAAAAGAGCAGGAGGACATCTAGGAGAGAACTGTGTGTGGAAACTGAATAAAGAATCACTTCAATAAATGCAGATAAACTGTCCAAGGTTAGGACACTGGAAAAGTAGCACAGTGTGGGCAATGGGGGAAAGAAGGGAAACCAGATGTGGAGCAAGACCCCGTCCTGGGACTGAGAATAAGGCACAGGACCCAGGGTGTGGACGCACCCTAGCAGCGGGCACTGCACAGGGCGACAGCCAGTGTTTTGGACCTGACATCCCTGGAACTGAGACCTAGAGTGCAGCATTTCGGGGGCGGACCCACACAGCTGCGGGCAAAGAGACAGGTGAACGCGCGGCAGACACAGCACCCAGCTTGAACGACAGCCCCTGTGTTCAGGTGCCCCCCCCCCCGCCGGGGAAAATCACAGGTCAGCAAGTTCAGGTCTCTGGCGCCACCCGGTGACCAGAACAAAGCCACCGAGGAGCTGATTCCCTGCTGGAACTGAGCAAACCCAGAGGGCGGGAACCGCAAGGGGCAGAACCCAGCAACAGGACATCAGTGCCCTGGTGGCGTTTTGGCTCGCGGCGCTGGACTCGGTCCGGTGACCATATGTCAGCAGGTTGACTCTGTGTTGAGGACTCTCCAGGCCAACTATATGGAACTTAAGCATCTGTGCACTTCTGCGATCTGCTGGGGGTGTGGGGGTGTCATTCCTGAATCCAATTCTCCCAGATACCAAGGGATGACTATAAAGTTTCTGGGGGCTGAAAAGTCCTACATGGATTTTCCACCGCCCAGGATCACCGCCCCAACCCCATGATGCTTAAGGGTCAGTCAACTGTAAAATCAAAACCAATCATGATAGCAGAAAATACATGTGGTTCTGCTGGCAGGACAATCACAGACACTGCTACTACAACTGTAATTTGATCCCACGATTAAATAAAACACTACATTTCAGTTAGAATTAGGGAAAATCAAGATGCGTTTTACCTCTTCCTGATAAAATACTCCTGTCTGATGGAAGGATAAAGGCGGAGTTCAGTGAACAGGGAGTGTTCAAGGTGGGGAATCTGAGCAGGTTGGAGACCAGCTCCAGCTAAATGTCCTGTCAGGGATCTCAGCAGGAGAGGAAGGCTTTGGTGAAGTTTTTCGGAGGACTGAGGGGAAGTGGAGCCAGGTAGGAGTGAGGAAGACATGGACACCTTCCTTCTCTTGTGCAAGTACCTCCTCCTGAGGGTCTCATCAGGTCTTTCTTTATACCTTAAGGCCAGCAGTGAGATGACATCAGCACAAGCATCAAAGCAGAACAGAGACAATCATTACATATTTCCTCATGAACATGCAAAGACCCTCTTGATCTCATACCACAAAAGGACACTTCCTTAATCTGATTAAGAAAATCTACAGGGACAATGACTCCCCTAGGTACAACTCTTTTTCTAATGTAATCCATTGTCTAAGACAGTACAATGTTCAGTAACAATCAATCACCCTGTCAAACCTTCCTAATTTAGGAGTGGACATGAAAGTCCATTGTTATGCTAAAATCAACCCATTCCCTAGTACTCAATTCCTCTAGCCCATTATCAATTACTTCAAAGTGATCTAAAGTAACTCATCAATACTGTTTAGTTCTACAGAAATCTAACTTTCAACTAGAAATGCTGAACCTCCACAGAAGCTGCACACTGTTAACTTTTTTTTTTAAAGATTTATTTTTATTTATTTATACAAGCACTGGGCACAGTCAGAAGCACGGGAGGGTGAGAGAATCCACCAGAGCTGGGAGCAGAGCAGGCAGAAGGAACGAAGCACGCCGCTGAGGTGAGCAGTGGGTGGCAGGAGAGGTCAGCGCGCCATGTGGGACCCTCCTCCGGTGGCCAGGGAGCAGCTGGTGTTCGAACCAGCGCTGCAAAGGCTCCAGGCAGCTCCGCAACCCAGCCCTCAACGGCTGCGCCACCGGGGAGGCCCACACACACTGTTAACTTTTCCCATACACCAGGAGATGTACTGTTGCTGCAAACAGGTACCGCCCCCCCCCCCCCCCCCCCCCCCGGTTAGGCTATGGTTTCCAAGCACAGCTGGTTCAGGGCAGCTTGTTCTCCAGAGTTCTCAGGGCCAAAACATTTCTTTCCTAACTATATCTTTAACAATTTAACAATTTTTACTTCTTTTGTGACAGTTCATGTGTAATAACAATAAGCCAATTGTCACCTGGGTCCGATTTAGGTTTTCACAGGTCAATGAATAACTAATTTACTTCAGCATTAACCAGGAACAAAGAGGAGAACTTTAGAAGGCTTTGCCTTGGAGACTCCCTAGTTCAGATCTTCTTTGGGAGGTGCAAGGACTCCCGTCTTCTGGGAAGTACAACTTTCCCTCTTCATGGGAGCACAGGGACTCCCCGCTTCTCGGGGGTCTCCCCCAAAGCCCGGACCACATCAAGAGACAGTATGGGAGGCACAGCCTGCCGCAGAGCAGGCTGGGAAGGATGAGACCTAGCGATAGAATAAAGAGGGCTGCCTTCACCTCCTCATGCAAAGAGGAGGATACCAATGTACAGAAATGTCCAGAAAAACAGGTCCGGAGGCCCATGTCTGAGGCCTCAGTTCCAATGAACGAAAGCAAGAAGTCATTGTAAACAGGTGGGGGACACACTTGGAGGCCACAGGCCAGCTGATGAGAGAGAAGACCCAGGAGAGGTCTGAGGACAGAGCAGGGAGGCTCAGGACAGCTGAGACCAAAGACTGACACAGCTGAGGCAGGTCCACTCCTGCTGGGCTCTTCCCAGTGATGTTCTTCATAAATGCTCCGGTGCAGTGGCACGTGATGAAATATTACTCAGGGATCAAGAAAGAAAAACTCACGCCATCTGTGGTAACAAGGATGGAGCTGGAAGGGTACACTAGCCGATGTAAGTCAGAAGGAAGAAGATAAATACCGGATGGTCTCACTGATATGTGGAATATAGAGAAACCAAAAAAAAAAAAAAAATCAGGAAAAAGACAAAACTAGCAAACTGACCACAGAGCTGAGGTGCACAGCAAATGAAGGAGAGTGAGGGGGGCAAGACAGGAGAGGAAAACATAGTGATGGTTCACTGGTGATGTGGTGGTGGGAGAGCTATGGGGACTACTAAAATAAAAAGAAATGCTCTGGTGCTGAGTGAGGTCCGGAGGCAGGGCATCTGAGAGCTGAGAGGAGACAAGAGGCTGCCCACACAGAACAGCCTTTGTGACTGATGCCTGAGGGGAAAGTGTGTGCAGGGGCCTGGGTTAGGGGACTGATGGAAAGGGTGACCTGGCAGGCGACGAATACTTGAAGACTGCAGGTTTGGGAAACTCACAACTGGAAAGCACCATAAAGGGAGGATGTGATCCAAGGTCCACCTGGGGGGTGTGGCACTCCATATATGGTTGGTTTAAAATTCTTCTAGCAAACGTCAACAGCTTAATAGCTTTGATGAGCTCTAGAAGTGAATCAGCCAGACTTTTGAAAGTTCCTGTAAGAATTCCTCCCTCATTCCTTCTCATGTGCCATCCCCCTCATGCAAGCTGTTCTCAGAACACAGATAAAGGCCCATCAGCCAGAGAGGAACCATATTCCAGACATCTCATGTAATGCTTACATATCTCCAGAACCTTCCATGTCTTAGATGTGCCTTTCATCTGTTTCCCCCTGATCCATTTACCCTTGGCATGGACTCCAGGTTAGCTCCTTCCCTCTAGTTCCCATGCTGCCTCCCATCACCTCCAGCGATCCTCTTTTCTCATCCCTTCCCTCCCACTGCTTCTTCTCTAATGCATAAGGTTCTAGCACTTCAGAGCCAGACGGATTCACAGCTGCTCTTCCCAGATACTATTTGGTTCCTGAGGAAACCTAAATGTCAAGTCCAGATTCCTTAGCCCAGCACACTGAAGAATGACCGACTTCTCCAGGCTCCCCTGCGAACTCCCACATACCAGGTGAGCAGCCTCAGAAGACCTAGAAAGACTGGGTCACAGGTCTTGTTCACACCAATAATCTCATTAGCTACTATTCCTGCTTGCCCTTGATTTTGGGCTCACGAGTGATTCACCAGGCCCAAGGCAGTCTCAAATAGCCCTTGTCTGATTTCCACCCCTCAGTGTGCTCTAAAAGGATATTAGAACTTGGGGGAATTCAAGACTGAGCACTGCTAAGCGTCCGCTGGCTTTGTGGACATAGTCCCTATCAGCTGCTGTTACTAAGGACCCCTTGGTGTTCTTAAAAATTGTCCAGTATATCCTTCTTCCAAAGCATTGATTGTCAGTGTGCACAGGTCAGAGACAATGGGACTGACATACATAGATGTTCTAGAACATAATTCTGGAGTGGAACCCCCATCAAATTTGAGCACAAATATTGATCAAGAAATGAATTAATCTGCAACTGCTTGAGAAGCACTCCTAACATTTTTTCGTGTTTCATTTTCACTCAAGGCCAAAGGGAGAGTTTGGTTGGATCCAAAGAAGTAAGAACTTGAGTAAAATCAGGAGAAAAATGTATTTCCGTAATCAGGACGGCATTCAGAGGAAGTCCAAACACCAACTTCCATATGGTGTACTTATCTTTCCCAGCCTTGGCTAGACCACATCCCTGCTGTAGAAGCAGTCACAGGTCAAGTCACCTCACAGGAACTCACCCAGCATATGTAGACTCAGAGATCGTTCAAGAGGAAGCCTGAACTTGAATGAACATGACAAAGGACTCTGAATGTTGTGCATCAGCGTTTTTGTAGAATGTAGAAGTTTTGGTCACACGCGCCGTACCACACATACCTGGTTGTGACTTAGCCCAAATTCTGTGAAATGACATCTTTGTCATCTGTTGTCTAGAGTTCTCTGACGATCTTCTGGCAGGGGCCGCTGGAGCTGCGAAATGTAGAGACGGCCCAGGTATATCTAGGCAGAGGGATCTTTTCTGTTTAGGTGAGATTAAGGTAAACATGGGTTAATAAAGTGGGAGCCTACTACTTGGAATGAGGTAAAGTTCTTCATTTCCATACAAAAGTCGACAAATTCCAGGATGTCTTCACTGTTCTTGTAAGAAGTGCTGGAAGCCACTCAGAAGGGCCACCCCTGAAATTGGGAGCACTCCCTGTCTGTCCACTTACCTCCCAGGGAGAAGCTGGCCCAATGGCTGCAAAGTCTGCAGCCACATTGTGGAGCAGCACACCTTTCTTTCTCTGCCCTCCACCCTAGCTCCAAAAGGGAACTGAAATGCAGGGTGAACTCTTGATCTTTTTTGTTTAATGAGCTCCCACTTCCACAGCCTCTGCAGTAGAAAAACGGAGGCAGCGGGTGGAGCAGAGTACTCAGGCAGTGGAGCCCTAGGTCTGGATCAAGGATTGGGGTGGGGGCAACCTAAGGAGAGCTGGCCTCAGGAAATCCAAAAAGTAAACATCTGAATTGCTGTCCCTGCTCTCCCTACTATAAGACAAGTCAGAAAGAACTGTTCACCTTACAATCACAATGGGAAAGTTTAAACAGCTAGTTTTTTTGGTATAGTCCAGCCATAATTGAGTTTCTAAAAACATTCAGTCAGCTACAACAGCTCAGGGAATGCAGTCCATAGCAGGTCTGAGTTCTAGCTGCAACTCGTACACCAACCAGCCAGGACCTCAGATGAGTCACTTCACCTCTGAGCCTCCCTCTTCCTATCAGAGAGCCCCCAAATCCTGGTATGAGCGCAGTGTGACTTAGAAATCTGGGTGACAAGTGGTACCACTAAGAAGTACTGTAACCTTGACCATCATGTCACCTCCCTAGGATGTAAAATAAAGGAACTGAATATGCTGGACAGTATCCAGGGCAAATGGATTCACTTTCTCCACAGGATATCACTGGCCACAGCTGAAGTGACCCCTTCCTTGCCCAACCCACCAGAATAAAGACAATCACATCAGAAACCTAATGTATAAGCACAGACCACATTCAACAGCTTCTGCTCTGAGACAAGATAGTTAAAAGCGGATAAAGGTATGAACTCAATATACAGCTAGCAACTAAGTCAGAAATGACCTGTAAAAGCTCCACTTCCTGAGAAAAGGCATATTCCCATGGGATACACCCAGACCACCGAGAACACATTTGACAGTCATTGGTAATAACCGGCCAAGGACATTTGAAAATCCTAAGTCTGAGGCTTGCTGCATCACCTACACTCAAAATCAACTTGGGAAGTCAATTTTTCAAGGAGTTTAGCGATATTTCTGTTTTGGAAGGGAAAGAAAAATCAACTCCTACTTGCAGCTCTCTCACTAACCTTCTGGAGGAATGTGAGTGTGGCTTCCTGCTCACAGGAGGGTGTTGACACAAGCGCAGAGAGCCCCATGCAGGTTGCAGTGAGCCCTTATCACAGCTGCTCCACAGGGCAGGAGGGCAGCCCCCTACCAAGTCCGCAGGGAGTGCTTTCCTGCCCGGGAGAAGTACAGAGTCACAAATCCTTCTACTATGGAGGCAAACTGGTTTGATGGAGAGGAGAGGCTTTGGAGTCCATTTTGCTTAATAGCTGTGGACTTTCGGCAAGTTGCTCTTCCTTCAAGACTCAATTTGCTCATGTATAAAATGGGTCCCGCAATACCCACTACTGAGTGTGGTTTACAGATGAATGAAATCACAGATCTGCAACACTGCACACAGTAGAAAAATCAATAAATGTTGGCGCACAGGAGGGTTCCTCTATGGCTCTCTGCAGATAAAGTGTTTGGGAGGAATTGTCTTGAGTTGCAGAGGGCCAAGGTTGCCCCTGAAGTGTCCAGATACACCTGACACAGGTAATGAAGGCCAGGCAGACCAAGGAATGAGGCTGGACTCTGCAACACCTCTCCCATCGTGGAGAGACTGACAGTGATTGCAGACTCTCCAGAAGAAAGCTCAGAGAATCCAAACTTTCCAAATAAGCCCAGTGCATTTCCAAACACTGGACACCAGTGGATACCAGGACATCAGACTTACACCCTCTTTCAGGATTTGGAATTCGGGATCCCTGTGAAAGCAACCATTGTCATCAGCCATATTGTCAGTACTAGAAGCAACCACACGAGGCAGAGAGTAAACCAGGGAACGGCAGAACTAGATGTGAAAACCTGAAAGTGCTGCCTCTATCCCACAGGTTCCTTGCTACATCTTAAAGCCGAAAGGCACCCGATTATCACCAGGAGTTAGTCCCAGGTCAGTCAGTGGATGTGCCCAGACACCTAAGGGCCCCAGGCCCTAGGAGAAGGGTCGTGCCGAAACTAGGGTCCCGCGGGCCCCAACTTCACTCTGGGGCTCGACTTCACTCCGGGGCTCAGGCGGGGCGCGCGGGCGCGGGCAGGAACACGCAGGTGCTGCCGGCAGGTGCGCGGGGCTGGCACACCTGGGCGCCTCCCGCAGGGCCGCCCATCGGGGAGTTCCACCCCGAAGGGAGGAAACGACCCGTGTCTGCTCCGAACACTGCCATGGACGCGTCGGGAGCCTTTCGAGGGGCAACAGGCGCCTGTCCCGAGCTGGGCACCTGCTCGGGATTCCTCAGCAGGTACCGCAGACGCGCCAGACCGGCCCTCGAAGGAGAGACAGGTGGGCCCACTGCGCTGTCGGGAGGGGGCGCCATGCACCCGGCTCCCCGCCCCAGCAACACACCGCGCAATCGCCGCCCCGCGTTGGCGGCATCCCAGACTCTGGGCACCGGGCAGAGCGGCCTCTTCTCCGCCCCTGCTGGGCCCCCGCATCCTCCACAGCCCGCCCCACCGTCCACCTGCAGCTGCCCCAGCGCAGTCCT
The DNA here is from genome assembly GCF_964194135.1 of Talpa europaea. Taxonomy (NCBI): domain Eukaryota; kingdom Metazoa; phylum Chordata; class Mammalia; order Eulipotyphla; family Talpidae; genus Talpa; species Talpa europaea. Next base: position 4,730,683 of record NC_140075.1, on the reverse strand, counting down.
GGGACACGGTCCACCTTCCTCTGTCCAACCGTCCTCGCGGTTGGACTTACACATCGTCTCTAGCTATTTGTTACTTCAAGACACGGCTGGTGAGTACTGTCACACTCGAAGATTTCATCTGCATTGGAAAGCATCTCCTCAGGTCATTCCCCCCAAAAAGACCATATCCAGCAGTCTACACATTCCAAATGCACAGCTCTCTGCAGGAGGGTGGCACAATCTCATTCTTTTCTCAGGAAGGAGTGGGGGGGGGTGTATCGCACCGCACCGTGGCCAACATGTCCCTCCAGGTGTCCAGGGCTGGGAGCACCCGGTCCACGAGAACCAAGGACACAATGAAGTGTAATTATAGACAAGAAATATTTCACTACTTGAGACCTTCAACAATACGCAGCATTGGCTCCGGAGTACAAATAAGGGAAATACTTAAAACCCCCTGAGTTTTCGAGGGTGAACAGAGCACTCCAGGAAGGAAGCGAGCAGAATGGCCAGATGCTCACCGGCACACGGTCTCTGGAGCCACAATGAGATCACATTATGGGTCTCCACCGCAGCTGTGCCTGCGGGAGCTGTAGCCACCCGAGCAGGGGCAAGAGGGAGGTCTGCTAGTGAAACCTAGGGGGTCTCAGCCGCTCCCCTCCTGCCCGCGGGGCTCCAGCAACCATCCCTTCCTCAAGACTCTTGGCCAGATCTTTTTAAATTTATGCTTTCTTTAAAAGATTTATCTATTTATTTATTTGTTTGTTTGTTTGTTTGTTTGTTTATTTATTTATGGAAGTATTAGGTACAGTCAGAAGGGCAGGAGAGTGAGAGAATTCACCAGGGTGGGGAGCAGAGCAGGCAGAAGGACCGAAGCACACTGCTGAGGGGAGCACCGGGCGGCAGGAGAGGTCTGCGCGCCATGCGGGGCCCTCACCAGGTGGCCAGGGAGCTGCCGGGGATCGAACCGGCGCTGCAGAGGCTGTGGGCAGCTTCGCAACCCAGCACTCAACCGCTGCGCCACCGGGGCGGCCCCTTTTTATGCTTTTTCTTGATGCAGCAGATGGCAGACCCTTTCTACAGTGGATATTCTGGGGGCTTTGCGGTCCCCCCCCCCAATGATAGGACTTTTTAAATTCCCAATTTCGACATCACACCCCCCAGAAGACGAAGGAGGTGAGTGACAGACACAGAACCACCCCGCATGCACTCGTCTCTCCACACTCTGAGGACCGCCACACGCCACACTCAGGACGGCTGCCCGCACGACCCCTGGGTCGAGGGAGGACTGAGAACCCAGGAAGAGGCACGCAGGGAGGACGTGCCCGGAACAGGCTGACGCTCCAGAGGCGCCAAGACCTTCGCAGCGCGGGGAGGACACGCGAGTCAAGGGGGCGCGAGGGGGGACGGTCCTGTCAGGGACCCAGGATGGTCCATCCCCTCACGGAGCGCCCCGCGACGGCCTGACGGTGCCGGGGCCACCTCTGCCAGGGCGGGCGGAGCCCCCCTCCGCCGCCCTCAGCTTCTTGTCACCCAGTTTCCTCCGGCGGGCGGCGCCACCTGCCCGACCCCCGGGCCTCGCCTGCTGCTGTGGAGGGAATCCCCCGTGAGCGCCTTGAGGACATCCACACCCCTGACGGAGGAATCCACCTGTCGAGGGCCGCCTCAGCACCCCGACTCCCCCCTGCCCCGGAACCTCCCCCCCACCGTGAGTTTGGGACTCAGGCCCCAGGAGGCAGCTGCTCCAGCTTCCCCGGATGGTGTCCCTGGAGGGCCAGGAGCCGCTGGAGCTAGCACAGGGCTCGCCCCAGAGGGAAAACATCCCCGGGCTACTCAGCCTTTTCACAGACTTCACATGTCCTTCACACTGTTTCCTCAGCTCACCCCGAAAGGCCACCAAGCAGGGTGCGCAGAGTCACGGCGAGACGGAGTGGTTTTTACCTTTTCCGGGAGTCTTCTGCTGGCCCTTACTGTGTTGAGCGCAGTGTAGGCAGGAGTTCAAGCAGATCTACTTGCACCAAATTTCTGTCTTTAGGAAGTGGGGGCGCTTTTCCAGGGTGTTTTTTTTTTTTTCCCCTTCAAGGGAGCTTTAATTGCTTTGAATAAATACTCCCTTAAGTGGCCAAAGATAGGAGAAATAAAACTTTGATTGTTAAAGAAGGGGAGGAAGAGAGACCTGCCCTATAGAGTGACTCCCCTACACATTAAAAATAGAGAGTACTTTAATAAAGCCCTAAAATGTCAAGATTTGTTCAAGGTAAGACGCTTCTTCTTATATCTTGGGTTGCTTCAGCTAACTTTGGGTTCTGATAGTCGAGCGGTTGGTGGGATGTTTGGAAGTGGAAATGTTCATACTACTTGCAACACCCCTTCCTTTTTTTTTTAATTAAATTGACATCTGCACTGCCCAAGAGCAGCTGGGTTGGTCTTTCTGAAACCTATACCCTGTTCTCTTCTGGGTTTACTTCTCCCTCCCTGAAATCAGGTTAGCAGCTCTTTGACTTCTCAGGATAGTGGCTGTAAATGATGATGAGACAGAAATTTGGCTGTTGATAATTCCTGTTCTCTTTTCCTTTTCGGTTTCAAGGTGCTGTGTGCATGGACAGGAGGAGAACAGGGAGGCTTGAAGGAAGGCAGGTGGTGTTTGCCAGGGTGGTAGGTCGAAGCTTTAGTGTTCTCGGCTTCTGCTCGGGGTTTGTGTGTACGTGGTTTGAGTCTCAGATTCTTTTATTGCGAAACCGGGAGTAGCTTGTAGAAGCTGGAGGTCATTTCGGCAGGAAAAATGACTTTGCTGCATTGCTGTTTATTTTTATTCTTTGAAATCGGGGATGATTATTAAGATTTCTTTGAAATTTGAAAATTGTCCCTAATTTCTACATATGTATTTAAAAGGAATTAGGGAGTGCCTCACAGTAAGTTAAAATGAACAGTGAGTATATGTGTATGTGTACAGTGTACACATTGAAATTGGTGCTACCTTACACTACCCTGTCATCAATTTGTACACAGAATTTGCCTTCTGGTGTGCAAGAAAACCCTTTTATGGACTTAAAAAAAAAAAGTTGTTTCAGTAATGGCCATTATGTGACCCTGGGGATAAAAAAGCAGTAAGTTTTACCTTACTTTACTGACTCTTCTTTGAGTTTTGTATGACAGATTACAAAGAATCTGACTGCCCGCATTGTAGTGGAGACCAATGAGACACTTATGCTTGACTTAAGCACTAAACTAGATATGCCACTTGTCATTAGACTTTTATATGTATGTGCATATAAACTCTCAAACTTTGTATGTGTTGAGATGTTACCTATGTTCTCTTTAGTCAAGAATAGAAAGGCAGAGATAACTTAGAAATTTGCTGGTTTTCTAATAGTGACAACAAAACAATTGCCAGAAAGCTGGTATTTTGCAAGAATATGATAATGAAAAGTGGACAAGTCTTTTTAAAAGTTAAGGATTCTATTAAACTCCAGATGTTTCTTGTAGTTATACTTTAGAGTAGCCTGCACAGGTAGTGTGTATTGTTTGATATCACAGCCATTCCTGTTAATGATTAACTGTCTTCAGGAGATTCTAAATCAAATGGCGGTATTTAAGAGTTGTTATAATTAGTTTGTTGTGTTGTTAGTTTCTCTTGGAATAAAAAATTAAGTTTTTCTAATCTTGGAATAATTTTATTTAAAAAAAGCTGCATAATTGTCAGAAGTAAGAAATGATTATAGGTACATTACTGTTAACTATACTATAGACTAATTCAGACTACTGTCCCATGATTCAATCCAAAATACCACATTCCATTGAGTTGCCATCTATGTTTGCTTTAAATGGTAGTTTTCCTTTAAAACTGGCAGGTTTGCACAAAAAAGATGACCCCTCCCCTCACAGAAATGTTTAATTTGTTGGTGCTTCTACTGTTTAAATTTTGTACTAAAAGTGTAAAGCCCTGTATCTATTTAATTCTGCTAATAAACCTTGTTGGCAAAGATTTGCTATTTCCACAGACCAGGTTTCAGTGTAAAAGTCAGGAATTTTGGTTTTGAATGTTTTTGTAGCAAATCAAATTGTTTGATCTTTGCTGTAGCACTCATTAATATTTCTGGTCATTGACACTGAACTCATATCACTTAATAGGGAACAGATTGATCCAGTATTAAGCTCCTGACTGTTTTTCATATATTGTCTCTTTTAAGCTTCACAAGTGCTGGGGGAGGTACTTGTCATCATAATCTCACAGTTGAGGAAAGTTAAGTGTCTTACCCAAAGTTTGCAGCTAGTGAGCATTAAAATTCATATATATAGGACCTCCCCTGGTGGTGCAGGTGGTTGAGCACAGCACTGTGAAGCTGTCTGCAGCCTCTGCAGCGCAGGTTTGACCCTGGCATGTGAGAATCCCACATAGCACAGCAAACCTCTGCTGTCTCACCTGCTGCTCCCCTCAACAGTGTATTTCAGTCAGTCTGCTTGTTCTGTTCCCTGCTCTGTCTCTGGTGAATCCTCTCACCCTCCCGCGAATCTGGCCTGTACCCGGGTTCCTGTATGCACAAATAAATAAATCTTAAAAAAATTCATATAGAAATGTCTAAAACCCTTGTCCTTTCCAATACCTTTAGTTGTTGCTTATTTTAAAAACGTATCTAACCAACTTATTTTTTCAAACAGACTATTTGTTTCCTGGGGACAAAAATAATACTATATCTCTGGGGGAAATAGTAGTTTCATGAAGTGGGGAATGTTGTAAAAGATTTTGTCATAATGACAAATGAGAAAATGCCCTTTCTATGTAATTTTCAGTAGGTAGCCTCCATTGTTGGTTGTAATTTTTTTTTATGACACCTCTTAGATTACATAAATGTTAAGATAAAAAGGTATGGATTTAGGCTTGAATCCTGTTACTAACAGTTGATCTTAGACACATACTTTTTCTGAGCCTCAATTTCTACTTATATAAGCTTTGGGTACTAATGCTTATACCATAGGGTTAATAAATTGAAATGGATTATGTGAATGTATTGGTTATGTATTAGATGGCCAATCAATTTTACTTTTCTTTCATAAGTTGATGGTGGCCTTTCAGATAGCATTGCCACCGTAAGTAGAACCACATGTCATCGACAGATATAAACAGAAACAAGACAAATATGACAGTTTATTTTCCTACTTCAGGTTTGATGTTCAGGGTGGCAGCTTATGTTTGGGGGGAAAAAAAGGTAGGTAGATGGGAGGCAGGAGATGCTTGAACAGTATTGTAAATAACCTAGTTGGTTTTGTTTCAGCCCAGTCAGCAAAAAAATTTTTGAGCACTTTATATGTACACTGTTATGTAGTGGGATTTCTCATGTACCTCTTATGTTGGACACCTGAAGTTCAGAAGATCTGGGTGTTATGCCTGTGTGCTCTGTACATGTGTTTTTAAATGTCCTGGAACTTGGGGTTGCTACACTTAGCTTGAGATATTCTCCCAAATCTAGCAATGTGCTTAAGGGACTCAAAGGAAGACTTTTTTACAAGACCTGGTACATAAGGTCCCTAGCGTGCATATTCTAGCCTCAGGTCACCTTCTGCTTGCTTGTGAAATTATTTCTCCAGTTGCTAGTTTTCTGTACCCTAGGGGCTGTTGCAGGGCTCTCACTTGTGAATGTGCATACTACCTAAATGAGAAGGGATTCCTTTGTCACAGTTGGATGGACAAGGGGTCATAAGAAGATTTAATTATTTTTTGTCAGGTTTGTCAAAGTGTATCTGGGGTTTTGCTTTTGAAAGTTCTGAGGATGATGGGGTGATCTCCCTGCATGATTTGAAATTTATAAATGGCCCAAGGACTGACGACATTCAGCAAGCTAAAGCCATGTCATATGCTTGTACTGTAGTACTAGAGAAACTTCAAACTTTTTAATAGGCCATTATCTATCTAAATTATGTAAAACGACCCTTAATGTTCTTAAATTGAGGTACTTTCATATTCCAGGGGAAGGCATTTGAGTGCCTGTGTCACCAAAATAGTTGAGGCCTGTCAACTTTCCCATTTGTTGAAATTCTCTTTTTTTGACTTTTGGTGATTCCTGTTTGGTAGATGGTAGCTAGCCAGGGAGGATTAACTGAGCTAATTATAACTGGAGAGGTCTCAGATGAATACAGGGATGAGAAGTATTCTGGTGCCTGGTTCTTCTCAAACCCAAAGACCAATTTAGCCTGTTGCTGATTATTTAGATGACTAGGGTGCTTTTAGCCAAGGGGATTGTGGTATGAGGCAGGACTAGGGATAACGAAACAGTGACTAATACACACTCATTTTTTTAAAGATGTGATTATGTCATTAGAGAGATTGGGCTTATGTGCAAGGAAGGGGGATAGTAGTTAAAATAGGAGTCATGGTTTAAAACGGAAATAAAAAGAAAGTAAAAAAATATTTTGCTACAGATTTATTAATTGCAGGGGAGAAGAATAGTAACTTTATAGTGGAGAGAATGGAAAACTCAAAGTTCGTACCACCATTGAGGGTCACGATGTGCCTCTAAGGTGTGCAATCCTGAAAAGGATATAACGTACTTATGTAGTATTGCATCCACAAACATAACTTATTTCTAGTCATGAGAAAATTTCAGAAAGACCCAAAATAAGGAATACTCTTTTAAAAAGGGAGAATTCTGTTGTTATTAATGATAATGTAATCATCATTGAATTACAGAGTAGATTATACAGTAGATATAAATTATAAATGCATGTGTAAGCATGTATATACATTATGTTATATATTATAAATGTATAAATGTGTATAATATAAATATATGTGAAAGAGAATGATCAAAAGTATAAGATAAAATATTAATACATCTGAGTAAAAAGTATGAGTATTTTTTGTACTATTGCAATTTTTATCTAAGTGTGAAATTGGTTTTGAAACAAAGTTTCTAAAAAGGAGTTAAGCTAATGAAAACTTTGTTTGCTAACATGGACCTTGTAATCTCTATGGTTAGATTGCATTTGCTCTTTTTTTTAAAAAAAAGATTCATTTATTTATGCATACAAGAACTGGGGCTAGGCCACAGGTGTGGGGGGTGAGAGGATTGACCAGAGACAAAATGGGGAGCAGAACAGGCACATCTCCTGAAATATGCTGGTGAGGGGAGCAGCGGGCAGGCAAGGCAGGAGAGGTCTGCTGTGTCATGTGGGTTAGCTCCCTGGCCAGGGGATCAAACTCATGCCGCAGTGGCTGGAGAGCTTCATAGCTGTACCACCAACGAGGCCCCTGCATTTGCTCTTGATAACTGGCTGTTTCTTCTCCTAAGATGGATAATTTTCATTGTGAAAACGTGTGGAGGAAAAAGAAATTGAGAAGGAACATTAGAGAAATAAGAAATATTAACTGGCATATTGCTCATAAGTGTCAATTTAATATTTAAAAGATAAACGAAAAAATAACTTGGAAAGGAAATTATTCTAATATGTTAATTTGTTTTGGTTTAGTTTTGATATTCTTTTGTTTCCTCTGTATTTCACGTGAGTGAAAAGCATCTGGTGTTTATTTTTCTTAGATGTTAATTTTGGACATTAATTTTGGACATTTTGTAATGTTTTCACAGAGACCATTCTCGGTGTATATATGTTATTTTTACTTTCATAGAAAGTTGTGAATTACAGTAATTTTATTTTTTTAAGATTAATTTATTTATACACATAAGAACTGGGATATAAGGCAGAGGTGTAGGGGGATGAGAGGATTCAGAGACAGAGTTGGGGAACAGAACAGGCAGACCTACAGAAATACACTGCTGAGGGGAGCAGCGGACAAGACAGGAGAGGTCTGCTGTGTCATGTGGGTTGCCTCCTGGCTGGCTGGGGATCCTGGGGATCAAACTCCTGCTGCAGTGACTGGTGATAACTTGATAGAGCTGAGACTTTAACCCATGCACCACCAGGGAAGCCCCTGAATTATAGTAATTTTAATTAAAATAATGGGATACTTAGTTTGTGTGAGGAACATTGGTTTGTCTAATAATGAAAATATTCTAGCTAAAATAATGATTACACGGTAGTTTTCCAGTTTCCACCAAGTTGTATGTGCAGATTTTTGTGAAAGTGTTACTAACTGAAACATTTGTTGCTTGGTGTGTTTTAGCCATTTGACCAGACCAAGTTGGAGAGTCATGATAAAGAGGATTTTATAACTGAATCAAGCAAGGGGACATGAGATTGATCTCAAAGCACTGTCTCTCTTTCTAAAGGGAGTTGGGATTTTTATAGGACTATCAATATTTGGACAGGGCTGTGACAGGGTAGCCTGTCTGGAATTTTGGCTGTGCAGTTTCATTACCAGCACATGCCACTGCATGGATTGCATGATCAGAAAATGGCAGCTAAGCACCCCTCTTGGGCAGGGATTTTATTATGCAAATAGTATTAATGAATTTAAGGTAATTTTAGGTCAGCAAGGGTACTCTGTGTGCTTATTGCTATAGAGTTTAACCAGTTTGGGCTGGAATGAATACCTGACCCTATACTAAACAGCTCTAAATAACTTTAAGGATTTTTTAAGGTCAGCTTTGACAGCCTTCTGCCACTGGGAAGCATAAGTGCCTGTATTAGGAGTACCAGAAAGTCAGATGTATCCGTTACAGAAAAGTTAATATAAACAAATATTTGAAAATCAGATTATCTCTGGATTATCTGTAAAAATGAATATGAAGAGTTGACTGTACTAACTCAATGTAATGCTTTTTTTCTTGATATCCAGAACTTAAAAAATGGTAGGAGATGTTTTCAGAGTTTGGTATTTAGTGAATGAGGAAACATGATTCACTTACCATACTTTTTTGACTGCTTGGGATCTGGAAAAACTGGAGCTTTTCTAAAAAACTAGTGTCCTCTGACACAGCCTATAGTTTGTTTTCCAAAACATCATATTTTCAACTTCCTGTAATAGTGTTTGAATTGTGGACATTTTGGTTATGGGTAACTTAATTGATTGTCTAGTCACAGTGACTATTAGTTGGAACCATATTTCTTAAATCTCAATAATTCATCTACTGGGCATGCATCTCTCTGTTTATAAATTATTAAATTCTTTGAAAGTTGCTTCCCAAGCTTTTGAATGAAAATAAACTTTGCATTTTTTTGAGTGGGTTTATGTGTGAGAAAGGGGATGATAGTCCATTTGAAAGCTGTTTCCCAGCTCTCTTGATTTCTGATGCAGGCATCTCCTTTAATTTGCTCAAAGTAATTGTTTAGGGCTCAAATTCTGCCTCTGCCAACAGTCCCATTGTTTATTTTTTCAGTCATTGCCAAATGAAATAAATTGTGCCCCAGACCATCTTGACAATTAAGGATTGTTTTTCAGAACCATGGAAAATTTGGCAGTGTTATCTTAGTTAATGTACATAAACAACAAAATTCCACTGTCTAAAATATTTCTGTTTTTCTTATGTGTACTGAGAGTTCCCCTTGTTTCTGTGATTTCATTTGTATCTTTCATTTGTATCTTTTATTCGTTGCATTTATGTACATGAAATAATCATACTATATTTAGTCTACTTCTTGCTAGTCACCAAATTGTAAAAAATACTATTTTAGGGGATGCTACCTTTAACAATTGCTCCATTTGCTCCATAGCTCCAGAGACCTGCAGATAAAATGACTGGAGTTTGTGTATTCCTCTGGTTGCTGCTCTGGCAGAGGCTGATGTGATGTTTCATTTATGTTATAACTCTGCCTAGAATTTTAGAACTTCCAAACAGTGTAGGAAAATGTAACAATAACTACTGTTTTGGGTTCATTTATGCCAATGAAGAAATACTTAAGTCTTGGTAATAAAATATTTATAGAGTGCATAAAAGCTTTCTTTTTTGTTTTTTTTTAATTGCCCAGAAAGCAAACAATATAGAAGGAAAAGTTGAAGCGCATAAGAGAATGCATTTTCTGATATGTAGGGTTTTTTTTAAAGATTTATTTATTTATGCATACAAGAATTGGGATACAGGCCAGAGATGCGGGAGGGTGAGAGGATTCACCAGAGACAGAGCAGGGAACAGAACAGACAGACCGACTGAAATACACTGCTGAGGGGAGCAGTGGGTGAGACAGGAGAGGTCTGATGCGCCATGTGGGTATCTCAGTGGCTGGTCTGGATCGAACCCATGCTGCAGAGGCTGCAGCTCAACCGCAGACCTACAGAAATACACTGCTGACGGAAGCAGCGGACAATATAGGAGAGGTGTGCTGTGTCACGTGGGTTGCTTCCTGGCTGGCTGGGGATCCTGGGGATCGAACTCCTGCTGCAGTGACCGGTGGTAACTTGATAGAGCTGAGACTTTAACCCATGCACCACCAGGGAAGCCCCTGAATTATAGTAATTTTAATTAAAATAATGGGATACTTAATTTGTGTGAGGAACATTGGTTGGTCTAATAATGAAAATATTCTAGCTAAAATAATGATTACACGGTAGTTTTCCAGTTTCCACCAAGTTGTATGTGCAGATTTTTGTGAAAGCGTTACTAACTGAAACATTCGTTGCTTGGTGTGTTTTAGCCATTTGACCAGACCAAGTTGGAGAGTCATGGCAAAGAGGATTTTATAACTGAATCAAGCAAGGGGACATGAGATTGACCTCAAAGCACTGTCTCTCTTTCGAAATGGAGTTGGGATTTTTATAGGACTATCAATATTTGGACAGGGTCTGCACCACCATTAAGATTTAGTGTTACACGCCTAGAGGTGCTAAACCATGTAAAGGCACTGTAATCGAAGAGACCTTCCTTTAGGAAGGAGAAGCAGAACATCAGGCAGCAGGCTTGGGATTCTAACCCCACACTGCTGCTGTGCCCTTAGACAGGGCAGCATCTCTTCTCTGGTCACCTTTCATCTCCGTGATAAGGGAATTGCACTAATTCACTTTAACGCCTTTCCAAGCTAAATTCAAATATACCTAATTATCAGGCAGGGCTGCCAAATATTTTTGTTTTCCTTGATGGTGACTTTATGTTTTATCCCTTTGCTCTCCTCTCAGCCAGTGAGTGATAAAGGCCCCTTGGCATGTTTTCATGCTTTAATGTAAAGCGATCTTACTTAACTAGTAGACACATCTCTTTTCTTTTTTCCAGTGATTTCTTTCTTTCTTTTTAAGATTTTAAGAGCTACTCTTGTATGATAACTATTAATAAGAAGTCTGGTTTATGTATAAATTTTAACAATTTTTTTAAAGTAATGAATAATTAGCATACATCTTAATTAGCAAGTAGCTCTGCATATTTAGGGTTGGAACAATTCTTGAAAGCTGGTACCTTTTTATTTTTGTTATTAAAAAGCATTTATTAAATATTCATATATATGTAAGACTGAGTTGTTTAAAAATCTATGTAAATGTGAGCAGTGATACTACAGTTTGCAATCTAAAATAATCTATTGACTTTAATACTAAAGCTATAAAATTGTAGGTACTAATTGAATTTTCTTATTGAATGGCATGGATTACATTTTTCCTAAACTAAAATAAAACATTTTTTTTTTTTTGCATAGAACTGGGCCAGAGGTGCGGGGGTGGTGGTAGAGGGGTAAGAGGATTTACCAGAGACAAAGTAGGGAGCAGAACAGGTGGGTTTACTGAAATACACTGCTGTGGGGAGCAGCAGGCAAGACAGGAGAGGTCTGTTGTGCCATATGTGGGTTAGCTCCCTGACTGGGGATGGAACTCAGCCATAGTGGTGATAGCACTGAGACTTAACCCCTAAGCTACCAGGGAGACCCTAAAATAAATCTAATTATGAAAATTTCCAATATTATTAATCTCTAAATTTAGTGAAAACATACTTATACAGGAGAATAAAAATTGAAAGAAATTTAAGATTTAATTTGTCTAGACTGCCTACCAGTTTGGAATTTCTTTGACTTTATCCCTAGTATTTGATTTATAAATCAGCCTCTGCTTAAGAAGCCTTAGGGACTTGAAGTACATGAGACACAATTCTTACTTTTCTTAGTCCTGCCTTCCCATGATTAGAAATCATGGTTCTTAAATGATTCCTGTTTGGCCTTATCAGATAATACCTCCACTAGACTGGATTCTACTTCCTTTACTCAGCACATGGCTGGATTGTAATAGACTCTTACACATTTATTTTAAAAACTGCTTGAGTACTGTCTTGAGCTCTGTCGAGCTATGGGAATATAGGCAGTGGGACTATTGTGTCAACAAAGTAGACATGATCTATTCTTAGATTATAATCCATTGGGTAAGATAGACATTGAATAAAATTTTACAAGTATTATGTTATGATGATGTTCTAATGGAGAGGTACAAGGATCTACCATGTGAGAATTAAATAGACAACCTTGTTTAGAAAGATTTCTAGGAGGGGATTACATTTAAATTGAACTCTGACAAATGATATATAAGTAACTGGTCAATATACATGAGAATTATATGGGAATTTAATAAATATTCATCTTCAATTTATTTACGTATTATTGAGTAGCTACCTGTGCCATGTGGTGAAGTAATTGTGAGGGGGGGTAACTGAATGTCATAATATAACACACTTTGTATGTGTTATGTGTTACAGACATATCAAAACAAAAGGTGAAGTTTTGGGTGTGTTTGTATCATATAGAGGCAAAAGTAATTAAAACTTACACACGGAAGAATTGCAATAGAAAGGAAATCCTCTTTGAATGTTCAGAAGCTACTACTTAGAACAGTAGGAACACCACCCCTACAAATATCAGAAGCTACTCATGTCACAGAATTTCAATCTTTGGCAGCAAAGGATCAGGGAGGTTTCCTAGAAGTTGGGATGATTCTCATGATTTTGTAATTCACAGCTGAGCCCACTTGATATGTGTGTTTTGGAACAATCTTACAATAGGTTCTTTTAATTTAATGGAGCAGAACAGTATCAATTCAGGTGTCTTTAAAAATGAGAGACTTCTATCACATAAATCTTGAAGTAGGATGTTCCAGGGTTGGTTATATTTTGGTTAATAGTGCAAAGACTGCACCATTCTGTTCTGTTCTCGGAAATATTTGTCTCATTCTTGGGTCAGCTTCCTTCAAGGTCACTAAATAGTAGAAGAAACTGGAGATGAGGGGTGAGCATTTACTTATTATGTCCAGTGGTGCTGAAGGTTCTATTTCTTCTCATATGTCTCTTTTCTCAGTGACAAATGCCTTTTCCAAAGTTCTTTGGCATACTATACCCACTGGTTCACTGGCTAGAATCATTAAATTCCATGCTTGAAGTAATGACTGGGAAGGCTTTCAGCAAATCTGGGTCACATGCCAATTATGAAACACATGGTCTCTGAATAGAAGATAGGTGACAGAATAGATTTGTATAGGAATAAAAATAAGAATCATGGCTAAGAACATACTAAGATAAATGGAATATAATCTATATCAGAGCTATTCAAAGTTAAACAATATTTACTTATGAGAAATTAATATTCTCCCCCATTTCAGACCCACTGAGTCAAAATCTCTGCGAGTTTGCCCAAAAATCTGTTTTAACAAGCCCTTCAGGTTATTGATATACACATTAAAGTTTTAGAAGCACTACTGAGATGTCACAAATGAAGCAGGAAATTGCAGCCTTTAGGCATTCTGCTTTAGCACTTTCATTAACTTGACTACTCATAAAGGTACTTTAGCTTGTCTTTTAAGATTTGCCTTCCTAAGGAATTTATATTTATATCTGTAGACAATGAAAATCCCATCAAATGAGGAAGACAAGTGACATGATTGAGTTGCAACTTAGGGGGACCAGTCCATTCTGCTTGGTACCACTAGCTTGGTGTGACATGGCAGACTGGTTAGGAAGTTGTTGTCATCCATGACTAGGAGAGGGAAAATAAGGCAACAACTTGGGAATGGAAAGCAATGAATGGAATTGTGCTTTAATTAAGAAGTTTGGTATTAGATTGGATGTAATATGAGGGAAAAGGAGAGAAGAGCCCAATTGTGATTAGGATTTCTATGTAACCTTGGAGGACTAGGACAGTGTTAATGCTGTGGATAGCATAGAAGGTAGGGGGATAAATTTAGTAGGGAATGTGAGCCTGGAGCTCTGAAAGAGAGATCAGGATAGGAGGCAAATATTTGATATTATCAGTGAGGAGATTGGTGAAGGAATAACTGAGGGGAGAAATAGTCTAGGGTTAGAATTTTAGGAAACCCAAGGAGTAAGAGAAGGAAGGAAAAGCCTGTTTTTGAAACTCAGACCTGGCTTTGGAGGTAGGAGAAGATATAGGAAAATTTTGAGTAATGTAACCCAAAGAAGAACTTTTCTAGGTGAATATTAACAAATAATAGAAAGGACTACAGTGAAGCCCAAAAGCTGTTTAATTGGTCATAAATCTTGTCAGTGTATGCCTTTATCTCTATTCATGCTTATTTCCAGTTGCCACAGCATTCTTGGAGTTTTATACTTCGGTGGACCACAAGTACTCTCCTGTTTAAAGATCAAGTGAGCTCTCCGGTTCTGAGTTTGGATACCTCTCAATGTGTTTCCAAGGAAGGTTGGGACTGTCAGACCTAATGAGTGATAGGAGCTGGCCTGGGAGATGATCTCCTCTTTATTGCTCTTAATGTTCTTTCTATAGCCTTTCCATGGCCTGTATACGATGAAGCTTATTTTTCTCTTTAGAATGTGGATTGTTTATGCCTGTATCAGGATATCAGGGAAAGGTATCATGTGTACATCTAGTTACTGAAATGGAAGAAATAAAATACCTGAATTAAGATGAAAACATTCGTTAGATTTAATGTCACTTACCTCTTGATTCTATTGCTTTCCTTCTTATTCTTTTTTTTTTTTTTTTTTTTTTTTTTTTGCTTTTTTCCCCCATTTGGATAAGGGAGAGTTCATGATGTTGAAATTTTAGTTCTTGTAAACAAGGAAGAACTAGGAAATTGAGGTGGTATAGGGGAGGCTTCTAAAAAAAAATTATTGCCTATTCTATCCCAAATTTGCTAAATTGTGATTGTCATCCAAGATAATTCTTTATTATATATATATATATATATATATATATATATATACATTTTTTTTTTTTGTGGGACCCTCGCCTGTGGCCAGGGAACGAACTGGCGCTGCAGAGGCTGTGGGCAGCCTCACAGCCCAGTGCTCAACCGCTGTGCCACCAGGGGAGGCCCATCCAAGATAATTCTAATAAGCTGGGTTTTATCCCATAAGGAGTATCCTTCTGTTCTGTTGGGCATAAAAACACATTCTTATGCTTTTGGAGGAGGGTGTTATTTAAGGACTTTGTGCCAAGGATTAAAGAGACCCAGATTAGGAAGAAAAATGAGCACCTCATTGTGGTAGAATGTAGCTCAGAATAAATTGGCTTTGCTTCTGGGCTCCAGCATTGCCTACTTTGTGACCCTGCATACATTATTTAACTTGTTCAACTTCAGTTTCCTCATCTGTAAAATGATGAAGGTAGATTAAAAACTCCCTCTCACCTCTAAAAATGTTTTATGACTGAGGTAATGAAACATTTGGTTCCTAATCCATTCTCTATCTGAAGTACAAAAGGATCAATTCTTTATTGCTAGGAAGTGAGGACAAGACATTTTAGGATGTTAGAAATCTTGCATCATTCAGGATTCTTTAATTGACCTTTCTTTAGAAACAAAATTGTCATTGCCAGAGTGTAACCTGAGAATGTAAAGTCCAAGAAAGCTTCTAAGATCTGACTTCTTTTCATACCAGCAATGTCAGACCTTTCTTTAGAAAAAATCCACATGGATAGATAAGAGGTTACTGCCAAAGGAAATGGCTGCTTCCTGGTTTGTGCCTGGTACACAGGTAGAGGTAAAATAAGCTCTTCTTCATAGCACTGTGAAGCTATCCGCAGCCTCTGCAGGGTGAGTTTAATCCCCGGCCAGGGAGCTACCCACAGGGTGCAGCAGACCTCTCCAGTCTTGCCTGCTGCTCCCCTCAGCAGTGTATTTCAGTCAGTCTGCCTGTTCTGCTCCCCACTCTGTCTCTGGTGAATCCTCTAACCTCCCACACTTCTGACCTGTACCCCAGTTCTTGTAATTATAAATAAATAAATCTTTTTTTTTTCAAAAAAGCTCTTCTTGATTAGCATACATCCTTGTTCTTCTTGAGTATTTTCTTTCCCCTTAAACACTTTCCTTATACGCTAACAACTATAAAACCATAGTAACACTTTTGCCTAGGGAAGGGCAAGGGAAAAGTGGAATGAAATGGAAGAGGTAATAGGCTAGTTGTAATGTTCTTTTGTTGTATAAGCTGTTAATATTTGTAAAGGGGGTAGAAGGAAGACAAAATTGCTTTTTGTTTGTGTTTGGTGCTTTATCAAACATGGAAGGAATAAAGGTTAGGGATATTTGTCACAACTTGTGTTTGAATCTATGTCTGTTTTTTTTTTTTTTTTCAAATCTGTATGGGAAATTTGGATCTGCTGCAGCTGACAGAGATCACATGTGGTATTAAATGTGAGTCTTTCCACCAACCTTTCCTAGTTTTCCTTGATAGGGTGGGTCCTGACAATGGTTCTGTGTGTTGCAACCTAAAATCATGTACATTGATAGGCTGTTGTTCTGCAGGAGTCTTTATATTTTATTCTGTGACATGAGTAGCTTCTGATATTTGTAGGGGTGGTGTTCCTACTGTTCTAAGTAGTAGCTTCTGAACATTCAAAGAGGATTTCCTTTCTATTGCAATTCTTCCGTGTGTAAGTTTTAATTACTTTTGCCTCTATATGATACAAACACACCCAAAACTTCACCTTTTGTTTTGATATGTCTGTAACACATAACACATACAAAGTGTGTTATATTATGACATTCAGTTACCCCCCCTCACAATTACTTCACCACATGGCACAGGTAGCTACTCAATAATACGTAAATAAATTGAAGATGAATATTTATTAAATTCCCATATAATTCTCATGTATATTGACCAGTTACTTATATATCATTTGTCAGAGTTCAATTTAAATGTAATCCCCTCCTAGAAATCTTTCTAAACAAGGTTGTCTATTTAATTCTCACATGGTAGATCCTTGTACCTCTCCATTAGAACATCATCATAACATAATACTTGTAAAATTTTATTCAATGTCTATCTTACCCAATGGATTATAATCTAAGAATAGATCATGTCTACTTTGTTGACACAATAGTCCCACTGCCTATATTCCCATAGCTCGACAGAGCTCAAGACAGTACTCAAGCAGTTTTTAAAATAAATGTGTAAGAGTCTATTACAATCCAGCCATGTGCTGAGTAAAGGAAGTAGAATCCAGTCTAGTGGAGGTATTATCTGATAAGGCCAAACAGGAATCATTTAAGAACCATGATTTCTAATCATGGGAAGGCAGGACTAAGAAAAGTAAGAATTGTGTCTCATGTACTTCAAGTCCCTAAGGCTTCTTAAGCAGAGGCTGATTTATAAATCAAATACTAGGGATAAAGTCAAAGAAATTCCAAACTGGTAGGCAGTCTAGACAAATTAAATCTTAAATTTCTTTCAATTTTTATTCTCCTGTATAAGTATGTTTTCACTAAATTTAGAGATTAATAATATTGGAAATTTTCATAATTAGATTTATTTTAGGGTCTCCCTGGTAGCTTAGGGGTTAAGTCTCAGTGCTATCACCACTATGGCTGAGTTCCATCCCCAGTCAGGGAGCTAACCCACATATGGCACAACAGACCTCTCCTGTCTTGCCTGCTGCTCCCCACAGCAGTGTATTTCAGTAAACCCACCTGTTCTGCTCCCTACTTTGTCTCTGGTAAATCCTCTTACCCCTCTACCACCACCCCCGCACCTCTGGCCCAGTTCTATGCAAAAAAAAAAAAATGTTTTATTTTAGTTTAGGAAAAATGTAATCCATGCCATTCAATAAGAAAATTCAATTAGTACCTACAATTTTATAGCTTTAGTATTAAAGTCAATAGATTATTTTAGATTGCAAACTGTAGTATCACTGCTCACATTTACATAGATTTTTAAACAACTCAGTCTTACATATATATGAATATTTAATAAATGCTTTTTAATAACAAAAATAAAAAGGTACCAGCTTTCAAGAATTGTTCCAACCCTAAATATGCAGAGCTACTTGCTAATTAAGATGTATGCTAATTATTCATTACTTTAAAAAAATTGTTAAAATTTATACATAAACCAGACTTCTTATTAATAGTTATCATACAAGAGTAGCTCTTAAAATCTTAAAAAGAAAGAAAGAAATCACTGGAAAAAAGAAAAGAGATGTGTCTACTAGTTAAGTAAGATCGCTTTACATTAAAGCATGAAAACATGCCAAGGGGCCTTTATCACTCACTGGCTGAGAGGAGAGCAAAGGGATAAAACATAAAGTCACCATCAAGGAAAACAAAAATATTTGGCAGCCCTGCCTGATAATTAGGTATATTTGAATTTAGCTTGGAAAGGCGTTAAAGTGAATTAGTGCAATTCCCTTATCACGGAGATGAAAGGTGACCAGAGAAGAGATGCTGCCCTGTCTAAGGGCACAGCAGCAGTGTGGGGTTAGAATCCCAAGCCTGCTGCCTGATGTTCTGCTTCTCCTTCCTAAAGGAAGGTCTCTTCGATTACAGTGCCTTTACATGGTTTAGCACCTCTAGGCGTGTAACACTAAATCTTAATGGTGGTGCAGACCCTGTCCAAATATTGATAGTCCTATAAAAATCCCAACTCCATTTCGAAAGAGAGACAGTGCTTTGAGGTCAATCTCATGTCCCCTTGCTTGATTCAGTTATAAAATCCTCTTTGCCATGACTCTCCAACTTGGTCTGGTCAAATGGCTAAAACACACCAAGCAACGAATGTTTCAGTTAGTAACGCTTTCACAAAAATCTGCACATACAACTTGGTGGAAACTGGAAAACTACCGTGTAATCATTATTTTAGCTAGAATATTTTCATTATTAGACCAACCAATGTTCCTCACACAAATTAAGTATCCCATTATTTTAATTAAAATTACTATAATTCAGGGGCTTCCCTGGTGGTGCATGGGTTAAAGTCTCAGCTCTATCAAGTTACCACCGGTCACTACAGCAGGAGTTCGATCTCCAGGATCCCCAGCCAGCCAGGAAGCAACCCACATGACACAGCAGACCTCTCCTGTCTTGTCCGCTGCTCCCCTCAGCAGTGTATTTCTGTAGGTCTGCCTGTTCTGTTCCCCAACTCTGTCTCTGAATCCTCTCATCGCCCTACACCTCTTGTTCTTCTTGTAGTTCTACATATCCTTCTTCTTCTTCATCTTCTTCTGTTTCTTCTGCATTTTTTGCTTTTCCAATTACTTCTTCTTCTGCTTCTTCTGCTTCTTCAGCTTCTTCTTCTGTTATTTCTACTTTTTTGGCTTATTCTTCTGTTATTTCTGCTTTTTTTGGCTTATTATTCTGATATTTCTGCTTTTTTGGCTTATTTTCTATTTCTGCTTTTTTGTTATTCTTCTGTTTCTACTTCTTGTTCTTCTTGTTCTTCTAGTTCTTCTTGTTCTTCCTGTAGTTCTACATCTCCTTCGTCTTCTTCATCTTCTTCTGTTACTTCTGCATTTTTTTGCTTTTTCAATTACCTCTTCTTCTTCTGCTTCTTCTGCTTCTTCTTCAGCTTCTTCTTCTGTTATTTCTGCTTTTTCGGCTTATTCTTCTGTTATATATTTTTTTTCGGCTTATTCTTCTGTTATTTCTGCTTTTTCCTATTATTCTTCTGGTTCTTCTTCTTCTCCTTCTCCTTCTCCTTCTCCTTCTCCTTCTCCTTCTCCTTCTTGTTTCTTCTGCAATTTTTGCTTTTTCAATTACTTCTTTTTCCTTTGCTTCTTCTGCTTCTTCCTCATCTTAATCTTCTGTTATTTCTGCTATTTTGGCTTATTCTTCTGTTATTTCTGCTTTTTCGTCGTATTCTTCTGTTATTTCTGCTTTTTCGTCGTATTCTTCTGATTCTACTTCTTGCTCTTCTTGTTCTTCTTGTTCTTCTTGTTCTTCTTGTAGTTCTACATCTCCTTTTTATTCTTCTTCATCTTCTTCTGTTTCTTCTGCTTTGTCTGCTTTTTCAATTACTTTTTCTTCTTCTGCTTCTTCTGCTTCTTCAGCTTATTCTTCTGTTATTTCTGCTATTTCGTTTATTCTTCTGTTATTTCTGCTTTTTCGGCTTATTCTTCTGTTCTTTCTGCTTTTTCGTCTTATTCTTCTGTTTCTTCTTGTTGTTCTTCTTGTTTTTTTAGTTCTTCTTGTAGTTCTACATCTCCTTCTTCTTCTTCCTCATTTTCTTCTGTTTCTTCTGCATTTTTTGCTTTTTCAATTACTTCTTCTTCTTCTTCTGCTTTTTCTGCTTCTTCCTGAGCTGAATCTTCTTTTATTTCTGCTTTTTTGGCTTTTTCTTCTGTTATTTCTGCTTTTTCGTCTTATTCTTCTGTTATTTCTGCTTTTTTAGCTTATTCTTCTGTTATTTCTGCTTTTTCCTCTTTTTCTTCTGTTTCTTCTTGTTGTTCTTCTTGTTCTTCTAGTTCTTCTTGTTCCTCTCGTAGTTCTACATCTCCTTTTTTTCATCTTCTTCATCTTCTTCTGTTTCTTCTGCATTTTTTACTTTTTCAATTACGTCTTCTTCTTCTGCTTCTTCTTTTTCTTCAGCTTATTCTTCTGTTATTTCTGCTTTTTCTACTTTTTCTTCTGTTGTTTCTGATTTTTCGGCTTATTCTTCTGTTATTTCTGCTTTTTTGGCATATTCTTCTGTTATTTCTGCTTTTTCCTCTTATTCTTCTGTTTCTTCTTCTTGTTCTTCTTGTTCTTCTAGTTCTTCTTGTTCTTCTTGTAGTTCAACATCTCCTTCTTTTTCTTCTTCATCTTCTGTTTCTTCTGCATTTTTTGCTTTTTCCATTACTTGTTCTTCTTCTGCTTCTTCTTCAGCTTATTCTTCTGTTATTTCTGCTTTTTCTGCTTATTCTTCTGTTATTTCTGCTTTTTTCGGCTTATTCTTCTGATATTTCTGCTTTTTCGTCTTATTCTCCTCTTATTTCTGCTTTTTCCTCTTATTCTTCTGTTCCTTCTTCTTGTTCCTCTTGTTCTTCTAGTTCTTCTTGTTCTTCTTGAAGTTCAACATCTCCTTCTTCTTCTTCTTCTTCATCTTCTTCTGTTTCTTCTTCATTTTTTGCTTTTTAAATTACTCCGACTCCTAGAATACAATTCGAGACACCCCTGAGGCACCCCGAAAGTCATCACAAGCTAACTTATTACCCTCAACTTCTAGAATAACCCCCAATACGCAAGTTTTCTAGGGACCCGAGGAGCATTTTTTTTAAGATTTATTTATTTATTTATACAAGAACTGGGGTACAGGCCAGATTCGTGGGAGGGTGCCGAGGAGCAGAATTTTTTTTTAGTATTTTATTTTATATAATTCTTACATCATTTTACATTTTTGCACAATGTATGCATTTTCATTTTGATTATATCCCCCATACAATTGCACTCCCCCCTTATTTTGACCCTAATCCTTCCTCTCCGCGCCCCCCACTCGCCCGCAGTGTGTCTCTGGTTCATAGTTGCTTGTTGATTTTGATTTTTACTTTGTATTAATTAGTCTTTTTCCTGGCCTTTTATTTTGGTTATCTAAATTCCTGCTATGAGTGAGACCATCCAGTATTTTTTTTTTCTTTCTGACTTCGCTGAGCATGATCCCTTCCAGCTTGAGGAGCAGACTTTTAAGCCTAGAAATGACAACCACATTCACTGACCACGCCGTCCTACCCCAGGCTGTTTTATTTCGTCTTTGGCCAGTTTCATTTTAGGAAAAGCGAGTGTTCCCGAACCTGAGAAAAGCGTCTGTGAAATACGTGGACTTGGAAAGGAGAAAAGGCACCCAAGGAGAAAAGGGACGCCCGGGCGCCAGGACCAGGGCGCCGGGACCAGCGCGCGGGCTGCCCCAGCCGGGTAGCGGCTCCGGCGGCCCCCGCGCGGCGAGTAGGGGGCGGGGCTTGGCCAGCGGCCCCGGCCTTTGTGGCGTAGGACAAGGCTTTTGTGACTAAGGACAATGACTGCTACGTGTGGGAACTCGCCAGAGCGGCCCCGGGCCACAGCGACGCGCGGCGGGGAGCGCGGCGGGCCTCCGGGCAGACTTCGGGCATCATGCGTGTCCTCTTCAGAGTAGTCGTTTTCTTTTGTGTGGGGGACGTTTTTACTGCCCAGAAAGAGAGCCCAGAGGAAGTGAAAATAGAAGTTTTGCATCGTCCAGAAAACTGCTCTAAGACGAGCAAGAAGGGAGATCTGCTAAATGCCCATTACGACGGCTACTTGGCTAAAGATGGCTCGAAATTCTACTGCAGGTAGGAAATGCCAAGAACTGCTTCTGCATCCAGTGATGCAAGAAATCTAGCATCCCTCCAGCAACCTAATTGGTTGGTTGTTTTGAATGTTGTTTCTTATCGGTAAGAAGAGCCTGGGTGTGGGGGGATAGGGGAGAATAAGGTTAGATTCCCTACTCCCTGTTAAACTGAGCATTACTTTTTATTTTTTGGTCTAATTTATTATTTTATTAGATATTTTTACATCATTTTTCATTTTTTGTATAATGTATGCATTTTCATCTTGGTTATAGTCTGAGCATTACTTTTTAAATTATTAAAAAATATTCTCCCAATGCCCCCCTGGTAGCGCAAGAGGTTAAGAGGCAACCTATGAAACTATCTGTAGCCCCTGCAGCCGGCCAGGGAGCAACCCACATGGCGAAGCAGACCTCTCCTGACTCGACGCTGCTCCCCTCAGCAGTGTATTTCAGTCAGTCTGCCTGTGTTCTGTTCCCCGCTCTGTCTCTGGTGAATCATCTCACTCACCCCAGCCAACTCTGGCCTGTACCCTAGCTCTTGTATGCATAAATAATCTTTAAGAAAAATATTTGCCCAAGAAGTCATCAAAAATATGCTACACCCACACATATCCCTCACCACCACTACCCTTGGGGCCTATAGAACTCAGTAGAATTGCCTTGAGGATGTTCACCCTTTTATTTTTCTTGGCTTGGAGTTTTTAGAGGATTAGGTAGTTTAAGAGATCTTCAGAAGCATGATTTCTACAAGCCAGGAGCCACTATCCAGTTGTACCAGAAAGCTACTAACTACAGTGACAGATGACTTCTGAGCCCTGCACTCTCTCACCTGTATGCCACCAATCCTGGTCCAGATTTAATTGTTGGTTTATTATACTCAAGGGAGAATGTTGTTTTTATTCATCTGTACTATTACTATAGAAAGATAGAATGGGGGAGGGCTTCCCTGGTGGCGCAGCGGTTGAGCGCGGCCTCTGCCACGCCGGTTCGATCCCCGGCTGCTCCCCGGCCACCAAAGGAGGGTCCCACATGGCGCGCAGACCTCTCCTGCCGCCCACTGCTCCCCTCAGCAGTGTACTTCGGTCCTTCTGCCTGCTCTGCTCCCTGCTCTGGCTCTGGTGAATTCTCTCACCCTCCCGCGCTTCTGACTGTACCCAGTGTATGTATAAACAAACAAACAAACAAACAAAATAAATAAATAAAGCATGCCTCTATTAAAAAAAAAGATAGAATGGGGGAAAGTTAGCTATTTCCCTTTAGAAGAAAATAAGGAAATTCAATAAGAAAAAAATTAAAATTTTAATTACTGTTGAAACGACTTTTTGAGGCCAAATCTATACCATCTTTTTTTTTTTTTTTTAGAACAAACCTAAAGAGGTTAAATGGGCTATTTGGACAAGCTGTGCTGCTTGTCAGGACCAGGAGACCCATTAAAAAGTTAACAGTTGAATAGTTTTTATAAAGATAATAAAAAAGAAAATAAGATGACTGTTAATGACTAGCATTGGGCAAATAATATATGTCTCTTTCTGGCTATTATGAGAGAAATTTGAGCCAAACACTCCATCAGGGTGTTCAGAATGAGTGCTAATATAGGAAAAGAGAGGGATAGAGAAGACTCCAATTTTCAGTTATAACTAAATACCCATCTGTAATTCAAAGTTTGAATTTAATTTTCTTGAAGTCACGTTACCTAAGTGTTGTTTTGATTATAGCCGGACACAAAATGAAGGCCACCCCAAATGGTTTGTTCTTGGTGTTGGACAAGTCATAAAAGGCCTAGACATTGCTATGATGGATATGTGCCCTGGAGAAAAGCGAAAAGTGATTATACCCCCTTCCTTCGCATATGGAAAAGAAGGCTATGGTAAGGTGTTTTTAAATTTCTTCTAAGTTATATTTAAAAATCGTTAGACTTTTGGGTATACATTTAAAAGAATTGAAAGCAGGTCTTAAAGATTTAGATGTACACCCAGCTTCACAGAAACATTATTCATAGTTGCCAAAGGTAGAAATAATCTGTGTCCATTGACAGATGAATGTATAAACAAAATATGGTATAGACATAGAGTGGAACATTATTCAGCCTTAGAAAGACAGGAAATTCTGAAATGCTACAACATGGGTGAGCCCTGAATACATTATGCTGAGTGAAATAACCCAGTCATAAAAAAGAAATTCTGTATGATTCAACTTAAGGTTACATACAATAGTCAAACTCATAGAGGCAGAAAGAGAAGGTTGTTTGCCAGAGCCTAGGAAGAGGGTAAAATAGGGAGTTGTGGTTTAATGGGTATAGTTTCCACTTTGCAAGATGACAGGGTTCTGGAGATTGGTTGTACGATAGTTTGAACAATACACTTAAAATGGTTACAATGGTAAAGTTTATGTTATGTGTATTTTCGCAGAATTAAACTTTAAATTGCTCAAAAAAATGAAATATGATAGAGGAATTAATTGCAGAAGTTTAGGGGCCAACAAACTTCAGCTGTATCTAGTCCAGTCCAACTCAGTCACCTCTTTATACTCATGGAGAATGTCAGACATCATTGGGAAAAAGAGTCAGTTCCACATAACTACAGCATTTTAATGTTTTTTTGCCAGTTACCACAGAACCATAATTTGTATGTCCTATTTTAGTTGTACAGGATCCCAGAAGACAGAGAAAATGAAAGATAATTTTAATGCAGTACCTGTGACAATGTTGTCATAGATTGAGGCCAGTTGTAGGCAAAATGATATAAGCAAATTTTCAATCTGTTAAATCTCTTTTTCAAGGTTTCCCTTTGTCTCATGTGTTTTCCCATCAGATATCCCCACATTCTGTCCATTA
Source organism: Talpa europaea (assembly GCF_964194135.1). Taxonomy (NCBI): domain Eukaryota; kingdom Metazoa; phylum Chordata; class Mammalia; order Eulipotyphla; family Talpidae; genus Talpa; species Talpa europaea. The sequence goes on along the minus strand of NC_140075.1, from coordinate 4,705,555 downwards.
CTGGAACATCCACTGCTTTATCTGCTTAGGATACCCATATCCCTCACCAATAGATGCTTGTCCTATTGGGTACCTTTACTCTAAGGCAAATGCCTACTTAATTTATCCTTTTTATAAACTAATTTATGCTTAAATATGAATGACTAACCAGGTGCCTAAGCTGTTAATAAACCAGACCCTGGCTACAGAGATGTCGAAGTTTAACTTGAGAAGTTCATATTCAATATAAGGTGTCTCCAATAAGCAAAAATGATGAATCCTACTAGGAACAGCACCAACATCTTGTTTTACACTTAAAGAAACTGAGGTTCCCCCTGCCAAAGTGTGTTCCTTAGGAAGTATTTAATGCTAACTTACCTGCATTGCAATAGCTTAGATTAGGTTATTTTAAAAGTTGCAGTGTGGGCCATAAGTAACCTAACAAATGACTTCTTGATCAAATACACTTTTTAAAATAAGTTATTAAGGTCTAACATTAACTATAACTTTATTTTAGGTAGGACTTGAAGAAGTCTTTCCTCTGCACAATATCCTTGCCTCATGTCACAGATACCTCTGCATGACTTGAAATGCATGTGCCTTTTTAGTGCTTTAATTAATGGTAATGTGGTATGTATAGATTCTTTAACTCCTATATACTTGATATGCTTCTCTAAATACAAGTAACTTTATGGAAAAATGCATGTTTTTCTCTTTCTTATTCTTTCTTTTTTTTGGCAAGAAAAAGACTAATGGGCAATATTTTCTATGTTTATGGTAGAATTGTGCAGAAACTTCCTCTTAAGAAATTTAAATTTGTTATCAGGAAAAGTTTTTTTTTCTGTCATAAGATCATGAACTGGAAAGAGTAGGAATGGATTTTGTAAAAGTAATTATTGAATCACTCTCTAGCTCTTTTACTCTTACTCTAGTAACATGCAATGGTGGTGAGGATTGTCACATTAGTCATATAGTGCATGGGTAGGTTTTTCTATGGCTTTGAAATGACTGATATAGCTCTTTTGGCTGTAATTTTTAAGTTCTTTTCTCTTTGGGTTATATAAACACTTTAACAAGAATTCTGCACTTTTCATTAAAGAAATTACTGCGTTCTCCAAAGGATAAACAACCATTTTTTAAAATAAATGTTAAGTGTCATTCATTCAACAAATATTTGAGTGTCTGTAATGGATCAAGCTCTGTATCAGATTCTGGAAATATACTGGTGACAAAATCTACCCACTGCCTTTTAGCAAGTCATTTCTGCAGGTCATTTTTAGGAAATGGTCATATGAAAAACCCCACTGCTTGCTTGAATCATCTGTGATAGCAGGTAATAGATTTTTTTTAAAGAGAACTATTCAACTAATACTTAATTTTCTGTTGTGATGAGAAATTTCTTCATAAAACTGTCATTGGACTATTTTGTTTCCATTGTGCTTAGCTTTTAATGTCTACAAAGAATTTGAAAGGTAAGTATTAACACATTTTATTTACAATTCCAAAAGCTACATAAGGTCATTTTCTAAGAGATTTCTGATCTATACTTTCAAGTTTTTCTGCCCTTGCATTTCTTCTCTGCACCTGCTCTATCCTGTATAATGATGGGGCATATTAATAAATAATGCACAATTTAAATTTATTTTTATTTAATCAGGAAATGATAATCACCTAGGTTCTTTGAACTGACTTCATTTGAAAACATGGGAAAAATTGATTAAAAAGTATTTAGAAAGCAAATTTTAAAAACATGAAATTATGCAATCATGCTATTATAGCTATGTATAAATGAATATTTGAACATTATTGTCATATAAGTTAAGCTGTTAAAATTTATATTCTTAGCAGAAGGCAAGATTCCACCGGATGTAACATTGGTTTTTGAGATCGAACTTTATGTTGTAACCAAAGGACCACGAAGCATTGAAACGTTTAAACAGATAGACACTGACAATGGCAGGCAACTCTCTAAAACTGAGGTAATTTAAACAAATTGTGTGTATCTAAATTTCCCGTCACAATCTAACTGCATCTTTGTTATAACTATTATTTTTTAGATCTGCCTCATGTGGGCTGATTACTTTGCTTTTTTTATTTTTTTATTTATGCATACAAGAATTGGGGTACACACCAGAGGTATGGGGGTGAGAGGATTCACCAGAGACAAAGTGGGGAGCAGAACAGGCAGATCTACTGAAGTACACTGCTGAGGGGAGCAGCGGGTGAGTCAGGAGAGATCTGCTGCACCATGTGGGTAGCTTCCTGGCCAGGGATCAAACTTCTGCTGCAGTGGCTGCAGATTGCTTCAGAGATTGAGTCTTAACCCCTTGCGCCACCAGGAAGGCTCTGATCACTTTGCTTTTATGGAGCTAGCTACTAAAAACTTTAAGCTCTATAAAAACACATGCATTTTCAATATAAAACACCACCAAATCATCCTGTTCAATTGCCTTGCTATTGCAAGAGGATCATTAAAACACCAAACTAATCTATATAGGGCATTTCCATCTCTTAAATTATAAGAGCATCAGATCTCTTTTAAGCAGCACTATAGGAATTTATATTATGGCAAATAATTCCCATCTGGATTGTGAGAATACATGAAATTATGAAGAAATCTAGCAAGAACCTGAATTATTAGACTAGAAAGTTAGTAAACAGGTGTTTAGAATTCAGCTACCTAGCCTTCACATACCAGTTAATTTTATATATGATTGAGGGCTTAATGGAGAACTTGAATGATAGTAAAATGTTTTGCCCATGTTCTCAGTAACAGGTACTATTATAAGCACATTTGTGTGTGAACCGATTTAATCTTCATGACAGTATATGAAGTAGACACTATTGTCATCTTCATTTTATAGAAGGGAAAATAATAATGTCCAGACAGATTAAGTAACTAGCCTAAGGCCAAACATCTCTAAAAGGCAAAACCAGATTGCAACCCCAGCAATCTGACTCCACTATTATTCTCTTAACTATGGACCAAACTTGGCTCTTAAAGGGAATTTCCATCATGAATGCGTCAGGGCTAATGTTTGTTTTGTTGAAATTTAGTATCTTACCCAGTCCCAATGACTGTACACTTTTGCTTAAATTGAGTTAGCCCAGTTATCTCCACTCTTGCTTGAAGACAATTAAACATGTATAATTCTCTCACCTAAATAAGTAAAGATAGGCAACTGAATCACTAATTTCAAGTGATAATAGGAAGCCCCTTTTCTCTGTTTCTTTCCCCCCTCCCTCTACAATCCTTTCCCCATCCTAATTCTGCTCCCTTTTTCAAGAAATTATTAAGGGCTTTCCCTTGAAGCTCTGCTAGTCAGCTGATGGAGAAATAAAGGAATGCGAACATCCCCTGTTTCTTAAGGGCAGTTATGTACTTTCTGTTGGCTCCTGATCAACCTGTAGAGTGAACAGTAGATGAATTCATATAGCACCCAAGTATCACTCTGTGCACAGAAACCATCCAATATTACTTGCACAGCAAGAAGTGTATACTGCAGTGACACTGGTTTCCACTAGACCTTAGGTGATCTTCTGTTCTTTTCTGGAAAATGAAACTAAAGAAAGTCAAAAATAGTGACCTGCTTAGCTACAGTTTGCCGAGATATTTCTCAGGTTATCAGGTGTAACTGCATTTTCACTAAATGGATAGTGAATTTTTGTGCATGCCTGAATAATAAAAAAAAAAAACTATCTTTTATCGACACCCCCAAACATTAATCCTCACATCAATCCTACAGTATAGATATATTTCCCTCCTTTTATAGGTGACAAATCTAAGATTCAGAGAGGTTAATTTATTAATTGAAGACCACACAGCCAATACATGGCAAGGCCTGGATTGAAAACATGAACTAAAAGAAACACTTTACTTCCTTATCAGAAGAATTAGTCAGCTATTTCTTCAGGATAAGTAAGGTGGGGGAGAAGTATTTATTTTCTTAATGGCTATGTGGAAATAGGATCCAATACGAGCAAATTTAAGGTCACGTTCTTTCCCACTGCCTTTTTTACCTCTTCACTAGAGTGTACTAGAAAATTACATTTTGAGAGCCAGCAATATTGGTTATGAAAAGGTAATTTACTTACTTAGGAAGTGAGGAATATTTGAGACTAAAATCTTTACATTTACATAAGATAGCTAAGTTGAAAGAAAAAAAATACATCTCCCTTTTCTAGAACAGTTGATATATTTGTTAAGATTCATTGATCATGCTACAATAAAATCAGCTTGTGATGGACTTAGTTTGGGATATGTATTGTTCAAAACTGCTCAGGGTTCAACTTTAGCCTTTAAAAATATCCTTGCCCCTAAAATGCCGTAGCCTTGCCAAACATTTTCTCTAGATAATTGTGCTTTGCTCTCTTAGTTATTAAATAGATTAGCACTTAACAATGGAATTATGATTGAATCCCATATATAATTTGAAAATTTTTAGTAGTCACACTTTAAAAAAAGCAAGTGAAATTTTTGTGATCTATTTCATTTAATTCAATATATCTAAAATATTACCATTTCAACATGAAATCACTATAAACATTACCATAGGAAACTTTATTATCTTCCAATTTGTTATGTATAGTAACCTAAATGTAGCGTATCTCACTTCACTCTGCCCTCATTTCACATGTTTAGTAATCATGTGTAGCTAGTAACTACTATGTCAGGTAGTACTTAGAGTGTCTTTGTGTAGAGAAATGTCTTATTATATATAGAAAGCAAGATACCTGTTCTGTATTTGACACAATTATTAGTTTGTCATAGTTATGTATATTTGGGAGAGCTATAAAAACATAGGGGACTTAAAAATTTGAATTTGATTTCAAAATGTATGATAGGTTTTATTGATTATGCATGTAAAAGTATTCATTATTTTTTTTAATTTAAATAATAAATTTTATTTTTATATTCCCCATTACAATTGCAAACGCCCCATTCTGACCCCAATCCCTCCCCTCCCGCCCGCCACCTCCCAAAAAGTGTCTCTGGTTCATAGTTTTTTGTTGATTTTGATTTTCACTTTCTTATATTCATTTTCCTGGTCCCTTATTTAAGTTTTCTAGATTCCTGCTATGAGTGAGACCATCCGGTATTTTTCTTTTTCTTTTTGGCTTATTTCGCTGAGCATGATCCCTTCCAATGCCATCCATGTTGCTGCAAATTGCATGTGTTTATCTTTTTTGAATGCTGAGTAATATTCCATGGTGTATATGTACCACATCTTCTTGATCCAGTCATCTATTTTTGGGCATTTGGGCTGTTTCCAAATCTTAGCTATTGTAAATAGTGCTGCTATAAACATAGGTGTGCAGGTGTTCTTTGGAATTGATGTTTCTGTGTCCTTTGGGTAAATACCTAGGAGTGGAATTGCTGGATCATATGGAAGCTCTATGTTTAGTAGGTCCAGAAATCTCCACAAAGCTCTCCATAGTGGTTGGACCAGTTTGCACTCCCACCAACATTGCAGAAGAGTTCCTTTTTCTCCACACCCTCGCCAACATTTGTTGTTGCTAGTTTTTTTAATATGTGCCATTCTCACTGGTGTGAGATGGTATCTCATGGTAGTTTTGATTTGCATTTCCCTGATGACAAGTGATGTTGAACATTTTTTCATATGTCTGTTGGCCATTTGCATTTCCTCTTCAGAGAAGTTTCTTTTTAGCTCTTCTGCCCATTTTTTGACTGGATTATTTTCTTTGTTGTTGCTGAGTCTCATCAGCTCTTTCCAGATTTTTGTGATCAGTCCTTTATCATTAGTGTTGGGTGCAAAAATGTTCTCCCAGTTGGTGGGGTTTCTCTTTGTTTTTGTTATTGTCTCTTTTGCTGTGCAGAAGCTCTTTAATTTGATGTAGTCCCAGCTGTTTATCTTTGCCTTCACTATCACTGCTTTGGGTGATGTGTCTGTAAAGATGTCTTTGATGTGCAAATCCCGTAGTGTTTCACCTATATTTCCTTCTATGTATTTTATGGTTTCAGGTCTTATGTCTAGTTCTTTAATCCATTTTGAGTTGATTTTTGTGTATGGTGTGAGGTAGTGGTCAAGCTTCATTCTTTTGCATGTAGCGACCCAGTTTTCCCAGCACCATTTATTGAACAAACTTTCTTTGCTCCAATGCATAGTCTTTGCTCCTTTGTCAAAGATTTGTTGACCATAAATCTGTGGGTTTATTTCTGGATTTTCTATTTGATTCCATTGGTCTGTATGTCTGTTCTTGTTCCAATACCATTCAGTTTTGATGATTATGGCTTTGTAGTATAGTTTGAAGTCTGGGAGTGTGATGCCTCCATTTCCTTCTTTTTTTTTTCAGTAGAGCTTTGGCTATTCGGGGTTTTTGGTGATTCCATATGAATTTCATCAATAATTGTTCTATTTCTTTGAAGAATGACATTGGAATTTTGATTGGAATAGCATTGAATCTGTATATTGCTTTTGGTAGGATGGCTATTTTAATATTGTTTATTCTTCCAATCCATGAGCAGGGTATGTCTTTCCATTTCTTTGTGTCTTCTGCTATTTCTTTTAACAGTGTTTTATAGTTTTCTTTGTATAGGTCCTTTACCTCTTTTGTTAGATTTATTCCCAAATATTTGATTTTTTTTTTGTTTCGATAATAAAAGGGATGTTTTTTTTGATTTCTTCTTCTTCAGATTTATTGTTTGTGTATAGGAAGGCTACTGACTTTTGCGTATTGATTTTGTATCCTGCCACTTTACTGAATTGATTGATGAGTTGAATTAGTTTTTCTGTGGAGATTTTGGGGTTCTCTATGTATATTATCATATCATCTGCAAATAGTGATAGTTTGACTTCTTCTTTTCCTATTTGGATTCCTTGGATGTCTTTCTCTTGTCTTATTGCTCTGGCTAGGACTTCCAGGATTATATTGAAAAGCAGTGGTGAGAGTGGACATCCTTGTCTTGTTCCAGATCTTAGTGGAATTGCTTTCAACTTTTCACCATTGAGAATGATACTGGCTGTTGGCTTGTCATAGATGGCCTTTATGATGTTGAGGTATGTTCCTTGTATCCCAAGAATTTCAAGGGCTTTTATCATGAATGGGTGTTGCACTTTGTCAAAAGCTTTCTCAGCATCTGATGATATTATCATGTGGTTTTTATATTTCTTTTTGTTGATGTGTTGGATAACGTTGATTGATTTTCGGATGTTAAACCATCCTTGTGTCCCTGGAATGAATCCAACTTGGTCATGGTGAATTATCTTATGGATACATTGTTAGATTCTGATAGCTAAAATTTTATTGAGGATTTTTGCATCAGTGTTCATTAGGGAGATTGGCCAGTAGTTTTCCTTTTTTGTGTTGTCCTTATTCGGTTTTGGTATTAGTGTAATATTGGCTTCGTAGAATGTGTTTGGTATTGTCCCTTCCTTCTCAATTTTTTGGAAGAGTTTGTGAAGGATAGGCACTAATTCGTCTCTGAATGTTTGGTAGAATTCATTTGTAAATCCATCAGGTCATGGGCTTTTGTTTTTGGGGAGGTTTTTGATTACCATTTCAATTTCGCTGCTTGTAATTGGTCTGTTTAGGTGTTCTATTTCTTCTTTATCTAGCTTTGGGTGATTGTAGAGTTGTAGGAATTTGTCCATCTCCTCTAGATTGTTGAACTTGTTTCCATATTACTGTTCATAGTAGTTACTGATTATTCTTTTGATTTCTGCTGTGTCCGTTGTGATCTCTCCTCTTTCATTTATGATCCTGTTTATTTGTGCTCTCTCCCTTTTTTCCTTTGTGAGCCTGGCTAGGGGTTTGTCCATTTTATTTATTTTTTCAAAGAACCAGATCTTGGTTTCATTGATCTTTTGGATTGTTTTTTTAGTTTCAATTTCATTTATTTCTGCTTTGGTTTTTATTATTTCTTTTCTTCTACTGGTTTTGGGTTTTTTTTTTGTTGTTCTTTTTCTAGATCTTTGAGCTTCGAGATTAGGTTGTTTCTTTGAGTTCTTTCTTGTTTTTTGATGTGAGTTTCTATTGCTACATATTTTCCTCTTATTACTGCTTTTGCTGCATCCCATACATTTAGGATATTGGTGTCCTCCTTGTCATTCAATTCAAAGAATTTTTTAATTTCTTCTTTGATCTCCTCGTTAGTCCAGTGGTCTTCCAGTAGTGTGGTTTTTAATCTCCATGAGGTAGGATAGTTCCTTGCCTTCTTTTTATGGTTTATTTCTAGTTTGATGCCTTCGTGGTCAGAAAAGATGGTTGGTATGATTTCAATCTTGGTGTATCTGTTGATGTTTGTCTTGTGCCCCAGTATGTGATCGATCCTGGAGAATGATCCATGTGCACTTGAGAAAAATGTGTACTCCGTTTTTTTGGGGGGTTTAGTGTTCTATAGATGTCTGTTAAGCCCAAATGCTCTAGGTCCTTATTTAGAGCTTTAGTTTCTTTACTTATTTTTTGTCTTGTTGATCTATCCATTGTTGATAGTGGTGTGTTGAAGTATCCCACTACGTATGTGTTTTCTCTGATGTCTGTTTTCAGAGAGGACAACAGTTGACTGATATATTTTGGTGCTCCTTCATTTGGTGAGTATATGTTAACGAGTGTTATTTCTTCTTGAAATATTGTCCCCTTGATCATAATGTAGTGACCATTGGGGTCTCTTTTTATTTTTTTGAGTTTGAAGTCTGTTTTATCTGATATAAATATAGCTGTTCCTGCTTTCTTTTTTGGTCCATTTGCTTGTAGGATTGTTTTCCATCCTTTAACTTTGAGCCTATTTTTATCTTTTGTAGCTAAATGTGTTTCCTGGAGACAGCAAAACGTTGGGTTTTGTTTCTTAATCCAGGCTGCAACTCTGTGTCTTTTTATTGAAGAGTTTAGTCCATTTGCATTTAGAGTTAATATTGATATGTTTGCATCTGTATTTGCCAGTGTGTTTGTCTTTCCTTTGATTTTATTTATTAATTCTTTTAATAACTTTTTTTTTGGTCTTATTTCGTTGTTATTTGTCCCTCTGAGGTTCTGGCTTTAGGATTCCTTGTAGTATTTTTTGGAGTGGGGGTTTAGTCGTAATGAAATTCCGGAGTTTCTGTTTGTCTGGGAAGATCCTTATTCTTCCTTCTTAGAGGAAGGAGAGGTTTGCAGGATAGAGTTTTCTTGGTTGGCATCTTTTTTCTTGGAGTCTGTTGACTATGTCCCTCCACTCTCTCCTTGCCCATAGTGTTTCTTCAGAGAAGTCTGATGTCAGCCTGATTGGTTTTCCTTTGAATGTTATCTGTTTCTTCCCTCTTGTCAGCTTCATTATTTTTTCCTTGTCCTGGATTCTTGGGAGCTTTACTATTATGTTTCTTGCTGTATTTTTCCTTTCGTTGTGGAAGTTTGGTGTTCTTCTTGCTTCTTGTATATCAATTTTCAGCTCCTTCTTCACATTTGGGAAGTTCTCTTCAATTATCTCCTGGAATATTTTCTCTGTTCCTACATCTCTCTCCTCTCCTTCTGGAATTCCTATAACTCTTATATTTCCTTTCCTCATGGAGTCAGATAGTTCCTGAAGTCTTCCTTCATTCTTTTTCCTTCGTACTTCTCTTTCCTTTTCTGTTTTGGTTCTTTTTATTTCTGTGTCTTCAAGAGTACTTATTCGTTCTTCCATTTCATCTATTCTGCTTTCATTGCTTTTCCCAGAGTACTTTAGTTCCTCCATTAATTCTTTGATCTCCTGCATTTCTTTTACTTCCCTCTTTAGGGACTCAATTTCCTTCTTCTGATCATTGTTTTCCTTTATGACTTCTATCACTTTTTTAATCATGGCAATTTTAAATTCTCTTTCTTGAAGGCTCAGAAGTTTTTCCAAGTTGCTGTCGTTGCAATCTGGTGAGTGGTTTTCTTTTTGTTGTGTGCTTCTTTCCTGAGGAGTTGTTAGGTTGCGTGTGGTTCTTCTACTCCCTACTGTCTGTTTTCTAATTTGTCGTATGCATTGGAACACTGTGTTGCTCGGACTGGCTGGCATCTTGGGTGAACTTCTCCGCTCCCCTCTGGCTCCTCCAGGCTTCTGGGGGAGCTTTCTGCTGGTTTTAGGCAGTATTTACTAAAGAAATGTCCCTGTTCTAAAATGTCGAAGCGGGATGCATTCCCTGCGCCTCCGGTTTCAGGCACACACTTCTGCGCACCCGGTCTGCCCTGGACGTGGGTGCCTGCTCCCTCTGTGGGCTCAGACTGCTGGTCGGAAGGGGCCTGGCGTGGGCTAACTTCCCAGCTGGCCACTGGGTCTTCCAGAATCCTTCTGCCCTTTTCAAGAAGTCTTTTCTTAAGAAATTTCCCTGTTCTATGGGGTGTTAGTGACTTTTTCTTCTGGTCGCTAGGTGGCGCCAGAGATCTCTCCTATTGTCCTTGGGGGGCTGTTTTTCGACCCTCCCCCGTGGGACAGGGAGCACAGCGAGAATGGTAGGGTAAACCTCAACGGCTTTGGGATGCTGTGTCTGCCTTTTGCCCCACCATCGTGGAGAACCCACGCCCCGAATTTTGTGCCCCGGGTCTCAGTTCCAAAGCCCTCAGTTCCAGGACACGGGCTGTAGCCCAGTTCAGTGGCGCGGGAATGGCGCCTTTTGCACCCGCTCCCGTGCCTGGGCGCCTGGTTCCTGCTCACTCAGTGAGGGACTTTCACCTCAGTGAGGAGGGCCTCCGCGCGTCTCCCCACAAGCCTAGGTGGCAGGCGCGGGGACCTGGGCAGCCAGGATCCTGATCTGCGTTTGCTTTTCAAGCGTGCCAAGTGCGCCGCTTTTCCGTGCAAGCTTACTGGCAGCGTGGGCTGTGTGGGGATCTCCCAGGGTCTTTGTTCTTCTCTAATGGCGCCCGGAGCCGTTAGCTCACCGCCGCGGCGAATCCTGCAGAGTTCTCCGCAGCTCCCGTTCACAGGGTGTGGTGGCTGCAATAGTTCCTTTCCACTCCCAGTCCCGCTTGCTGCGTAGTTTGTTCTTGTTGGTCGTTTTGGTTTGTTGTTTTCCTCCTCTCTGCCGGTCGGAGAGTGCCGACCCTGTGGGCGGGGGAGGGGAGCAGGGTTCTGCGCTTCCCTCCCTTCTAGTCCTCTTTTATGGCAACTTTCTTCTTCGGGTAGTTTGCTGGAGTCGTCTATCTTCCGTGTCCCAGTTCTCACTGGGACCTGCTGCTTTTCCTCCCTATTAACTTTTTTTAATGGGAGATCTTACTCACAGCGTCTCCTTGCCGCCATGTTGCTCTGCCCCGCTGGAATTTATTTTTCTCATTATTTTTATAGATTATAAATACCAGTTTGGATTTTATTTACTAATGGAAATCCTTGAGAGTGATTTTCCTTTGATAATGTAGGCAATGTAGACATTCAGTTTCAGCAAAATTCAATTGAAATGTAATCTTTGTGTTTGTACACTAACCATCTATAATCTCTGGAAAGCTAAAGTGAAATGTTTCTCTACAGAAAATTGCTTCAGTTATGAAAATAAAACCTCAAATATCTTTTAAACTTTTTGTATCAATTTCAAATATAAGTCTTATAAATATAAGACTTTTAGATATGTCTTTATGTAAACATTCCTCAAAGTCATTGGGAGTGTACCAGCATGTCTCTTTATTAAGAAATACTATTTTGACCCTCTAGATAAATCAGTACTTGGAAAGGGAATTTGAAAAAGATGAGAATCCACGTGACAAGTCATACCAGAATGCAGTTTTAGAAGATATTTTTAAGAAGAATGACAATGATGGTGATGGCTTCATTTCTTCCAAGGAATACAATGTATATCAACATGATGAACTATAGTTTATTTTTCTATCAGAATTTCTCTACTGTGCTTTATAAAATGAAGTCACTTTTCTCCAAGATGTATTTTCTATTTTTCACCCATGAGAATATATTTTGAGACCTCCTTTACATGTAATTATGTTATAATAAATGTGAGACTGTTTTGCAAGTTTAACTTTGAGGAAACGTTCTATTGAATTTCCTATTGCTTTATTGACTTCTGTGTCCCAGTGGGCAGTTTTCCCCCTTTGGAACATATATGGCAAAATCTACAAGCAATTCCTAATTCTAACCTTAACAGCATAAAATAAGTATGCATATGTCCCATTTATGTTAAAATGCCCCAGGAATTAACATTTCATTTGCTTATACATTTCATAGTTTATGCACTCAGTAAGATGTTAGTATAGCGCTGTCCCAAAGAGAGCTTCAACATACTCTCTGGTATTTTTGGTACAGTTTTCTGGCTTTTGGGTATTTGTACCAATGAAGAATGTTTAAACATATTTAACAGACTAAAGATGTTCTGCCTCTTAAAGCAGGCATGATAAAGTCTATATTGCTCTGAGTCTTGTATTCCTTCAGACATCAATATAGACTTTTTGTCTTAATTGTTTTAAATCAATGCCACAGTGGTTTCCAGTCCCCTTTCTCTAGGCGTCACCTTTCTGTGTCACTTCATATCACAGTGTTATTATTAATGATGAGCATTATAAGCTGGTGTGCTGTCAAATATTTGATAAATGGGTGGAAGACTCAATGAAATGAAATGAAATGTCGGGGCCCCACGTTCGGGCGCCACCTGCCGCGGACCAGCGGACCACCACAGCAGTAAATGATGAGACCATCTCAGGGTTGAGAGAAGCGTGCAGGGTGGTCAGGGCGTCGGCGAAAGAAATGACAAACAGACACACTTCAAGAGTGAAAATCTGAGTGTAATTTTCTTTGAGTTTGTGACCAGTATATATATGTTTTCCAAAAGCACAGGAATGAATATCAAAGAAATTAGCTTGCCCATGGGCTCAGTCTATCACCATCAGGGAGGTGATCTACATAACAAACAATGACCATTATAGAAGAAAGAAGGAAGTTTAGAAAGACAGATAAGGGATTAAAGTTCATAGTTCTAGAAAGACGGGATAAGATTTTTAGCATTCTTGTAGTGGTTCTTGGTGGTCTTATCTTTTGATAAGCTTCTGCCTTTTCAGGGAACTTCCGCTGCACTTCCTCTGCTTCAGGCTGTTCTCCCCCCACACGCTGGTTGCCCAGCCGGATCTAGGGACCATGGCGAAAGCCATTCCTAAAGATCACTGCGGGGGGAGTTGCAGCAGGTAGGGTTTTGCTGTTCTCCCCCTGCGCACTGGTTGCCCAGCCGGACCTAGGGACGGTTAACCCTAAAGGTCACTGCAGGGGGAGGATATCAAATGAGGATATCAAATGAGAATACAAATGAGGACATACAGTGCTGTGGGGATTTTGTGACATGGTCAAGTTAAGAAGAGGAGGTAAGATATGCTATAGAAGATTTCATTGGTGCCAAAGAAAGGGTACATCTTTATTGAGACATGAAAGATTTTTTCTTCTGTGTATGTAGGAAAATATGGTCAGGCAGTAAATACCTATAGATTTACTATAATTATAGATTTTGGATTTTATAAACTATTTTTGCTGTGATTTTAACAAGAATATATGGTAGATAAATAATTTAGGTTAAGAAACTGGTAAAGGAAAAATTCAGATGTCTCACACAATAGATAGGGAAAAAAAACTCTGAGAATTAAATGTTTTAAGTATTTTCAAAGGAGAAAGAAATAAGTGTGTCCTAGATGCCTCAACTTTAAAATGACAGCAGTGAGTTTGTATGAAGACGAACCCAGCAAGCATATGTATACCACATAATGGCAGCCCATTACTACTATCAATCACCCCGTTAACTGTGTACATAAAACCCCAAACTGTGCTCAGTGTGCTTTTAATTTGATACTACAATTAAACATTTAAGATTGCATTAAATTATTAACACATTTTTCTCATTTTACCAGACATGGGGCAATAGTTAAACCATAAAGTCACCATTAGTGCACGCTTGTCATCCTTAAATGTTGAATTAAATGCAGATTACAAATAATATTTAGAAAAATCTATGTAAAAAGCTATCTAAAACAATAGACTAAATCTTAAAAAAACATTTCTCAAGTGACCAGCAGGTGTTATGAAGGAACACCTTCATATTCTGAATTCTATACTTAAACCTTTTTTAACATAAATAATAACATTAAACTTCATAACTTTATGAGGTAGGCACAATTATCATCTCCATTTTATAGATGGGAAAATGATGCCCAGACAAGTTAGTTTTTCTTTCTCCTTCAATTTGCTGCAATTGACCAAAGCAACCCTAGAGAATTTTGGAAAGGTACGTAGCATAGTTGCAAAACCATTTCTGTACAAAATCCTAGATGCTTCTCAATAGTATTACAACTCCATTATCTCAACATTTGACAAAATGCACAAGTCTCACTGAAAAGTACTTTTGAAAAATTCCCATTGCAGCTTTTTAGTAAAAGAAATGAATGAGTGTGGTTTATGTACCCTCATAGCTTCTCCACGAATTCCAGCATGCACAGACAGTGAGCACTGTCGTGTGGTTCGAATGCTCTCCATGACCACGCATAATACTGCCTTTCTGTTGCTCCTTGACTGACGTATTAAGCTGTGGTCAAAATTAATTTTTCTAAAATAAAGAAAAGAGTCATTCACAAGAATCTATGACATCTAATTACAGTTATAATTAAGTACATATTTGATATAATGTGTTAACTTGGTCATGGTCCATCTTAACTAAAAGTAAATCAAGGCAGGCCTAATACAAATTAGAAAGTATATTCCAAAGACATTTAATAATCTTCCTCTCTATTTCTTAAAAACATGTTTATTATAGGACTTTGCATTCAGCATGTCTGCTGCAGCAGATTCCTATATTCTTTTAATCAAATAATTCAGCAATCAAATAATTCAGCAAATGTATTCAGAGCCAGAGTGATTGTGTGGAATAATTAAAATTTCTGCTTAAACCAAATGATTTTAGACTTCTACCTTTATCCAAAGTTTGGATATAATTTGTAGTATTTCAAACAAATCAAAACAAATTACTCTATTAAATATAACCTGAATGTTTTATTTACAGAGAACATTTCATTCTTTGTAATAAAGTTGATATAATTTATGTAATTAAAATAGTTAATGAAAACATTGGGATACATTAAGTACTATTATACTGACTGGGTAGTAATTTCCTTGAGTAATGTTGGTACTTCTACTTCATGTTTGGTTACTACACCAAATGAAGCTTTTACTGCAATGGAATCTGATCCAGAAACATTAATCCCAACATCATTGACAATATGGTTTCCTCACCTTCCATAAAGAGACACATCTGATTCATCTTCATAATTCAGTATTTGATAAGATGAAATACCTTTCAGAAAATGAAATTAATATTTTTAAATGTCTTGAATTTTCTAGTGTAGATCATATAAAATAGCATGTTAATTTACTATGCAAGACTTGATTACCTAAATATTAATGAAAAGATACCACTTCAAACCAAGATCAAAATAGCAAATCAATTAATTTAACAACAAAAATAAAAACCTGGAATACTTAAACGAAAATTCACTCAACAACTTTTTAAGCATCAAGATCCACTGGTGGGTTGAAAGAAAAACAAATGTTTAAGAGAAATAATTTGTCAAAATGCCCACTTATCTCTAACTATCCTGAAAATACATTTCAGTTTACCAATTATAATAGCTGAATCATAAAAAATAAACACATTATTTTCATATCATTTGACTCAATGAGATAGGTAAGACTAAATGATACCCCTATCTTACAGATGAAGAAATACATCAACTCATATTCTCAGTTCATTTGGCTAATACAATTTATAAAACAACTGAAATAAAATTATACAATGAATTATCTTATAAAATAGGTTTGAAGATTATTCAACCAATAAGATTTAATACTATATAAATGTTAGGCATTATTAATATTACACTACTATTGTAACAAAAGTTGGTTTTATAAGTGAGATATACAATATCACAAACATAAGTAGTGTTTACACAGCTATGTTTAGATTATAACAGAGCTGAATGAATAGTTACTACCAAGCAGATATTTAAACTTACCAGTTGAAATTTCTCTGTCTCCTAGAATAATATCTTTCAGTGTAAAAGGCGTGGAAGTAAATTTATATCTAGGAAGCAGAAAGCACTGCTTCTTTTTTACCACCAGACTTAGAGGTTGGTATCTGTCAGCCTCACTGAGACTTGGAACAGGAACTAATCTCCCTCCATCTCCAACTTGCTTGACAAAGCTCTTGGTAGCGGCAGCAAACATATTAATATGGTATCAAAATGTCATCAACTGCAACCCTCAGATAATAAATCCATATTTTCAAAGAAAATTAGGCACAAAACTAAATGTTGATTTTAAATATAATTATACACCTTAAAAGAAAGCATGGTTCCACCAAGTATTTTACAAGTGTACAATTCACAACACTGCCTCCCTTGCTGCACTCAGGTAATGAATTATAGATGAACGATGTAAAATGATATACTATTGATTAAAAAAAAAACTTCAATTTGGAATTTCAGTCTATAGCACAAAGGTATAAAGAGAAAAGAATTACTTCTAAAATACTACCACTGTCCTTGAGAGTGTCCCTGTTGATAGTGGTTTGCCAGTTTTGAGGGCACAATGCAATTTAGGGATTAATGTTAGCCCTGGACATCATGCTACCTTGGACCTAAGCCCAAAGGGAATTCCTTCTTTAACCAGTCATGCTAATTTTAGCAACAAGAAGTGCGGTTTTGAATCCTTCTGATATACAGTTCATTGAACATTTCATTCATTTTCCTTGTATGCACAAAATTAATGTAAAATGTAAATTCACAGCATTTTTTAAAACTACATGCAGATTTTTAGAAAATACGGAATAAAAGTCAAATTATATATACTGTATACTATGACTTAGGAGTTTCTTACTCTGAAGCCGATACACAGACATTTCTTTGAGATAGAGTCATGCTTGCATTTATTTTGTTTTTGTTTCATTATCTTACTTACTCAACCTTTAAAGAGAGCTATGTAAGGTTCTGCCTTCTTTTTAATGATTCTGCGGCTAAAAATAGATTTTAGCAAACGAATGTGAGTGATGAAATAGTGTATTGCTATATATAGTTATGTGGTTGTTAATATTTTGTTGTTTTTTTTATTTTTTTTTAAAGAGGCATGTATTTTTATTTATTTATTTATTTATTTTTTTGTTTGTACATGCACTGTGTACAGTCAGAAGCGCGGGAGGGTGAGAGAATTCACCAGAGCCAGAGAGGGGAGCAGAGCAGGCAGAAGGACTGAAGTACACTGCTGAGGGGAGCAGCGGGTGGCAGGAGAGGTCTGCGCACCATGTGGGACCCTCCTCTGGTGGCCGGGGAGCAGCCGGGGATCGAACCGGCACCGCAGAGGCCGCGGGCAGCTTCGCAACCCAGCGCTCAACCGCTGCGCCACTGGGGAGTTAATATTTTGAAAGAGTGGTTACATGGTACTTTCAGCAACGTAACAACATTGTCCATAGTAATTAATATACATACATTTGTAGAGGGAGTAGGAGGAAAAGCATAGACTTAATTCAAGATCCAAATAATATACTTTTTTTCATTTGCTTTTAAGTACCGGGGTTTAAGTACCATCAGGGTTCGTGAGTAACCATGGTTTTAAATAATGCCCCTAGGTACGCATTGTAGTATTGCGCAATCTCCCAGAACACGAAGAAAGCACAGGAGTCATTTTTACAAGTGGCTCGAGAAGCGACACATCCAATCTCTCTTTCTGAATACCACCAAAGGGGGTGCATCTCAAATGCCATTACAGCCCGCAACACAGGTGGGTAGATGCATTTCAACGGCAACCTGTCCACAGACAAGCCTTCCTTTACAACCTATCGTGCCTGCCTTGGGTTGGCGGGCCCAGCATTCACCCTGTCGCACAGCCTCGAAGACAATGGGCCCAGCTGCCAGGACAGGAGGGGGAACCCCCGACGTCGCCGCGAGTTCCTACAGGCTGGGCTCGTGGAGCAAAGCCCACTGCAGCCTTCAGGGACGACAGTCCCCGGAGCCTCCAACTTTGGAGCCCTAGGAGGCTCTTTAGCAATTTTGCGTTAGGAATTTTTAAATCTTTCTCTTAAGTGACGCAGCCCCCTCCCTAACACCACCATCAGCACCAACAACAAATAAAAATGTGAGGCTCAGTCAGGGCTCACAGATTCGTGCCTGCCCGACAAGCCTCTTTGCCGAGGACCAGCCTCCGGCAAAACGTGGTGTCAAGGGTTCCTGAAAGGATGAGACTGCCTCGGCGAAAAAGAAAGGGCTGAGGGAAAGGAAATGAGGAGACACCGACACTTGGTGAGGTGTTAGTATCTTCTGCCGAAAGACTCAGCAGGTCTTTATTTATTCATTACTAGTAATAATAATAACAAAATACATCATCATGTGTAAAGCATAAACAATTAGTATATTATGTTTCCCATAGACTACTGGCCCCTACAGGTCTCAGCCAGACAGCAGCTTTCAAGGTTAACAGATAATAAACCAAACGTAACATTAAAGCTACTTATTTTTTCATTTAGACAATTATTTAAAACAGTGGATAGCAGCCAGTGCATCCCTATCAGCTAAAGCCTAAGCATCAAAGGACTATTCTATTCACATGACCTTCAGCCGGAGACAAGCTGCTGTTCAGCTATCAGAACTTTTTCTACCTAGAAACTCCTTAACTCAAATAGCTTCATATTAAAAACTTTCCCAAGAAACTTCAAGAGAAAACAAAATAGAAGGACCTACTATGATTATTGTATTGTAATGCTTGTCAGGCATGCTCAATAAGTTGTCTTCCATTGTCAAGTAGGCCAAATCGTTTAATAATTAGTTTCTAATTTTCCATGTTGTTTATTTGCAATATACTGATGCATACAATATAGTGCCTAATGTACTTTTTTGGGAATTTTTTTCTTATTTATGACCAAGAACAAAAAGTGAAGGAATGTTAGAACTTCAACCTCACGGTGTGAGGCACAAGGAATCTTCAGCTCCACGGTGTGAGGCCCTTTGGCTTTGGCCCCACGGTGTGAGGCCCTATGGGCTTCGCTGCTTGCCAGTGTCTTATCTGGCTGGGGCATCAAGGCCTCCTGCAGCACCTCCCCCTTTTTTGTTTTTGGCCATCATTCGCATAGTTTGCAACTCAACACGTGTCTGATTGATAGCATGGAATAGCAATTTAATAAACAATGGGAAGAGTATCACTATAATTATGGTGACAAGCAAAACAACACCTAAAGTAATAAACGATGGGAACCAGGCGGCCTTAGTGGTATAATGTTGCAAGGAAGCCAGGAAGGAAGCAGCAACTTCTGCAGGTGTGGAGGAGGGGGCATGAGCTAAACTAATTGCCTTAATATCTTTCTGCAGAGCAGTAAGGTCCAGGGAAACGTTTGTATTATTCCAAACACCCAGTAATTGATTTTTGACATTATTCCAAGAAACAGAAGAAGAGTTATAAACATGTGGAGTGACACAAATCCATTTGTAATCAGAATGACATTTGGTAGTCAAATGCGTTTTTATGTGTTGAATTTGATTGCCAATATGTAAATGTGATTCCTCAAGAACAATTAAACGAGCTTCAAACTTATTATCAATGTGGTCTTGGATAATCAAAGCGTGTGTGATGTTACAAGACAAATCATTAACATGGGAGATAGTGTGAACTTGTTGCACGAGAGCAGTAGTAGAAACAGCAACAGAACTAATAATAACAATAAGTGCCGTAATACCCAGTATAAGTGCCGCTACAAACCTTTTGGAGCGACGCAGTCCCTGTCCCACAAGCTGAAGAGCATACAGTCCAATGTCATCATACCATGGCTGTTGTAAGCTTACAGGGAGCATGACATAAGGAGGTTGATGTAAGATAACAAAAGTAGCTTTAGACAATGAGCCAACAGAGGTAATACAGTTGGTGAGAATACAGCCCGTAAAATTAACATGAAAAGTATGGTGATGATAAGTAATGGTTAAATGTCCGGGGCCCTCAATGAGGAGGGCATGAGGGGGGCCCACACAAGCCCGCACGGTGACAGCATGAACAGAATGTCCAGGTCGGCGAAAAAGCACAGGTGAAGTGGCGGCAAGGAGGCGAAATAAGTCCGGGTATGCATGGGAACCATTCGAAGTGTTGATGATGTAGGTGGGAGTAATCCATCCCGCTAAATACCATCGAGTGATAGGTTCAAGGGGTGGGATGAGGCGATTCGACCGGTTGTAGATGAGTGCATCCTGCAGAAGAAACCTATAATCCTTGGGGACATTAGTGGCAGATGTAACTGCTCCAAAAACTGAAAAATCATAAATAGAAAGATTAGTTTGGTAAGGCTGGTAACAAATTCCTGCAGAAGGAAACCTACAATTATGCCAGGTGGGAAATCTGTGATTTGTGTTAATAATATTCTGGGAATTATCTGAGTTATAAATTGAACAGGCTGGGAGAGTGGAGGATACTGAAACTCGAGCTATGTTTTCATTAGTGCTGCAAGGACCAAGGAGAGATATAAGCAGTACCCATAAATCATGGTTAGGTCCGGAGGAGGAAGGCTTTGAAGTTACTGTCAAAAAATATTTATCGTTAATAGGTAGGCAGCCAGGTAGTTGAGACTTCATATAGACAGGACTGGATGTAAAACACATAGGAGGCGAATCCATGCATCCCTGAAAAGAAAAGTTATTAGTGCTTTTAAATAAAACAAAAGAGTCTGAATCTCCACCTAGTAAATCAGAATAATTAGTGAACACACGGGGCGAGGGAAATCCCCAAGGAGTAGGATGGAGAAAGGGGGGATCTGGGATGTAAGCCCAATAGGAAACAGAAGGCATGAGAGAAGCAGGAGAAGCTGGTGATATGCTGTATGAGAAGATTGCTAGCACAGCAAGGAACATAGTCTCCAGGGTGATGCGTGCATTTTGCTGCATAAGTAGCTGTTCAGAATTAGAGGCCAGATTTTTGAGCAAATTCCAATTGTCATGATGAGACGTCTTATGAACCCAAAGGTGGTGCAGGGAAGAGGACAATCTTCCAACAGGGGATCTGGAGTGATGACATCTTGGAGGAGGTGGGTGGTGTCCCAGAGGGCTGCACCTATGCATCTTGGAGCATGGGTTGTCTGATGGGGGGCGTGTCGGTGAAGGCTTTTGAGACATGATGTCGGATCAGTCTGTCAGGAATCCAAATCGGGCTGTCCGAATCCTGTGGAAAGATACAAGCATAGCCTCTCCCATTTGCTAATAACACATCAGGGCCTTTCCATGTTCCGGAAAGGAGATCTTTCCACATAACTTGAGGTTTGGGGGCCACTTGGTCAGGGTCCCAATGTCTATTAACTGGTGACAATCCTTGAGAATAACAATTTAAATAATTGATGACAAACATTGCATGAGTTAAAATATGATGAGCCGAACTATGTTTAAAATCAGATTGTTGTAGTTTATATATCTGAGACTTTAAAGTCTGGTGGGCTCTTTCAACAATAGCTTGCCCTTGTGGATTATAAGGAATTCCTGTAGAATGAGCAATTTGAAATGAAGCACAAAATTTCTTAAAGGCAGAGGATGTATATACAGGAGCATTGTCAGTTTTAATAGCACGAGGTTTGCCTGCGTAGGCAAAACAAAACATTAGGTGTTGAGAGACATCTTTAAAAGCTTCTCCTGTCCGGGCAGTAGCCATAATAACATGAGAAAATCTATCTATGGAAACATGG
Source organism: Talpa europaea (assembly GCF_964194135.1). Lineage (NCBI taxonomy): Eukaryota > Metazoa > Chordata > Mammalia > Eulipotyphla > Talpidae > Talpa > Talpa europaea. The sequence continues at coordinate 4,683,953 of NC_140075.1, read as the reverse complement.
ACAAAACTGAGTCTCCCAAAACTAGTAACATGAATGACATCCATTTGCCAGAGATCATTTGGTCTGAGGCCTCGTGGGTTCACCCCCATCGGAAGTGAAGGGTGAGTGGTGGGGCAAGCCGAGCATTTGCGAACAATTTCTCGGGCTGTTTCTCGAGTCAGATGAAATTGTTTCCGCAATGAAGCGGCATTTTGGTGATGAAGGGAATGATCAGTAATTGCCTCCTGTACTGTGAATACTGCTGCTCGAGTCAACAAATCGGCCAGTTCATTCCCTCGAGCTAGAGGACCTGGTAATTTAGAATGACCACGAATATGGCCAACATACACTCTGGATGTCCTAGATCTTATTAAAGTTTGCAGCTCCAATAGCTGTGGAGGAATGGTAGTCTTAGCATCAGCAATTACAGCAGTCTTAATATCAGGAAATAATCTGGTTACATATTGGGAATCAGTAAAAAGGTTAAATGGCTGATTTTGTAAAATTTTAAATACTGTGAGAACTGCAAATAATTCAGTTTTTTGGGCTGAGGTTTCTGTTGTCTGGATGGACTCTGGTATGTCATTGATAACGAAAGCAGCTCTACTGTTGGAGGAGCCATCCGTAAACACAAGTGCAGCAGGTTCTGGCAAAGGCACAGTGCTAACAATGGTTGGAAAAATAAAAGCCTGTTTCTTAAAGAAATGAAGCACAGGGTCGGGAGGCAAATGAAACTTTATTTCACCCGAAAAAGATTGCAGGGCTATTTGCCAGTCATCACTTAAACTAAGCAAGTCATTAAGTTGTTCTTTCTTGTAAGGTAAAACAAGAACAGGAAATTCTCGGCCAAAAAGCTCAACGCTCCTATGCTTTCCTTTAACAATTAACGCAGCCACTTGGGAAGCATAGGGACAAACAACCTTCTTTGCAGTAACTGGTAAATGTAACCATTCCAGTGGCCCCTTTTGCCACAAAACACCTGTTGGTGTGTGTGGGGTGACCAAAATTATGAACTCCCAAGGCTTAGTATAATCTAGCCGCAACAGTTGTTGATTGTTGAGGGCATCATTGACCTTTTGTAAGGCTAGTGTAGCCACAGGTGTTAATTGCCTAGAGGAGTTAGGATTAGAATCACCTTTTTTTTTATTTATTTTTATTTATTTATTTATTTATTTTATTTTTTTTTAAATAATAAATTTTATTTTTATATTCCCCCATACAATTGCAAACGCCCCATTCTGACCCCAATCCTTCCCCTCCCGCCCCCCACCCCCCAAAAAGTGTCTCTGGTTCACAGTTTTTTGTTGATTTTGATTTTTACTTTCTTATATTCATTTTCCTGGTCCCTTATTTAAGTTTTCTAGAGTCCTGATATGAGTGAGACCATCCGGTATTTGTCTTATTCTTTTTGGCTTATTTCGCTGAGCATGATCCCTTCCAATGCCATCCATGTTGCTGCAAATTGCATGTGTTTATCTTTTTTGAATGCTGAGTAATATTCCATGGTATATATGTACCACATCTTCTTGATCCAGTCATCTATTTTTGGGCATTTGGGTTGTTTCCAAAGCTTAGCTATTGTAAACAGTGCTGCTATAAACATAGGGGTGCAGGTGCTCTTTGGAATTGATGTTTCTGTGTCCTTTGGGTAAATACCTAGCAGTGGAATTGCTGGATCATATGGAAGCTCTATGTTTAGTAGGTCAAGAAATCTCCACACAGCTCTCCATAGTGGTTGGACCAGTTTGCACTCCCACCAACAGTGCAGGAGAGTTCCTTTTTTCTCCACACCCTCACCAACATTTGTTGTTGCTAATTTTTTTAATATGTGCCATTCTCACTGGTGTGAGATGGTATCTCATGGTAGTTTTGATTTGCATTTCCCTGATTACAAGTGATGTTGAACATTTTTTCATATGTCTGTTGGCCATTTGCATTTCCTCTTCAGAGAAGTTTCTTTTTAGCTCTTCTGCCCATTTTTTTGACTGGATTATTTTATTTGTTGTTGCTGAGTCTCATCAGCTCTTTGCAGATTTTTGTGATCAGTCCTTTATCATTAGTGTTGGGTGCAAAAATGTTCTCCCAGTTGGTGGGGTTTCTCTTTGTTTTTGTTATTGTCTCTTTTGCTGTGCAGAAGCTCCTTAGAATCACCTTTTAACACATCAAACACGGGGAGTGAAGACGTGGCTCCTCACAGCCCTTCCTCCCGCGCCTAGCCGTCCCTTCTCGCCATGTCCCAGAGCAGGCATCGCGTCGTGGCCCCGCCACTGGAGCGCGAGGACAGCGGGACCTTCAGGTCAGCCTCGGGCAGCAGGGGCGGCCCAGGCGGGGCCCGGAGATGCGGGGCCGGGGAGGCGGGGGCGCAGGAGCGGGAGCCGGCTCTCCCGGGGCATTCCCGCCCTCCCGGCCGCCGCTGGCGGGAGTCTGGCCTGGCCCCGCCCCTCTTTCTGACTAGGGTGTGGGGTGCGCGGAGGTGGCGAGTCCGTGGGAAAGAGCTCTGTGGACTTGGTCCAGAGAGATGGCTGCACGGGTGACCTCCCTGTTCTGGGAAGCCTTCCTGCCTGTGTTTAAGTTATCACCCTAAAGAACCCCGCACCCTCCCCAGCCCTGCCGCATTGGGGCAGGTAGATGGTGTCCCTTGCCAGTTCTGGCCCTGGCCACTGGGGAGCTTTGAGTACCTCCTTGGCGCCCTTGGCAGCTGTCAAAACTGGCTTCTGAGATCCTGTTCCTTCCCGCTTTGGCATGCACACAAAGCACACCTCTTTCTGGTTCTTGCAGTTTGGGGAAGATGATTACAGCTAAACCAGGGAAAATGCCGATTCAGGTATTACACGAATATGGCATGAAGACCAAGAACATCCCGGTCTATGAGTGTGAACGATCCGATGTGCAAATGCACGTGCCCACTTTCACCTTCAGAGTAACCGTTGGTGACATAATCTGCACAGGTCTGTATGCACAGCTAACCACATGACCATGCAGAGTTGGCTGTCAAGACTTGACATTACTTTTCTGTTCAGAGAAGTGCCTTTTTTTTTTTTTTTTCACCAGAGGTAGCTTGTGGGGAGCTGGCACTTGAAACTGAGATGTCTGATCTCAGGTCACTGAGACCAACTTCACTGGAATTTTCTCTTCCCTAGATATCCAGAGAAGCTCAGAAACATAACCTAGGGATGGTAGGGTACTTCCAAGATTCAAGGAGAAGCAGTTGTTCTTGGAGCAGTACTGGATCAGTAGGGGCTATCAGATTTCATAGTTTTTTTGTAATCACAGATGGCTAAATCTGGGTCAGGAGGCATGATTTGAGAACTTTCAGAGTCTCTCCACTCTGTGAATACACCATTTGGCCCGTTGGGCCCATTATACAACACTGTATTCTGTATCTAAGCAAAATGAGGGGTCCAGAAGGCTCAAATACAATGTATTGCTTAGTAGAGTCTAGAGTCTACAGTTTCTGAAACTTTACAGGTATTTTAATAAGACATTATCCCGTTTCTTATACACGAGGAAACAGATTTGGAGAGCTCATAAATTACATTTCAGAGTTCAGACTCATAGCTTATTATGTTCTGTAAGTTTAAGAAAATAACTGAACTGCCCCTTTGTAAATGTAGATATTGTATTCCTTATCTATTAATCACAAGCACAAGAAATAGTGGGTACTAAATTTAATTTGGAATACTAGCAAGAAAAATATTCAGGAAGGCTGAACATCCACCATGGCAACCTGAAGGCATTTCTTTATATCCCTGGAAATCTGAAGTCCATTATTTACCTTGAAGCTTCTTTATAGACAAAATCCCACACTAGGCTGTGTGCTCTTTCAAGGCAGAGACTCTGTTCTCTGCTGTATCCCTGACACCTATGTTAACGGATAAAAGAATACCCTTGAGTATCCTTTGATAAATGTTTGTCCTCTGATACTTGAGGGTCACACTTGAAACTTAATCCATGTGCCTTTTGTTTCTTCCACACAGAGCAATGGACATCTGGACTCTGATACCACTTCCACAGGGTTCTCAATACCTAATTTGAAATCAGAAAGAAAAATGCCATGTGTGACTGGTCACTGAAATTTAAATACCAGTCTAAGTGATTAGTCAGGTTTGTCCATTATCCCTCTTAGCTACCCACATAGGGATGTGGAACACACGTAACAGAAGCTGTTACAATCTTCCCTACTGAAACATTCTCCACTTAACTTGAAGTCAGTGACAGCTTAGCCAAGCAAATAGATTTTATCTAGTATAGGATGGGCCATTTGAGTACAGTTGTGCACCTTTTGCAGTGACTATTGCTGGAAGTAACTCCCTTAAAGAAAACTTTTTGCTACAGAAGAATTTTCTTCCTCTAGGAATAAGGGAAGAGTAAAATACTAAGTTGCATTTTTTCCAAAGGTGTATATGCCATGGTCTACTTCATTACCATTTTATGTAATGGACACACATAAAGTAGAAATAATAAGGATTTTTATGTGAACATGCATATACTTAAATATATGAAACATTAAATCATGATTTTTAATGTATTAATTTCATCTGGGGACTATTTTATTATAGTGTGTAACTATGAGTGTGTATTTGTATTTACCTAGTAACTATAACTTTATTTTTGTATTTAGTCTATTAAGTATATAAATTCTGTAGTGACTTTGTATTATAAAATCATCTATACATGCTTCATATTTTCACAACATATAGTCTATACAATTTTTTTTCATCTTAATTCAGGTGAAGGTACAAGTAAGAAGATGGCAAAACATAGAGCTGCAGAGGCTGCCATAAACATTTTGAAAGCCAATGCAAGTATTTGGTGAGCTAAATTTCTTTGTATTCTGCAGCTCAAAAATATCATGGCTGAGGTAAGATTAAAAGTTTGGACATGCTCACAAAAGCAACAAAGTAAACAGTTGTTAGTGTCTAGCTCTAAAATTCTGTTCTTTGTAAAGACCTGTTATCCATTAAAGGCAAGTTTATTCTTAAAAATTAAAACCAGCAATTAACTACGAAATGAAGATTCTCATGAATTAGCCCCCCTTATAGGGTACAGTAGTACAAAGCCAGGATTTTTCTGACAACTCTCTTGTGTTGTTTCTGGGCCTCCCCAGTGGCGCAGCAGTTGAGTGCTGGGTTGCAAAGCTGCCCACAGCCTGTGCGGCGCTGATTCGATCCCCAGCTGCTCCCCGGCCACTGGAGGAGTGTCCCACATGCAGACCTCTATTGCACCCCCTTGCTCCCCTCAGCAGTGTACTTCGGTCCTTCTGCCTGCTCTGCTCCCCGCTCTGGCTCTGGTGAATTCTCTCACCCTCCCGTGCTTCTGACTGTACCTAGTGCTTGTATAAATAAATAAATCTTAAAAAAAAAATGCAGACTTAAAAAAAAAAAAAGATTGTGTTGTTTCTACACTGACAAAATCAAACTGTGTGGTAGCAATGGATAATCTAAAAGTATTCTTTAAGGAATTCCAGTTTAGAAGAAGGAGACAAAGGTATTTCTTCACATGATAGAATATATACAAATATAAGAGGATAGTGAAGTGAGATGTTAATTCTTGATATATCTATCCAAATTAAATGTATTTCACTTTAGGTGCTTTCTGATGGTGTGTCAGTTCTAAAGCATTTCATGTATCATAAAGTGGCATCCTTTGTTTCCTGAGAGGTATGTCCTGGGGCCTGGCATGCCTTCAAGTTCTTCTCTACATGCACTCAAATATCTTGGAGTACAATCTGATATAATCTGCTCATAGCCTATAGGAGAGTTTCCTGGGAATATAGACTATGTGTTTTTGTTCTTGGTCATAGCAGGACTTATAGCTTAGAGATTATTGAGGTTCTCATGCAGCACTCCTCCCTTTTTCTTTGTCACTCTGAACCATTTGGGAAGTTTAGAAGTAACCAGTGACAAGCTTTGGATTTCACAAAATGATGCTTGATTCTGAAGTTCATCAATTATAATTGATTTATGCTAGCTTTCATGACATGTTAAATGGTGTGACAGGTGTTAGATTTTCCCCTTGCTGTTGATGGCCACGCTATTTCTGTGCAGCCCAAAGTGTTGCATATATTTGTAAAAATGAGTGTGCAGAATGTCCTTTATACACTTGGGCACTTCACTTTGTCAGCAAAAAAGGCTAACTACTATATATTTGTGCTTCTTGACAGATAAGATGGGAACACTAAGCTGTAATCAGGCCTAAAGTGGCCTGATTTAATTAATACACAGACTTTCTCACTTCATCACAATTATTTGGGTAGCTTCAATTCAGCGTGCCTCATTGTAAGTGAATATTCGTATTTCATCAGTCTATGTAAAGTTTCAAATTCTGGCACTTGGATAAGAAACTTGAGGAATTGGCAGTAACTAGACCTCATTAATCAAGGAATAAATGACTCTTCAGTTGCCTTGGTAGTAGTAACCTTGGAATATAGCTTATTTAGTGTTAAGCACTGAACTCCCAAATAACTAGTAATTTCCAACTACTTAGAAGAGATTCTTCTCTTTTCCTGCAATCATATTCTCACATGCTGAAACCAGATCCATGCAGGCTATCTATTTTATGCAGGATACCTATAAACATTAGGAGGATTATCCTAGCATTGAGCAGATAATAGGTCAAACAGATCTTTCTTCCATAGTTCCTGGATGTAACACATTTATGATTTGTATCACACACATTGCCAGGCTAAATTTCCTGGCTAGTCTTCCCTTTCTTGTGTAGTTGTAAACATAGTATACTTTATTTAAATACATTTTTATTGAACCCCTACCTTATACAAAGTACTACAGGGCATATAAAGGTAAGTAATTCATAGATCTTAAAATCCCCATCAAGGATTTAACAATCTGAACAGGGGTGGGGAAGGGTGAGTTTGGGTGAGGGATATATTTGTAAGGATATATAATTCATGGTAAAATGATTTCTGAAGAAAGTGTTAAACCCAGTATTAAAATTGCATAAAGGAGGGAGAAATTCTGTACCACTTGGGTGAAAGGATAGCCTTTTTAGCTGAAGTGGCATTTGATATATACCTTGGGTCATAGACAGATCAGATCATATAAGAGATGAGAGGAAAGGACTTTCCTTGGGAAATGAGCAGCAAGGCATAGAGGGTTAAATGGAAATGTTTGCTATTTGTTTAATACTTTGGAGAAATTATCTTGCTTTATAATACTTTAAAGAAATGTTTAGCTTTGCAGTTCCTGACCCCCTAATGCCTGATCCTTCCAAGCAACCAAAGAACCAGCTTAATCCTATTGGTTCATTACAGGTAAGTTCTTAGGCTTTTCACACTTAACATTTTGTCTACTGAAAAAAGATGTCATAAATTGATAGTATCACAGGCGCTGAAACAAGGAATTAATATTTTAAAGATAAGATAGTATATTTTCTTTTCAAGTTATCATTAGTTATTACAGTGCTAACTTGAAGTTATTTTTCTATTTATTTACATTTTGGATATTCTTCCATATACAGTATCTGCCTTTGGTTTGTGGAATTCTCATTTGAGATCAAGAGGACCTCAGTGCACATGGGTAGAGTGTTTTATACTTTAAGAATATTTCTTGCCACGCTATGGCAAACCTTTCTACTTCTGTTGAAACAGAAGACTTTAAAAAGGACCCGAGCCGGGTAACCTAACTCAAGAAAAGGGAAGTAGTCTGTTTATTTGCTTATTCTACCAAAAAAATATATTCAGCTTTGAATTTCAGCATGCAGAATATCCTCCTTGCAAATTATCCATGTGCTCTGTTGGACAATTCCCCTACCTGTTATCCAACTAGTCCTTTGTTCTCTTTTTTGCTATGTGGCTTCTTCTGTAGCTTTCTTCCCCTTTTTCTTTAACAGCATCCAAGTCTATTTGGTTGCTGTCTCTGCTGTCATCTGCTTTTGATTAAATGCAGTGGTTGGCCAGCTATAGATGTGGAAGTATAAAACTAGGAGGGGAGGGGCCTCCCTGGTGGCACAAAGGGTTAAGACACAATCTATGAAGCTATCCGCAGCCTCTGCAGCATGAGTTCTATCCCCCAGCTGGCCAGGGAGCAACCCACATGGGGCAGCAGACCTCTCCTGACTTGCCCGCTGCTCCCCTCAGCAGTGTATTTCAGTCACTCTGCCTGTTCTGCTCCCCGCTCTGTCTCTGGTGAATCCTCTCACTCCCCCCCCCCAACTCTGGCCTGTACCCCAGCTCTTGTATGCATAAATAAATCTTTAAAAAAAAAAGCTAGGAGGGGAAAGGCTTTAGGAACTGAGGGTAGTGAGACATGTGGATTTCTATGATGTTCCCAAAAAAGGGTGATAGTAACTTGCCTTTCTTTTTGAACCCTTTTGATTGATATCAGTTTACTGTGGCTTAATGGAAGAACAGCACTTAGAGCAGAAAACAATGTCAACTTCAGTACTGTAGTCTTATAAAATGTAAAATGCAAGCATATCTTTGGGAAACAAATGAGGGTCAGTCCTCATTTTTTCTTTGCAGAATATCATTCCTTTCAAATATATAATTAGAAAGGAAATCAAAGTCATAAAGGAATATCATTTATGTGATTGAAGCAATATATAATAAAAATGACAGCTAATTACTATTAAAAATTACTGTTGATTTCATAGGAACTGGCTATTCATCACAGCTGGAGACTTCCTGAATATACCCTTTTCCAGGAGGGAGGACCTGCTCATATGAGAGAATATACTACGATTTGCAGGCTAGAGTCATTTATGGAGACGGGTACTTACTTCTTTTTACTCTCACACAGTTGAAGACATTGGAAATATTTTCATATGATGTATCACCACAGAAATATCTGTTGTGCTAGTTTTTTAGATATTTCTGTGGGAAAAAAATTGACACTCTGCTACTCTACTGTCTCTCACTTTTCTGCAGTTGAATTTAAGTGTAAATATTTGGCTTAAGATACTTTTACTTCATAATTTGATATTTATAAAAATCATCATGGTTGTTAATAAGAAAACAAATAATGGACCTTTAAAAGTCTCCATTGATGGATAATTGACTTTTAAAAAACATGTTTTGGAAAAATTAGTAAATCACTTAGATTCTTGTAGCTATTGTAAAAATAGGAACAGAAGATTACATTTGAAAACAAAATGATTAATAAGAGGCTAAATGACAAAAAAATTGCAGTAAGAGAAAAATAAGGTAGAAATTATCCTTTTGAATTATAGCATGTTCTCTGTTTTAAAGACCATAAACTTTGAGGAAAAATAGGTACTTGAAAAAGAACTAGTGAGAATTCCTATTTTAACTTCTCTCACATCTTTTTATCATCTTTACAGTGGCTTGAAATGTAACTGTACCTTGGTTAGATATTAGTTTCAAATAATAAGCAATAGTTTGCCCCTGAGAGGTAGCCTGGGCTGGTGCAGAAGCAGGGACCTCAATTTCCATTTTTGATACAGTCTTTTATTGGCAAGGTTAGATAAATTACTTAGCCTCATTGAGCCTCAATTTTTAAAGCTTTAAAACAAAGGCATGGCAATAGATGGCTTTTTATTTTACCATCTTCTAAGCCCTTATTCATGTTAAACAAAGAAATTCCACATGGTAGTCAGTTTTAAGAGATGGTAAATAAGAAATAGGCATTGAAAGATAAGGGAGTAATTCAAATGTACCTTGATTAAATTTAATATTTGGTCCTAATAAAACTAAATATAGCTCACTAAGTCGGATATAGGGAAGTATAACTGTCAGAGAAAAACAGAAATTATAACTTATTACTAAAGAAAACTGTTAAAAGAAATGCCTTCAGAAATGTAAGTATTAATAATTGTATGAAGCACAGCAAGAAAATATGTCGTCAGAAAACCATGAGCATAAAATCAGGAAATAAAATCAAGAGGTTGTTCTCTAATTAAACCCAATACTTTATGCTTTTATCATCCTTTATAGTCACAAACTCCTTTTCTAAATCTATCATTTCTATTTCTTTATTTAGGGAAGGGGGCATCAAAAAAACAAGCCAAGAGAAATGCTGCTGAGAAATTTCTTGCCAAATTCAGTAATATTTCTCCAGAGAACCACATTTCTTTAGTGAGTAGTGATCGTACAGCTATGATGTTAATGTGATTAAGCATCTCTTGCTGTAGGAAACTTCCCTTGATTTTGTGTATAGATGCTTCACAGTTGCAGTTTTCTTTTTAGTCTCTTCATTGTTCTGTTGTATGCTACCCTTGTTGCATCCTATTTGTAAGCCAGGGACACGGGTGTGACCAGGTAAGTGAGCTTGGGAAATACATTATTTGAAAGAAGTGTATTAACTAGGAAATGAGAAGTAAGGACTTCAGCAGTGTCTTCTCTGAGTTTATGATAAAATAAGGGCTCCTTCTGTAGACAAATCAGACTATACACAAATAAATAATAGAATTTTAGTTTTACCTTAGTAAAAAAAAAAACAAAAAAACTTCACACTTACTTCTTCTAAAATTAAATCAAATGACACTAAAATCACAAAGCTCGTTAAGTTTGCATTAAATTCTGTTAAATCAAGGAAGAGATCATTTCCAATGCCATTTAAGCTCTTCCAGGCAATATACACAACATTAAGGAAAGCTTTTATACTCTCAAAAACAAATATAACATTAACACAAAGACCTGACAATTTCAAATCCCATTGGAAAAAAATTATGGATTAATCTCCCTTATGTTGAAACACCTTAATATTCAATAGAAATTAAAAGAATAAGGGGCCTCCCTGGTGGCGCAGCGGGTTGAGCGCAGCGCTGTGAAGCTGTCTGCAGCCACTGCAGCTCAAGTTCAATTCCCGGCTGGCCAGGATTCTCCCATGGCGCGACAGACCTCTCCTGTCTCACCCACTGCTCCCCTCAAGTAGTGTTTTCGGTCTGTCTGCCTGTTCTGCTCCCCACTCTGTCTCTGGTGAATTCTCTCACACTCCCACCCTCTGGCCTGCACCCCAGTTCTTGTGTAAATAAAATAAATCTTTAAAAAAAAAGAAATTAAAATAATAATATGTCAACCCAGCAAGGAAGCTTTATTTCAGTAATGCATGGATATTTCAAGATTAGTAAATCTGTAACTCTAATTAACCACACATTAAAGGATTAAAGAAGAAAAAAACAATCCTTTTAACGGATGCCAAGAATATATTTGACAAAACTCAGCACTCATCACAGAGAAACACTCCTTTTTTATTTATTTATTTATTTATTTATTTTTGTGGGACCCTCACCAGTGGCCGGGGAACGAACTGGCACTGCAGAGGATGCGGGCAGCCTCGCAGCCAAGCGCTCAACTGCTGAGCCACCAGCCCCACAGAGAAACACTTCTAAATTATCCCTGCTTTGATCAAAATATATGCTTGAAAAAATCAAGCACTTGTTTACATATTACATTCATCCCCATTAATTTCAGAAATAAAATAAAGATATCCACTAATACCTTTTTTAAATCTTTTCAACATTTTTATAGTATATGTTCTGCTTTATAATGATTGAAATTTAATATTAAAATAATAAAGTGATGAAAATTGCTCTTAATTTAATTCTTTGCAGATTTGTTTACAGTGCTCTTATATATCTTATGTCTTAATGTGATCATCACAAAATTCAACCGAGAGACTTTTGTACTATAGAAAAGTATTTTTAAACACTTCTAGTATATTATTGCACATGCTTCTATATTTTCTTGTGACTTTTTTTATTTGTATACTTGTGTTACCTAGTTAAAATTTTAAAGTTAAAGTGCTTTTTTGCAAAGCACCAAATCTATAGCTATGTCCATATATAGTAACATAACTTTAAGCTGCAATATATCATAAATGAAACAAGTAATGTCTGTTGTGTGAAAATTTGAGTAACAACAATTAAACAGGAATGAAATATTTACATAAACCAAATGGATTGCACCGTTATTGTGCTGTTGTCTCAAAGAAAAAGTCATGCACAACCGGAAGTATCCCAATAGTTACTATTGATAGGCAAAAAAACACACTATTTTGGGGGGGAAAATACCTGATAGTTTTCATATATTCAGAAATGTTTTTGAAAGGAGAAACCTGAAAGGCCCCCAAATTGTAGTATAACATGAATCGATTTGTTTTCAAATAGATTTGGTGATATTTTTAAAATATGACTTTAAATGTCAGCCCTTTATTTTCATGTATCCCCTTTTAAGATTTACATTTATAGTGACAGCAAGTGCTCTGTAACATTCATCGGATTAGGCAAAGATCAAGTCAGTCATCTTGCATATGGGTTAATCTGCAAAAAGTGTAAAAGTGCAAAAGTGTGAAAACAAAAATCTAGATTATATACATATGACTCAGTTTGTAAAGGAGAAAAAGGTGAGTAGTGTATACTTTCTAACAGAGTGCATTTTAGCACAATGCCAGTAGACTGAACTTAGAGTAGGGCTCCCTAATTTAGAGTTAGGACTTCTCTCTCAAGTGTGTTTCATGTTGCATAGTGAAAAAAAATCAGAAATCTTTTAGATCTATATCCTTACTCTGTGGAGAAGGGCAGGTTAAGAAAAATTAACATTGAAATTTATTTTTGAAACTATTTGCTTAATCAATCAAATATTTTATGGTTGCTAAAGCTATGTACTGTTGAATAAACTCAGCCAGGAACAGCAGGCTAAGGAAACAAAAGTTTAAAATGTCTAAGCCAACTGGTAGCTATCCTCTCTTTAACATCTAAATTTCATGTGCACTGAGAAAAATATTACTGCTTCAAAACAACCAAAATGATAGGCAACTGAGGTCTCAAAACAGATACTCCCCCATCACCATGAGGCTCAACCACAGTTCCTTCCTCAGAATTAATGTGTCTGTAATTAACCTGAATATGTCCAGTTAACTCAAACACCACACACCTCCAGACTTCTCAGTACAAACTTAAAATTTACCCTAAAACTTTCATTTCCTTTAAAATTGCTTCTGCTAATGCCCTATTGTAGAATTTTCCAACAACAACAAAAAAATTAAATTGAAAAAAAAATTAATTCCTGTAAAACTTGGTACTTTTAATGGATTTTTGACTGCTTTACAGAAAAAATGCTCTGTAGGTGGACATATACTTTTAATAACAGTGTTGGAACCCAATCCTAGTTAAGAGTGTTAATCTATATTTCTGTTTTTCAGACAAATGTAGTAGGACATTCTTTAGGATGTACTTGGCATTCCTTGAGGAATTCTCCAGGTGAAAAGATAAACTTGCTGAAAAGAAGCCTCCTTAGTATTCCAAATACAGATTACATCCAGATGCTTAGTGAAATTGCCAAGGAACAAGGATTTAATATAACACATTTGGATATAGGTATGATTTATTTTTCTTTTGGATTATCTCAAAACAAGTTTCCTTTTTTTTCTGAGAGAAGTACTAGTTTACTGAACCAATTTTTTTTAAATAATAAATTTTATTTTTATATTCCCCATACAATTGCAGCCCCCCCATTCTGGACCCAATCCCTCCCCTCCCGCCCCCGCCCCCCTAAAAGTGTCTCTGGTTCATAGTTTTTTGTTGATTTTGATTTTCACTTTCTTATAGTTATTCATTTTCCTGGTCCCTTATTTAAGTTTTCTAGATTCCTGCTATGAGTGAGACCATCCGGTATTTTTCTTTTTCTTTTTGGCTTATTTTGCTGAGCATGATCCCTTCCAGCGCCATCCATGTTGCTGCAAATTGCATGTGTTTATCTTTTTTGAATGCTGAGTAATATTCCATGGTACAATTTTTAATGTTCGATAACTAATTAAATTTCTAAGTATATACAATCAGAATAAGAAATACAAACAATACTGACAGTTAATAGGAAAAATAATGTTTTTTAAAAACTATTCTGCATCTTATTTATTTAGCAAGTTTATTTTTAAAATATGTTTGAGAAATAAAAACTTATTTCATAGTTTATTTCATTCATCAGAAATTCTGACTACATATAACTACCAGAGCAGTAACATCTATAACCAATATGTCCCATTCTTATGGAAAATAGCTAATATCTATATAGTTATAATAGTAACAGCAGCAATAGCTAAGATGTATAGTTTTGCTCTGTGCCAGGCCCTGTTCTATATCAACTTACTGCAGTCTCAGAGTAACCTTTGTGAAATGAGTTCTGTTACCATATATTTACGTGTGTATGTGTGTAAAATAAGGTAAGATACCTTTGAGAAACTCATCCAAGGCCACTTAGCTAGTCAGTGGTAGATCCAGATTAGGTAAAGAATCTCAATAGATTGACTGTTGAACTAGTCCTGATTAGGCAGCATAACCAAAAGACAACCACATTTCTAGAGCAAGTAGCAAATTTATGAGTCCCAGTCTCTTCAATTTGTTACGTCGAATCTATTCTGAGATAAATGGTGACAATTCAATGTATAAGATCATCCCAGCCCAACTGTCATCTATATTTTCTCTAGCTCTTAGTCTTAGATAAGACAACTACAGACAGATTGGAAAGCAAGTCAGATGGATTTTTAAAATTCAGTTTAAAAAGCTGAGCAATTTCTGTTTGTGTGTGATAGGTATACTGAGATTGATGTAGAACCTAGGAATTGCATGCAGACAGAAAATTAGTAAAGTTAGCTCATGAGAGACTATTCATCCACTAAATATTTATTAAGTGTCCATACTTCTGGATGTTTAAGACCCAGAACTGAATGTCTTGTCATGAATAGGACTAAGGAAGATTTTGAATCCCATAAAATAGGAAACCTGAGGTGATTTTTTAATTATGAATTAATGATGTCTTTGAAATACTTCTTACTAATTTTGAGAACAAAATAGTGATTATAAATTCAGAACAGGTGTCTAAAAACCACAGTCAGTTATTTTGGCAAACTTCTATGCAATTACCTTCCAAAGAACCTAGGTGATCTCCAAGGGAGAGGTTTGGAGTTGCCTTTGGAGTTTTTTTTTTTTTTTTTAATGCAAGACTGGCCACTGCATCCCCAGTTTTGCATTTTGTTTTTGATTGAGCAGGTCAATGCAACCTCAGCCTTTATTTCCTTAAAGTTCTGTCAAGTGATTATGAAGCTCAGCTGTGTTAGAGAATAGCTATAACTGAGCATTGTACTTTGGTTTTCATTTCATTTGTACAAGGATAACAAAGATAATGATTAGGTTATTAGATCATGAATACTTATGGAAGGATGAACATAAAATATTACGATAATAAAAGCTGTTTATTTATAAAGGATCTGCTCTCTTTTCCCTTGGCATTTACAACCATGTCTAAATATGTCCTTGCAGAAGAACTGAGTGCCAATGGGCAGTATCAGTGTCTTGCTGAATTGTCCACCAGTCCCATCACAGTCTGCCATGGCTCGGGGATCTCCTGTGGTAACGCACAGAGTGATGCCGCTCACAACACTCTGCAATATTTGAAGATAATAGCAGAAAGAAAGTAAACTTGAGAAACACGGAAAACCCTTCAGTAGCACATAGTTTCCCTTTCTCTCTTTCTTCTCTCTCTTTCTTCCCAAGTAAAACATTTACTATAAAGTCTGAGTTTGTGTGTTGTTTCTCTCTCTTCAGAGTCCATCCACATTCCACATTTAATTATCTCCTAGTAGTTGTGTTAAGCTCTTTTTAATGGCTTCAACTTTGTATTGGTGTATTGTATTTATAAACTTTGTACCATAGGCAGAATGTAGCACCCATTTTACAATGCCATGTACATAGAAGGAAGAAACTGCATGATTATTGATGATGATGATGGTAATTAAGGTGAAGAAATAAAACTGCTAGCAACAGTCTTTCTTACTGTTGCTTAACCTCTTTATTGCACAAGGCTCTGTAAAATGAATTGTAAGGAATTAGAATGTTTATGAACACAGTAACAGGCTCTTGCTGAATGTGATTATTAAATTTCAGGGAACATGATTAGTCTGCTGTGTATTTGAATCCATGTAATAAAGAGCTGTTGTTATAATGGGTTCTGCTCATTTTATATGTTACTGGCTTGACAGTGGCTCCTTTCTTTTGACTATTCTTGACGATAACTGAGTTTAAGGTACCCCCAAGTCACGCCTATGCTTTCTCTGCTTCTGGTTCTATCAGTTAGGAAGCATGCATTCTAAAGATACAGTTCAACTCCTGTCAGATTGTCCAGATTTTCAAGGAAGTTGACTGCATCATCAGGTGCAGCATTTTGTTTACCCTTTTGTTGAGGCTCTTAATCTAGTTGGTTATACCTATTCACCTTGTTAGGTTAATTCCCCAGTAGGCTGAACAGGCAACTATGCCTGTTTTAGATGCATCAGTGGTAGGAAAAGATGCTATATGACATTTATGACAAGTTTCAATGGGACAATTAGTGCTTAAAGGACTCTGGAATAAGGCCTTGCCATCTGTAACAGAAAAATAAATACCTTTCTATAAATAGCTCCTGCTATGCTGCTGGACCTTGGTAGAGATGTAGCACCTAACAATGGAACATTCCATGGCCTTGTTGCGAAAACTATTAGGAACTGGTTTCTAACGGTCCCATCAAGCGAGAAGGGTGGGTAAGTTGTGCAGAAATCCTTTGTAAGATGAAGGCTACGTGTGGGACCAAACAGTGGATAGAGGACACTATGCTACTTCGGCAGGGAGCCCAGATTCATGTGTCAGCCACCAGTGTTGCACCACTGCCTTTTCCTGAGCTCACACCTATCACCACTGATCCTGTGTGGCCAGTTATTCATGGATGTGAAAAGGCCAGAACTTGACTCAGGCGGGTAAGGCCAATATAAGGGTGCAACCTGAAAATAGATGACAAGATCACAACCCCACTAAGGGTACCATGAAAGCTAGTGATAAGGGGAAATCCTCCAAGAGAGCAGTTTGACCCCACATACACACACACACACTCGTAAATATATGGTAACAATACACACAGAAGTACTGTTTGTGTAGAAAGTGGCCCAAAGTCAGATGGTACTTGGCAACCGACTTGGTCAGAAGGTTAGGGACCTGAGAAGAATAGACCAGACAAATAAGGACAAGAAGAATTGAAATAATGATATGTAAATGGGTACAAAGTGTGGAGAGCTTCACATTATATGCTGATCCAACCATTAAACACCCATGCTGGGAGAGCCCCTAAACAACCAAGCTGATGAAGTGACTTGGCTTGCTGACATCATCTAGCAGCTGGCATTTGATAGCCACTGTGACGGGCTTACAGGCTAAACACTGGCCTCATGGGTTGGACCTCCACATTCACAACTGATCCAGTTATACCCACAGCTAATGGTTCAGCCTGCCAGCAACAAAGATTAATGCTGAGTACCCATTCCTCAAGGAAACCCATCAGCCACGCAGTGGCTCATTCGCAATGGCCCACCAGGGGCAGTGATTCATTTTGACAAGAATGAATTTTGACAGCATTTTGTTTTGTGCGAGTAGACATATGAATTACTATGGAGTAGCTATGAAGTTTGAACATGATTTACATCAGGAAAAAAGAGGCAGAAGATAGAGACAAACCAAGCATATGGGATAAAAGCAAGAAAGAGGTCAGGCTTAGAGATGATATATTTGCATATATGACGAGAAATTAAAGCTCATTTAGGTACCAGATTAAGAATTAGATGGTGTTTTCAGTGCTGAGCTCTACTACAAATACATTCCAATTCATGAGCTTTCCTCTTTATTTTATTGCAATCTCCTTTGTGGCAAGACGGGTGTGTTACTGCACAGTATTTATTGATTTGAAATTCCAAAATTGACAGGAATACCCATTCCTGGATGATTTTGTTTTGCTTTACATTTCTAGTGAATAGGGTGATTTTATTGCCAAAGGAAAGTTAAGGATTATTCATGCAAATAAACAGCAAATGCCATGTTTTCACTTGATTATAGTAGGACAATAGTAAAGATTAATGTTAAAAAAAAATACTGAGTATTACTACGGTGATGCTTATGTCCTATTGGCCATCTTCCACTTGAAGCACTGGACTAAGAACAAATTCATACTGCACTTTAGGGTTTTAAAAAAATAATATGTAGACTTTACAAAAGATTTAACTATGTCTCCTGACACTGGACAAGACATTTTATATGTAGTACATAAAACCATATCTCATGCAGTAATTGAGCAGTTTTGAATCAGATTTCCTGGGCTTGAATTTAGCACCAACACATAAAAAGCTATATGAATTTTGGACCAGTTGCTTGAGCTCTCCATTCCTCATCTCTAATGTAAGAGCCTCCATGATGATGGGATGGCAGATTGTGGGCCAGCCCTCCCACGCAAGAGACACCAGTGGGCTGTTTTCAGACATTGGGCAACAACACAGATTGTTAGCCTGGAGGGGAACACATTAAGTGAACCCCCACATTCACCCTAGTTCTTTGTCCCTGGGCACATTTTCTAGACTTCAGTGTGAACAAGTAAAATCTTATAAGGGGTGTTGAATTGATGAGTTTGATGAGTTGAATTGTGTGATGGGTATCAGAGGAAAGGAACATACATGAGAAGGAATTTTAAAGTCCTACATGGGGATCCCTAACCATCAAGCTTCATGTGTGCAAAGCTGGGGTGTGATTTCTGGAAATGACTGTGAACTGTGCCAAATATATTTGGAGCCTGTTTGGTGGCCATCTTATCTCCAGAGTTCTAATTTTGTCCTTACTTCTCTGTTTGTGGAATGGAAGAGTGTACGTGGGTCTGCTGATAGGAAGATGAAGTGATATAATGAATATGCAAGCACTTTGAAAACCTTGAAATTGCAAAAATGCAAGGCATTTTTCTTACAAAATTATGAAATTGGGGTGACTCACTCTAATATAAATTCCTCCTATAAAATTTCAATTAAGCCTTTAAGGTACAGGCTCATGGGATCAGCAAAGTAAACAGCAAAAACTTTGGCCCTAGGGCAGAACCTTAAGGATATTTGTGTCATTCTCCGAATCTGTAGCACTTCCTGCAGTTACAGTCTGTGCTGTATTGTTTGAGGATAGGTGTTTAAAAAAAAGTATTTATTTATTTATTTATTTATACAAGCACTGGGTACAGTCAGAAGCGCGGGAGGGTGAGAGAATTCACCAGAGCCAGAGCGGGGAGCAGAGCAGGCAGAAGGACCGAAGTCCACTGCTGAGGGGAGCAGCGGGCGGCAGGAGAGGTCTGCGCGCCATGTGGGACCCTCCTCTGGTGGCCGGGGAGCAGCCGGGGATCAAACCGGCGCTGCAGAGGCTGCAGGCAGCTGCACAACCCAGCGCTCAACCGCTGCGCCACCGGGGAGGCCCATGAAGTCTTTTTTAATGCATGCCAGTCTCACAGTTGTGAGATGGTATCTCATTGTGGTTTTGAAAACTACCCCCTTCCTAAAAGTGATGATGAACATTTTCCACATCTCAGGTGGTCTTCTGTATATCCCCTTTGGTAGATGTATATCCTCTCATGTGTAAATGCCCAATCAGACAGGGTTTGCCTGGAGCAGAGTCACAAATCTTTGGTACCTTCTGGCAGAGAAAGGGGCAGAAGGGGCCAGGCAAGCCTGGGACAAAAAAGCAAAATCAAAGTACAAATCAAGATAACAGCTGCTATTGTCAGTCTCCCTGCCTCTCTCACCCACATCCCTTCCAATTGTCTTTCCATATTTCTACTCCATATGTTTCCTTCCATGTCCCCCAAGTCCCTGGTACAAATCCGAAGCTGAGAAGCAAGCACACCCTCCTTCACATCTCTCTCTGTGCCATGTGTCTCTAGCCTCTGTCGCCCCTTCAGGTTTTCTATAGCTGCCCCTGGCCATTCAGCCCTGCCCTTCTTTAGGTGGGAAGGGAACCTGGAATTTCCCCTTTTAATGGCAATTCCTCTGTTACAGTAGCATCCCAGTACAGTAGTACCTTCTGGAGGGCCATGTTGCTCACAGGCTTGGCCCCTACTCCAGTCTTTTTCTATCACCAGTCCTTTTTTCAAACATGCATGACTACACTGAGAGTTTCTTACTAGGAAGATTGTCAGTGCTGCCACATTAAGGAATAACTGGAATGAGTGTTAACTGGAGAGCGTTGGAGAAGAGTGCTTCATGTTTCTCAGTACTAACACCAAGGAAGAAAATGTTGGCATCTGTGCTTGGCAGTTCATGTAGTGTATTGTAGAATAGGAGATATAAGAATCCGACTAGTTTTCCATGGAAGAGCTGTTAACAACAAGAATTGTGTGGTGAGGGATCTGCACACGACTCTTATGTATGTCTGTCTGATCAAGTACAAAGGGAATTTTGTCTCTGCAGCCTAATCCCTATAGTGTGACCCCATCAGCTCCTTTCCCAAATAGAGTTCATCCATCACACACACTTATAAGTAGAAAGTATATCGTAATCTTTTTTAAATGCCTTCCTTTTTGCTATGAGATGTTTAGACTTGCTTGTCCCTCTGCTTTGAACAAAACGATGTGGGCTTCCACTGTGTCAGTGTTCTCCTCCTTTGCGGGAGAAGGCTCTGTTCTCATGGAAGATGATGAGGGGGATACAGGGAAGAGACTGAGTAGGCTCTTCTCAAGCCCTAGCTCCCACCTTCTCCCTCCCTACCAGGACATTTGTTGGAACAATGAGACACTTTATTTTCCAAATGTAATCTTTTGTACAATGGTGCCCAGCAGTTAAATTCTTAATGAAGGAATTCTCTCCCTTTTTCTACCTAGAAGTATGACAAAAACCCTACGACCACCTTCCTCTGAAAGCAAATTTATAACTGAATGGAGAATGGTAAGGAGCATTTTAGTTTTGGTTTTTGCCTTCTTAAGAAGGGATAATGTGTGGTCATATAGATGCTTTTCCAGAAGTGAAGTAGGTCCACAGTGCTCCAGTAATACATACAGACTGAATTTTATGTATCCTATTTGTTGGCACGAATTGGGAATTTGTAATTATTGAAGGTAATGTAAGAAATTAGGTATTCTCATCAGCCAGTCAAATATTTGTAGCTGTAACTTAACCCTTGTACTCCATTGTAGTATAAATGAATCACTGAATTACTTCCGTGTACAAGGGAAATTGCCTATATGTACTTGATTTTGAACCAAAGGGGCCCATACATTAAAGGAATTGCAGTTGAAACTTTCCACAGAGAAACCATAACTCTTTAAGGAAGCTTGGAAATAATCCTAGGATTGATTTAACTTCTCACAAAGCTTTTTAAATTACTTACATCCTTTTTTTTTAATTTCAGATTCAGCCCTATGAAAAGATAAAGGCCAGGGGCCTACCTGATAATATATCTTCTGTATTGAACAAGCTGGTAGTGGTGAAACTCAATGGTGGTTTGGGAACCTGCATGGGCTGCAAAGGTCCCAAAAGTCTGATTGGTGTGAGGAATGAGAATACCTTTTTGGATCTGACTGTTCAGCAAATTGAAGTGAGTAACATTTAGTTTTTCTCAACACTTTGTTTATAGGTTATTAAAAATGTTACCTTATAAAATAACAGATGTGGATTTGAACCAATCAACTGTCTTTAATTTTTTAGTACATAAAATATAAAAAAAAATTTGCTGTTCCTAAGGGTAAATCCTTGGGTGATGTTAAAGTTTCTGATCTTTAAATGACATTTGTAGTTGCTAATATCTCTGGATATATTTGGATTCTTCTTTGTCCCAACCACTCCGCCTTCCTTTCTTTTTAGTGGCAGCCTTCATCACAGTTGGGATGATCTAGTCTTATTAACACCTTTTGAGAGGCTAGTGAGAATTAAATATACCTGGTTGTATGTGTGGATACTAAGAACTGTTCTTGACTTTTCCCTTATGATGAAATCAATAATGAAAGATCATAAACTCTTCAGGAACAGTGGCCCTGTCTTTTTCTTTTCTTTCTTTTTGTATTTACAAGTTAATTTTTTTAAAGATTTATTTATTTATACAAGAACTGGGGTACAGGCCAGACGTGCAGGAGCATGGAGGACTCACCAGAGACAGAGTGGGGAACAGAACAGGCAGACTGACTGAAACACACCGCTGAGGGGAGTAGCGGGCGAGACAGGAGAGGTCTGCTCGCCATGTGGGTTGCTCCGAGGCCGGTGGGGATCCAACAGGCACTGCAGAGGCTGCAGACAGCATCACAGCACTGTGCTCAACCGCCTGCGCCATCAGGGAGGCCCCTACAAGTTAATTTTGAAAAAAATGACAATAGATTATTTTAGTCTTTCCCAAAGAATATAAACAGAATAATCACTAAGAAAACTATAGGGCAAATTTGGCCCTTTTTCATCCTTTATCTCTGGTGTCTAATACAGTGCTGACAGTCACAACAATAATACTTAACTTTATCCAGCAGTCCTGTACACCAAGTATTACTCTGAGCTTTTTACATGAGTTGACTCATTTGTTTCTGGCAACAACTCTATAAGATAAGTACTTTTATCTTCTCCATTATATATAACTGAGAAACCAAAGTATAAAGAGGTTGAGTTACTTACCCAAGGTCCCTTAGCTAGTTGGTACAGCATCATACTTTGAACATAGTCCATTCTGTCTTCTGTGATCTTGTTTTGTTCTCACTCTGTGTTGCGTCATAGCTCTTCCTATTGATTGTTTAAGATTTTACTTGGGTTCTGATTACAGTTTTTGACATTAATCCTGAGAATAGAGAGCCTTGTCTTTATGACATTTCTATTTGCATCTCCGCATTCCTCTGGACACAGAGTAAATGCTTAGGCAGCACTTGCCACCCAGAAAGGACCCACCAAGAGTTACTATGACTGGGCACATAACTCCCAAGTCAGGCTGTGGGATGGGGGCAGGGGCTTCTCAGCTCTGCCACTGGACCTCAGATTAGCCATCTGTAAAATGCAGATAATAACAATTTCTCTCTTGTAGAGTTGTGATTTAATGAGCAAGTGCATGGTGAATTGCTTAGAAGAATGTCTGTTTATACTAATTTATTTATTTCAAATCTGTATGTTTGCTTTATGTAGATGAAGTTTTGGACATTTTATGATTAACTATTAAGAGTTAATCTTATACTTTTAAGTAAAAGATATGCAAGTCTTGGTAATCTGATTGTCAATTTCCTCCCTAGCATTTGAACAAAACCTATAATACAGATGTTCCTCTTGTTCTAATGAACTCTTTCAACAAGGATGAAGATACAAAGAAAATTCTACAAAAGTACAATCATTGTTGTGTGAAAATCTACACTTTTAATCAAAGCAGGTACAAGGAGTAAAAAAACTTTGATCATGTTACTCCTGGGAGAAAGAACAACTTTGTTTTGTTAAACAGAGCAGCACGTGCCAAAATCTAATGTTTGTGTTTAAAGGCTGAACATTTGTTAATACATATGTGATTGTTATAATCATTCTGTGATTCTGTAACTTCTAGTTCTTAAAAAGAAAATCTGCTTGGAATTCTGTTACACATACAGAATAATTGATGATAGCTGAGGTTCCGGCTTTCTAAGGGCATATTTGGAATCCAGATGGGTCTTTGGAATCCTCCTGTAGGCTATAACATTAATAACCTTCTTTTCTATGGGAAGTTATCTCAACATTCTTAGTAGAGTTGGAGGAAAATCAACAAATTCTACTGAAAAATCATTTACTTTAGGGAAGAGGAGTGTTAGTAGAATTCAGATGATGAATGGTGATGAAGCTCAGGCGACTTGGGAGAAAAGGCTTCCATGTCAGAATAGACACAACCTTTATGAGCTCGTATAGAGGGCTAGTTCTGAAGTTGTACCACTAGTTGTATTTTTCTTTTAAACCTATTTTTCCATGGGCACTTTCTTATGCTGTAGGTGCTCTGCCTCTGTTTTCTGGTTGGTCTTTACCCTGTTCTGTGCTAGCTCTTCTGTGCTCCTACACATATTCTCATGAGTGATAGGCAGCAAATGTCCCTGAGCATTAGCCTGCTGCTAGATTTTTGGGAAAGAAAGAGCACCACTATCTGTAGGGATGCACACCTTTTCCTAAATAGGTATTTAAGGGGAAAAAAACCAAACCCCAAACCAAATAAATCTGAGAAAATTTACTTAATATATTCCTCTTCTTGCAGAGCCATAAAACATACTAACATCTTAAAATATGAGGTGTTTTCCCATATACATGACCATGGAAAACTCTCATTTGCAGTAAATACCACTATCTAGAAAACAGACTTTTGGCAATATAGATATTGAGAGATTTTCTTAAATGGATTTACATATGACTAAGTAACTTACTATTGAAAGACTGAAAAGGAGAAGAATTTTATTTAATTTTAAGTATATTGTTTTACTTGAAGGTCTGAGATACTCTCCAGAGTTGATGTTGAAAATGTTTTTTTCGTTGTTTTTTTAAGGTACCCAAGGATTAATAAAGAATCTTTACTGCCAGTAGCAAAGGATGTATCTTACTCAGGGGAGAATACAGAAGCTTGGTACTCCCCAGGTCATGGTGATATTTATGCCAGTTTCTACAATTCTGGTTTGCTTGACATATTTATAGGAGAAGGCAAAGAGTATATTTTTGTGTCTAACATCGATAATCTGGGTGCCACCGTGGATCTTTATATTCTTAATCATCTAATGAACCCACCCAATGGAAAATGCTGTGAATTTGTCATGGAAGTCACAAATAAAACATGTGCAGATGTAAAGGTAAATAAATACTGAGAAGGAAGCAGTTTGGAGATAAACATCTTTACAGTCATTCATGTTATATAGTTCAGACACTTGTATTGAAAAGTTTCTATGTTAAGCAGACATATCTATCCACTTGTTGACATCATATAAGATGGAGTGGGATAGTGTTCTATAGAGTACCCTAGTTTCCATTGGATATAAGTGTGTACATAAATTCAGATTTACTAGTATTAAAAATCTTTATTTTTTTAAAATAATCCATATGGGTAATTTTAACTGAATACACTTCCACATGTAGTTATCTGAAGCATGTGAAAACATTGTGAGGTTTGCTCAAACCTTAATATTCTTCTAGTTTGTTACTTAAATGTTTTTATTTCACTGCCCAACTAATGGAATTTTGTGTATTTTTTTAATCACTGTAATATCTCTGCAGTGCAAAAAATGTTTCAGTTTGGTGCAAAGCAAAAATTTATTTTTTTTAATCTTGCATGTTTTATGGTGATGACATTTGGTACACAAGATTTTACAACCTACCCGTGGAAAGTAAGAGCAGTAGGGTTTGTAATACTAAAGTGGTTAGTTCCTGGGCTGGATTCTCTGCAAATGTCCCCTTCACATGAATGATTGCCTCCCCCCCTCCACTGCCATGGCCTTGTGTCTATAAGAACATCTTCAGGCTGAGGCTACTCAGGAGCCACTTCTTGTCCACTGTGCCTTTGTCTTCTGTCCACTGTGCCTGTTCTCCCTTTGTCCTACTGCCAGTCAGAGGGGGTCTGAGAGGGAAGACTGGTGGTGAAAGTATGCTGTTTCTCACTCCCACTGCTTTTGTATTATGGACAAGAGGGTGGATAGGCAGCAGAAAGCCATAGAAAACCTGAATTATTCTTTTATTTGGTTCTACCTTCAAACATTCATTGTCAATGCTTATTTCTGGAGGATTTCATCTTTAGTTTCTTTTCTTTTAACTTTCACAGACTACAAACAATGTGGTATGGTTGTGATTGGGAGAAGTTGGGGGCACACATTCACTCTTTCACACTTTTCTAGGGTGGGACACTCACTCAGTATGAAGGCAAACTGAGACTGGTGGAAATTGCTCAAGTGCCAAAAGCACAAGTGGATGAGTTCAAGTCTGTATCAAAATTCAAAATATTCAACACAAACAATCTATGGATCTCTCTTGCAGCAGTTAAAAGACTGCAGGAGCAGAATGCTATTGACATGGAAATCATTGTTAATCCAAAGGTAAGCCAAAGTTTTGGCCCATTTGACTCCCTTGCTCCTAAGATCATAGTAGGCTACACACAGACCCACTGCCCACTCCAGCCAGTCTACTCTGTTGGTTTCTCCTTTTTGCCTATTCAGATTCTCCAGGTTTTAGCCCTGTTTGTCAGAAGACTCTTTAGCATGCCAACCACGGTGCCCTTACTTGACCCTGGGCTGTGGCAGAGGCAAGAGGACTGAATAGAAAAGTAAAAGAATATCTCAGTCTTAGTTATAGGCACTTTGCATGAATTTTCAGAATCTTTGGGTTTTTTTATTGTAAAATAGAAATATTACTGAGCAAAAGAGTTATGATACTGAATAAAGTTCAAGCGCCTGGCATATGACAGGTGCTTGATAAATGTTAGATTTCAAAATTGTTTCCTTCAATAGATCTGAAACCACTCCCCAAACATTAACCAGCCCATATGGAATTAAGTTGTATGTACCTAAAACCTGTTTCTCTCTCCCTCCTCATCCCTTTCCTGTAGACTTTGGATGGAGGCCTGAATGTCATTCAGTTAGAAACTGCTGTTGGAGCCGCCATTAAAAGTTTTGAGAACTCTCTAGGTATTAATGTTCCTAGGAGCCGTTTTCTGCCTGTCAAAACCACATCAGATCTTTTACTTGTGATGTCAAACCTCTACAGCCTTAATGCAGGATCTCTGACAATGAGTGAAAAACGGGAATTTCCTACAGTGCTCTTAGTTAAATTAGGAAGTTCTTTTACAAAGGTATGTAATTATAAAGCTGTGATATATACATGAATTTGTATTTAAGTGTGTAATTATAAAGAAATGATAGACATGTGAATCGGAGGCTAATTACAGCTCCACTACTAACCTTTGATGTCTTTTAAAAGGGAATTGACCATGGAAGAAAAAGATGTGGCTCACTTTTGAAAACCTGACTGTGTAGGGAACAATGTTTACATCTGGGGATGTTTTATGTATTTTCTAAGACCAGCACTGCTTTCATCAGTGGAAGAATTTTCTGGTCTAACAAGTATTTATTGAGCCCCTTCCATGATCTGGGCTGTGCTTTAGATGCTATATTTTTAACAGTAAATTAAGCAGACTAAAATTCTTACCTTCAAGGATATCTTAGTGGGGAAAGATAGTAATATAAATAAATGAAATGTACAGTGTGCCAAGTGATATAAAATGGAAAATAAAACAAAAATAAGGAATGTGTAAGTGGGGTGGTGGAGGTGGTAGTGTAATTCTACATGGGGTGGCCAGTGAATGGCCTTACTGAGAAATTGAGTTCACCAGTTGGGCAGAAAGTGTTCCAGACAGAAGGCATGGCTAGTAAAACCCAACCCTAACATAGTAAGTGGAGTCCAAGTAACTTAGTCAAAATTCAGTGAAATGAATTTTGGGAGCCATTGTGGCTGGCTTGTAAGGTCCTACTAGCCATCCACTTCTACTTCTGGTCGTGGTTTAGTGCCATCTGGTGGGGATGTGTGTACTGCCTTACATGTTAATGGGGGATGATTCTGGGTCCTACGACTGGGCTGAGACTTGCAAGACAGCATCAGGCATTTTAGGAATCTCCCTGTTCTGTGGTGCCTCTCTCATTAACCTGGTAGGCAAGGAAAATACTGGCATAGAAGTACCCATTGGCTTCATACAACCTGAGGTGGAATGGACAATTGTTTTTCTACCCAGCGTCATTCTCCTTTCACTTCCTTCTCATTCTTCATAGCCTCTTCCACACCCTACAAGAGTTAAGAACTTTATCTGCCCCAATGTGAGGTGGCTGAGTAGGCCAATGGCTAGTTGCTCCGAGGAAGAACATTTTGGGGACATTAAAAAGCAGGTGGCTGGAGCAGGTGAGGGGGTAGGGATAATTGATCAGAAAGCAGGTGAGGGGGCAGGGATAATTGATTATGCAGAACAGTGTGAGTATTGAGAGTGTTTTTTTTTCCTGATAAGGAAGCTACCATTGGAGAGCTGTGAACAGAGATGAAAGTTATACCTATAGGATTTGCTGTTGGAAAAGACAGGAGGGAAAGTTAAGGAGAAAGGAGTAAGGCTATCTCAAAGTTTTAGACCTGTACACCAGAAAGCCTGGAATTGCCATTTATTATATTAAGATGAGGGCATGCTTGAATAGAGTAGGTTGGGGGGAGAAGGTTGGAAATTAAGTTTTGCAGGTACTCTACTTATTATTGTAGAAGTTGACTCTAGAGTCAGGAGCACAGAACAAAGATTCAGGTGAGATTGGTAATTTGAAAATTGTTAGTTTATACCTGGCTTGCAAACCCTTAAAGACCACCTGAGGAGTGAGTGGCACTCACTGGAAGTCCAGAATGGAGCCCCTGAGGTACTCCAGTGTCTAGGGAGATAAGGATGAATTAGAAGATGTGGCAAAGATGACAAAGGAGTTGCAGGTGAGAAATTGGGTAGGAAATTATGAATGTGTCTGTCCTGAAAGGCAAAATGAAGAAAATGTTTCAAGAAAGAGGGAGTGATTATTTGTGTCAGGTGCTCTTGCCAGTTCAAGTAAGATGAATGAGAATTCACCATTAGGTTTGTCAATATAGAGATTTTGGAGCCTCACTGGAATGGATTCACAAGAGAATAGAAATTAGAGATGTTGATATAGACAATTTATATAAGACTTGAGGTTTCTTTGCTTTTCAAAGATGGATTTATAGCATGTTTATACGTTGATGGGAATCAATGCAATCATGAGGGAAAAGGAGAATTAACTGCACAATTCTCTTGAACAAGCCATCAGAACAGTTGCCCTTAAATTGTAGTACTAGGGACAGAATAATGAGCTAGGAGACAAGTGGTGGAAACCGTTGGAAGTTTTCTTAGTCTGTTATTCTCAGCAAAATAGTAAATGCCATATGGGAAAATTCCTAGAGCCTGAAATTAAATAATTTGTGCTGTTATCTTTCCAAAATATAATTTTCTTATTAAATCTCCTTATCCTACAAAGTCCAGCTCTGGTCTAGCTTGCTTTAAACCATAATGAGCTTTCTTTTTCCAACTAACTCCAGATTATTTGAACTACACATCTGTCTCTTAGCATGTTGGTTGGTTATTTTTTCACTTTTAATTCATTTATTTTTGTGTGAAGTGCTTAGCAATATTGTAATCACTTGATTTTAGGGTCAGTGTTAATATATCCTGGTCTCTCTGTATAGGATCTACCTATATGGTGCTAAAAAGCTTTGTTTCATAAAGGCTCTGAGCTTGGCTATAAAATGTTTTTACAGTTCCATTATCTTGTGGGCCTCCCTGGTGGCACAGGGGTTAAATCTCAGCGCTGTCAAGCTAGTGCCAGACACTGCAGCATGAGTTCGATCCCTCGCCAGGGAGCTGACCCACATCGTGCAGCAGACTTCTTCTGTCTCAGCCTCTGTTCCCCTCAGCAGTATATTTCAGTAGATCTGCCTGTCTTCTCCCTAATCTGTCTCTGATTAATCCTCTCACCGCCCCCATACCTCTAGCCTAGATCCCAGTTCTTGCATGCATAAAAAAACTAAATCTTTCTAAAAAATTATCTTGTTAATCTCTTTTTTCCCCAAAGATTTATTAATATACTTTTGAAACAATTTACATGTTTCTTTTTTCTTTTCAGGTTCAGGATTATCTAAGGAGATTTGAAAGTATACCAGATATGCTTGAATTGGATCACCTCACAGTTTCAGGAGATGTGACATTTGGCAAAAATGTTTCTTTAAAAGTATGCTATGATGAAAATTACAGTTATTACCACTTCACAAAACAGGTTTCATTTTAGTCCTTAGTCTATGTTTTTTTAAGTAATAGTTTTTAGTCTTTACCAGTTGTTTATACACATTTTTTAACAAGTAATTTACCATACTATTTAGGTTTAATACTGTCTTCCAGAGATATACAACACAGTTAAAATCAATTATAGTTGTTGTATATAGGAATATTGTGGAATATAGCATTCAAATGGAAAGAAAACACTAGTAATTGAACTACTACAATTTTATTGAAATATGACAGTTGTTAAAATAGCATTGGCTCTCACTCAAGATGACTATTTGGATCTGAATGGAGAAAAAGACAACTTATTTATACTGGATGTAATGTATTTGTGTTAAAGTAATCTGTTATCAGTATAAAGATTATTTTTCACATTACTGTAGTACTTGGGTACTCTGAGTATTAGTCCAGCCTAGCATATCAAAGAGGAAGGGCTATGGATATAAGTATTAAAGCATTAGAACCAAAGATCCAACAGTTTATTTCTAATCAAGTATTTTTTTTTAAATCCATACCTAGATGTCATATGCCTCCTGTTAAAACTACTTAAATGAAGATCTTGGGAAAAAAATATATATAAACTTTATTGCTAATATGGCCACATCTAAATAGTCTTACTTAAGACATGCAAAATATATCAGTAAACTGTTCTCTGTCTATATATATATATATAAACACCCAAACAGATATATAAAAATATAAATCAAGCACCATTTGGTTTCTTTGAGAAGGCTGGATAATGATGGTGACCTTGCAAGTAGTTCCTTGAAAGGACCAACCGTGCTGTGGCATTGGGTCCACTTCCTATTCTCGGTACCACCTCTGTCTGCTAAGGAAGCAAGGAATTTAGAACTGCTGCCAGGACTGTTACAGAAAGACCTATTGTTAACAGAAAGACGATTTTCTTTAAGATATTCTTTGTTTTTCACTTTTTTTTAACATTTTATTTTTTTAAAGATTTGTTTATTTATGCATACAAGAACTGGGGTACAGGCCAGAAGTGTGTAGGGTGAGAGGATTCACCAGAGACAGAGTGGGGAACAGAACAGGCAGACTGACTGAAATACACTGCTGAGGGAAGCAGCGGGCGAGTGAGCAGAGGTCTGCTACTCCATGTGGATCACCTACCTGGTCGGGGATCCAACTCGTGCTGCAGTAGCCACGGATAGCTTCACAGTGGTGTGTCTTAACCCCTTGCGCCACCAGGGAGGCCCCTGTTTTTCACTTTTAATATTATTTATAATTACTTTGCTATAAATGGAATGCTACATAAACTTGATAAATATAATAAAATAAATTGTATCTCAGCTGCAGTTTCAAGTATACGCTTACCTTTTTCTCCCCACCCCCACTTAGGGAACAGTTATCATCATCGCAAAATGGTGATAGAATTGACATCCCACCTGGAGCAGTATTAGAGAACAAGATTGTATCTGGGAATCTTCGTATATTGGACCACTGAAATAAAAAATACTGTGTGCACTTTATACTAATTTTGGGCTAGTTTCTTACAATGAAATGTTCTAAAATAGGCAGGTACTTTACTATGTTACTATACCCTGCAGTGTTAATTTTTAAAATTTTCTGCAGTATGCTTTTAGTTTAAGAAAAGCACAGATGGAAGCAATATTTTTCTTCTTTGAAGAGGATCCTAAAAGTTCATCTTAAAGTGCAATATCATTGAATCTTAAAACTGGGGCAACTCTGCTGGAAGATCTAACAGAGGCCTCGATGATGGTCACTTTGAATTGCTCATGTTTCAAAAATAAAGCTGTGAAGCAGTACATGTGTACACTTATACCTTTCAATGCTAACTTTATGAAATGGTGAAATGAAATGGTTTACTTTTGCTAAAATTACTATATCACTTGGAAGATTTGCTCTTGAAATATGTACTCATTGCCCAATTACCTAATAAATCCAGTTTTTGCATTTCTAAGAATCTTAACCATATCATTATTTTTATAGGAATTAGACTTGAAGCTATTCAGTACCTTTCATCTAATTCTAAAGCTGGGATGCCTGCCATGATTTCCACAGACTCTCCATTTATTGAAACAAAGTGGTGTTTCTTTTCTAAGCTGAAGGGGATGGCATAGGCTGAGGTAGGGGGCATTTCTTTCACATCCTTGTTCTCTAGTATAGTGGGCGGGTTTATATCTTTATAAAAAGTTCTCTTTCTTTCACGTTTCATTTCTTGAGACTTGCTGTTGTCTCTGAAAAATATTATGGACAACCTTCTAAGTCAGGTCTGCTGGTAGTTCAACTGGTGCCTTTTCACTAAGAATCACATTTTCCACTTCTTCCATACTTGCATAGGTAGGCTGCTTGCTTAAAGTTTACTGCATACTATTAAAAAAAGTTGTCTTTTAAAGTCTGGTAATTTTTTACAGCTTTATTTTAGACAGTTTAAGAACCAATGACATACCTATGTAATGATAAAGGAAAGAAAACACCCAGGCTTTCCTTTTAGGAAACCAAAGAGCACAAAATAAGACTGTTTCATAGTACATTATCACCACAGGGTTAGGCACTCTGACAGGGTTAGGCAGATTCCTGGTGTGAAGTGAGGCACAGGCACTTTCATTTGTAGAGTGCTGCTGATTCTAATCTTGAAGGTAGGTATTATAAAAGTCTTTAAGTAACTACTTATCATCTTGTGTTTCTGGCCCAACATAGCAACTTATATTTTAGAAATACTGTTTCTCTTTGTTCATATACACACCCAAAGTAACTTAAAAACAAGAACACAAGGGGTCCACACTTCGTGTTATCTAAATGTTAAAATGAGAACTCATGAACAGGCAGAATACACGATTAAGTATTCTTACCTTTGCTAGAAATAAAAAGCCCCCCCTGCCAAAATTCGCCAATGCTTCATAGATACTTTTATAAAAATAGTCATTGACCTATATAACCTTTCACATAACACTTCTGAAAATTATTTATATTAGAAGGTGCATAAATGAATGCCAAAATCTTTGTGATGAGCCTTTCAAGTATTTAGACTGTTCTGAAGGCTTTCCCCAGATTGACTACAAGACACACAAAGCCTCAAATTTGACATTGTTCACTAAAACAAAAACTGAATTTCTAAATCCAAGCAATCAAAATATGTTTATTTTTTATAGAAAGATCTGTAAAAAATAATTTTTCAAACAGCTTTACTTTCATAGAGAAAACTTTCTACAGAGGTTGACTAAGATTTTAATATTTTAAATTGTACCATCATTAAATAAGGTGGGACACCATATGAATTTCATTGCACTGGAAGAAATGCAAAGCATTTTTTAATATAAAGTATACAGAGCATTCTAGTCAACTACAGCTGTGTTACAGCTATGTGTTCTTTTGGATTTGGTCCAAAGAAACCTGAGTCTGTTTCCAGAGAGAATGAAAAATGTTAGACACCTGATCAGTTACTCCTCGCTGAAGGAAGCACAAAAATGGCATTCCTTGTAGATCCCACTGAATCCAAGTTTCCCAACACTGATACTTTCCTTTTCCCCTTACCCCACCCCACTTTGGGTTCCAGGTTCAGTTCTTGAATCACAGGCATCCATATTTTCTTCACAAACATACATATCCCATGGCCAGATGAAATACCCAATTTTCCTGTATGTCATATCACCTCTTCTGTTCCCAGATCTCAGCCATATTTAGGTCCAAATCTTTAAGGCCTTTTAAGGCTTGAAGATTTCCAGTGTAAAAAAGCTACATCTGCGTGACCAACCTAAACATTGGAGAGAAAATTAGTTTTAAATCTCACACTTAAAAAAATTACTTTGAAGTAACAGATTACAATACTGTATATGTTTTAGGGGTATAGGTTCACACCTCTTCAAATGTATGTTTAACCTGCCATGTCTATCACCAGAGCACCAGTATTCCTCTACATGGTCCTAAGGGCTCCTTCCCTTCTCCTCCCCTCTGGTAGCCTTAGTTCTACAATCAGTAAAGCTCCCACTTTCTATTCAGATGATTAAAGTAGCAATGCTTACAGAATCAGAGCCCTACCATCGTTGCTAAATTATTATTTGTAATTCAGATTTCTTAGGGACCAAATGTGAAGATCCCCCTTAGCAGAATTCCTGTTACCACATAGTTAGACCATTTAATATTCTATTGCAACAAGCATTTTGAAAAGGAATAAACCAACACAGTTTGGAGATAGTCTTGTAATTGTGCCCAATATAACTGCTTAAAACAGTATCAAACAGAAAAATAGTTTAAGATATTTGTTAATTGTCATTAAAGTATACATACATGTGACAAGTGTAATCAAGGGAAAGACAAGGTTTCTGTATGTCATCCCAAGGAGTTAAATGAAGGCTGGGAATTCAAGTTTAAGTAATACTGGAAATAAAGTTTGATTATGATAATTATATTAACACTTGATGAACAAGGAAAGAATTATACTTTTGAGTAGAGAGACGTCACATACACCTGAAAGAATACTCCCAGAAAGAATGCTCAGATAAACAGAAATACCAACACCCCATTCATAAAAAATAGGAGCTGTCATTTTAGAAACTGGCAAATTAGATGTATATTTTGATGGATGTGGCCCAGAGAGAAACAAATAGGAGACTGATTTATTTAGTAGTTTTTAATAGAGAAGAAGTACTCTGACTTCAGTTTTTTTAATGAATATATAAATTCTAGGTTGCTGGACTACATGGGGGTAAACGTGTTGTAAGCAACCTTAATATTCAGTTTAATTTATAAATGTTCTAATTTGTAAATACCTTTGGACTTAGGTACTCGAAGTTTCACCTGTTTTCACATGACAGTTTAGTAAGGACCATATTTTTCATCTGCAACTCATTCAGGGTGTCTTTTGAAAAGTTTAATTTACACTATACTTTCTGTGAAAAATGTGGTTAGTAAGCATACTGAACTGACAGCAACAGTTCAAAGCAAATCCTTTCTAAGGCAAGCTCCCCACATTAAAAATTAAACAAAATTAACATAAATCTCCATTTAAAAATATCAAGTTATATTTAATAGACACACTGTTTACAGTTCAATCGAAAGTGTATGTTTACATCAAAATTGAAAAAAATTGACAAAAGAACACAAAAGAAAAGCATATATAACCATGAGAGCATGTACAATTAAGATAAAAAACACCCAAGAGAAAAACAGGGAAAGAACACAAACAGGGAAAGATGAGAAAATATGAATGACCAATAAACATGAAATGATGACAAACATCAGGAAATGCAAATCAAAACAAGATATTGTCTCCCGGCATATGAGCAACAATGAAAACTTTAACAGCAAATGCTGGCAAAATGCGGGGAAATGGTGGAAGTATAAACTTGGAACAGTCACTTTGGAGAACATTCTGACAATAGCTAGTAAAGTGGGAATGTACTTGTGATCTGATCACGCCCTAAATAAGTATAGGGATATTCACTACAGCGTGTTTGTATTGGGGGGAAAAGTAATATAACCTTGACATCTGTCACTAGGGGAAATGTATACATTAACATGGTTTTTCATGTGAGAGAATACACCACAGCAGTCAAAGAAAGGGCAACATCTGTGTCAACAGAGAAATCAATTCAGTGGAAAAAAGCTACAAAGTACCATGTAAGTAAACAAATTTATAAAATAGAACCACACATTTTCCTTAGATATAAAGATAATAAATGAGAAAGAGTTGAAGGATGTAGACTAAACTTACTAAAAATATTGTCTAAATATTAGGGAAAAGTGAATGGAACTGGAGTTGGGATGAAAGGGGTACTTCAGCTTCATTCAAAATGCCATGTTTTTCATATTTTTCAAGTAAAACTGAAAGATGTTTATGATCAATTCTCAGTAGCGGGAATTCAAGTATTTTATTCTTTTTATGTCTATGTTTTAAATAACTTAAAATACAGAAAATTCATTGGAAAAGTACAGGGCTAAGAGGAAAAGGGACAAACTGCTTAGTGGGTACAGGATTTCCTGGAGTAGTGAAAATCTGTTGAACTATCAATAGGTAGAGGTAGTGGATGCACAACTGTGAGTATGCAAGGGCCACTAAATTGTTGATTTTAAAATCATTTTATGGACAGAATCAACATGGCGGGGGGGGGAAACACTGCGAGTAAGACCTCCCATAAAAAAAAAAAAAGTGAATAGGGAAGAAAAGCAGCAGGTCCCTGTGAGAACTGGGACATGGGAGAGAAACGGGAGACTGGCAAATTGCCCAAAGAAGAAAGTTGCCATAAAAGAGACTAGAAGGGAGGAAAGCTCAGAACCCTGCTACCCTCCCCCTCCCACAAAGTCGGCACTCTGACCAACAGAAAGGAGGAAAACAACAACAACAACAGCAAAACTAAAACAACCAACAAGAACAAACTATGCATCAAACAGGACTGTGAGTGGAAAGGAACAATTTTAGGCACCGCACCCTGTGAGCTGGAACTGTGGAGAACAGTGCAGGAATTGCTGAGGAGGTGAGCAAATTGCTCCAGGCGCCATTAGAGAACAAAAACTCCCAGAAACCCACAAATAGCCCAAGGCCAGCCGGTAAGCTTGTGGGAAAAAGCAGCTCGCTTGAAAATCATACACGAATGGCGGCTGCCCAGGTCCCCGCGTCTGCGACCTAGGCTTGCAGGGAGAAGCATGGGAGCTCTCATTGAGGTGAATGTCCCTCACTGAGTAATCAGAAACCAGGCGCCCAGACTTGGGAGCGGGGTGCAAAAGGTGCCATTTCTGCGGACACTGAACTGGGCTACAGCCCACGTCCTGGATCTGAGGGCTTTGGAACTGAGACCGGGGGCACAAAATTCGGGGCTTGGGATCCCAACGACGGTGGGGCTCAAGGCAGACACAGCAACCCCCATGCCATTGAGGCTCTCTACGCCACTCCCAGTCTGTTCCACCCACCCACGGGAAAGAGAAACAGTTCTGGAAGGACACTAATAAAGATCTCTGGCGCCACCTACTGACCAGGAAGAAAAATCACCAAATCCTGATAGCTGGAAACCAGAGATTCCCAAAAACACCCTCAGGCTCTGAGAGAGGGTGGGACACACAAACCAGGGTAAGGTGGGAAATAAGGCGTGGAGTAAGACTCCATCCTGGAACTGAGAGCCAGGCGCAGGATCTGGGGTGTGGGAAGCACCATAGCAGCGGGCACTGCACAAGGTGACAGCCAGCGTTTTGGACCTGATAGCCCTGGAACTGAGACCTAGAGTGCAGAATTCAGGGTGTGGAATCCATACAGCTGTGGGCACAAAATCACCAACTAGCTGATTTCCTCTCTGAACTGAGTAAATACAGAGGGAGGGAGCCGTAAAATAGTGCCCAACAACACAGCATCAACACCCTGGTGGAATATTGGCCTACCAGTGCTGGTCTCAGTCTGGTAAACAGTTTCTGAGACCCCTAAAGCAGCGCTCCAAAGAGATGCCTGCCAACACCAGTGGCACAATGTCCCAACGCAGAGAACTAATTAGAAAGCAAACAGGGAGAAGAAAAAATATAAATAACTAAGCATGCCCGCAGGAGGACACACCACAAAAAGAAATACAGTCACCAGAGCTCAACAATGACACTGAAAAACTTCTCGGCCTATCAGATTGATAATTAATAATCATTATGATTAAAAAGCAGAAAGAAAACAAAAAGGAAAAAAATGATTTGAGACAAATAATCAATGAACTGAAGAATGAAATTGAGACCTTAAGAAAGAAAAGAAAAGAAACACAGGAGATTAAAAGATTGCTAGAGGAGATAAAGAACTCTGGGAAAAGCAATGAAAATATAATCAATGAAATGGAAGAACAGATCAGTACTATCGAAGATACAGAAATAAAACAAGCCAAAAGAGAAAAGGAGAGAGAAATGCAAATGAAGCGGTATAGAATACTCTTAGACAATTATCAGACTCCATGAAGAGAGGAAATGCAAGAGTTATAGGCATTCCAGATAGTGAGGAGAGAGACAAAGGAACTGAGAAATTATTCAAAGAGATAATTGAAAAAAACTTCCCAAGCATGAAAAAGGAGACGAATATAGACATACAAGAAGCAAGAACTCACAGTTACCACAATGAAAAAGAAAACCACAGCAAGACACCTAATAGTAAAGCTTGCAAGAGTCCAAGACAAGGAAAAAATAATGAAACTGGCAAGGGGGAAGAAACAGATAACTTATAAGTGAAAACCAATCAGGTTAATTTCAGACTTCTCCGAAGAAACATTATGGGCAAGAAGAGGAAGGAGTAACATATTCAGCAAACTTCAAGACAACAAATGCCAACCAAGAATACTTTACCCTGCAAAGCTTTCCTTCCTCTACGAAGAAAAAATATGGACCTTCTCAAACAAACTCCAGAAATTCATTACAAGTAAACCTCCACTCCAAAAAATTCTACAAGAGGTCCTAAAGCCAAAACCAACAAAGGAATGAACAAGAACAGAATAAAGCAAGGAATAAAATCACAAAAAGGCAAACAAAATAGCAAACATAGATGCCAACATATCAATATTAACTCTAAATGTAAATGGATAAAACTAATCAATAAAAAGACACAGAGTAGCAGGCTGGATTAAAAAACAAAATCCAACTTTCTGCTGTCTCCAAGAAACACATTTAACCACAAAAGATAAACACAGGCTGAAAGTAAAAGGTTGGAAAACAATCCTACAAGCAAATGGACCAAAAAAGAAGGCAGGAACAGCCATACTTATATCAGATGAAATAGACTTCAAATTAAAAAAGGTAAAAAGAGACATAGACAGATACTACATTATGATCAAGGAGACAATACATCAGGAAGATATAATACTCATCAACTTATACTCACCAAATGAAGGGCACCAAAATATATTAGACAATTATTATCAGCTCTGAAAAGACATTAAAGAAAATACATATATAGTGGGAGACTTCAACACCCC
The DNA here is from genome assembly GCF_964194135.1 of Talpa europaea. Classification (NCBI taxonomy): domain Eukaryota; kingdom Metazoa; phylum Chordata; class Mammalia; order Eulipotyphla; family Talpidae; genus Talpa; species Talpa europaea. Next base: position 4,645,527 of record NC_140075.1, on the reverse strand, counting down.
ACTCTCACCAATGGACAGAACAACGAGACAAAACATAAACAAAGACAGTAGAGCCCTAAATAAAGACATAGAACTCATGGACTTAACAGACATCTATAGGACACTGCACCCCAAAAAATCCGAGCATACACTTTTCTCAAGTGCACATGGATCATTCTCCAGAATCTATAACATACTGGGCCACAAGATAAACATGAACAGATACATGAAGATCAAAATCATCCCAACTATCTTCTCTGATCATAAAGGCATCAAGCTAGAAATAAATCATGAAAAGAAAACAAGGAACCCTCCCATTTCATGGAGATTGAAATCCACACTACTGGGAGACCACTGGACTAATGAGGGGATCAAAGAAGAAATTAAAAAATACTTTGAGTTGAATGACAAGGAAGAGACCATTTTCCAGAATGTATGGGATGTAGCAGAAGCAGTAATAAGAGGAAAATATATAGCAATTCAGGCTCACATCAACAAAAAAGAAAGAACTCAAAGAAACAACCTAATCTCATCTCTCCAAGGGCTAGAAAAAAGAACAACAAAAAAACCCTAAAGCCAGTAGACGAAAGGAAATAATAAAAATCAAAGCAGAAATTAATGAATTGGAAATTAAATAATCCAAAAGATCAATGAAACCAAAAGCTGGTTCTTTGGAAAAAATAAACAAAATAGACAAACCTCTATCCAGGCTCACAAAGAAAAAATGGGAGAAAACACATATAAACAGGATTATAAATGAAAGAGACGAAATCACAACAGACTCAGTAGAAATCAAAAGAATAATCAGACATTACTATGAACACCTATATGCAAACAAACTCAACAACCTAGAAGAGATGGACAAATTCCTAGAATGATATAATCATCCAAAACTGGACAGAGAAGAAATAGAACAACTAAACAGACTAATTACAAGCAGCGGAATTGAGGCAGTAATCAAAGCACTCCCCAAAAACAAAAGCCCAGGCCCAGATGGCTTCACAAATGAATTCTACCAAACGTTCAGCAGTGAATTAGTGCCTATCCTACATAAACTCTTTCAAAAATTGAAAAAGAAGGAATACTACCAAATACGTTCTACCAAGCCAACATTACACTAATACCAAAACCCAACAAAGACATCACAAAAAAAAAAAAATTACAGACCAATCTCCCTAATGAACACTGATGTAAAAATCCTCAACAAAATCCTTGCCAACAGAATCCAACAATGCATCAAAGAGATAGTACACCTGGGATTCATCCCAGGGGCACAAGGATGGTTCAACATAAGAAAATTGATAAGCGTAATCCAATACATCAACAAAAACAAAAATAAAAACCATATGATCATATCAATAGATGCTGAGAAAGCATTCAACAAAGTCCAACATCCATTTATGATGCAGCCCCTTGAAATTCTCAGGATAGAAAGAACATACCTTACATGATAAAAGCCATATACGACAAACCCACTGCCAACATTATTCTCAATGGTGGAAAGTTGAAGTCCTTTCCTTTAAGGTCAGGAACAAGACAAGGATGTCCTCCTTCACCACAGCTTTTCAAAATAATACAGGAGGTCCTAACCAGGGCAATAAGACAAGAGAAAGACATACAAGGAATCCAGATAGGGAAAGAAGAAGTAAAACTATCACTATTTGCAGACAATATGATGATATACATAGAGAACCCTAAGAACTCCACAGAAAAAGTACTCAAAATAATCAACCAGTTCAGTAAAGTAGCAGGAGACAAAATCAACACATAAAAATCAGTAGCCTTCCTATACACAGTCAATTGGAAGAAGAAGGAATCAAAATAAAAAATCTCTTTCATAATTGAAAACAAAAAAAATCAAATACTTGGGAATAAACCTAACAAAATAGGTGAAAGACCTATACAAAGAAAATTATAAAACACTGTTAAAAGAAATTGAAGAAGACAAAAAGAAATGGAAAGACATCCCCTGCTTACAGATTGGAAGAATCAACATTATTAAAATGGCCATCCTCCCAAAAGCAATATACAGATTCAATGCTATTTCAATAAAAATTCCAATGACATTCTTCAAAGAAATAGATCAAATATTGATGAAATTCATATGGAACCACAAAAATCCATGAATAGCCAAAGCCCTATTGATGAAAACAAAGGAGAAAGGAGGTATCACACTTCCAAACTTCAATCTATACTACAAAGCCATAATAATTAAAACAGTTTGGTATTGGAACAAAACCAGACACACAGACCAATAGAATTGAATAGAGAGCCCAGAAATAAAGCCACACTTATATGAACAACTAATCTCTGATAAAGGAGCAAAGAACATGCACTGGAACACGGACAGTTTGTTCAATAAATGGTGCTGGGAAAACTGGACCTCCACATGCAAAAAAAGAAACTAGACCACTACATCTCACTGTGCACAAAAATCAACTCAAAATGGATAAAATAACTGGACATAAGACCTGAAACCATAAAATATATAGAATAAAATATAGGTAAAACACTACAAGACATACATCTCAAAAACATCTTTAAAGACTCATCACCCAAAGCAGTGATAGTGAAGACAAAGATAAACACCTGGGATTACATCAAACTGAAAAGCTTCCGCACAGCAAGAGACATTAACCAAAACTGAGAGACACCCCACTGATTGGGAAAAAATCTTTAAACTCCATCCAACTGATAAGGAACTGATCACAATGATATACAAAGAACTCACACGGCTCAACAAAAACAAAATAAACAATCCAGTCAAGAAATGGGCAGAAGGTGCTCGCTTCGGCAGCACATATACTAAAAAAAAGAAATGGGCAGAAGAACTCAAAAGACATTTCTCCAAAGAGGAAATGCAAATGCCAACAGGCATATGAAAAAATGTTCAACATCCCTTATAATCAGAGAAATGCATTTCAAAACCACACTGAGATACCACCTTACACCTGTAAGAATGGCACATATTAAAAAAAAAACTAGCAACAACAAATGTTGGCAAGAATGTGGTGAAAAAGTAACTCTCCTACATTGCTGGTGGGAGTGCAAACTGGTCCAACCATTGTAGAAAGCTGTCTGGAGATTCCTCAGTCTACTAAATATGGAGCTACAATACGATCTGGCAATGCCACTACTAGGGATCTACCCAAAGGACACAAAAACAGTGATTCAAAAGAGTACCTGTACACCTATGTTTATTGCAGCAGTATTTACAATAGGTAAAACCTGGAAACAACACAAATGCCCAAAAATAGATGACTGGATCAAGAAGATGTGGTATATATACACAATGGAATATTATTCAGCAATCAAAAAAGATAAACTCATGTCATTTGCAGCAAAATGGATGGAGCTAGAAGGAATTATGCTCAGTGAAATAAGCCAGAAGGAAAAAGAAAAATACCAGATGGTTTCACTTGTAACAGGAATATAGGGGAACCAAATAAAACATCAATGTAAAAAAAATAGTAACAGTACAAAACACAACAAAGCAAAAACAGACAATTATAAACCAGAGACATACTGCAGGGGAGGAGGAGGGAGAGAAGTGAGAGGGAGGAGCATAGGGGACTGAGGTGATGGTGTTTGGGTACCTTGGGGAAGGAAATTCTATGGGGACTCAATCTGAGGGGGTGGGGGGAAGCAAATATTGTTTAAAAAAATGTAAAAAATGATAAATGTTAAAATTTTAAAAAATGGAAAAAAAAATAAAAAAAATAAACTTTGGAGAATAGTATTCTAACCCCCCAGCCAGGACACCATGATAAGGCTCCTGTCTTTCCAGCCTTTCCTCCTCCTACTTGCTGCCTAGGCTGAACATTCCTTCTGGTTTTTCCCCTACACCCTACTTCCTGTGCTCCTTTCCTTCCTGGAAGACTCTGCTCTAGTGTCACTTCTAGAATCTTCTGCGGCTCACTCGCCCCACCTAAGACTGGCTTGGGCCACTCTCTTCACGCTCCTATAAAGCCCAAATGCCAGTTTCTTACATTGTCTCGGTCCTGAACGTTCTCACCCACCACCCTGTGCATGTCTCAACGAGACTTTCTCATCTTTGTCCTCAGCCTTGCATGGTGCCTGTCATGTGGGAATTGAGCAAATGCACACATACACACACTCATGTTCAAAAGCTTTGCCAAATGACTGACATTATAGGGAATATCCTACATCTCAAAAACAAAGGATCCAAAACAATAGAAGGCATTTATCTGTCACAGAATTATATTAAAATAAAATTTCATGAAAAAAATAAAATAAAACCATTTTATGTTACAGGATTTTCATCTCAAAAAAAAAAAGGTACATTTTTAGAACCATTTCAGGAACAAAATTTCCTTATAAACAGTTTGTCAGTATGTCTCACTTAAGTCTAGAGTTTAATTTGCAAGGAATTGTATCTTTTAAAGTATCACTCAAAAACATAAATTGACTTGCACAGAATTAGTGTCTCCAAGTACGTGAGTGAAAATTTCTAAGGTTGTACTGACCCCCAAACAGCTATATTAACAAAATAATAGATAATAAGTGAATGGTTTAGAACTATTAATCTGGAAAAAAAAGTCAAACCACCAACCTAGATTTAGTTATGAGAATAAAAGCAGAAGGTATGATTTAAGTGAGGCTTAAAAAATATTAGTTTGTTTGAACAGTCTCTGGGAAGAAATTGATATTCACTCTACTATACTTGAATGCTTTGAAATTTTTGAAAAATAACAATTCTAAAAAAGAAATAACCTCCAGATAATAATAAAGGGAAAGAATCAGATTACTGCCAGATATAGCCTGGTCACAGACACAGCAGTCCCAATTTTTCTAAACTGCTTTTTGCAAAATCTTTCTTTCTTTTTTTTTTTTTTTACAGCGAGGTCAATTTCTGACTTCAAAATAATTTTCAGTTTGTTCGTGTAAGTTTGAAATTTAAGCCTGAACCTCCTTTAACAGGGAATAAAATATTATGTCCCTAAAAATCCATGCAATAGATAACATACCCAGGAAATATTAAGGTGATTTGCCCATAGTTATACAACTAGTAAGTAGCAGAACTTAACCCAAATTTTCTGATTGTAAATCCTACATTCTCCCATATACTATACAATACTATTTCACCAATAACACAATTTGTCCAAAAGCTTACAATAAAATATATACATATATTTTTTGCAATCCTTTGAAGGAATTTAAGGCAGATCTTATTTCTCATTTTACAAATGAGACAGAGTTTATGTGACTTTCACATGGTCACACAACTACAAAGTAGGACACTGAGTCCTGTGTGCATAAAGGAAGAATACTGGGGAAGCTAAGGAGGTCCCACTAACACTGCCTCAAGGTGGCTCTATATCAGTTAAGTAATTGATCACTTATAAAACACTTTAACATAGATAGATAATAGGTAGGCAGGTAGGCAGATTAAAAAGATCTCCATAGAAGGAAGGAAATGCAAAATTTTGCTGATTATACCATACTTGTGCTCCATCATGGAAAAAGACAGTATAAAGAATAAAATCTAGAATAAAATCAGTATAAAGAATAAAATCAATTTAATATGGGAGTATGTGGCAAAACCATGGCAAAAACATACCCATTTTGAGGTCCTCCATCATTTATCACATTTAAATGAGATAACTGTTTTTTCAAGTGGAGTTTATAACTTGCATTAATTCTTAAAAATAACACCTGGAAAAGAAATAAAATTATATTTTTGACACTCTACTAAATAGAAGATATAAGAATCTGTGTTATCAATATCAAATCAGTGTTAGAAAGAGAAAATGTCCTTAGAAAATTTTGTTTGGCATACATTTGAAAAATGCTCCTCAGAAAGTATTATTTCAGTATAGTTTTTTTTTCTGTAGTTAGATAAAGCTGTCTTTTCCTGTTCTCTCAGTGATACTTGTGTAGTGATACGACTTAGTACTGTCATTCTGTACCTTGGAAGAAGTTCTCTAGAATATGAAAGTGGGATGAACCATGACAGGTAAAAAGAATGAAAAGAAATGGAGAATTATGATATATATATTAACTAGGAACTTGACAAAGAAAACAAAAAGTTATAATGAAGATAAAGATACCTTCATTCTTTTAAACTGGTAAAATTACCTTAATTTGTTCCTGCATGCAGATTTTCATGCAGTGATCCAATACTACTTTGGGCAACATCTAAAAATTATGGAAACAATTTTGTAGAAAAATATATTTTCTATGGGAAAAATTATAAGATCATCTGTGGAAAAGTTTTGTAGAATTACTGGTATTTTCAAGTGGCACTACTGATATCAAACTTTTAACCTTTGTCCAGTTTTAGTGTGAATTTCCCTTAAATGATGATGCAAATAAACACATAAAATACCTGTATGCCCAGCTCCCTAAGTGGGTTAGTCTTACCCTAGGATTAGAACTCAGAAAGCAAATCCAGAAGGTGAGACTATCAAAGGTGGGGGGAATTTTACAAATAGAGTGAAAAAAATGGTTGGTTAGAAAGAAATAAAAAGTAAGAAACCCTAGTGGGTGCTCCATATTTCATGGTTCCCCTCAGTCTTCACAGAACTCTCAAGGAGCAGGATGATACTTAATTATAAGGGTGCTTATGATTAATGAAAACCTATGGAAACATGAAGAAAAATGGTAATAGTTAGTAAGAGATAGAAGTCTGAGGTAGCATGGTGAAGGAAACCAGCAGGAACAAGTGCAGGCAAGAGACACTAGGAAAGACACCTTCTCCCAAATATCATTTTCATGCATTCAACCACTTGATGAAAAACTGAAATAACAACCTTATCTAAACAGCAAAAATTCCAGTGAAAATTAAGTTCATTAGCTATACAACTAGGTTTCTATGATAACATTGTATCATTCTATGACTAGGCTTGAATGAGATCACCTGGTACAGAGGAAACAAACTAAGTTAGATAAGGACTAGGGAAAAAAGGGAATACTGGAAATTTTTATTTTAATTTTCTTTTTATTTATATATATTTTTACATCATTCATTTTTTGCAACTTTTTTAAGAATTATTTTATTTTATATAATTCTTACATCATTTTTCATTTTTGCATAATGTATGCATTTTCATTTTGGTTATATTCTCCATACAATTCCCACACCCTTTTTCTGACCCTAATCCCTCTTCTCCTCCCCCTGCCCCCCACTGTAGTGTGTCTCTGGTCTATAGCTGCTTGTTGATTTTGATTTTTACTTTATTGCAATTAGTCTTTTTCCTGGTCCCTTATTTAGGTTTTCTAAATTCCTGCTATGAGTGAGACCATCCGGGAATACTGGAACTTTTAAAGTGTCAGAAGAGGGACGAGAGGGAGGTTGGGGATAGGATTGTAACTGATAAACGAAAGAACTGCATTATTTTTCTAGAGGAAGTAAGAGGGACAGAGAATGGATAACTTCATAATTAAGAAGGAGGTGACATGTGACAGAGACTAATATTTTGTTATTTTTCCTGGTCAGTGGTCTCTACAGATGACTGATGATCTAACAAATATTACCTACAAGGCATATTGCTTGAGTTACTTTATGTGTCAAACTATTAAATCAAAATGAGTTTCTCCTAAATTCAATTTGGATTATAATCACAATGGCTAACATTTTATTATGCATTGATAAATGCCAACTCTGATCTTTAAACAAATAATATAGTGAATGTTGTAAGCAGAACCTAGGATCTCTGATATTCAAAGGACAAATACAAAATCTACCCTTTAGAAATACTGACCATTTAGCAAAGTTATTGCTCTGGCTTGTCAGAGCAAGAGCACTTTGAAATCAGAAATTTTTATTTATGTTCCATTAGTCAATACAACAACCTGAAAAATGATGACAATCATATTGATATATGACTGTGCCAAAAGTATGTAAAAACACTCCAATTCTGCATGATATTATACGGCATATATTTTCAAAATGATTTAGGAATTAGGAATTACTACTCACTTGTGTTTGTTCTTCTGGAAGGAGATCAAATATAGCTTCATGCATTTTTGCCATTTGCTTACAAATATTCCTGAAACAGGCAGAAGGAACGGGAGCTTTCACTTCATACTAGCAGGGAAAAATAATGAGAATTATGTTCATGTCCTCTGGATTGCAATACTGTTCCCACCATTCAGCTAAGTTCAGTATCCTACACTGACCAAAGCAGAGGTTAGCTACCCCTGGAGGAGGAGGATCACTGAGAAAGTTAAACACCGAATGATTCATATTACTTGATTTTAAGAAATGGCAAACTAACACATGGAGGATGCACATTCATCATTATGTAAATTAAAGCCACAATGAGAGATCACTTTACACAGATCTACTAGACTAACATTCAAAAACAGACAGACAATAGAAAGTGCTGGGGTACCTGAATTCTTAAATATCACCTAGAGTTCTTATATGTCACAAATAGGAAGAAAAAGTGGTATAGTCGCTTTGGAAAATAACCTGGCAGTTTTTTTTTATAAAGTTATCAATAATTTTTACATTTCTATACAACAATCAATCAACCTCATTCCAAGGTATTTACACAAAAGAAATGAAAACACATACCCACAAAGATGTACACATGGATGTTTATCAAGATTATTCATAACAGCCCATTATTTCATAGACAACCCAAAGGTCTATCAACTATAAACATGATATATCCATACAAGGTGCAAGACTCTAGTAAAACGGGACAAACCACTAACACATGCTATATCATCCATGAATCCCAACAGCATTATGCAAATAAAAGGAATCTGGCACAACAGTGTATATTCTGTATAATTCCATTTGTAGACATTCTGGAAACTGCAAACTATGTGGATGAAAGTCAGATCAGTGGTTGTCAGGGGCCAAAAGGAGAGGACTGACTGGTGATGTGCCCAAGAGAATGTTTAACAATGATGTAACTTGGTCTATGTCCTGGCTACAGTAGTTCTACTACTGTACATTTGTTAAAGTCATCAAACTTAGAAAGGGTGAATTTTACTGAATATAACTCCTACCTCTAGAAGCCTCACTTACACTGCTTAGTTTTCTACTGGCAGTCAGAGCTCTCCACTACCATGTTTCTTACTCCTGATTCATCTACCCTAATACATTAGGTAAAAGGAATTACTTTTGTTAATATTAACAGCAGCAAAAGCATTAGTAGTCGATATTTACTGGAACTTGCTATATACTCAGACACATGATTAAAAAAAATACTCCAAGTATTATCTCTTTATCCTCACTACAACCTTATGAGGCTCTATTATTATCATCTCCAGAACTCTAATATAAAACTTTATTTTTATGACTCCATATCAACATATGTTTATGCTGTTCCTTCAGAATATCTCCTCACCTCAACTTCATTTACTTTAATCTTAACTCTCTTTAAAAGTAAAATAGGGGCAAATCTCAGTGCTATCACATTATCACCACAGTACCCTGAGTTTGATCCCCGGACAGGGAGCTAACCCACATATGGTGCAGCAGACCTCTCCTGTCTCACCCGTTGCTCCTCTTAGCAGTGTATTTCAGTAGATGCACCTGTTCTGCTTCCCACTCTGTCTCTGGTGAATCCTCTCACTCCCTGCACCTCTGGCCTACACCCCAGTTCTTCTATGCATAAATAAATCTTCTAAAAATATAGCACGTATATATACATGCCTCATCCATAGTTTTTCTAAATCTCATTCTCCAGATGGCAGACACTGCTTTCAAAGTATTAAAAATTACAACAGCACTGAATCAATTCAGTTCTCACGACACTTTATATATTCTACCTCTGTTACAGTTATCGACATAGTTTTCCTACTAAACAATTAGTATTTGAGAATAAAGACTTATTTACCCTTATATATAGCTGTTACCTAACACAATTTAAGTGAATGAGTGAATGAATGGTGGCTGGGACACTGGTCCAGCCAGTAATAAAATTAGATGTTAATGATCACTCTACCCAAGCAATGTACCCTTACTTATTAGCTTCTTAGACTCATTATATTACTGTGTTATTCTTCTTTCCCCAAATTAAATGTCTATGTGTGTGAAATGACACCACCTTATCTGTTTTTGTTTTTTTTTTTCATGATTTGTCTCCTGCTATCAGAATCTGATGGATCCAAGTAGGAGAAAAAGCCTATCAAAGTGACTTGCTTTGTAAGATTACTCTAAGCATATTCTTGGTCAAAAAAGTATGAACTAAGTAAACCCTCAGACTTTCAAGTTATGAAATTTCTGTTTTCTCCCTGAGATCTGGGTTGAAGAACCTAGGGAAAGGAAAAGAGTGAGATAGAGCAAAAGTGATTGGGCTAGATAAATGAAATCTTTTGGAAGATATCTTCTCAATGTAATTGAGAATACTTTGGGAAATATTACTCCTTGCAAATAAGAAATTAATGTAAAAATTGTGTATCTAGGGCCTCCCCGGTGGCACAGTGGTTGAGCGCTGGGTTGCAAAGCTGCCCGCGGCCTCCGCAGTGCCGGTTCGATCCCCGGTTGCTCCCCGGCCACCGGAGGAGGGCCCCACGTGGCGCGCAGACCTCTCCTGCCGCCTAATGCTCCCCTCGGCAGTGTACTTCGGTCCTTCTGCCTGCTCTGCTCCCCGCTCTGGCTCTGGTGAATTCTCTCACCCTCCGGTGCTTCTGACTGTACCCAGCACTTGTATAAATAAATAAAAATAAATCTTTAAAAAAAATTGTGTATCTATGAGGGAAATAACAGCATCTCAAAGTGCCTTGTTAGTCTGGAAAGTAAGTAATAATACACTATCAGAAACGATTTATTTACTTTTCTATTTTGATCTTTGTTCTTTCAATTCTGCCTCTAGAAGGCTTTCAAGGGTTTTAAAGAAAGTGTGTTATTTGTCAATGCAGCCACTATAAAATTACTTTTGTATAGGGTTTCTATAATTCTAGAAATAATCTTCCCTCCCCTTACCTACCTGGCCCCTTCAGAGATGAATGGCAACTATTTTTTTGAGTTTTTCTAGAACCTGAAGAATTTGATTTGTTAGACTATTGCGGGTTAGGCCATTATAAGTGGCCTTTACAACAGCAGATGCTCACTTTTTGGGAAAGAACTAAAAAATATTCTAACAATTGGTGAATGATTATCTTGGAAAGAGAATGATATCTTTGAAAGAGATATGACTCTTTCATCACTTTTTATCTTTATAAGATGAAAAGCCACAAGGCCTTTAAGCAAACGCTAATAATTTCCATAAATCATTACCTTAGATAACAGCTTGTCAAATAAGCTATCCATTATCGCTACAAGTTTAGCTGATATTTCAGCTATGTGGTCATGGTAGTCCTGTAATGAGAAATGACATTGTATTTTAAAATCCCAGAGACAAATCTAAAGAAGACTTAACAATTAAGGAATTAAATTTATGAAAATCCAGTAGGAAAAAATATTTTAAAATACCTTAGTAATATGATCAAAATGCCTAAGCATATTATATTGCTTAGGCTGCAGTCGAGCTTCAAAATGAGCCCAGATCACAGGAATGTAGTGTACAATTAACTGCAAACAGCGTGAAGAAAGAGCTGAACATCCAGGGAGTGGATATATTATGGAGAAACAAAAAAATATATTAGTTGACTTCAATTATGTATCAAAAAAAGTTAATTTTATACAGATTCCAGTTTATTTCATAAGTGAAGAACACAGTGGCAGAAAGCAACGTTTCATTTTGTTTAAGTGTTTGGTACAGAACAATGTAATAAATGTGCTGTCCCCAAGTTAGACTCAAGTCATGAGCACTGTTGGCATAAGGAAACTAATGGAACAACTGATTCTCCTCTAACATTCAGATGGCTTGCGCCCCAAAGTACTTCATACATATTATATCTTAATATTTTCTAAAGTGGTGCAACTTCCAAATAACATACTTATTAATGTAGAAGATCCTCAGTATATTTCCCCAAAAGTTAGTTTTCCAATACGGTAATACATAAGCCAACAAAGCCGTGTTTGTTACTTTTAGAACCATAAAAACACAATGAGTATAGCAACATCATTGTAACACCTCAGCAAGTGAATTAAATTTAAGAATTCATACCCAAATTTTTTGTAATTATTGTTTTTAGTCCGACAACTTGCAGTGCACCAGCTCCAAGAACTAACTGGCAACTTCTTGAATTGAAGTACTAACAAAGGAAGGAGAAAAAAATAAACAATTTATTAAAAACTGTTTTTTATATGTTGGTAGTATGGCAACAGTTCTATAAAAAACATTGCTGTTTTCTCTCATTCAAGGACCAAATGAATTTTCTATTAGAAGCAATTATAACCTATTTATGTAATGACCAAAAAAGGTGAGGGGGAAGGTAATTTAAAATATTTACAAAAATTTTGAGAAATTCTGAAAATCAGTTGTTCAGCAATTAATCTAGCTTACATTCATAAAACTACTTCAGTTCTAGTTATTCTTATTGGATAATCCTATTTTCACAAGGGTAAACAAAACCTTTCTGGACTGAAATATAACAACTCGATTTTTGGACAGAATTGATTAGACATTTGCAAAGACAAAGCCTTTTCTCTAAACTAGCAGCTAAAAATATCTGTTAATATGAAATGCCTGAATAAAATTATCACCACATTTTCATTTTACATCAATGGTTCTTAAAGAATGATTTAAGAAAAACATCTAACCTTAGTGAGATGAATTTTGTAAAGTTCAGTGAATTCTTCCATGCACATTTGAAACCAGTCCAGGTTTTTTGACCTAAGTGGCCTCAGTCATGTTCAGCACCTAGCGAACAAATCATCTCCTGTCTCCAATGTCATTAACAACTCTATGAGTGTAATGAGGAATCACTAAATGCATAGTGGGGAGGAAGCAGGCAGCCTTCTTCCAATAACATGTTGTGATTCAACCACAATCAAATGTCACAAAATGTCTTAAAGATAACTTAACCTTGAAATGTCTTAGAATTGGAAGATCAGTCACATTCTAGCGAATTACTTCCTCCAACTATTTTTCCACTAACAAGAGTAAAATCATACACACCTTTAATAAATCTGACAGACAAGTAAGCATGTCAGTAGTAACAGATGGGATATTATCCACACACTGGCAATATTCAAGAATAATTCTTATCAACAGCAATACAGTTCTGCAAGAAAAGAAAGATGACCCAATAGGCAGTAGGAACAAGAAAAATTAAAGTGATTTGGTATATAAAATCAGTACTTGGTAAATTATATATTTTACCTACATGTGCAGCAAAGTAGGGACTAGGGTGAGGTAAGTGATTCCTAGAGTGGAAAATTAAGGAAACACTCAATTTCAGGCAAGCAATAGCAGGATCAGAACTTGTATGACACTGAAAAGAGTACCTCCTTAATTTTTTTTTGTGCAGTGGGCATATTATTTTGTGTAGCATTCTTATTAAGTAAGTCTTTTCAATATAAAAGTATCCCTCCCTTGGCTAATTCAGAAACACTAATAAAAAGCCTACCCAGTGAATCTTATTATATAGTAGGTCTTCATTAATAACTGTTGAATTAATGAAGGAACCCTAAATCCAGATTTTCTTAGTGAGGTGAAAGAGAAACTGCAATGGATTCTAAGAACAATTTATCTCCTGTTTATTGGTAAGCAAAAAAAAAAAAAGTTCTCTACAGATGAGAATGTTATCATCAATTCATTAGCAGGACATGTCAGATATTGAAAAGAGATACTACTAGGAGATAAAACAAATTTGAAGTAAGAGGGAAAGAGCCCTTACATGCCCTAATAGGATCTCTAAGTCCAACGAGATGCTTAGAAATGAAGACATATATAAAATAGTATTTTATGAGTATGAAGGATATCCAGAAAGTAGTGATTCAGAAAAGATAGTGTCTAGACGTCAATCCATCTTAATGTCACAGACCATATAATACTATCCACACACACAATCCTACAGCCTGCTTTATTGTGCAGATCCCACTGCCTATCATGTATAATCTTCTCTAAGAAGATATAATATCCTCCCTTAGGCCAGGGCATTGTTTTGGCAGTAGTCTCCGCATGAGGAGACAAAAGCCAGAAAAACCAGAGGGGACTGTTCCTTTAAGCACAGAAAAGTAAAGTTAAAATTATAATTTCTTAACTAGAAATAATAATTAAATTAAAGGAATAAGATGATACAGAGATTGAAATAAACTTTCCCCTTCCAGGAAAAGAGCTCCAGAGGAGAAAGAACTCCAGAGAAGCTGTTAATTTACAACATGCGCATTTCAGAGTTTCACAAATAAGAAAAAAATATCATAGAATTGATATTTTGAATATCAAGAATTGATATACTTTTTGAGTGCTTATTAGATCCCAAGAGAAGTCAAAATCTAAGATGTGATCCCTACCTTTGAGGAATCAAGAATCTAACCAAGGAGAGAGATAATTAAATAAATAATTCTAATATACAGGATAAAATGCCACAATAGAGGCATTTCAGAAAAGACTTATTCAGTGACCCAAAAAAACAAAGAAATATAAAGAATTCTGCTCTAGATAACGGAGACCTAAACCTTGACTCCAAATTTGGCTCCATTTGAGTCATTTATGTTAACTACTTAACCTTCTAAGCTTCAATTTTTGTAACTACAGAAAAGCACATGAATCCTGAAATGTCTACTTCACAATACGGTTATTAAGATCAAATGAGATGGTCTATATGAAAATATTTAAACCATGAAGTGCTATTAAATAACAAAGACATTATTTTAGTTACCCATTTAGTAAAAAGCATGTGATACCAGACTAACATTACTAGAACTTATGTTTTTCTTAGTTAACTTGAATTTGAAATACAGTTATCGGTAAGAGTAAAAAACCTAATGACAAATGATAAAAAAAAAACCCAAACAACCTAGCAACAACCATCAGCTTCTTACTAGGTGCTAGAACTGTGGCAGATACTTTACATTTATTGCCTCTTTACTTTGCAATAATTCTACAAATAGTATTATTTTCCACATTTTGTTTTATAGATAAGGGAAATGAGATACCCAGGGCAACTTTCTTTCCCAAGGTCACAAGTACTTTGACTCCAGAGCCCACAACTTCGACTACTGTGCTATATTTTACACACTAAAAAAGCCATGGAAAAAAAGGAACATTGTGGAGCCACTATACCACCTTGGATTGTGTACCTCTAGATTTATTTTTTTACAAGAAAAATCATCCAATCCCTCTCTTGTTAAGCCAGTATATTATCTAATAGCTACAGAATTCTACAACATACAGTAAATAAAAAGGAATCTGTAAAATTCTTTTGAATTCTTAGTAGGCTTTTAGATTGTTAATCCAAAATTCCCAGTTCACATCAAGAGAACTAGAAGACTTACTTTTTAAATAACTGACAACTAATTAATGAAAGTGTCACTCACCCAACAACAGCATACTGTTGTCCCTCAACAATGAGAACTTCAGCTGGTTTCCTTTCTTCTTTTGCTAGAGAATAAAGCAAATAAGTGAGACATGGATATAAGATGAAGTAAATACTGGAGGAAAATTTTTAAACTAGGAAAAAGCTGAAGAAGATAGTCCTTGTTTGGGAATTAGAATCATCTTATTTCTGAAAACAAACATCTATTTCTTGGGAAGCAATCTGTCACAGAATAAAGTATTCTGGGTTTGGAATCAGAGAGACCTGGATTTGAGTTTCAGTCTTGCCAATTACTGGCCAATTATTAACTTCTTTAAGTCTCATAATTTATATCCATTAAACACAGGAAGCATTATCTTTTAAAAGGCTGATGAAATGCATATCCTCTATGTCTTGTACATAATAGATGATCAGTAAGTAATTAAAAAAAATTGGAAAGGCAGAACTAGCATTTTAACTGGTTGTCTTTTCTTTATTAAAATTATTAGACCACAGGTTAATACCTATAATCAAAGTAGAGATACATTTAATATTCAAAATTTAAATCTAGAAGTCACTTTATTTCCAGCATATGATATTTTTTACCATTATAAAACAAAATTCTGCATACCGAATTTTGTGAAAAGCACAGTGGGCTAGATTACTGACCTTAATCAGCCAATCATTTTATTATCATGCTTCCCTAAGCTTCCAGTCCCTTGAGTTCTACATTAAATGTATTTGCTTAAAGAAATTCAGTATTTTATAATTTCAAATCACAATTCACTATGTAGGTCATTAAATTTTTTGAGGACAGGGATTGTTTCTTAATTTTCTATATGGTAGAGAAGCAGCACAGTATAGTAGTTAAAAGGCCCTAAAAATCAGACTACCTAACTCTGAATCCCAACTCTACGACTTCCTAGCTATCTAACATTAGGCAAGTTGCTTAATTTCTTTGTTTCCATATTTGTGAAATATGTTAAGTATAGTAAGTAAGTGCCATGAACTTATAAATGAGGTAACAATGTAAAGTGCTTTGAACAAATTGTCTATAAAACAATCAATTAATATTAATTGTTATCCATTAACCTTTGTTTCTCCAATGCCTACCCAAATAGGTAGTCACTCAATAAATGGTGGATGAATGAATAATAAACGAAGACCTTTAACTTAGTAAGAACTACCAAATGTTAAAACATGAACTTCTAATACATGTATTTTCTTCTCCCTGAGAAGAAAAAAAATCAGGGCAGAAATAGGGTTTGTAAGAGAAACCTCCTATTGTCATTATCCTCCCGAAAGGAAATGAAAATAAACAGTTCACTTAGAGGGAAAAATACATGGTTAAATTCAACCACTTCATAATTTTAATTAAAAACTGTTACGTCTACCAACAGTATATTGCAAGACTATGATCTATGCAGGGAGAGAAAACATGTCTTAGTCATCTGGCATAGCACCTCCAAATATAGCTTGAAAGAGTAGATAAGTGATGTCTTATAATTTTTAACTTGTGATTTAGAATGATTAGAGTGATTTATTTTTCTTTCAGCTTTTGCTATTTGAATGTTTTTTTTTTGGTAATATCACACAATCAACGAAAAAAACTGACTACCAATCTACATTGTTATCTACCAAAAATGGTCACTAGACAACAGAAATTCATTTACTTCAGTTCCTCTCTCTGTCTGACATGAATTATCTATTTTATATCTGTTCTTACACCCTTCTCTCTTGTTATAGTGGTAGAAGAGACAGTCTCTCTGTTTAACTCTGGATTCAATTCCAGAGCCTTGCTCCACAATCATTTTCTCACTCTTATTCTAATTAATCTTTCTAGTTATAGTAAGCATAAAAATAATTCAACTTCTCCTACCTTAAAACTCTCCTCTTACTCCCTTAGTGAATTAAGTGATCTAATTTCTCTTAAATATTGAGCTGCCACTTCATCACGCACTTCTTCACATCACATTTGTTAAAGGTAGGTTAACTCTTCCTCACCTTTTGAGTTACTTATCACTGAACTAGTCTGACTCTATCATGCCACTGAATTACCAAGATTACAAATGATCTCCTATATGGCAAACTCTAGTGTTCATCACTTAGTCTTTCTCTAACAGTACAATTACATTTTCTACAAATATGAAGTATATAATTTAAAAATATTTCTATGTAAAAATATTAAACTTTCAACATATACACAAAATTTGAAAATGCAGGTACCTGCATCAAAAACATTCAAGAACTTCATAATTTCAAATATATAGTATTACAGGATGAGTTCTACATAAGTTTACATTATTGCATGACAATTCCACTCTAATTAGTACACAAAAAATACCTTAAACATTGCATTTCTTTCAGATGGAACCCAACCAGTATGTGATACTAAATGACAATTCTCTCCGTTAATTTTTTTTTTATTTCTATGTTCCTCTGCATTTCGTCCTACCTCTCTATCCCTTACTTCTTAGTTTCCTTCATAGTTTTCTTTTTTAATGTTACTTTATATTTTGGTTTTCTCTACCATACCACTACTACAATACTTGTGATTGCTAATGTATATTTTTTTCCAATGGACTTTGCTCTTTCAAAGTAGAATTATAACTATCTCTATCTCAATATCAGACACACAGTACAAGCTTACTAGTGCTCAATGAATGGATACATGTGTCTAAACAATATGTTACAGTGGTTAAGAACATATCTAAATTATTCCCTTAGAGACAGAGGAGTGCAATTGCTGGGTCATACAGCAGATCCATTTTTAATCCTTTGAGAAACCTCTATATTGTTTTCCACAAGGGCTGGACCAAACTACATTCCTAACAAGAAGGTTTCTTTTTCTCTAATTCCTCACCAGCACTTGTTTTTGGTCTTTTTGATATGGGCCAGACTCTCACACGTGAGGTGATATCTCATTGTAGTTTTGATATGTTTTTCCCTGATAATAAGTGATGATAAACATTTTGTCATGTGCCTGTCTGTATATCTTCTTTGAAGAATATATAAACACTAATTCAAATGGAAACATGAACTCCCATGTGCACTGCAGTACAATTTACAAAATAGCCAAGCTATGGAAACAAACTAAGTGCCCAAATACAGATAAGTGGATCAGGAAGATGTGGTGTATATATATATATATATATATATATATATATATATATATATATATATATATATATATAGTGGAATACTACTCAGCTATCAAAAAAGATGAACTCTTGCCATTTGCAGAAACATGGATGGAGCTGGAAGGGACTAGGCTAAGGGAAATAAGTCAAAGGGGACAGACACATACCAAATATATTTGTCACTTCTATATGGGATACAGAAAAACCAAAAATAGGATTAAAGTAAAACTAAGAACTAACCCTAGGAAGGTGACTACAGAACTAAGATTATTGGGGGAGTGAGAAGATGGAGGAGGGGAGACCACAGCAAAGTGAAGAGGGAGCATGATGGACTATGATGGTGGAGTACAGGTATCTTGGTAGTGGGTGTGGTGTGGTAATAATGCCTGGCAACACCTGGTGAAGGGAAATCCTATACTACTAATACAAAAATAATGAGGTAAAACAATGTTACCTCAATAATAGGACAAAAAGGAAAAGAAATATTACAGTAATAACAATTTTAAAACATTGGAGGAAATTTTGTTTAAAAAAAATACACATACCTCCCGATTTTTTTTTTCAGGTAAAGCAATCTTTCCATCTGATATGGAGTCAACAAGATCCTGGAATTCTGCAGGAACATCAGCTTGCTTCCAGTGCTCGTTGTCTAAGAGGAGGCTATTGAGAAGTATAAAGAAAGGAGGGTAAACTTTTAATAATACCTCAACACCATCTTCCTTGGCAGAAAAGGAAAAGCTGAGTGAGCACATAAGACTTTAGTTGTTTTTTTTAGTAACCACAAAGACTACATGTATCTTGGTTAAATCAAGTAGAGAGTCAATGCAATAAAAGGCACTGAGTTTTCAAATAGTTAATGGCCATTATTATTAGTACCCATGACTTATCAGTGATTAACACCGTAATAAACTAAAAACATTCATAAACAGTACAAATGCTTTCATAAAAGCTTTCCCTTTTAATATCTCCCAGCCTAACCAAGAAAAGTGGTGAAACAGAATTTACTTTGGGTGGGAAAGGAAAAACCAATCTATTGAGTGTCTTCTTGGAAAGCACTTTCATGAAAATAAACATTTTTGTCCCATTTCAAAAG
The DNA here is from genome assembly GCF_964194135.1 of Talpa europaea. Classification (NCBI taxonomy): domain Eukaryota; kingdom Metazoa; phylum Chordata; class Mammalia; order Eulipotyphla; family Talpidae; genus Talpa; species Talpa europaea. Next base: position 4,625,988 of record NC_140075.1, on the reverse strand, counting down.
CTAAGAAATGTGATTTTAATTCCACAATCTGCCCAATTAAAAGAAAAAAAAATGTCAACGGTTTTGGCTAGTGAATTAAGTTTTCTTCTTTTAAATATAATTATATTTTATAAAGAAAAGGAAAACAAATTTGAAAAATGGAATGGAGATGATAATGATACCTGAGTTTGGTTTTTCTCTCTTCATGAAACCTATTTACAAATTTGTTAGCTTGACTCTGAAGTGCTCCAAGTAATGACATGCTTTTTCTTCCACAGATTTGTTCAGTGTCTGAAATGAATGTTTCCATTACTCTAGAAAGTGTTATGAATTCTGTAGAATTTAGCTTCTCAAGAAAACCATCCTGAATTTTAAAGATGAGACAAAAATCATGACAGAGAGTTAATAGCAAATATAGATATTTTATAAAACCAACTTAGCTTAGGAAATGTAAATATTATATTATTTTATAATGTGTCATATGATCATCTTAATTCATTTTAAAAATTCATTTAAAATGAAATTGCTCAATAATTCAGTCTAAGAATTTAAACATAAAAAGCATAAGATTGTCTAGATTTTATTCTAACCACTCTATAATGTTTTAGCTCAAGTAAATCCAAGTCCATGGGCCTCTCTGGTAGTACAAGGGGTTAAGTCTCAGCACTATTAAGCTATCTCCAGCTAGTATGGCATGAGTTCGATCTCTGGCCAGGGAGCTAACCCACATGGCGCAGCAAACCTCTGTTTCCACCTGTTCTGCTCCTCACTCTGTCTCAAATGAATCCTCGCACCCCCTGCACCTCTGGCCTATACCCCAGTTTTTGTATTCATAAATAAGTCTTAAAAAGAAAAAGTAATTTTAAAAAATTATAAAAATAAATAAGTCCAGGTCATACTATACAATTTTCACAATATTTGAGTTCCATTAATTTTATTAATACATTGTTTGACTAGTTATACACACATTTACATATATATACGTATAAAACAGTATTCATTTCAAATTAAATATTAAGGCATTACGTTTCAAAATAAATCATTTAATCATTCATTTGTAAAGAAGATTAGTTTTCCTGTTACTTTTATTTGAGTTATTTTAAATTTCAATCACACCAGTACAATTAACCTAATTGTTAAGAATAAAATATGCATTATGGGGAACACAGGGGCATGCAAGGATGTAATTTCAGATCTTCAAAATAATTATATTATGTATAAAATTGTATCAAAATAGCTAACTTTGCTCTTGACATGAGAAATTTAACAGCTCGATCATGGCATATATCTGAGGCACTATACAATAACTCCTGGATATTATTTGCCAGTTTTCCTAGCTCTAAGTCAGTTAATTTCATGTCTTCACTGGCCCTGAAAGTGATAAAAAGAGGTTAAGTCAGGGATAGTTTTGAACACATTATTCTCCATAGGTAACATCAATAAAATACAAAAAGCTATAAAATTCACATTTGCAGAAAAATTCTGTAATATATCAAACATTTAGGTTTTGTTGTAAAGAATCACTTAAAGAAGTTCAAACAATATTTTACCCTAATCTTACATAAGATAATTTTCTCTCTCTGCTGTAGTGTTCTTAATAGTTCACACTCCAACTGAATATTCTGTAAAAACTAAGCAAAACTTCTAATTTTGGTACAAGGAGGTAGCTGTAGGTTATGCAACAGCAGGAGGAAGAAGAAAGGAATATTACTCTATGGCAAGGAGGTCCTTTTTTAATTTGTAATTATAAATAATTATTAATGTGCAATTCAACTGAACTAATTATTTCCTAAGCATTTACTATGTTTAAGTGCTATACACAGGAAAGGATACAATAGGTTGCTGCCCTCAAGGAATTTACAGTAGAACAGTGGTTATAAGAAGTAATTTTCAAAAAAAAAAGTCATTTTCCAGTTCTGAGAAGCAAATATAAGACATTTTGTTTTAAACATATCCCCCCTGAATCATTTATAAAGACTGCTGGTTCCAAGTTTAGAATTCAGCTTACTGTTACCAGGAGCCACATTAAATGTATTAGCATTACTTTTCTCCCTTTTAGTTGAATTCAAATAACTTTCAAAGACATTACAAAGAATCTGTATGTATGAGAATTAGAGGGAAACTATTTCTCCTGGGTTAAATATTAGAGAAAGGTTACACATTGTTCTTCAGAAGTACAATATCACTAAACACATTTAATAATGCTTTAAATAAGAGGAATTAATATTTTAAAAATACCATCAGAAATATCTTGCTCGATTTTCACTCTCTAAGACAGATACATACATATCTATTTATATACAAGGAAACTGAATCTTTAAAAGTTCAAGTGATCTACCCAAGGTGGCAAGATTATGAGGCTAGGACTACAATGCTAGATTATTCTATTGCTAACCTCGAAGCTTCCTCTACTCCAACATTTGTTCGAGTCCAGAGCTATTTCATACCACCTCCTACAAAACTGTTTAAATTTCTTTTTTTTCAAGATTTTATTTATTTTTAATTTATATTATTTTTTTAATTTTATATATTTTTAAATCATTTTTCATTTTTTGTACAATGTATGCATTTTCATCTTGGTTATAGTCCCCATACAATTCCCACCCCTCCCCCTTGTTTTTATCTTACTCCCTCGCACGCCCCTCAGTGTGTCTTTGGTTTATAGTTGCTTGTTGATTTTGATTTTACTTTATTATGATTAGTCTTTTTCCTGGTCCCTTATTTCTTATATAAGAAAAGGAAAGAAAAAGGACACTTGTAGACATGAGTGAGCAGAAAGAGTTGCTCTGAAAGGAGCATGTTTGTTAAAAGAGATGCCTGCATAGGCACAGGTGGGCAGTAGAGCTGCCTGTTTGCTTAAATTTCAAAGCTCTAATTTAAATAAAATTGAAATAAAATTTTATTTTCTGAAGGATTTCTAAAAATTGACAGCATTTAACAATAAGATTAATAATTTGAAATTCTTGGCAATGTGCTACCAATTCACAAAGATAAAAACATCAAATAAGAAAAGCCTTTTAAAAAGTACAGAGTGAGGGTCTCCCTGGTGGCACAGGTAACGGTTGTGCGCCGCACTGTGAAGCTGTCCGCAGCCTGTGCAGCGCGGGTTCGATTCAGGCCAGCCGGAGAGGGTCCCACATGGCAAAACAGATCTCTCCTGTCTCACCCGCTGCTCCCCTCAGCAGTATATTTTGTCAGTCTGCCTGTTTTGTTCCCTGCTCTGTCTTTGGTGAATCCTCTCACCCTCCCCCACATCTGGTCTATACCCCAGATCTTGTATAAACAAATAAATAAATCTTTAAAAAAAAAGTACAGAGTGAGCATACATTGTACAAAAAGGAAGAATGATGCAAAATATTAAAAAAAAAAGGACAGAGAGGCCATCTGGTGATGCAGGGGTCTCTGCGTTATCAGTCAGGCTATCTCCAGCCCTCCAGCCACAGCAGCTTGAGTTCGATCCCTGGCCAGGGAGCTGACACACACGGCTCAGGGGGCCTCTCCTGTCTCTCCCACTGCTCCCTTCAGCAGTGTATCTTTGTAGGTCTGCCTGTTCTGCTCCCCATTCTGACTCTGGTGAATCCTCTCATTCCCTGTCTCCTGCACATGTGGCCTACATACCAGTTCTTGTATGCATAAATAAATAAAAATAAATCTTTAAAAAAGGTATAGAGTGCCAATCAAAAAAGTTGGGAAGTTTGGTGGGGAGTTTGGTGGTTTTAACAATAATTTATTTAATTACTTGCAATTTTACTTTTTAAATTTTTTTTTATAGAGGCATGCTTTTATTTATTTATTTGTTTGTTTTTTGTTTATACATGCACTGGGTACAGTCAGAAGCACGGGAGGGTGGGAGAATTCACCAGAGCCAGAGCGGGGAGCAGAGCAGGCAGAAGGACCGAAGTACACTGCTGAGGGGAGCAGCGGGCGGCAGGAGAGGTCTGCGCACCATTTGGGACCCTCCTCCGGTGGCCGGGGAGCAGCCGGGGATCGAACCAGCGCCGCAGAGGCCGCGGGCAGCTTCGCAACCCAGCGCTCAACCGCTGCGCCACCGGGGAGGCCCCAAAATATTTCTTCTTTTTAAAGTTTAAATGGATCTCTTTCATGTTAATAGAAAAAAAAAAAAACCCTCCAAAACATGATCAAGCAGTTCTACCTGTGAGTATAAATAGACAAAAGATTTGAAAATGGGAGCTCAAAGACATTCGCATAACTGTTCACTGTAGCTCTATTCACAATAGCCAAAAGATGAATGGGTAAACAACATGTGGTATATACACACAAAAGTCTTTAAAAGGAAGGAAATTCCAATACATACTACAACATGGATGAATTGAGAAAATTATGCTAAGTTAAATAAGCCAGTTACATAAGAACAATTAACTATATGATTCCACTTAGGTGAAATATCTATAGTAGTCAAATTCATAAAGACAGAAAGAAGGGTGATTTACCTGGGGATAGGTGGAGGAGGAAATTGGGAAATGTTGCTTATTGGGGTATATTCAATAGTTTGTTTTGCAAGGTAAACATTCTGGAGATAGGTTGTAAAACAATGTGTATATACTTACTACTTGAGCTGTGTACTCAGAAACAGTGAAGATGGGAAATTTTGTTATGTGACTTTTACAACATTTTTAAAATAAAAAAAAAATTAATGACAAAACTTAATTCTTTTCATTACTTTTCTTTTTCCATTTTCTGCCTAGAAAATTACTTTTTTGTGTCCATATCTGCATATAGTTTACATAGAATGACTCAAAATATCCTTACATTGGCAGCAGCCATAATACTCACATAATATCCACACCTCCTGGAGTAGCAGAACATGATGTCTGCTCTTTGCTGGATGAAGAATCAGTAGTACATTCTGGTTCAGATACGGAATCACTACTGCAGGGTTCACTATTTGGAGATACATTTCTTTGAGAGGTAGTGTCAACTGCTGTAGATGCTAATTCACCCTCAATGAATGCATCACTTATAAACATGCCTTCATGGATTAAATAAGCCACCTCTGTGTCCAGTGAATTATCTTTTGTAGCATTCTTCTGTTGAGAAATCTCCTCCAATTCTTTAGTCCTTTCGTTTTTGTCAAGAACTGAGAGAACAACACTGTGAATAGTATTTAACGTTGCCTACAAGAAAACAGGACACATTTTAAAAAGGTTTAAAATATCTTTTATCTAAAGTTCCCAAAAGCGAATCTGTGTATGTACTCTTAACATCTTATAAATGAGTGACAGTCATGCTTATCAAAATTGGTACTGATCTTTTACTATACTGTAAAGGTCACCTGTAAAAAAGTACTCAAGAGAAATAAGTCCCCTAAAGTTTAGGAATAAAGTTCTATGTAGTCATTGAATTTGTAAATAAAAAGCGCCCTTAAATACACTGCATAACTTCTTTAAAAGGTTACACTAAACATAACACTACCTTGCTTGTCAGACAATCATATTCATTGTTGTGCCTACTTAAAAGGAAAAAAAAATTCATACTCCTTACCATGCCTACCTACCTAGCCCAATACATATTTCACCTTGTGCCTATGTCTCACTCACAAACTACTCTCCAGACATTCTGGTTTTCTTTCTAGTCTTCTAACATTCCACTTTTCCTGTATCATTACCTGGAATCTTCTTCACATTGATGTTTGCATACACATTTCCTTCTTATCATTCAGTTTCTTGTACGAATGTCACTTCCACAAGGAGGCCCTCCCTGACTATTCTCCCAGAACTCCATGGCTTTACCCATTCGTATCACTATGTTAAATTTTTTAATTCTAAGTCTCTTTTTCACTAGAATGTTACCTCCATGAGATACTATAATCCTAATAATGCCTTGAGTAGTGGTTAGCACACAGCAGGTATTCAAATACTGCTGCATGTAAAAGAATGAAACAATACTATTTTACATCATACACAAAAATCAAATCAATCAAAATGGATAAAAGACCTGGACATAATATATGACCATAAAATACATAGAAGACAGGCAAAAAACTTCATGATACAAGCTTCAGAGATATCTTTACAGATTCTTCCCCAAAAGCAAGGAAAATAAAAGAGAATATAAGCAACTGGGACAACATCAAGCTAAAAAGCTTCTGCATAGCAATAGAGACTGTAACTAAAACAAAGAGACACCTTACTGAATGGGAGAAAATATTTGCACACCATACATCTGACAAGGGATGAATATCAAAGATCTACAAAGAGTTCATACACCTCAACAAATAAAAACCATCAAAAATTGGGCCAAAGAGTTAAATAGTCACTTCTCCAAAGAAGACATATAGATAGCCAAAAGGCACATGAAAAATGTTCACATTATCAGGGAAATGCAAATTTAAAAATGCAATCAGATACCACTTCATTCTTGTGAGAATGGCCCCTATCAAAAAGACCAGCAACAACAAACGCTGGCAAGGGTGTGGAGAAGAAGGAACCCTCTTCTACTATTCCTGGGAATATAGACTGGTCCAGCCCCTAGAGAAAGCCGTGTGGATGTTATTCAAAAGACTAAAAGTGGATCTGCCATACAACCCAGCAATTCCATTCCTAGGAATCTACCCAAAGAATATAAAAACACTAATTCAAAAGGAAACTGCACCCCTATGTTCGCTGTAGCACTACTAACAACAGCCAAGATATGAAAATAACCAAAACCAGATGAACAGATGGAGAAAATGTGGTATATATACACAATGGAATACAACTCAATGATCAAAAAAACAAACAAACAAAAAAAAAAACTCATGTAATTTGCAGCAACATGGATAGAGCTAGAAGAGGTTATGTTAAGTGAGTTAAGGCAGAAAGAAAAAGAGAAACACAGGATGGTATCACTTATAAGTGGGATACAAAGAAACCAAACAAAGGGTAAGACAAATTCAAATACTAAAACCAACCCGTGAAAGCTGACCATGAAGCTGAGGCATCCAGAGGGAGTAGAAGGAATGAGAAGAGGGGAGGAGGGAGAGCACAACAGACTATGGTGAAGATTATTGGTGATTGGTGGTAGAAATGCTATGGTGACTACACCTGAGGGAGAAATCCTATACTGTCAAAACCCTAACAAGGATGTAAACTAATGGTACTTCAATAAAATGAAAAAAGAAAACTGCAATAAAGCACATGAGTAGGGCAATTTGAATATGCACTATAAATTCAAAAATGTATTTATAGCAACATTAAATTTCTAGAATAAGTATTGGAAGGGATTATTGAGTGTTTCACAATATTGTAACTCCAGATAATCTAGATAAAGTCATGCATTGCAATGTCATAAGTGAAAATATTATTATATAACAGGAAAAGCCAAATAAGCATAGTATTTCTTTGTAAGATAAAGCGAAACATTAAAAACTATAAAAATTACCAAGATACTCTAAGCACTTTAAATTTTAATTATAACAAAGTTTCTTTAGAAAAATTATAAAAACAAAGAAATTACTTTATTCTATTTTGATTATATACGTATGTTATATATCTAGAAAACTGATAACTTAGGGATATTATGGACAAATAATCACATAAGCTTACCTTAACTCTCTGTAGAAAAATTGTAAATTTAGAGAATATATCCTTTAGTAGTTCAAACCACTGAGGAAAATTCAACATTCTCATCTGATCTGCAAGTCTAGAAAAAATAATTCAAACAAAAACAATGACTGTGTTTGGGTCACACAATACCTACAAACTGGAGAAAACCATGCTAACTACTCTCTAGTAACAGGAGAATAAACTTCAATTTCATTAGATATCTAACTAAAACCATAGAATTGAATTAGTCAACTACCAAACATATTGTTTAAATATGTCTAATGCTAATCCAGTCAAGTATACTGACTATCATATAGTAATTCCATGTGAATGCTAAATGACTACTGAGAGTAAGCTCATAGACAAATAAACCAACTTTTGTTAAAGGCGGAAAATATATATTCCACAATAAAAATTTTTAAATAATATCTTCCCCAACGAACTTAATAATAACCTACTTTTCTAACTATAAACTAAAAAAGTACTTTTCCACATATGAAAGTTAATATAGCATGATGGTTAAGAGCATGGGCTCTTGGGACATACTGCCTTAGGTCACTAGCTATTTAACTCTGGGCAAGTTACTTAATCCCTCCATGCTCTAATTTTCTCCTCTTAATAAGGGGAAAGTATCAGAATGATTTATAGTGCATAAGAAAGTGACATATAGGCATTAGCCAATATTATATTAGTATTTATTATACTAGCATATAAACATTTAAGTCTATTCACATATTTTTATACAAATACATATATTGGTATATACATAAGTGTAGAGATACATTATATTACCTTAATACATACTAGTATAGGCAATATTTGTATAGCTAACATTAACAATTTTAAGGTAAAAATTAATGTAAAACAGAATTCCATAAAGATATTTTATAGTACCACAATGACTATTACTCTAAATTTTGAATGAATGTTGCTGAGGTCAGGAGTTTATTTTCAAGATACTTGAAATATAGAAAGTTTCCTGTTCAAGTTGAGAAAATTCCCTGGGGAAGAAGAAAATAAAAAGCAATTGATTCTCTATGGCCATAGGGCTTTTTTTTTTTTTTAAGAATCATTTATTTATTTATTTATTTATCTATCTATTTATTTATTTATTTATTAAGGCCAAACTCATAGAATGTGAGTTTTATTTATACGAATTTATTTATTTCATATAAATCACATTTATTTATTTATACGAGCACTGGGTACACTCAGAAGCACGGGAGTGTGAGAGAATTCACCAGAGCCACAGGGGAGAGCAGAGAAGGCAGACTGACGAAGTATACCGCTGAGGGGAGCAGCAGGCAGCAGGAGAGGTCTGCACGCCATGTGGGTCCCTCGCCTGGTGGCCAGGGATTGAACTGGCACTGTAGAGGCTGTGGGCAGCTTCACAACCCAGCACTCAACCACTGCACCACCGGAGAGGCCCCTGGTCATAGGGCTTTTAATAGAGTCTCAATAATTGTTTCAATTACTAGTGAATTCTGCCATGTTTAGAGTTGTTTCAACAGTTCAAATTGAGTTTTCATTAGGTAAAAGTGTAGAAATTAAAACTCCATAATTCACATTCTATGATTTTGGCCTTAATAAATTCAATTGTTCTTGCAATTCATCTTAGGTCAATAATGTTTAGATACATGTGCATGAGTAATTCATAGTTACAAATTATTTATCACTATTCTCAAAATAAAATAAGAATTTCAAGAGTGAAGATAAAAATTTACAGATTGGATAATTCAAAATTATACTAAAATTTCTTAAAGCCAATTTTAAGCGGTGTTCTAATTAGATAAGTAAATAATTTATATTTGACACACTTTCTCTTTTATGAATTATCTTCAATTCTCCCTTAATGTCTACATTATTATTCCTCTCCATCTACTCTCTGCTCTGGAGAGCTTGGAGAACCATGAGCCCTTACAAAAGCCTGGAAATAGGAAAGGTACTTTTACTGATAGCTCCATCTCCCTTCCTGAAGGGTTGCTCAGAAATATTGTCTTCCTCCAGAGAACGGCATAGATTTTTTTCCAATTACTACATATTTTTCTCCTGAGTTTTATTAACTTCTCTTTTCCCTTGTTCCTTAAAGGTACTGAAGTTTTTCTATACACTACCTGTACCTTAGTCAATAATTCTTTAAATCCCCCTCACTATCAGTATGATGGGTAATCTTTTCCTTGGCTGATTGTTTCTAACCTAGTATTTATACTTACTTCACAACAGCATCAGTGTCTATGTCTTCTATTTGTGAAATTTTGTTAATTACACACTGGAAATTAAAAAAAAAATTTGATTAATGTCTTCCAAATTCTAAGTGTTACATGTTCATTATAAAAAGGACCTCAATGATGTTGATAATCATTTTACCAGAAGTTTTGACTCATATATAGCTAAATGTGTTTAAATAATTGTAGCATTACCCTTACCCTATTAAATTATTACAGAGTATGCTTGAACTATACTAAAATGTCCTATTATATAGTTCTTCAAAATTATACACCAAAATCACAAAACTTTAATACATAGGACTAAGGTAGAAGTTCCATATTAAAATCCCCCAAAAAACTCATTTTAAAGGTTATATTTCCTTGCAATACACGAACAGTTTAAAGTTAAAAAACAACAACAAAGCCTTATACTTCAGAAGTCTAGAAATTAAAACATAGCAGTTTAAACTTACTTAAAAATATGACATACATACACAGAAAATTGTATAAATTATGTTAAACTCAAAAAATTTGATAAGAAATTTATCTCTGTAAACAGAATTCAGATAATGAAATTGGAAATTGCCTATAAGCTCCTCTCTTGCTCTCCTTCTAGTCATTACTTCTTTCCAACAGAAGCCACTCTCCTAATTTCTGACACTTTAGATTAATTTTCCTTGTGTCTAAAGTTTACATACATAGAATGAGATTGTGTATATTCCTTTGTGTCTGATTCCTTTGACTCTTCTCTATATATGTGATGTTATCCACATTGCTCCAAACAAATTTATTCATTCACCATTCTATTTATTTTTTTTCTGTTGATGATGGGTTGTTTCCAGTTCTATTAGAAATAGTGCTGTCATGAACATTCTTGTGTTCCATTTAGAAAGCTTATGTAAACATAAGTCACAATGTATATTTTGTGTTAGTACCTATTGTCAACAATTTTCAAAATTTTACAGTGTTTTAGGCAGTGACGGAAAAAGGTAAAATGGGGTGACTATAATCTTTTTCAGCTTACTTAAATAAAACATTAAAATCCTAACTATGTGTGTCAATTTAATGATCATTACCAATGAAGTATAATCAATACATTAAAAATTATTTTTTCAAATATAGAACTGATGTTCAGTGAATGAGATTTCTCTGAGTAAAAGAATCAAAGATCATTTAATTTATAAATGAAATTTTAATTTATAAATTAAATAAATTATAATTTATAAATTAAGTTTTAATTTATAATTTATTAGAGATTAGGTAAGAGCAAATAAATATTTATCTACTGCTGATGAGAGTATAAATTGGTAAAAACTTTCTAGAAAGCAATTCTGCTCCATTCCAAACAATTTAAAAATACTTTCCACTCTCTGAGAATTCCACTTCTTAGACTCAATTATAAGAAAATAGTCTTAAATATGAAAAACTAAGGAAACCAAAGTTTACACCAAAGATGTCTGTCAGTGTTCCTTATAGTACCGAATTGAAAACTAAATAGCCAATATAGAGAAAAGGTTAAAAAGGATTAACCAACATAATGGTAGAATATTATATAACCAGTAAAATTGTTTTTCAAGGCTTATATATGTTCATGCTATCTCGTGATTCAGCTAAAATACATGTACAACTCAAAATCATACTCACAGTGTGATAACAATAAAAAACTAAGAAGCTACACAAAGAAATAAAGTGATAATCTTTTGACTAGTAGGGATATGCTTTTCTTCTATTTTTTCTATGTTCAAATAAATGAGAAAATATTACTATTATGCTACATACATTATTACTAGGATCATGCAAAAAACTTTTTACAAGATTCTAGACCAAAATGTAATAAAAATATATACTTACCTGTTTAATGATATTCTTTGCTGTAATAATCATTTCTTCACTATAGATTTCTAAAAAATTAAGTTTTCTTTGTTTTAAAAGTCCAAATACAAGAGATACTAGTCTTTCCTATTAAAATAAAACAAACATATGTAATTTCACACTTTAATCTCAGAAGAACAAATATTCAATATCAAGGGCTTTATTGCTTTATCCTCAATCTCTACCCTACATACAGTATTTTCTATAAGCTTAAAAGAAATCCTTCCACAGCAACCTTGTCATTATATTTTTCTAAAATCTGATCATTTCTAAAAATGGTTAAATCCTTATTCCACTACACTGGATCATGTGAAATTGATTTAGGGACAAAACAATATAAGAGGTTTTTTTGGCCAACCTCCAACAAGCTAGAAATTATCCTACTCAAACTGTGATGACCAAAAATATTCTATGAAACCTATAGTTATTTTTATTAACTTTTTAATATTTTTTCATAAAAAATTTATTGATTTGTCATTTACAAAAATACCTAGGTTTGGGAGTACACCTTCACACTTCAACATGCTTCACTTGCCATCAACCAAAGCTCCAATGTCACTACACTATTTACCTTCCCCCTGCCCTTTCTTTACCTTCCTCCCTCCTTCACCCCCAGACTGCTGGGAACTATCATCCAGAATTACATTTGTTATGTTTTGCCAGTTTTCTTTGGGTAGAGACCTGTGCTTTTTAATTTGTGGTCTAAAAGACTAGAATATTGATCTGGACTATGTTATCCATAGGGAATTAACTGAAATGTACACAAAAATCTCTTTATCTACATATGCTGCTCAGCTGTTTGGTATTAATCAGCATTGTGTAGTTAACAAATAAGCAAAACCTAAATATGATCTATTTGTATAAAACATGTTCATAATAGGTACTAAGTGAATGTGAAGATCTGAAAATAACCACATAATGATGATCACTTTTTATAAGACCTATGCCAGTGCATGCATACATGTGGATAAAAGTTCATCTGCCCTATATCTATACTTTGAACTCAGTTTTTAACTATGTGACATTGTTTTAACTCTAATTTCTAATTAAGTTATAAAGTTATTTTATTCTCTAATTTTGTAAGATAATGACCGATTAAATGGTAACATAGTGAAGGACTTCATAGATCAGCTAGAACTTGAAATTTAAGAAAATTTTGCTCACACTAATCTGAGAAGAACATGTTCTAAACTAAGGTTGTTTGGAATTAACACTAAGGACATGAATTTCATTCCAGAGTTCAAAACACATACCTCTTCTAAAATCTGACAGTCATCTTCCAGTGGTCTATTTAAGTCACTGTGAGAATAAGTAGAAAATTCTGCAATCATCATTTTATCTATCAGTTTTTCTAATTCACAAAGTTGTGATCCCAAATGCCTATGAAGGAAAATGTTATATTATATATACATATATATATATATATATTAAATATCCAAGTTTACATCGCGATAAGGGAAAGCAGCTGGCAAAACTTTCCCTGCTGACAGTATTTGTGCAAATATGTGATGTTTTAGTAAAATGGTAACTTTCAACTTATTAAATAACTAAAATAGCTTTATATAACCTCACAAATACTAATTTTCTATCTTTAAACCCCAGCTACTTAAATGTGTTGCATAAAACTAAGATACAGAAATTTCAGGACTGCTTTCTTGTCTTCTTTCACAGATAAAATATTCAGATATTCTAAGTTTGTTCCTTATTAACCACTTACTGAATAGCAACACTGGTAGTTCACCAGCTACTCATTTATTCAGCAAACTAGTCAACAAATACAAATATGTGCCAGGCTGTGTTCTGGGAGGGTACAAATATCTGAAGGACTATCAGTATAGATTGACTCAATTCTCTATCATTATCAGTTTGAGTTATGGTATAACATCCCTCTGGTCATTAAACTAAAAGTCAATACACAATATGTTTAAACTGAAAACATAAAAATACCAACATACAGGAGCCTCCCTGGTGGTGCAGGAGTTAAAGTCTCAGCACTATCAAGCTATGGTCAGTCACTGTACCATTCAATCCTGGGCCAGGGAGCTAACCCACAAGGTGCAGCAGATTTCTGTCTCACCTACCTCTCCTTAGTGTATTTCAGAAACTCTGCCTGTTCTGCTCCCCACTCAGTCTCTGGTGAATCCTTTCTCTCCCACCTCTTTACCTCCCGCCCTGCACCTGTGGCCTATATCCCAGGTTCCTGTATGCATAAATAAAAATAAATCTTAAAAAAATACCAATATACAATTTATCCATGAACAACTTTTCACTTAAAATATAATGCTTCTTTTTAGTCTACCACTAACATTTGCAGATATTAGCTGCAGTTAAAGTGAGAAGTACTCTAATCTGGGGTGAGCTGTGGGGGTAGTAAAGACAAGTACTTCTAAAGGTATTTGGAATATTTTCCCTTGAAAAAAACATGGCTTATATCCAAATGACAAGATAGGAACCGTGAAGATTCTGCTCTGCAAGGTAGTAAGGATGAGTACCTTAATATATAAAAGGATGTTTGCGACATAATACAATGACTTTATAAAAACAAGAGAGTGAAAAATCTAGATAATTAAGTTAGTTAAAGATATTTCAAAACATAAGTGAAATACGCTAACAGGAAATCTATACTTCAGTGTTAAAAAAAAATCCTTTTAAAAAGGCTCTATCTTTTGGGGCAATTTAAAAACATTTATATTTAAATGTTTAAATTTAATCTTAAAATTAAGCAATTAAAATTTATAATTAAATAATGAACAAACATCTAAAAAATCTACATTTACTTGGGGAAAACCACGTAATGTTGACCACTGTCTTTACTAAGAACAGATATATAGCACATTAACAAAAACACTTAAAAATCTATATATTGGGCCTCTCTGGTGGCACAAGGGGTTAAGCTCCACACTATGAAGCAATCTGCAGCCTCTGCAGCACAAATTCAATCCCCGGCTGGCCAGGGAGCTACCCACATGGCACGCAGACCTCTCCTGCCTCGCCCACTGCTCCCCTCAGCAGTGTACCTCAGTCAATCTGCCTGTTCTGTCCCCCACTCTGTCTCTGGTGAATCCTCTCACCCCCCGCATCTCTGGCCTGTACCCCAGCTCTTGTATGCATAAATAAATAAATATTAAAAAAAAATCTGTACATTTACTTGGGGAAAAACCACTTAATGCTGGCAACTGCCTTTAGGAAGAACAAATATATGCACATTAACAAAACATTTGAAGTCTGGTAAACTTTTAGACAAATCCACTGCTACTGTATAAACAACATATGGGATGTGGGTACAACGATAATGGTGAAAAATCTGATAATTGAAAAACTATAGATTTGTTTAGCCTATGAACATTATTTCTTACAGTGAATTAGATGGTTAATAAGGTTCTCAGAAATGGCACCAACATCTCACACTAAACCAATTTAGAAGATATCCACTAGTATAAACTAAAACATTGCCATAAAGAAAATTTGGCAATGTCTAACATAATTACATAGATAATTAGCCTTTGATATAGGATTCTCACTTATCAGAATCTGTGTCAAAAATATAATCATGCATTGCTTAATGACAGGGATACATTCTGAGAAATACAATGTTAGGCAATTTTATTTTGTAAATGTCAGTAATTATACAAAATGACATAGCACTGCCTACACTACATGCCTAGGCTATATGGAAAAGTCTACTGGGACCATTGTTGTAATATTCAGTCCCCATTGTTGACTGAAAACTCATTAAGCAACATGACTCTATGATGATTAAAATACAAAGAAACAAAAAAATAAAATAAAATAAAATAAAATAAAATAAAATACAAAGAAACATATACTTACTGTAGTACGGGTTGTAACTACAAATAAATAGATGACTAGTTGAATATATCATAATACTATATACTTCAAAGAGAATTTAGAAATGCCAATAACTAATATAGCTACAGAGAAGTTTTTCAATTGTTTTTTTTCATTACTGCCCTTCTCATTCCTAATAAGTATTTTCAGACATTTTTATTCTTAATGATACCCCTATACACACACAGTATATCTGTTTAACGATCTAAGATCCTTCCCACTCTTCAAGAATCAATTTTGTTCTCTTAGGGTGATAGTTCCCATTGAGAATGCATATTGTAGAGTGATTTTCAGAGTATACTGTAAGGTGAAAACAACAAGGTAGAAAAATGTATATATAAATGCAGATAAGAAAGACAGATGAATAAACATGAACTAAAACTTTTTTAAATGGTGACCTAAAGAGTAGGGAAGAAAAGGAAGGGGAATAAGATTAAAGTTAAATTTCTCTGAATATTTTTTGTTTCATAGATTTGACTTTGGAGTCATGTAATTACTTAGCATGGTTATAAAACATCACATTTAAAATTAATCCTTAATATCCAAAAGAAAATTTAAAAAAATTTACATGTGTATAAAATTATTGACAATTTTACACAAAAAAGTATTTCTTTTTTGTTTATTTGTTTTGAAATTGCATTTTTTTTTATTGAGGTTATACTGGTTTACAACACTGTATATGATTTAAGAGTATGGATTTATATCTCTTCAGATGTCTGTTGTCACACCACACCACCACAAAAGCATCTATAATCCCAAAGAAGAATTACTTTAAATGACTTTAAAACATAGCAATGTATCAGTTCATCATACAAGGCCTGTATCTTGAAGAAAGGAAGAGAAAGAAATCTATGTGTTTGTAGTAACATTAGCTTTAAGAACACTGCATATATAGTGTGTGATAAAACAAATGAGTAATTATATTGGGTTCATTAAAAAACAATTTTCAGCCTGTTTGAGAAGATACATATGTAAGATTAAAGAATTAAAAACTCTTATAGACCTGAATTTAAATTAGAAATATAAATATGAATTCATACATTTTTTTGAAAAAGGTAGTTATTTTCTAGCCCCGCCCACTACAATAATGACAAATCCAATAACAAGGAACACCTCTGGTACCAGATTATGATTTATAAATACCACTTCCTATACAATTAAAAATAGCCTGCACATTATTACTAAGCTTATCAAAAATATTTTGTAGTAGATTAATCTGTCAAGACATATAGTAGAGTGGTAAAAGTAATCTACTGAAAAGATAAAAAACGAAAACATCACTGCGTGCAAAAGGCCTTAGGTCTATATATCTAGCTAAATAAATTGGAACAATTCCAATGCTTTCTACTTTGATATACCTCAATCTGTACCGTAATTCAGATCTCCTAAACTGTATCTTTTCCATGAAGATCTCTTTGCTGCTTTTTATCAGTGTAACTTACATGTCAATAAACTATAGTTTCATCAAAGAGTAGAAAGTCTGTTTTTTTGTCCTTATCCCAGAGCATACAATGTGGATGTTTTCTTACTATCATGTTTTGAATATCTAAATTTAGGAGATTTGGGCCTCCCCGGTGGCGCAGCGGTTGAGCGCTGGGTTGCGAAGCTGCCTGCAGCCTCTGCAGCCGGTTCGATCCCCGGCTGCTCCCCGGCCACCAGAGGAGGGTCCCACATGGCACGCAGACCTCTCCTGCCGCCCGCTGCTCCCCTCAGCAGTGTCCTTCGGTCCTTCTGCCTGCTCTGCTCCCCGCTCTGGCTCTGGTGAATTCTCTCACCCTCCCGCGCTTCTGACTGTACCCAGTGCATGTATAAACCAAAACAAACAAACAAATAATAAATAAATAAATAAATAAGACATGCCTCTAGAAAATTTAAAAAAAATAGAAAAAAAATACATTAAAAAAATTAAAAAAAATAAATTTAGGAGATTTTCAGGATCAAATAAAATGTTGAATACCTTTGATAAATACCTTTGATTCCCTTACATGGAATCTCAATATCGTGTATGATCAATGAACTCACAATAAGCTGGAACGTACAATTAATACTGAATATTTTCCATCTTTTCTTTGCAGAAAGAAAAAAGGATTGTGACTAGAAAACAAGCTAGCTTCATTAACTTTTATCATAAAATCAATTATTATGGTAAGTTCTAATTCAGTAAACATGTAACTCAATTGCCCACATAGTTTTACATCTAAAGCACTTATAAAGTTAGTATTGATGTTCACAGTGATCTGTTTGTAGTTCTATAAATCCTCACACAAATATATTAAAAATCATACACACTTCTAGGGTCAGATGAGAACTGGGTTGAATATGGGCTCCACTGTTTTATAACTTGACCTGGAGCAAGTTATCTAGGACTTTCTCTGTCTCTCTTTCCTTATCTTTTGAAATGGGGTAAGATTACCTATCTAATAAAGGGTTTTTTTTGGTAGGGGGAGTCAAATAATAAATGTAATATACTTAACACAGTTTTTGGTACAGAGTACCAAAATATTCAATAACTGTTCTTAGGTTTTATGGTGGTGTTGGTAAGAGTGGTAGTAAGTAGTAAGAAAAGTTATCAATGGTGAAAACTAAGTTTCTACAAAAACCTTTACAAGATAGAGCAAATAACATTTCATTTCTGAATATCAAAGTAACTGATATTTAGCTGTATCAAAGTAACTTTTTATTTCAAAAGCTACACAATACCAAGGTTCAATATAGATGTAGACCCTATATTGCATTTGCTTAATAAGTATTTAAATGCCATTAACCTCACCAACACTTAAATTAGTATAGATCATAAATGACATATTGTCACAGTGATTACCATTCACTTTTATTAACAGAAAATTTTCACTTCATAAAAAATGAGTAAAAATATTTATTTTTTTTGTAATTGAAACTGCCAAACTTTGCAACAATTTAGGCAGTAAATTCATAGTTTTTAAAATCATAAAGCTCAATATATGTGCAAAAGATCCATTTTAATAACTATAAATTTTATAATGAGCCAACACTTCCCACTGTGTAAATTAGTCTTCACATTCAGAAGAGGGTATCAAACCATGGGATTTTTATGTTGATAACAAACACATTGTACCCCTAACATATAAGTAAAAGCCCTTTTGAACAGACAAGAAGATATTTCATTTCAAAGTTTCATTTTATAAAGAATGAAATCATGTAGGAAGATGTTGCCACTTTAATTCCAAATCCTAAAACTGTTGAGAACCCAGGCACCTTGAAAAACTATGTTCAAACAAAATCTAGGAGGAACAAACCCGCACCCAGGGGACCCGGGGCCCTGGGACCAGCAGGGACAGCCACACGCACAGACCATCTGGCTCAGCCCTGGAGCGGTCTCCTCCCTACACAGATGTGCATGAGTCTGAGAGGGCAGAGGGGCCGGGAGGGACCCAGAGTGGACGAGCCCATCCTGCAGGAGGGACGTGTGGGTGTGACCCAGGTGGAGACTCTGTGGGAAACGTGGTCTCTGGGTCCTCAGATGTGGGGGGTCAGGTGCAGAGAGATGAGCAGACGAGGGGACAGACCAGGAGGCAGCAGTGAGGCCACAGGGGCAGGAATCTGACAGAGGAGGTGTCAGGATGCACCGCATGGGGACGCCGAGCTCAGATAATTCAGCTCCAGGACAGTGTCGGGTCCTGGGGAGCAGGAAAACAGGGACCTGCACACCCCATCTCCCTGCACACCCATCACTGTTGTGCCTCCCCAGACCAGAGCTGTGCTGGAGGAGCAGGGACAGGCTCTCCAGGGTGGGGAGGGGCTGGACTTGGTCACGTGTCCTCTGGGGATGTGCCCTGGACAACCTCTGGGGACTGGGCAGGAGGCGGGAGCTGCGGGCCTGGGGTGGAGGGGAGGGGCTGTCAGTGGGGTTTGTTGACACATGTGAGATTCTAATTTGTTCAAGTGTATAGGGGAGAGTTGAAATTTCCACCTTTTTACCAAATTTCAGAGACAAGTTGGAGAACACAGTAATGACACATGAGAAGGAAATTAAAGGTTGAATCAGCAGGACACACATATGAGGATATTAGACTCCATAGGACCTAGAAGGAGTAAATATCCAGTAAGCAGATTAAATAATTGTCCTATGCTGATAACACATTTTTGTTCAATATTGGAAGATTGACATTTTCTTCCTTTTTTCTCATTCTACAGATGACGGCTCCAGGGGTGACCAATCTCACGGCAGTGACAGAATTTGTCCTCCTGGGGTTCCCCACCCAGGGGACCATGGGCTTCTTGCACCCGCAGCTCTTCTCCCTGGTCTACCTGTGCGCCCTGCTGGGGAACGGGCTCATCATCCTCATCATCACCCTGGACCGGCACCTCCACACCCCCATGTACTTCTTCCTGAGGAGTCTGTCATTCATGGACCTCTGCCTCATTTCAGCCACGGTCCTCAAGTCCATCGCCAACTCTCTGAGGCATAGCAGCTCCATCTCCTTCCCGGGCTGTGTTGTCCAGGTCTTCACAATGGTTATGTCAGCAGTTACAGAGCTTCACCTCCTCACAGTGATGAGCCTTGACCGCTATGCTGCCACCTGCCAGCCTCTGCACTATGAGGTCCTCATGAGCAGGGACAGGTGTGTGCAGCTGACAGCTGTGTCCTGGCTGGGTGGGGGTCTCTATGCTGTGATGCACACAGCTGGAACCTTTTCCTTGTCCTACTGTGGGTCCAATGTGGTCCATCAGTTCTTCTGTGACGTCCCTCAGTTATTGGCTATTTCCTGCTCAGGAAATTTAATGAGCAAATTTGTTCCCATTCTCATTAGTGTGGTCTGGAGTATCTGCTGTTTTATTTTCATCGTCATTTCCTATGTGCACATCTTCGCTGCTGTCAGGAAGATCCCATCCACAGAAGGGAAGGCCAAGGCCTACTCCACCTGCCTTCCCCACCTGCTGGTTGTGGTGCTGTTTGTCTCCACTGCATGCTTTGCTTATCTGAAGCCGACCTCAGGGACCACGTCCACATCTGACCTGGTCATTTCTATGTTCTACATGATGGTGCCCCCCACCTTTAATCCCGTCATATACAGTCTGAGAAATAAAGCCTTGAAGATGGCTGTGGGGAGACTGATCAATGGCCAGTACTCCAAGATGTGAGATATCGAAATCTAAGATTATAACCTCTCATTAATTCAGCTTTTACCCCCTAACTCTTAACATGTTATTAATAAAGCACAGATTTCTTGAATTAGGGTTATTCATTTGTCCCAAATTCATATTCTCATATTCTTCAATAAACCCTGTTTCCTAAAATTTCCTGAAATCCTTTGCCAACTGTCTCCCTGTGTTTTGTTCATAAACTGAATCCCGCTCGTGGTTAAAAACATGAATTTGCTGTGGAAAGAATGTTTTGGAACTCATATATCACCAACCTTTTCATGAAATGAAACAGTGTAAATGAGGGTCTGTTATTGGGAGCACAAGTTCCTGGGACCACAGTCCTGGGCACTCAGTCCCCACAGCCTTTTTGTGTCTCCACTGGGGGGTCCCATCCCTGTGGAGGGGAGGGGAGCACAGTTTAGTGTTGGACCCCCATCCCTCACGATTCCTAGTGGGGCGTCTTCCTCTAGGAGAAGTTCCTGTTCCTGCTCAAAGGATAAAGGAAACCACACTTGACTCTGCCAGAGGTGGAAGGATGTAAACTTCCTTGGTTAATAGGAATCTATGACTGAAACCTGGAATGGATGGGATGTTAATTTCTATGATGCCTTTTGGATGCCAACGTGACTGTACCCCCTCGATGTGGTTTTTCCAAAGGTAAAGATATTTGAATTATTTTTGAAGAACTACATTTTTACTTAAAATTTTGTAATTTTTAATTTGTAATTGTGTTTACATTCCTTTAGTTTTCCATAATGTATCTTGATCCTATACTAGGTCTTCTTCTCAATTTTGTTATAGATTACACTTAAGTTCACTTTTTTTATACTTGGGAACTATGTTTTTTTATTATTATGTAAAACATCATGCAAACTAAAGCCTGGCGATATTTGCCTTTTTTTTTTTTTTTATAATCCTGCACATCTGCACTGCACGTACGGAGGTTTCATATTGTTTCCTTAACATTGAGAACGTGAGTGGGGTGACGTTCCTCCTCTCTGGAGCAGGTCACTGTGTCTCCGAACTCTCCTGACCGATGAGCACATTTTGTCCATGAAACTATTTATGATAATAAAATGTAGTTAATCACAAGACATGACTCGTCCATTCAAATTTCAGAATGAAACCTGAGTTATAAAATCACTCAAAGTAATATTTGTTTCAGTGATAGTACGAGAGCACAGTCCCCATGACCTTGGGATATGATGTCATTCCCTGGTCAGATTCCTGTTAATTTTCTATTTTTCCTTTGAACAAATGCAGTGAGTGTCTGCTGAGAAGGGATCTTTACCATGACTGTTTCATCACACCATCACATTAATTTGTTATTTGTTCTTATAAAAGGAGGACACATATTTACACTTTTTACTGTTTTCACTGTTTACTCTGGGTCACTTTTCACTCCCCCACCTGCACAAGTGTCCACTCAGAATCTACTAAGTGCCTTGCAGTGCCTGCCCTGTCCATCCACACTCCTATCTCCTCCCCATTCCCTCTCCCTGTTCCCTCTGATAATGAGCAAAGCTTTGCACTCAGTCCAACATTTCCTTTTGCTGTTTGCCACTATATTTTCTGTTATTGACCTTTTTATATTATAATCCACAGATGGGTGAGACCAGCCAATATTTTTCACTTTTTGACTTATTTCACTGGCATAAGCACCTCAAGGCCCACCTTTGGTCCCTAAGGACACTAGTTCACCTTTTTAATAGCTGTGTAGTATTCCATTGTGTGTGGACCCACATTATTTATTTATTCACTCCACTGTGCATAGAAATTGGGTTGGAGCCATGGCCAGCAAGAGTGGTCAGTGCTGCTGTGAACACAGGTGTACATGGTGCATCAGAGGGTCTGCACATCTGGGACAAATTCCTGCAGAGGTTGGTCCAACCTGTGGTGGTTCTGGTTTCATTGTCTGAAGACATCTCCAAGCTGTTTTCCCAGCAGAGGTGAGAGGCCCTTTCTCTCTCTCCTCACCTCCTTGCTGTGTCCAGTCTCCAGCTTGGTCCCTTCTCACGGGTGACAATACATTGCAGTTTGGATTTCTATTTTCCTTATTATTAGTGCAGTTGAAAAATTTGGAATGAATTAAAATCTGCATTGACGAGGGCTTAAAATACCAGAAAGAACACCTGGGTGCTGCCCTCTGCACACTCACCCCACAGATGAACTTGGGGACACACGCCAAGGACCAGGGAAGAAGAGCACGTAGGAACAAGTGCCCCCCCACACACTAGAGAACGTCTGTGCCTCAGAAAAGCCATCCCCAAAATGGGGCCCTGCGCTGGGAGAAAACTGTGCACATCACACACCTCACAAGGTGAGTGTCCAAGGTACACAAAACCTACAAACCCAGCACAGAAAGAGACACTCCAATCCAATGTCATGCTCCAGGCCGAGGGCAGATGGGGTCGCGGCGTCCGTCCCCCAAACACGACCGCGGGGATCCCCAGAGTTGGGAGAAGCACCAGGCGCCCTCCCGGCCGCGGCCTCGGCCGGTCCCCTGGGCAGCGCGTGTCCCCCCCCCCCCCGCGGCCTCGGTCAGCCCCGGGCTCTGCGCGGAGCCCCCTGACCCCCGCCTGCCCTCGGGGCCGCGTCCACCTCCGGAGCCCTTGGGGCCAAATACCCACGTTTCAGCCCAAGGCGCACACGATGGGGGGTTCCGGAATGTCCTGCGTGACCTCCCGACCCGCGGGCCCCGCCGGACCGCACATGAAGGGGTCGCCCCGCCAGGGAGGACGCGGACTTCGGTCCCGCCGTGTTCCCCCCCCCCCCCCCCGGCCTCACGGTTGGCGCCGCCACCCCGGACGGCCCGCGCCGCGCTGACCCCTGCCTGGCCGCGGGGGACACCGCAGAGGGACCCATCGGCGGTCTGATCGGGAGGACGCCCCTGCCCGGTGGTTGGCGCGGAAGGCCCCGGGAACCTCGCCCCCCCCCCCCCCGAGGCCACCCCCTCCCCCGGGCTACCGACCCGAGCTCTGGCGGCAGAGGAGGGATCTGGTCGACCCGGTGGACCCCCCCCCCCCCCCCCGACCTCCGGCTCCCCGGGCCCGCGCCCTTGGGCCGCGCCAGGGTACCCCGGCCCCGCTGTGTCCACCCCGGGGGGGGGGGACTGTCCACGTGAAGGCGACGTCCGCGGAGTCAGCAGCAAGTCAGACTTGCAGGCTGCAGGCGCCGGAGGGGCCGGTGGGAGCGTCGGGACAGGGAGAGGTGTCGGGACCCCTGAACTCGCGCTTCGGGGATCCGGTTCTGCCGTTCTGGCCCCGGTCCAGGAGGACACACTGACAAGTGAGAGATCACAGTCTCAGTTACAACCCCTGCTTTACTCAGGTTTCCCTCTCACTCTCACAGGTCCTCACTTCCAGATAGACTTTTCTCTTAACGTTATTGCTTTGCCAGAAACTTATATTCTCATATTTTTCCTTAAAGTTTGTTCTGTAAGTGAATACAGTCTTTCCCAAAACCCTTCCCCAAGGGAAGCTCATAGCCTGAAATCTATGCCATGTTAGAAAAAGTGATGAAGGGCCTCCCCGGTGGCACAGCGGTTGAGCACTGGGCTGGGAAGCTGCCCGCCGGCTCTGCAGCATCAGTTCGATCCCCGGCTGCTGCCCGGCCACCAGTGGAGGGTCCGGCATGGAGCACAGACCTCTCCTGCCACCCGCTGCTCCCCTCAGCCGTGTGCTTCGGTCCTTCTGCCTGCTCTGCTCCCTGCTCTGGCTCTGGTGAATTCTCTCACCCTCCCGCGCTCCTGACTGTGCCCAGTGCTTGTATAAATAAATAAATCTTTAAAAAACAAACAAACAAAAAACAATTAAAAAAAAAGAACAAAGACGAGTCAGAAAGATGGAGGTAAATCCTACCCTTTCCTCCCTGGTAGGATGCAGTTTCCCACGGCAGCCACCTCAGGAATCTGGGGCCTTGCGTGTAAAACCATCAGCACAGCACCTGCCAGCTGTACTTAGTGAGTTTTAGAAAACTCAGTTATTGATATAATGGATGGTAAACGTTGCCCAGTGCAGCTCCCAGTGTTGGCTGGTGTGTGAGCATAGCCAGCTGTGCTCCTGGCCTAACCAACAAGGCCTCGCTTTGTCCTTGGACTTAGGCACAGACTTCTGTGAACACGAGCCTTCTTCAGCGCAGGCCCACTCTAATACTTCTTTCCCGACATTGCTCCCTTCAGCCTCCCTTCTCTACTGATCTCCAACAGTGCAGGGGGCTCGCAACAGCCTGCTACCTGTTGTGCCTGTCAGCCCTTCCCGCTGTCAGTGGACTAGTTCTTCAAGGGTAGGGAAGGACCCGCTCTCTCCTGCCCTTCTGTGGTGATCACCACATATTAAAAGCTATTTGTCTTAGTTCCACAAAGGCAGTGCATTTGGTGTCTAGACCAATGATGGGCAGACAGGTCAGAAAGTATTTGCTGAGTATGAATGGTAGGTTCTCAACAAGATTCCTGGATATAAATTTGCTAGGCTCTCAAGGAAATGTTTCCTATGAATAAAATATTTTTTCCTTTGGTACTGTTATTACTCTTTAGACCATTTTACTGTTGTTTGGTCATAATACTACTTTTTAATATACTTGCAAGTTTCTGTTGCTGGTTTTCTTCATTGTTCCACAGGATCACTTATCATGCTATTGACACTTGTCAGTGTTGAGCAAGACTCTGAGGAAGAGGTAAGACGAAGGAATAGGAAGCTTCAGCTCTCTCCCCTTGACACCAACTTACCAGTACCACAGAGGGAGACACATTTATGAGAACCTCAGAGCCCACTAAGGAGTTATAGCAACCTCGCTGAGAGGGTAAGAGCTATTTCACTTGACCTTGCTCACTTTTCCCCAGCTCCGCCCCACTCATGGTTTCTCCATCACATGGAGAGTGGAAAGTACACCCCAAGTCCTGGGCTTTTGGAGGGCTGCTTGAGTTACTGCCTTCTGACTCCCCTGACTTGGTAGGCTGATGGGTCAGGTGAACTCGGTAGTAGGGGGCTTGAGGTCCCACCCCCCGGATTAGTGGGCTCTGCCAATCTAACTTGCAGCTTCACCCTTGGGTGGGAGAAGTGTGGAGTATCTGGTGGCCCAGTTTACCAGAGGGCCATCTGAGGATCACTCTATTGTGCTGGACTTGGGGTGCTGTCCATCGAATGGTAGAGACCGAAAAAAGGGGCTTCCTGCTGCAGCACCACATCTGCAGTACTTCAGACAGACACGAGAGGGAGCAAGAGAGGAGACCCCTGGATAAGAAACTAGTTGTAACTACAGGCAAAGTTCTCTAGTTAAAGTCTTAAAAGATTTCAGAGACCCTCAGAATCTATCACTGGGATCACTGATGGCCTTCCCATGTGAGAAATCATCTGCACAGACTACAAAAGGTGGCTTTTTTTGTCAAATGCATAGAACTGAGCAAAAGATCAGAAGGGGGCCTCTCTGGTGGCACAGGAGGTTGAGCGCCGCACTGTGAAGCTGTCCGCAGCCTAATGCAGCGTGGGTTCGATCCGGCTGGCTGGCGACAATCCCACATGGCAAAGCAGACCTCTCCTGTCTTGCCTGCTGCTCCCCTCAGCAGTGTATTTCATCAGTCTGCCTGTTCTGTTCCCCTCTCTGTCTCTGGTGAATCCGCTCAACCTCCCGCGCATCTGGCCTGTACCCAGTTCTTGTATAAGAATAAATATTAAAAAAAAAGAGATATCAGAAGGCACACAAAGACACATGTAGCCCAAAGTCACAAAACGATGCCAGAAGCCAACCCCAGTGAGTGCTGAATGCCCTGACAAGGAATTAAAAATTATTGTTTTTAAAAAGCTCAATGATCTAAGAGAATGCATAGGAAAAATTAAAAGTAACCAGGAAAATGATGCATGAAGAAAATAGCATATTAGCAGAAATTGTAAAAAAGAACCAAATTCTGGAGCGGACGAGTATGACAACCAAATTGAAACCACTACAGGGTTCAACAGCAGACTGGAGGCAGAAGAATCAACAAAGCGAAATACAGGTCATTTGGAATCCCTCAGTCACGGAAGAAAAATAGAGAAGTGACCCCGAAGTGCTAATGGGACATCAGCAATGGACCAAAATTGCATCATGGCCTTCCAGAAATGAAGTGAGAAAGGGACACACCAAGACTAATGGCACCAAACTACCTGAAATCTGAGGAAGGACATAGAACTCTAAATTCAAGAGTTAAGCAAACTTCTCCTAGACTGGACAGCTGATCACTGATTATGCTGTAACAACCTTCAGTTTTATTTTCCAGGTGAATATACCTGCTATGACTTTGTGCTACTTTTATTCAGAAGAGGATCGCACATTGTAAAGAATAAAACCTACAGATGATAGATATATGCCTTGCTAGGCTTGGGGACAGGAAGCTGAACAGAACAATCATTTCCTTTCAGCCCTAGTGAATTCCTGTGAGTTGTTACGATAAAGAATAATATCCAAAAGAGGATTTAAAATGATGGTCATGATGCAAATTGGTGATCTTGTCCTTTGCATCTTCTTACCAAAGAACCAAGAATGTCCTGAAACTACTAACTGTTTGAAACTTTGTACAGCTTGCTGTTTTATGTGGTATTTCAAGTCACCTGATATAAGAGTACCATTGAGTACTCTCTCAAACCTCACTTCTTCACCTTTAATATGGTCACAGGTCCCTGAGAATATAAAGGTATGGATCTTGGGCCTTCCTGGTGGCACAGCAGTTGAGCGCTGGGTTGAGAAGCTGCCTGTAGCCACTGCAGCGACAGTTTGATCCCTGGCCATCGGGCGAGGGTCCCACATGTCACGCAGACCTCTCCTGCCACCTGCTGCTCCCCTCAGCAGTGTATTTTGTCAGTCTGTCTGTTCTGCTCCCCGCTCTGGCTCTAGTGAATTCTCTCGCCCTCCCACGCTTCTGACTGTACCCACTACTTGTATAAATAAATAAACCTTAAAAAAAAAAAAAACTATGGATCCAGGCAGGGTGCTCACCGGGGGAGGGCAGGTAGTCAGCGTGAAAAGAAGCAAGAACTCAGGCCATTACACCACACCGAAGATAAGGACTAGTAAACGAAGAGGCGCTAGCACTTCCTATTCCTTCATGACTGAAATCCAGAAAGCATGTGTATCTTCTCATAGCAAAATCCTGAAGGGCAGCAAGAGAGCAGAGCAAAACATATCGGAGTACCCAGCAAGAGGCCTCTCACGGAGGTAATGGAGAACTGCCATTAGGAACTGCTTGACATTTATTGAATGTTCAATGTACTAAAAATGTTTATAATTTTGCTAACTACATGATGCTATATATTAATTTGTGTATTACAATTCAAAAGCAAGTCACATGTCTACAACTTTACACTAGTAAAATGTATACATTTTATGAATACATGGAAAAAACACACTTCCTTCAATGAATTTATTCTTTACAAAATACACAAATAAATAAAATGATTGATTTCTAAAATATTGGCATGTTGAAGCAGGCACCCCTATCACTGTCCTACCTTACTGGAATGCACTTATCTCTGGGCCGTTCATCTTCCAATTCTGGTGGCAAAGGGCAAATGGAGTTGCAATTAGGTTGGCTGTGACAGAGCTGCCAGAGACAGTCATTTCCCAACCAGGTTCATGGGCCACTAGGATCCAAGAAAGTGACAGAGACGAGGCTACTGGGTCTTGCATTCTGGCATGTCAGACCCAGAGGAGGTGAGCCAGGCACCCAGCTGAGGGGCCACATTCTCTGCTCCGGTGGTCTGTTCTTCTGAGGGAAGAAAGCAAAAACAGAAACAAATAATGTGAGGTCTGTCTGAAAAGTTTTTCTGCATTCCTAATACATAAAAAAATAGATTACCCATGTTTTCTTCTTATAAATTTGTAATTTTATTTTAAACTTTTCAGTTATTCTCCACCTAGCATTTCAATTTATGTAAGGAGTGAATTAAGCTTCTTTCTATTTATTTTGTTAGTAGGTCTATCATAAGCCAGAATGCTGAACCCTCATGCATTAAAACAACTCATTCCCTCTTCCCTTCCTAATTTGAAAAAACTTGTTCACCTAATACATACATACATATAGGAACTTGTGTTTATCTCCTGTCTCCCCATACTATTTTATTGATTGTGCTATAAATTCACAATGTGATATGAAATGCTTTAATCAAGATTTAGTTACATATATGATGTTGAAATGCAAACCTCTATTAAGTATTCTTTTATAAATTTATGTACCTCCATTGTTTCAAGTTTTTATTTTAGTAATTTTTATGACATGCTGTCAATTCTGATACTATCACAACTCAAGGTTGTCTAGATTGAACTATATATAAATTTTCTTTTATATATCACATATAGGGGGTGATGTATTTAATCTTCTCTCTGCATTTTACATACTGCTGTCCATTGGTGAAAACACTTTGTCTTCTTCATAGCACTGCACTTGAACTAGAACTATTTTTATTTATCATGTATAATATACTCTTTCCAACCTCCAGGTTGTTTGAACCAAATCAATTAAACCAGGAAATCTTCGTGTATTTCTTTCCTGCCCTTTTAATGAGTATTTTAATGTATTTTATTATTGCAGTCTGTATTTATTTGTTTTTCTTTTGCATCATTAAAAATTACAATTTAAGTTGGCCAGGTTAATTTATAAAAATTTGTAAGATTACATCAGACAAGTTTCCTTGCTTCACTCCAGAGATGGATATCCATTAACCAAAAGGACATTACTCTCAGAGAGACATGTGACTTGGGTGAAACTGAAACACCACCCCTATATCAGAGACCAGCACAGACTGCACCAGGAGAGTCAAGAAGGACAGATACTTCATTGAGCAGTAAGTGGATGGGTAGAAATGCCTGGAAGCTGTGGTCCAGCATGGCAGTCACACAATACAGTTCTGTAAACCAGTTAGGATCGCCACAGAGGGAGAGATAAACTGTGGCAGAAAATAACCTTGACTAAGGACTAGTATATGTGGAGAATATGTGTTGCTTCACACAAGGCAAGATGCTATCCAGGAAAAATTAAAAAAAAAAATGATGGTACACTGGATTGTACTTTTCCGCCTCCAACTTTCAGGAGAAGTCCTGACTCCAAAAGTGCACTGACAATGCACACCACACTTCAAAGTCTCTGTTCTGGAGCTCCAGAGAGGAGGGATATCAGTTGTGCCATAGACACAAACTAGTCCCCCACCCCTGAACAGCAATTTTGTGCCAGTGACTGGAACCCTTTAAGACCCTAACCCATCCTATGATTTAGCAACTTCAGAAAAAAAAAGGTTTCAACATACTCAAGTTGGCAAAGACCAATTTTTAAAATATAAAACCACAGTACCAACTGCTAGAAAATTAGATGTAGTTCAACTCTTGAAATTACTGCTATAGAATTTTTTAGAAAGAGAAATCTAAAGCCACAAAAAGGGGAGACAATATTTGTGGTACATAGCACCTTGAGAAAGTATGATGTTACATAAAGAGAGGAAAGCTTTTTCTTTCTGGCTTATTTCGCTGAGCATGATCCCTTCCAGCACCATCCATGTTGCTGCAAATTGCATGTGTTTATCTTTTTGAATGCTGACTAATATTCCATGGTATATATGTACCACATCTTCTTGATCCAGTCATCTATTTTTGGGCATTTGGGTTGTTTCCAAAGCTTAGCTATTGTAAACAGTGCTGCTATAAACATAGGAGTGCAGGTGCCCTTTGGAATTGATGTTTCTGTGTCCTTTGGGTAAATACCTAGGAGTGGAATTGCTGGATCATATGGAAGCTCTATGCTTAGTAGGTCCAGAAATCTCCACACAGCTCTCCGTAGTGGTTGGACCAGTTTGCACTCCCACCAGCAGTGCAGAAGAGTTCCTTTTTCTCCACACCCTCGCCAACATTTGTTGTTGCTAATTTTTTTAATATGTGCCATTCATAGCAGGAATCTAGAAAACTTAAATAAGGGACCAGGAAAATTAATAACTATAAGAAAGTGAAAATCAAAATCAACAAAAATCTATGAACCAGAGACACTTTTGGGGGAGTGGGTGGCGGGAGGGGAGGGATTGGGGTCAAAATGGGGGTGTTGAAATTGTATGGGGAATATAAAAAAAAAAGAGAGGAAAGCTTCTTTAACAAATGATGCTGGGAAAAATGAAAAGTCACACTCAAAAGATGTTAATTGTGTGTATATATGTACAAACATATATATGTTTGTGTGTATGTATATAAACATATATATATATGGTTTCAGGCATAATGATCACTGTGTGTATATATAAAAACACACACACATATATAAAAATATATATAAACATATAAATATAAATATATATTATATATATATATGTTTATTCCAATTGCTGTAGGGGTCAAATCACCAAAAATATCTTTATAGTTGAAGCCATGGAACATATCTCCAGTATTTTCTTCTGTATATTCTATTGTTTCAGGTATTTTATTTAAGTCATTAGTCTAATTGAGGTTTTACTTTTGTATGTACAGAGCTAGTGAGTGATCCAATGTTATTATTTTATATATGACTTTAAAATTTTCTCAGCATGTTTTATTAAAAAGATTGTCCTATCCCTACTGCATGGCCATAGCTACTTTATCGTAGATTAGGCACTGTGATATATGTGCATTTTCTATTTTTTATTGCTCTATATTTCTATTTTTAAGCAATACCAGGTCATTCTAATACTGTCACTTTATAGAAAAGATTGAAATCAGGTAGTATGAGCCCTCTATTTCTCGCCATCTTTTTCCAGATCACGTTTGCTACATCAGGCTTATTATCTTTCCATATAAATTTCAATTTTTTTGCTCCTTTTTTTGAGAAATATTGCTGGTAATTTGATGGGGATTGAATTAAGTTTATATATCATATGAAGAAGGACAGCCATTTTGATGGTATTAATGCTCTTCATTACATAAGTGTGGGCTACCCTTTCATCTCCTTGCACCACCATCTTGTAGTTTTCCTTTTCTAGGTTAAGTTCTTCAGTTAATTTTGTGGTATTTAATTCTTTTTGAAGCAATTATAAAAGGAGCTATTTTCTAAATAGCTTTTTTTTTTCTTGTTTGCTTTCTCCACATAAAATGTCTGTGAATTTTGTATGTTGCATTTGTAACCTGTCACATTGCTCTATTATCTGTTGATACTAATTTATTTTTCTAATCTTTGTTTTCATATATCATATATTGTCTGTTGATAGCAATGGTTGCACTTATTCTTTGCTTACTTGGATTCACTTTATTTCCTATTTCATCTGATAGCTATGTTAAAAAAAAAAACTGTTAACAATGGGCAACCTGGTCTTGTTTCAGAACTTAAGGGGAAAACTTTCAGTTTTATATCATTTTTCATCATTAAATTTTATATGGGCTATTTGTGACATGTCCTTTAATTTACTGAAGTAGGGCCTCCCCTGGTGGTGCAGTGGTTGAGCGCTGGGCTGCGAAGCTTCCCTCAGGCTCTGCAGCGCCAGTTTGATTCCTGGCCACCAGCGAGGGTCCCACATGGTGTACAGACCTCTCCTGCCACCCACTGCTCCCCTCAGCATGTACTTCATAATTTTGCCTGTTCTGCTCTCTGCTCTCATCCTCCCATGCTTCTGACTGTACCCAGTGCTTATATAAACAAACAAACAAATAAATAAATAGTTAAACAAATAAATAAATCTTAAAAATATAAAAAATAAAAAAATTACTGAAGTAGATTCCTTCTATTCCATTTCAGTTTAGATTTTTTTAAATAGTAAATGGGTGTAGGGGCCTCCCTGGTGGCAAAATTGGTTAAGTGTTAGCACTATGAAGCTATCCACAGCCACTGAAGCATGAGTTCAATCCCCAGCCAGGGAGACGACCCACATGGCACAGCAGACCTCTCCTGTCTCACCTAATGCTCCCCTCAGCAGTGTATTTTAGTAGATCTGCCTGTTCTTCACTATGTCTCTGGTGACACTCTGTCTCACCTGATGCTCACCTCAACAGTGTATTTTAGTAGATCTACCTGTTCCTCGCTCTGTCTCTGGTAAATCCTCTCACACCTGCACCTCTGGCTTGTACCCCAGTTCTTGTATGCATTAATAAATAAATACTAAAAAAATGGTTGTTGAAATCTATACATAATTTCAACACATTTACTGATATTATCATATGATCTTTATCCTTAAGTATGTTGATATGATGCATTAGAGGAATTGATTTATGTATATTAAGCTATTCTTATATCCCTGGGATAAATCCCACTTGATCATGGTGTATAACCCTTTTGATATACTGTTGACTTACATTTGTTGGTATTTTGTTAAATATTTTGTGTTCCCCCACTAGGGTACAATACTAAAAGACAATAACAAAAGCAACAATAATAGTTACAAACCAATAATTTAAATTTATTTGCTAGTTCACCTTCAGGAACAATAAATTTCTGGAATAGCTAAGTCATGTAAATGCAGTGTCCAAGAGTAATCATATTAATGTAGGCAGTAACTTTGTAGTTGTAGATCAGGAGCACTGGGATCCTGAAATCTTTTTACTATGTCAACA
This sequence comes from Talpa europaea, assembly GCF_964194135.1. NCBI lineage: Eukaryota > Metazoa > Chordata > Mammalia > Eulipotyphla > Talpidae > Talpa > Talpa europaea. Next base: position 4,592,891 of record NC_140075.1, on the reverse strand, counting down.
AATATTTTTCTTTTCCAATTGCATGTATATGTGAGGCCAGGTTGTCTTCATTTATTCTAACTAAAATAAAATATTATAAGCTATTAAATCAGTTAGTACTATTACTAATCCAGGAATTAAAATTTGCAAAAATGATAATGTTGCTCTTCTCTATATGTTTTTGCTTTTATCAAGAACTATTTGCAATATAATTTGATTTGTTGAGACTTCTGTGTCAAAGTCAAAAGACTTTATTACCTCCAGCAAAACTGTTGTAGAAATAAATTCTAGCCTTTTACCCAGGCAGAGGAAAAATAAGCCTTACTTCAGGAATGGTGAAGTCAGGAGAAGCTTTATTACTCATGCATGAGTTCCCAAACCTGGGTAGCCCCCTAAGGCCTGAGCACCAGTTTAAAGACCAAGGGTTCCTTTTATACACAACTGTGTCCATATCTGTTACATTGATAACATCATTTTTCAGCAGACACAACCATTTGCAGCAAAGTCCCCGGACAAGGGGGGGCAAGGAAATGAGGAAAAGATGCAGGCATTTGGGGATGGCCTTGGAGAGAAAGACCAGCTTGGCTGGCTGCCCGACCTTGTAGATAAGAGTGCTGAGGACCTGGCCATGAATCTTGAAAGGGAAGGAGCTGTAAGTAAAGCAAACTTGTTGATTATGCCTGCATTGGAATGTTCATTGTACCTGGCCTGGACGTTTTACTAGAATCTTTATTATATTCATTCGCTCAATAATATATTTCCTCATCAAAACCAATAGCCAAGGGCCTCCCCTGGTGGTGCAGTGGTTGAGTGCTGGGCTGTGAAGCTGCCTGCACAGTCTCTGCAGTGCTGGTTCGATCCTCGGCCACCAGCGAGGGTTCCACATGACACAACAGATCTCTCCTGCCGCGCTGCTGCTCCCCTCAGCAGTATTCGTCAGTCTGCCTGTTCTGTTCCCTGCTCTGGCTCTGGTGAATTCTCTCACCCTCCCGCACTTCTGACTGTACCCAGTGCTTGTATAAATAAATACATAAATAAATAAACAAAAAACACAAAAACCAATAGCCAAAGGGTCAGTTTCCACCCTAAGTACCCATTCTCCAGAATGGCATGGGTGTGCATAGACAGATGCCCATGCATGCAATGGGTTACATGGTAGGAGAGGAAGACTGATCTTGGGGGACTGCCATTTAGAGCCATCAGTAAGTTAAATCTATTCTTTATCCTACAGGGAGAACTTACATTGCCTCTCAAGGTTTTTAACTGTTTAACACAAACATGGGGAAACCAGATAAGCTGTCAGAATCTTGCATTTTTGTCTTGCACAGCAAGATGCCTAGGAGCATGAGACACAGGGAAGTATCTCTTTAAAAATTTGTTTTTGATAAAACTCTATTCAAGTCAATAGACACTATTAAAGATAAATTATTGCTATTTTTAAAAGAATTAAATAATATTTAAACTTTTCCTTGGTTTTGTAACCAGTGGCTGAAACTAAAGACCCTTTAATAGGTTTTACCCCCTGTAGGGGTTGCTGGTGAGCATGGATAGCCCAGGGAAAATGTTAACAAAGTATCAGTGGTGGTAGAGATTCTGAGAAGAAATACAAGGGACTGCAGAGGCAGTCCCCAGCATTCAGTGTCCAGGATTCATTGCTTGGGATTCAGCTTTTGGGATTTCAACATGTTCAGATCTTTAGCCATTCTGAGGTTCTGACTCCACCATGCATCTTCTAGAAAGCTGTTGCGGAACTCTGGAAGACATGGAGAGGCTTTCAGCAGCCAAACTTAGAGAGGAAACGTTCTGGAGGCTTTGCAAGTAAGCCTAGCAACTGAAACAGTTCCCAGTTTTGCTGCTGTTACATCCTGGCAAGGAAGGTGAAGACCTGGAGCAAGGCGCCTTGCTGAACTACATGACTGTGGCAGTCAGTCGGCCTTCTGTTTGGCCACTTCAGTTGCTCTTTCGAGTGTTGTTTACCTGACACTGTGTCTTCTGCTGTCTTTCTGAGTTGGACTGGAGCTTATAGACTGGCTGTCATGTGCTCCAGGCCTAAGTGGTGGGAAGATTCCATCTAGGGAGACTTTGTGGACTTTTTGTCACCAGAGACAGAGTGAAAAACAGAACAGACAGATCTGCTGAAATACACTACTGAGGGGAGCATCGGGCAAGACAGCAGAGGTCTGATACACCATGTGGGTACCTGCCTGGCTGGGGATTTAACTCGTGCTGAAGTGACTGTGGATAGCTTCATAGTGCTGCCCCCCTCAGCAGATGCCATCAAGGGAGACTTTAAAGGATTTTAAAACACTGGACACTGTTTCGACTGAGGTAAACCACTATTTTTGGCCCCAGTCACTGTTTTTCCCTGGTTTGTTATTGTTGTTCTCTGAAACTAAGAATCTTATAGTTTTGCTTGCTGATATAAAAACACAGATGGAGACCAATAAACAATTTGGATAGTGTCCTTGGCTAGATTTAGTGCCCTCTGCTGCCCTGTATAAGTTTTAACTTATAACTGGTAAATCTCAAGAGCTCTCACCCATCTAATGCACTCTTTAAGGTCACCAGTAGTTTTTAAGACTATGGTGAAGTCCTGAAACCAAATGTTTGAAAGTTACTGCTTAGATAGTTTTACTTCTCACAATTACAGCTTTCTCCATTGTTTCTCTTAATCTCAGTCCTAAGGAGAGTTTGTTTACTGGGGCAAAGGATTTATGCTTTGCATTCTCTGAAATAAACTCTTTTAAATATCCTCTTGATCCCTTACCATTCTTTGCTGGTCTCCAGTGCACCTCTTGTTCAAGAGAAGGTTAGCAGAACTAGGTGACTACTGAATCTTATAACTCTGAGAGAGTTGAGGCATTCCACCCAAGGACCTGGACCTCAAGTTTTGCAGAGGGGCTTTTTGCCTTTCCATTCTTCACTATTGGATGTCAGAATGGTAAGAGTCAGTTTTGAACCTTGGTGGAATGTGATATATGCTGCTCATTAACCTTCACTTCTTTTTTTAAATTAGGCATCCTCCAAACTAGTTTGTTTTTTCTTTTAGAATTTCTTTGTTCTTCTTTATATTTATTCAATAACTCTTCTTTTCCCTCAAGTGTGTGTCCAACAAGAATATTTGGACTTTTCATATATATATATATATATGTGAATTATATATATATATAATAGATATACATATATATAATATATTATAGATACATGTAGATATAGATATATTTATTTTTATATAGTTGTATATATGTCACATGACTCCTGTAGTTTGTTCATATTTTGACAACGCAGGATCTATGGATTGTATTTGCATCTTTCTATAACTGCATTTCCCTAGGACAAGGCACTCCATAGTCTTATTGCAAAGCTCTTTTGTGATTCCTTAATATACCTAGAATAATATCACACTGAAATATTTTATAATATCTTATAATAGATGACACCTATACAGGAGGTTTACTTTCTAACTTGCATATTTCTATAATAATTTTAGTAATGAGTGGGTATAGTTTTTTAAAAAAACAAAAAAAAATAATAATAGAGAAAAATAGAATTTTAAATATAGTAACCATTTGGTAGCACAGACTGTAAAGCCAATATTTTCATACAAATTCAAATGGAATAGAGACCATTGGATAGTAGGTATCTTAGAGTTATATCTTACTCATCTTTCAGTTCTGATCATCTAATAAAGTATGTGAATATGCCATAAAATTTGGTCTTGTGTTGTCTTTATCTCTATGCTATTGGGATATTTTTGGCATCTTAAAATACATTAAGTTGCATTCCAATTTAATGTATATTTTTAATGGAGAAACATGGACATAAATTCTTTTGTAATTTTTAAAATATTTTTTATTTATACATATAAGAACTGGGGTGCAGGCCAGAGTTGTAGGGGGATGAGAGGATTCATCAGAGACAGAGTGGGGAACAGAACAGGCAGATCAATGGAAAAACACTGCTGAGAGTGCCAGCAGGCGCATCAGGAGAGGTCTGCTGCACCATGTGAGTAGCTGCCTGGCCAGGGATTGAACTCATGCTGCAGATAGCCCCATAGGCCATGTCTCAACCCCTTGCACCACCAGAGAGGCCCTTCATGGGTTAGTCTTGATAGACAATATAGATCTAGAAATTTGTCCATGTCTTCAAGGTCATTTACTTGATTAGCATATACTTAGTAGTCCATAATATTCTCTTAATAGCTACTTTGTATTTCTGTGTTATGGTGATTTCTCTTTTTTTATTTCTGATTCTGTGTATTAGTATTTCCTCTCTTAATTATTTAGCCTAGCTAGATTTTTCTATTTTGTTTTTCTTCTCAAGAAAAAAGTCAGCTTCATTGACATTTTGGATAGTCTTTTGATTTCTAATTTTCTTATTTCTGCTCTTGCTCATAATATGTCCTACTTTCCATTAATTCTGGATTTTTAAAAAAGATTTATTTATTTATTTATACAAGGACTGGGTACAGTCACAAGCGTGAGCGGGTGAGAGAATTCACCAGAGCCAGAGCGAGAAGCAGAACAGGCAGACTGACGAAATACACTGCTGAGGGGAGCAGCAGGCATGGCAGGAGAGGTCTGGGCACCATGTGGGACTCTCGCCGGAGGCTGGGGATGGAACCGGAGCTGCAGAGGCTGCGGGCAGCTTTGAAGCCCAGCACTCTACTGCTGTGCCACCAGGGGAGGCCCAATTCTGGATCTTTTTTGATCCTCTTTTGCAAATTTCTTTAGGATTATAATTAGATTTTTTTTTAAAGATTTATTTATTTATCTGTACAAGCATTGGGTACAGTCAGAAGCACGGGAAGGTGAGAGACTTCACCAGAGCCAGAGCTGGGAACAGAACAGGCAGACTGACGACATACACTGCTGAGGGGAGCAGAGGGCACGGCAGGAGAGAACCCTTGCTGAAGGCCAGGAATTTAACTGGCGCTGCAGAGGCTGTGGGCAGCTTCACAGCCCTGTGCTCAACCACTGTGCCACCAGGGGAGGCCCAGCATTAGATTTTTTTTATTTCAGATTTTTCTTGCTTCTTAATGTGTGCCTGTATTGCAAATTTCTTCCATCTAAGATTTTGGTAGCTTGAATCCACATTTTCATTTACTTTAAGGCATTATTTGAAATCTGCTTTAATTTCCTCTTTAATCCACCAACAGTTATTTGGCAGCATAATTTTTAGACTCTATGTATTCATAATTTTACTTGTTTTATTTTATTATAGGTGATTAATACTATAATCACTATCTATAATGTGAGATAAAAACCCACAAACCATATGGACAGCACTGTGAAGCTGTCTGCAGCCTCTGCAGCGCCAGTTCGATCCTGGTCGGCTGGTGAGAATCCCACATTTTGCAGCAGAACTCTCCTGTCTCGACTGCTGGTCCCCTCAGCACCGTATTTCAGTAGATCTGCATGTTCTGCTTCCTACTCTGTCTATGGTGAACCCTTTCACCCTCCCGCTCATCTGGCCTGTACCCTGGTTCTTGTACAAATAAAAATATATCTTAAAAAAAAAGAAAATACATAGTATTGGCTTTATCATTGTAGTTTTATTGACTAATGTCCCAAAATATGGTATGTTCTTTTAACCATTCTATATGTACTTGAAAAAAGACGTGGGGGTTGTGATTTTGGAGTGGAATGTTCTGTATATTTCAGTTAGACTTATTTGGTCTGGTTTGTAATATAAGGCTCTTGTTTATTTATCTATTCCTTATCTTGCTGACAAGTCCATTGCTTTAGGTGGGTATTAAAATCCTCATGTATTTTTATGTTACTATCAATCTCTCTATTTACATCAGCCATTGTCTTATTTCTGTGCTCCATTATTCAGTCCACATATGAATGTTATTTCACCATGTTGTACTAAGTCTTTAATCATAACATACTGGCAGTCTCTATCTCTTATTCCTTTTTTTTAACTGGAAGTTTATTTATCTAAGTATTGCTGTTCCGGAATTTTCTTTTTTTTGGTTGCCGTATGCATATACAAATCTATTCCAGCTTTTAACTCCAAGTCTATGTGTGTCTCTATTGTTAGGGTGAATTCCCTGTAAACAAGAAAAGGCTGGATTTTATTTTGAAATCCACTCAACTATTCTACACCTTTTGATTAGTGAATTTAGGCCATCTACATTTTAGGTGATTAATGAAGCATAATAGTTCATTTTTTTTTTGGTGGGGGGAGGAGAGTTGTCTTAATATTTTTGCGTTTGAAGTTTTCTTTTAATGTTTTATTTAGATTCAATTTCCATTGGCCTTTGTTTTACTTTTATTTATTTATTTATTTATTTTTAAAGGTTTATCCATTTATACAAGATTACAGGCCACAGGCTTTGGAGGGTGAGAGGATTCACCAGAGACAGAGTGGGGAGCAGAACAGGCAGCCTGACTGAAAGCCACTGCTGAGGAGAGGAGAGGGTGAGACAGTAGAGGCCTGCCTCGCTATTTGGGTTGCTCCCTGGGTGGTGGGGGATCGAATTTGTATTGAAGTGGCTACAGATATCTTCACAGTGCTGTGCTTAACCGCCTGCACCACCAGGGGGACCCTGTTTTACTTTCATTAATTTTGTTTTACTTTTTAAAATTTTACTTTTATTTCTTAGTTTTACTTTTATTTACTTTCATTAATTTTGCTAATTATATGACGGGCTATTTATGTAATCCACTGGACAATTTGATCTCTGACTCACTCGAAGGGCCACATTGTTACTCTCCACTTGCTCCATATTAAATGATTGTGGTGCCCCCTCTATTTTTTGTTGTACTGTTGCTTTATAACAACCTCTTTAGGACTTATTCAGTTTTGGCTTGGTGTTAATATATATAATTTTTTGGCTTGCAGTGAAATGCCTTGCTATTCCTTCTGTATTGAATGTTAATCTTGAATGGAAAAATATTCTGTAACAGAAATCTTTTTCTTTAAGTACTTTAAGTGTCTCTTGCCAATCATCTTGTGCTTGAAGTGTTTTTACTGAAAAATCTGCTGACAGTGTGGTTGGTGTTCCCATAGGAGTAATTTTCTCTCTTGAGGTTTTCTCTTTTTGATTTTTTTTTTTTTTTAATATTCTGTCTATGTCGTTGATTTTATTAGTATGTATTTTAGTGTGTGTCTGGTATTATTTTGTTTGGATATTTGGGTCTTTTTGAGCCTGACATCTGGTTAGTTTCCCAGATTGAGATGGTTTTCAGCAATTATTTCTATAAGTAAAATGTCTGTGCTTTGTTTTTTTTTTTTTTTTTCCTCTTCTCTTTCTAGTACCCACATGGTATGGATGTTATTTTTCTTTGGGTTATTCCAAAGTTCTCCTTTATACATTAATATTCTCTATATTGTTCTATTTGTCTGTTCTTTAACATTGTTTTTAAACTCTTTATTTCTCTCTATTGCTTTCATTTTTACACTCTTGAAGTCCTGAAATATAATTTAAATTCAGTTATGTTATTCTTTAGTTCTGTAATTTAAAACTGTTAACAGCCTTATACTTGACATATCTTTATTTTGTTGTTATTTCCTATCTGTCATTGGTGTTTTTTTTTTTTTCATAAGCATTGTCATTTCTAGTCACTCGTGTTCCACATTTCTTCTGGATTGAGACTCTTCTCTGGAATTTTTAGCTGATGCATTTGTGGTGTGTACCTCTTTCTCTTCATTTTTAGTTGATGCAGTGTAATAGGGATAAACTATCAGATTATTGGCTTTACACCTGGTGGAGTAATCAAAGAGCTAGTACTAATAAAGTTAGTAGGTAAAAATGGACCAAGACAATATGGCTCCAAAGGATTATCTCTTGGAAGCATCAGGGTTTCAAGTTCCCAGATGTCTATGTGTACAAAAGTTGTTTGGGGAGGGATCTGCAGTGACCCCATCCTCTGTGCAGACTCCTAGGACTTACTGCAATAGTCTTATTTCAGCTTCCAGTGCTAGACTATTTTTGAGTTTTAGATCCAGCACTGGGCAGGATTATATTTGATATGAGGTCACAGCTGGGAATTGTGCTCTTGTACAACACAGGACATTATACTCCTGGTATAAGGAGTATATAGTATAACAGATACTGAAACTCAAGTTTGTGTGAGTTTTCATCTACTTTTTGGTTGTAGCCCATGTGTTTGTAAGGTGTTGGCTGGTGTTTTGAATATCCCATCCTCAAACTCAAAAAGTACTTTCTTCTATGAGGACCACAGGCAATTCACTGTTTTTTACCATTGGTTTTGGCTCTAGCCATTTTCGATTAAGAGGCTTGAGCTTAAGCCAGTTACTGTCACACTGCACATCTGCTCCTGCAGCTTTACAGCAGTTTTGCCCCGGTTGCCAACATTCCCATTCCCTATCCAGTGTAATGCCAGTTTTCAAAAGTCCCCAGTGTTGGTGAGTGCCTCTAAATTGGCAACTGTATGGAGGTCAGCACAGTAATCGTCCCTCTCTCTTGTGGGTTTTACTACCATGGTTTCAATATAAACCCCATTCATTTAAAGTTTTCCTATCCTTGTCCCTGGACCATTGTCCATGGCATGTCCTAGGATCATCTGTATTTCCATTGGCATTTTTGGATGTTTTGGTACAATCTTATTGTGAATATCTGAAGGAGGTGGCTCTGGCATCTTGCTGTACTCTCCATATCATTTCCTTTTTTTTTAAGATTTATTTATTTATGCATACAAGAACTGGTACAGGCCAGAGGTGTGGGGGGTGAGAGGATTCACCAGAGAGAGTGGGGAGCAGAACCAGGCAGATCTACTGAAATACACTGCCGAGGGTTGTTCCCTGGCTGAGGATGGAATTTGTGCTACAGTGGCTGCCAGTAGCTTGATAGTGCTGGCTTTAACCCCTGTGCCACCATGGAGGCCTCCATATCATTTCTTTACAAAGAGAGGATAAGTATCTAAATTATTAAAACAAAAATGGTGCTGTCATCCCCCATTTCCTGCAATCTGAGTGTTTCCAACACTAAGTCCATGTTCTCTATTTCTATCTTATGTTTATACTTTGTTCTTGGTCTGTCTTCAGTTCACCATAAAATTTCAGATATAGCACATTATAACTCCTCATGGAATGTTGTTAAATCCCATTCTGAGAATGTCATCACCAAAGTAGCAACAGGCTATTTCTTACTTAACTCATAAGAATGTTAACTAACAATTATGTGGGAATGAGTCATCACTTCAAAAATCAGACAGGGTTATAGTGAGTTTAAAGGAGTCCCTGACCTCGACAGCTAACACAAATTTCATTAAAATGAATGGAAAGGAAACCCACTAATTAGTGTAACAAAAGGTAGCAGTAGCAGGGAGAGTTACAATCAGAGGCAGTGAGCTGGGGTGGGGTGGTGACTGGAACAACAGAATTATCAACCCAACCAAAGGAATTGGGGGTAAAGAGGAGAGGCAGTATGGAGTCACATGCCATTGTCCCGGGTGATACCCAAAGTAGAGCTAAGATGTTCCACTCTGGCTGTAAGGCATTAAGGACAAAGTTTCTAAATTACAAACCTCCTCCCTTTGGGACTTGTTCCAGTACCATGAAGTTTTCCAACAGAGGAGAGCTAGTCTCAGATCTGGAATCCCAAAGACAAAGGATAATGGTGGGGGCATGCACGTGGAACAGACTTCCCAAAAAAGGTGCTGGCCCTCTCTGCACCCCTTCTCCATCCCACTGACACAGCAACAACCCTTCTATCATCCTTTTTTGATACCTATAACAGCCAGCAGTTACCAAAATAAAGGAATGAATAATTCATAGCAATATCTGCTGTAAAAGCAAAAAGATAAACTGCTCAGTTATAAGTTGCTGACCCAGATTTTTTTAAAAAAAGCCAGGGATTATTTAAAATAGTGAGATTGGGTGAAAGAGAAATATAATAATAGGTAACTTGAAATCTCAGGTAAAATGACATCAAAAGTAGACAACAATAACTCTCCAGAAACCAAATTCAAATACATAGAAGATTATGACTCCCTGTCAGATAAAACACTTAAAATCACTATTATGAAGAAACTCAAACAGATGCAGAACTCAGAAAAACAACAATGAGCTTATGATTAAATTTAGTGAGTGAGCAAATGTTGAAGTTTTAATTAAGAAATTAACACATTTAGGTTGTGAAGAACTCAACAAACAAAATCAAACATACTATGGAAATATATAGACATAGAATAAAACTAGTGGAGGAATAAATAAGTGTATTCAATGACAGATATCTAGAAATGATGCATATCTAAAGCAGAAAACAAGATGTGTAAAGAATGAAGAAACACTATTTCCAACTCCAGAAAGGCAGGCAACATAAGGATGATGGTTTTCCCAGAAGTTGAAGAGAAGAAAGGAAAAGAAAGATCATTTGCATAAATAATAGCTGTAAACTTCCCGAACCTGGTTAGGGAACTGAATTTACAAGTCCCTGTGGCTAATAGAGCACTTGATTATCTAAATGCAAAGACTAACACATGGTAGCAAAACTATCAAGAATTCAAGATAAAGAAAGAATATATTACAGGTGGCTCGGGAGAGAAAACAGGTAATTAATAAATATAGTCCCATCAGGCTTCTGTCAGAATTCTCAGCAAAATCTCTACAGGCAAAGTAAAAGTAACAACATATGCAAAGATGAAAACTGCCATCCAAGAATTCTCTATTCCACAAAACTCTCTTTTACATATGAGGAAGAAATAATGTCTCTTCAGACAAACAAAAGATGAATGTGTTCAACATCACTAGATCTTGTTTACTGGAGATATTGAAAGGAGGTCTTCTATCTAAATGCAAGAAGAAAAAATTATATATAAATTTATATATAAATTGACAGGAAGACAAAAATATCAAAATAAAGAAATCAGTCACTAACCATCATTTATCCAACAAGCCTTAACTTTATTTTTTAATTTTTTAAAGATGTATTTATTTATGCATACAAGAACATAATACAGGTACAGGTCAGAGGTGTGGAGGCTGAGAGAGAGGATTCACCAGAGACAGAGTGGGGAACAGAACAGGCAGATTGACTGAAATACACTGCTGAGGGGAGTAGCAGGGGAGTCAGGAGAGGTCTGCTGTGCCATGTGGGCCACCTCCACAGCCAGGGATCGAACTCTTGCTGCAGTGGCTGTGTATAGCTTCATAGTGCTGTGTCTTAACCCCTCGTACCACCAGGGAGACCCCAAGCCTTAACTTTAAAGAGATGGTCTCACTCATAGCAGGAATCTAGAAAACTTAAATAAGGGACCAGGAAAATGAATAACTATAAGAAAGTGAAAATCAAAATCAACAAAAAACTATGAACCAGAGACACTCTATGAGGGGTAGGGGGCGGGAGGGGAGGGATTGGGGTCAAAATAAGGGGGTTGCAATTGTATGGGGAATATAAAAATAAAATTTATTATTAAAAAATCTTAATAAAGGAGGTAAAAGGCTCACACAATGAAAATGATAAGACATTGTTAAAAGAAATATAAAAGGTACACCTAAATATTTGTAAATCTTTCTTCACTCACTTTGGGTATCAACAAGGAAAGAACAGTTTCTTCAATAAACGGTGTTAGAAAAACTAAAAGAAAAAGAAAAATAAATAAATTTAATTATAAAAAAAATATATTGTTTACTGAGCAAATTTGTGGCAGGTCTTCTTCTCTGCACTAAATTCTATAGTCTTATGAATAAGTAGCAGTAAACAGAGTGAATTGTTTCAAAATGAAGTCAATGACCATTCATGTGCTGTTCCATTAAGACTATGAATCACTGAGCTAACTAGTCTGATGAAAAACTAATTTTTGATGTTTCCAGTCATAGAAGTAAAGTTCCTACATACCTGGATATCTTAACATATGTTCAAGTATTTAATTTATATTTACAAGTCCTGCTCATATTGACATAAATATAACTCTCCTGGGAAAATAGTAAGTTGATTTAGTAAGACAAACGTAAATGTTTTTTTTCTAAATTAAAATTAAATTACACTGTATTTTTAACACAGGCAGAGTCTGTCTTATAGGTCCATCTGCATACCAGCTACACATAATAAGAGAAGATATATGTAAAAGTCTCAATGCAAAATTATATTTCATTAGTTAGCAAAAATCAAAAAATGTATGTATGTATGTATGTATGTATGCATGCATGCATATATGTGTATATCTATATAGATATATATCTTGACATCACAGAAATTATATCTGAAGTAAATTGATAAGGAATGGTATAAAAATTTAATAAATATACTAAAAATATAAACCAAATATTTTAAAATCTCCATGGCAATATAAAACAAAAAAATTGATGCTGTTTAGAATTTTCTATAAGGCATTTTCACCTTCTAGATTTATATAAAGTGGCTTGTTTTAGTGTATCTTTAAATATTATGTATTCTAATGAATGAAACTTTGAATAGTATTAAAGTAGAACATCTTCCCATTCTCCACAGCTTGCCACAAGGGCTGCCTGAATATCCACGATGACTTGGCAGGTACCCACTGACCACAAGTTCAGATTTATGAGAAGGCAACAAGCCAGCTCTGTTTGTTTGTCTTTAGTTCAGCAGTCTGTTCCTGTGGTGATTTCCACATGGCGTACATGCAAAAAGGTCACAATCTTATCTTGGCCCAGGGATTTGGACTCTTATTTACTTTTTAGAATATACAAATCCATGGTCTTTGGAAGAATATGACACATAATATTTTTGGGAAAAATGTAGCCCTACAGTAAACTTTTACTGTAAGACAAAGGCATTAACCATTGTGGAGAATATGTACTATAGTCATCAGTGGTTAATCAAAAAGACACCATACTTTAAAAATAGTTTAAAGTATAGAGACACAAAAGAGATTATAGGCAAACAGAACTAATTACATTACCAGAAAGATGAAAATTATGTGTGTATAGCTATATAGGTAGATGGATATGCAAATCTCAGATTTACATAATAGATAATCACATAAATGCATACTATATATGTAAGTCATGGCTTTATCTTATGTTAAAATTTAAATGCATGCAATATAAAGAACAGGGCCTATGGTAGATGACTTGAGATGGAAAGCTCATCCATAGAATCTGAACCATCTGTCAGTCGTTCAGTATCTCTGGGTTGCCAGTTGTATTTGGATCTTGCCAAGAAGCCAGATGCTATCATGGCTTTCCATCATATAGTAAATGCTCTCCAAAGAATGAAAAAAGCAAAACTGCAAGAATAATGTTATCTTTTCTATGTATTTTAAGTATTTTTGTTTCTGGTCTTATTCTTATATAAGTGAAAATAAATACTTGACTAAATAATACCTTTATAAATTACCTAGACATTGCTAATTTTTTTTTTTTTTTTTTTTTATAGAGGCATGCTTTATTTGTTTGCTGGTTTGTTTGTTTGTTTTGTTTATACATGCACTGGGTACAGTCAGAAGCGTGGGAGGGTGAGAGAATTCACCAGAGCCAGAGCGGGGAGCAGAGCAGACAGAAGGACCGAAGTACACTGCTGAGGGGAGCAGCGGGCGGCAGGAGAGGTCTGCGCGCCATGTGGGACCCTCCTCCAGTGGCCTGGGAGCAGCCGGGGATCGAACCTGCGCCGCAGAGGCCGCGGGCAGCTTCGCAACCCAGCGCTCAACCGCTGCGCCACCGGGGAGGCCCGACATTGCTAATTTTTTTTTAATATTCTCTCTCTATTCATTAAATGTAAATGGGTGAAGGAAATGGCTTAGCCTTCCCCAAATATCCTCTGTGTCCATATTCTTGAAATACTGTAAAGGAGGCTGAGAGGAGCTTAGATATTGTCAGAAGTAAAGGATAATAGAATCATGTATTCAGTATTGACACCATAAATATTTACTTTTGAATAAATAAATAAATGATATTAAGAGAGATGCAAAACACAATTAGGAGAACTAGTATTTCCACTTAGAAAGTGTTATCAGAATAAATTGTGAGTCCTTGATATTTTCTAAGATGTAGAAATGTCTAAGTTAACTGATGATGAGGGAGTGAGGGTCATAGCAAGATTAAAGCCAGGTAGAGCATCCTAGAAGGGCCTACATGCTGTGTTAAATAGGCATTTTGTCACCATCGACCAGCGGACTACTTCTAATTTAAGATCTCTGAATGCTAATATTTTGGTTCTTTACTAATTTTAATATTTGCTGTCTAATGTCCTCCAAATCAGCTTAACCTAGTAGGTGGAGACGTTTCTTCTTTGTTTTACAAAGAAGAATACAACTCGGTCTCTCTCTCTCTCACTTTTTCTCTCTCTGTCTCTTCATCACAAGCGCACACACACACACACACACGCACACACACACCTCTGTCAATATAATCCGCTTATTCTAACCAAGTTGTAACCCTGAATCAATTCAATTTTAAACATCATTAGCATCATAAGCAGAAACAACACACGTGAAGTTTGGTCGAAAATGAGCATGGTTATGTTTCTCAAGTGACTACAAAGATGTCCATCAAATTGATATTTTGGACTATGTAATAATCATAGTTCTTTAGCACAACAGAAACAGAAGGTATCCTCAAAGCTAGCTAGCTAGATATTGCTATATATGCATGTATGCATATATAATCCTCAAATAATCTAATTTGAATGTCTGTCCAACATAGCACTAGTGGCAAGAAGATGCAAAAGCAGGCAATACAGCATCCACCTCGTAATGGATGACAGGTATGTATGAATCTGTTAGAGTATAATAGTTAGTTTTTCTTGCTTCTTATAAATACATTCATGTTTATAATTTGATGATACTTCAATCTTTTATTCAAATTATAATTTAAGTGAAAAAGAAAAATATTGTTAATTTTAAGTTCTCACTCCTACTTATTTACTACTAAAGATAACATGTCATAATCCAAGTATGATGTGAAAATACAGTGGAGGGGGGGGACAAACTTTAAATGAATGTTCTGAATATTTAGTACAAAGTGTACAAAATGTAGTAAGTGTCCATAAATGTCTGATGTTATTAATTTGTGTAGAAGTGAGAGGCATCATGCAATTTCAGAAGGGTGTAGCCCAACAAACCTGTTTTCCAGTGCTGGCCATGAACTTTTCATTAAAAAAATAACTCAGCCTCAGTTCTCCTATAAATAAAAAATAGATAATAAAATATATTGATGTGTAATTTATATATAGATAATATCAATAACTGGATCACATTGATCAAAGTTTTAATTTAAAAAATATATTTTAGGGCTTCCCTGGTGGCTCAGGGGGTTAAGACACAACCTATGAAGCTATTCACAGTCACTGCAGCATGAGTTCAATCCCCGGCTGGCCAGGGAGCATTCCACATGGTGCAGCAGACCTCTCCTGACTCGCCCGCTGCTCCCCTCAACAGTGTATTTCAGTCAATCTGCCTGTTTGGTTCCTCACTCTGTCTCTGGTGTATCCTCTCACCCTCCCACACCTCTGGCCTGTACCGCAGTTCTTGTATGCATAAATAAATAAATCTTTAAAAAATAAAAAAATAGATTTTAAAATATTTTAAGAACAAATTAAGGTTTATAAATACTCTTTATAAATAAGAAGACACAACTCCTTGACTAAATTTTTCTCTCTACAGTACAGATTTGGAAAGTTCCTAACTTGTTAACTCATATTTCATAATCTTTCAAATTATTTTTCTCAATAATGAGAATCCTGTAATTCAATATATATTTAATAATTTTAAATAATGAAATATATTATATATTTGCTATATTAACAAACACAATAAAAATCATATTGGGCCCATTCTGGTCTAACTACTGAACTATTTTAATTGCATATTTATATGTCATTCTCTGCATGGGCCTGTTAGATTGAAGTGTTATTCCCAAGTACTGCCCTGCCCTCCTGCCTTTATGAGTAAAGCTATCCACAGGTGCCTCGTTTCTGTAGTTCCTGTAGTTCCTTCTGTGAAAATTCCGTGCCTCTGCCCATGGACACCGTGTTGGTCCATATGACTTGCTTTGGCCTACAGCAGCTGAGGAGACATGATGTATACCTTTCCTGAGCAAAAGCTGTTGAACATTGTGGTTTTGCCTTTTCTTTTCTAGGTATAACTGGAAAAGAATGTCTCAGTTGCTCTTCTTGTAGGCTGGATCCCTGAGTCCTGAAATGAGATGAGGATGGACTAGAGCTTGTGAGTAGAATCTGGAGATGGTTCCCATAACTTCTAACCCCTAAGATTGCTCCCATGATTACGTTCTGAGACGAGGACCTCAGGATGTAATTTAATTTTCTAATCAATTGATTGCAAGGGAAATATATTATCCAGGTTGCACTAACTTAATTAAGTGAGACCTTTAAAAGGAGTTTTTTTTTTCCCTGACATGCCAGAGGAAAGCAGAGCGATTGAAAGCATGAGATAAATTCCCTGTGAGAAAGATTCTCTGTTTCTGAGGTTGAGGAGGGCATAGAACAAGGATGTGAGAGCAGCTCTAGGAGGTAAGGGTACCTGTCTGGCATCTGCAAGTGAAAGGCTGGAAGGCAGTGAGTTATTTGGAAAAATACCTTAAGTTGTAAGGAGATTCTTCCCCTGAACTCCTAGATGAAAACCCTAACTGTCCAGGATCTGGATTTCAGACTTCAGAGGTTCCAAGCAGATAACCTAGCCTCACACCCCCCACCCTCCTGACCTACAGAACTGTGAAAAGATAAGTGAAGCTGGATTTAAGACACTACATGGTAGCAATTTGCCACATATTTGCTGGTAACTGGCACATAGCATAAATAAGGAATGGAAATTATAATAAAACGTTGAATTATGAGAATTATTTTATTTCAAATTATTATTTCCAAGTTCTGATTAATATACTTATATTTTAGCACAGACACAGTGTTTTAGTATCCACATTTAGATGATATCATACTAAAACTACTTATGTATAACTTATTTACTAAGTAATCCAGTGTGGAAATATTTGACAATTATAAAAATGCACCCTCAATACTGTTTGTAAGCTGTGCGTTTTTGCCATTTAATCAATGTACATTATGCTCCTTTTTAAAATTGCTTGTAATTCAAAGTCTAAAATATTATTTTATATAAATATTTTCATACTTGTGTATTACAGAGGAGCTTACTAGTTTGCAACCTATTTGTTATTTGATTTGTGTAATTTATAATCCTTTTAACTTACAAATGTTACTATTTTCCAGTTTTCACTCTATGTCTGTGTATATATATATGTCTATATATAGATATAATATATACCTATATTATATCTCTCTCTATATATATATAGAGAGAAAGAGAGATTGATGGTTATATAGATACACAAATACGCACATTTCTTTTCACATGGTTTTAAATACTACGAAGTCAAATGTTTCTAGGTAATTTTCATTATCGGTTTCTGAGTCTGGTATCCATTCCCTTAATTTTAAAGATTAAAAAAAAAAACTATAAACTCCGAGTTAGAAATGATGACATTTAAGTAAATATTCTTTATAGTACCTTCCACGTTTTCTGTTGGTATTTTAAACAGCACTTGGAAAGTCCAAATTTTAAAGCCAAAGCAGCTGTTCAGCAAAATGTTCACACAAGCGAGCAGGCTAGTGCTCTCAATAGGTTTGTGTAACAAATAATTGCAAAGTTGTTTCTGCATAAATGAGAAGTTCCTGGCCAACTACAAAGTTTACAAGTGTAATTTAGGTCTGACACTTATAAAGATAGCTCCTAATCTACACACCCCATGTGTATGATGATACAAAATCAGGAAAACCGTGGAAACAATGAAGAGATCACAATATTTTTCAACTCGATAACTTAAGGCATTGGCTTGAGTTCAGCTTCATTAATTGCCATTTTCCTCAGTAAATTCCTTATAATTCCTGTGAGGCAAATATAATTTTCTCCATCCAAATCTTCTGAATCTAATTAGAATAAACTAAACCGTTACTTTCTTTTCTGTACAATGGATGTTTATATTTTAGGATGCTTTTTGTATATCATGGAAATTGAGCGAAGTAGTTGGGGTTCTTCCAGAATGAAATATATTGCCTACCCTGAAAATAATGTTATAGTCACAATATAATAAATGAGTTCCTTTTTAATTTTCTGACCAAAGTTTTATTTTAATTGCTAATATATTATTAATAGTGATTATGTTTCAAGTGTTTCCATCTGAACAAAAATTGCTTATGCAAAAATCTAATCTTGAGAACATTAGCACACATTAAAAAATGCTTGCATTCTTATAAAAACTAAGTGGCTCTAGTCGTAATTCCTGTTAGGTTGGGAGTAAATTTGCCAAGAAAAGACTAATAATGGGTATATATAATGTCAGTGCTACCTGCCTGTTTGCTTCTTAGCAGTAGGGGTTTGAAACCAAAAGGTAGTAAATGGAATTACAAACTTCGTACCTCACTGTATGAGGAAAAATACTATGTTAGGACCTAAATTTCAATGGCATATATTATTTATATCATCAAAGCTATGTAAAAATTTCTTACCACTATTACAATCTATGGGACCTTCTTGTAGAACATTTTAAGCTTTAGTATATTAGTATTTCACTATGAGCCCAAATACAGACACTTCAACTCATAACACTGCAACTCTGTTAATTATATTATTCTTTTTAAAATTTATTTATTTGTGCATATAAGCGCTGGGGGCCAGAGATGTGGGGGGTGAGAGGATTCACCAGAGACAGTGGGAAACAGAACAGGCAGATTGACCAAAGTACACTGCTGAGGAGAGCAGTGGGTGAGTCAGGAGAGGTCTGCCACACCTTGTGGGCTGTTCCCTGGCCGGCCGGGGATCAAACTCGTGCTTCGGAGGCTGCAGATTGCTTGATAGTACGGTGCTTAATCGTTTGCACCACCAGGGAGGCCCTAATCATATTATTATTTTGACACACTGTGCAACTAGAATAGAGTACATCACCCACTAAAAATATCAACACAGAAATCATATATAAGAATTGATAATTTCATTTTAAAAATCAAGTGACTGTCAATCTCTACAAAATTCCCCTCAAAACTACCTCCTGAAGTTTTACCAAGAAACCCTTTAGAATTCCCTACCCTCCGTGATAAAGTACCTCGTCTTGTGATTTGTTCCAGTAAAGATAGATACAATTTTAAAAAGATAATTATGTGAAAATTGGGAAGCCTGCATAATGTATTTATTTAAATGATAGTTATCGTTTATCTTAATGGACAATCAATGTGGAAAGAAAGACAAGTTCAACAAAACTCTCTCTTGATTTCTGTATTTTTGTCTACCCTTGGAAATTCCTTCTGGGTTTAAAATTATGGTTCAACTAAAGTTCCTAAGGATAGGTGAGTGAATAAAATTAAAGATGAATTCCTACCATTTATGACAATATATGTAGAACTGACGAGGATTATGTTAAATGAAGTAAGTCAAAAGGAGAAAAGTATTGGATGGTTTCACTCATATATGAAATATAGAGGAACAGTACAAAAGTTAAGAAAGAACCAAACCAAAAAAAAAAAAAAAAAACCCTAAAAATATGACTGTAAATTTGAGACTACCAGAGGTGAAGGTGTGTGGTAGAGAACCAAGTGTGAAGGGGGCCCAATGGAGGATAGTGGAGGAGATGGGTACCTTGGTCGCAGGTGTATATAGTAACATATACTGAAGGAGTGTGATCCTATATCTGTGGATCGTTTACAGTTAGTAAGCCAATGTTTCCTCAATTAAAAAAAAAAAAAGAGAGCTAGAAAGAGAAAAAAAGAGAAAAGGAAGTAAAGAAAAAAAAAGCGCCTTTAAATCTTTTCCCCTACCTTGGTAAAACTAGTTAAGCAGTTGATATAAGTGATATAAGTAATTGATGCATATGCTCATTTCTGTAAAAAATTGGGAATAAAGTATTTATTATGAGCAAAAATTCCAATGCTATCTCTGTTAACTCCTTGATACATGTTGACTATGAATATGTTTTCTAGACATAGATTGTGAAGAATTTTCACATTCCTTCCAAAGCTTTGTAAAGATAAGATCATCAACAATATCTACCATTTACTTTTAAAAACTAAATCCTGGGCATTCCCTGGTGGAGCAGCAGTTGAGCGCTGGGCTGTGAAGCTGCCCGCAGCCTCTGTAGCACCAGTTTGATTCCCAGCCGCTGGCGAGGGTCCCACATGGAGCGACAGACCTCTCCTGCCACACCCGCTGCTCCCCTCAGCAGTGTATTTTGTCAGTCTTGCCTGTTCTGTTCCCTGCTCTGTCTCTGGTAAATCCTCTCACCCTCCTGGGTTTCTGACTGTACCCAGTGCTTCTATAAATAAATAAATAAATCTGAAAAAAAAAAAAAACAAACTAAATCCCTTGCTGAGAGTATAGAGAGGACTAGAGTTGTATGTACAGCTTTGGAAAAACAAATGAATTAGCATTCTGTGAGTGTCCATTATGTATCAAAAGAGAATAGGCAATGATTATGTTGTTTATTATTTTAAGGAAACTTACATCCGTTTGGAAAAGTCTAACAGTGTAATTTCAGACATTGAATACATGATGGGATGTATAGTGAAAATACAGAAAGTTATGAAAGCTAAAAGGGAGGCATTGAATTTATTGTGAATTTTGATGGGGGTGTCAGTGAAATAATAATGGAAAAAAGATAATTATTTGACTTGAAGGATGAGTTCATTTTAGATAGTTCAAGAACAGAGTCGGGGGAAGACAGGAATGAGAGCACCAGGAAGAAGAATCAATATAAATATGGCTGGTCCCTCAATCTCTAAGAGGATGGCAAGTTGTGGAATGAAACATTGTTCAAACTGTCTTATTTTCTGTTATATTTTAAAAAGTAATTATTTGTTATTTTATAACTGTTACTACATGTTACAATTTTATTTTAACTTTTCTTTTTTTTTTTTTTTAGCTTTGTATTCTTATATTTCCCATGTCATCTGGCTATTTTCTGACCTACTTGTATGCATAAAATAAATAAATTTTCCAAGCCAGGAATTGTGGATGAGGTCTAACACCCGAAGTTTGCGCTGAGTTCCACCAATGACACTACTTGTATTTGCTGGAAAATATCCTTCCTTAAGTTATGATGATAAAATAAGTAAATATGGGACATACCATGATTTAAAATTTCCTTATATTTTCAAATAAGTTATTTTTGAATCTTTACACAGAAAACAAAATAGGTAAAAATTTCTGCTTTTTTCCTTCTTTAAATATGGAGCATGCACAGGGGCACACCAGCACGTTTTAAATATTTTTTATAGCATCTTATTTTTTTTTTTAAGATTTATTTATTTTTATACAAGAACCGGGGTACAGGCCAGATGTGCGGGAGGGTGAGAAGATTCACCAGAGACAGAGCGGGGAACAGAACAGACAGACTGCTGAGGGGAGCAGCGGGCATGGCAGGAGAGGTCTGCACAGCATGTGGGATTCTCCCCAGCCCGCTGGGATCGAACCTGTGCTTCACAGGCTGTGGACAGCTTCACAGTGCAGCACTCAACCACCTGCGCCACCAGGGAGGCCCTATAGCATCTTGATTTTTGGAAATAAATGTTATGCTTAATAAATAGTGATTGGTCATTGAATATGGATCCCTATAAATAATTTGGGGACTTATCACTATGTTTGGGCCTACCACAAAATTTACTACATTTTAGAAACACAGCATTTTCCAAAAATTTAAAAGTAAAGAAATAAGAAACAACCTAGGCGTCTATTCACAGCTGCAGCCTTCATTCCCTGATGACTCCTTGACTCTCGGCAGAGCTGGTTCCCTGGACTCAAATGTTAATATATGAGCTGAGGTCTCATCTGTTCTTGGTTCCCCCCTGCTCCTTTCCTGAATTTCAGAGATGGGATCTGCAAACATCTGTGCTTTCCCTGAGATGCCGGCCTTCACTCCCCTTCTGTGACCCCAGATGTGTAGGACTCCTGGGTGCCAGTGCTCTCAGTGGCTTCCTCAGGCCCCTTTCCTGTTCCTGCTGCTGGAGAACAATAATTGTCTGTTGTTTTTTGATCATGGAAGTGGTCCTAGTCACCCTCCACCATTGAAATTGAGACAATGTCAATGTGGACTTGAGAACTAGGTTGGGGATCCTGTCTTCATATGACTGGTCACTTTTCAATGCAAAGATGACTGGGGCAGATAGGAACGTGACTCCGGATCATCTCCCTTGCCTCTAGCTGGTGTGTCTTCAGCAGCAGTGCGGTAACTTGGATCTTCCTGGGGCTGCTCTCTTGCTCCCCTGCAGGTAAATAGCCACCCTGCATGGGCAATGTGGTGGGAGGGAAGGCAGAAGATTTCTGCAGTGGTTTGGCACTCTTTCTTGCAGCTGGTTCTGGCCGCAGGGGAGTTTGCTCTTCAGAACTTACTACAGGTCCTCCTTGGTGGTCTGGGGCTTAAGTATCAGCTCTACCACCACAGCATCCCAGATGGCCTGAGTTCTATCTCCAGTCCCCAGCCAAGGAGCTAGCCCACATGACACAGCAGATCTTTGTTTCACCTGCTGGTCCTCTTAGCAGTGTATTTCAGTAGATCCACCTGTTCTGCTGCCCCCTCTGCCTCTGGTGAATCCTAACACCCACCCACCCCCACCTCTGGTCTGCACCCCAGTTCATCTATGCAAAAATAAATAAGTAAAAGTCTTAAAAAAATCTTATTACAGATATATCTTTATAGATCCACCCAAAATACAAATCTTGAACTTTTGATAACCACACACACAAGACATCTAACATATTAACAGTAATACTTGCTATATATTTTATAAAATCAAACAATCAGTTGGCAGTCCACTAACTATATATTGAAAAGTTCATTTTTGTTTCACATTTATTTACACAGACACTTTGGGAAGCCACATCTACCATAAGGGTAGAAGAGCTTTATTTAATACAGGTGGAGCAGTAATTATGATCAATATAAATTTCCAAGCACAGATTGTACAAGCTGCTGGTGCTGGCAGTGTACTTTGTGTCTATTGATGTCCATGCGCCAAATGCTGTATCTATTAGCCCAGAGACATCAGCAGGATTAGACATCAGCTGAGCACAGCATACTGAAAAGTATAAAGGAACTCAGTATATTCACTCAGGAGGCAAAATCAGAAAGAAAAATGAAATGAATGAGAATTAAAAATAAAGGATTGGAAATAAACTGTACACAAATTTAAGCTTCTAAATTTAAACTCTTAGCAATTCAAAATCATTACTGCTTTGCTGTATTTTCTGCTTCTATTTTGTTCTTGCTTTGTATAAATTCCACAGCACTTTTGTAAATCTTAAATTTTGGAATAACATAAAAACAGATTCCTGTGGAATAACAAAGTCTATGAAATATTTCATATTTGAAAATATATGAAAATGTAAGCAATATATGCAGAAACACAAAGATGTGTTATTCTATAAAACTTAATAATGAAGTTACTGAACCCCTTCACTAATATATAAATATTCATGTAATTCATTAATAATAATTGTTTTCTTTTCAGTTGTTTCTTCTTGTGTTGCCTTAGATGAGCAAAAGATCATTTTTAACAAAATATGATAGTCTTTTTGTTTTTCTGATCTAAAAGAAATATTTCTAGCAAGGAAATTATATTTGTTTAGTATTATTTATAGCATTTAGGAAGTTACTGAATTTTTCTCGGGAATTATACTAAGAATACTAGGGAATTTTACATTGAATAGTTCATACATGATGTCATGAATTTTTTCTTTATCTATTTCAATGATATTATGAATCATGAATTATATAATATATCCTTTATAACATGCTAATGAGGTGAATTATAGTGATGATTATTATAATGCTAAATATAACACAAAATTAGAACATATCCCTATTTTTCATATTTCACTTTTAATATTGTCCAATATTTCCATCACTTCAAAATCCTTATTGGATTTTGCTATCAAGGTAATATAAGACTTATTAAATATGGGCCTCCCTGGTGGCACAAAGTGTTAAGATGCAGCACTATGAAGCTATCCACAGTCATTGCAGCACTAGTTTGATCCCTTGCCAGTGACCCACATGGTGCAGCAGACCTCTCCTGGTCCACTGCTCCCCTTACCAGTGTATTTTAGTCAATCTGTCTGTCCTGTTCCCCACTCTGTCTCTGGTGAATCCTCCCACCTCCCACACACCTGGCCTGTACCTCAGTTCTTGTATGCATAAATAAATAAATCTTAAAAAAAATAAGACTTATCAGGGCTTCCCCGGTGGAGCAGCACATTGAGCGCAGCAGGTTGAGCACAGCACTGTGAAGCTGTCTGCAGCCTCTGCAGTGTGGGTTGGATCTTGGCGGGCCAGCGAGGGTCCCACATGGCATGGCAGACCACTCCTGTCGTACCAACTGCTCCTCTCAGCAGTGTATTTCGTCAGTCTGCCTGTTCTGTTCCCTGATCTGTCTCTGGTGAATCCTCTCACCCTCCCGCATATCTGGCCTGTACCCCGGTTCTTGTATAAATAAATAAATAAATCTTAAAAAAATAAGACTTATTAAATAAATGAGATTTTTAAAATCAATTCTGTATAAGAATGTAAGCATAAATTACATGGATATTCTCTTGAACTCACCTGTAAAACTATTTAGACTTGCTTTCTCCACTGTAAGAAAAATTAAATATAAGTTCAATTATAGAGTGATTATCTATGATTTATATTTTCTGTTTATTCTTTTTTTTAAAAGATTTATTTATTTATTTATTTATTTATACAAGCAGTGGGTAGAGTCAGAAGTGCGGGAGGGTGAGAGAATTCACCAGAGCCAGAGCGGGGAGCAGAGCAGGCAGACTGAAGTACACTGCTGAGGGGAGTAGCGGGCACGGCAGGAGAGGTCTGTGCGCCATGTGGGACCCTCGCTGGTGCCTGGGGATCCAACAGGTGCTGCAGAAGCTGTGGGCAGCTTCATAGCCCTGTGCTCAACTGCTGAGCCACCAGGGGAGGCCCTCTGTTTATTCTTTAATTAGTTTTATTAAATTATCTATTTCAAAGTATCTGTCCATTTAATTCTAACATTATTTATTGGCAGTGAGATTTTAATAGTATTCTCCTATGAAATTTAATTCCTGATGTTTCACTTTCTCAGTACATGTTCTTTATAATTTCTAATATAATTTATTTACTACTGTTCCTCCTGCTTTTTTGGTATGCCTTCTTTTCAATTTCCAGTATTATTTATGTATATTTTATCTGCCTCTTTTTTTAAAGATATATATATATATATATATATTTAAAGATTTATTTATTTATTTATACAAGAACCAGGGTACAGGCCAGATGTGTGGGAGGGTGAGAGGATTCACCTGAGACAGAGCAGGGAACAGAACAGGCAGACTGATGAAATACATCTCTGAGGGGAGCAGTGGGCAAGACAGGAGAGGCCTGCTGCACCAAGTGGGATCGAACCGGCACTGCAGAGGCTGTGGGCTAGCTTCACAGCACGGCGCTCAACCGTCTGCACTACCAGGGAGGCCCTATCTGCCTCTTTTGTCATCCCTTCTCTTATATTAGTATTTTTATTATAGTTGAATTTTAGACTTTCTTAAATTCTGTTATATCTAAGGAACCAAATTGTGTTGAATTTTCCTGAGAAAATTAAAGATTCTCTTCCAGAGTCTATAGGAAGCTATCATATTAAACACATTTTAATGATTCTGAATGTTTACATATATGTGGGTTAAGTCAGGGTCAACCTTCTGTCTGTCTAGTCAGAGTTTCTCCAGTTCCAATCTGATGTTACTTTTACTGGGTTCTTTGTGTACTGGTTTCCATGAGTTAATTGTGCCTTTTTTTTAATTTGTATTTGTCTTTGACATTTCCTTTGCTATGATAATGCTTTAGAGTGTATTTATTGTAAATTATCTGGATCCAGATGTATTCTAGTTCAAAGTCCTATCAGGTTAAGTTTCTTCAATTTTGCTGGTAATGGAATAACCCTATATGATCTCTTCTACCATTTACGTATTTAGATAACACATTTTTTCAATATTTGAGCCTCGAAAATTGTATCCTTTGTGTCTTTGCTTCTTATAATTAAATGCAGAACATGCTCTTTATACTTTTTATTTTTTCTCTTATCTTTCAGTAGCAAAAATATGGAAGTTTAATTCCTCTATTTCACATCTGCATTTGGAAACATGAAATAGCTATCAAAATTGGCATTCTCCACATTATAAAAATATTGCTCTCATCTTAATCAGGTAATAATGCTTCCTATTTAAATATTGTTGTGCTTTGAAATTAATTATTACCAAGGATGAAGTAAATTAGCTCAAAATCCTTAAATTATATTCTTTTCACACATATATATGCATATAAAATACAAAATATGACTTCTGGCTAATTTTATAAAATTTGTGTTAAAGTTTAAAAAGACTTAATTGTGACAATAAATCAGTATGAAAAGCAAGTCATTAAATTTATCACTGCTAGTGTTGAAAACAATAAAAGGACATAAAAACAGATAGCAAACTTATCAACTTTTTTCAAATAATATGGAAAAGAAATCTATAAAGTTCTGTTGTAGTGAAATTTAAAGATCACTAGGTCCCTTGCAGCCTAGGGGTTAAGTCTCAGCACTACCACCTATACTGCTTAACTTCAATCTGAGGCCAGGCTGCTAACCCACAGGCTTAGAAGACCTCTCCTGTCTCACCTGAGGCTCCCCTCGGCAGTCTATTTCATTCAACCCGCTTCTTGGGCTCGACACTCTGCAGCTGGTGAATCCTCTCACACCCCCACACCTCTGGTTTACACCTCAATTCTTCTGTGCATAAATAAATAAATAAAAACTAAATAAATAATGAAACTCTTTAATGATCATTAGAAGGATAATGTTTTCTCTCACTTATCTGTAGAGGAGCGTAGGAGTAGGAATAGTGGTCTATTATCCAAAACCAAATGGGGAAATGTTGAGAAAATTGCTTTTAGGTAAAGGGTATAGTTTCCATGAACGGTTACCCTTTAGTGAGTCAGAGATAAACATAGGGAGAAAGATCATCAGATAACTGCTGCTATTCCAGAGTTTAGAGGTCTAAATGCAGTTCTGATTCTGTAATCTTTGTTGCACGGAATACCCACAATTAAAATATACTGTAAACATGTTTTCAAAATAAAACTCATCTTCCACTTCTTATTTTTTTTAAGATTTATTTATTTATTTGTATAAGCACTGGGTACAGTCAGAAGCACGGGAGGGTGAGAACGAGGAACAGAACAGGCAGACTGATGAAATACACTGCTGAGGGGAGCAGCAGGCGGCAGGAGAGATCTGCATGCCATGTGGGACCCTCGCCTAGTGGCTGGGGATCGAACCGGCGCTGCAGAGGCTGTGGGCAGCTTTGCAGCCCAGCGCTCAACTGCTGCGCAACCGGGGAGGCCCACACTTCTTTCTCTTTTTATCAAAGACCCGATCTTTCTATTATTATTTTATTAATCATGCTAAATATTCATCTTCCTCACGATATTTTTAAGTTACCAAGAGGTATATCAACATCTCCCACTAGAATTATAGATTTGCCCCTTTCTCATATACCATGTTGCTTTTTAAAAATGTATAGATATTGATGTTAGTTTAGGAGATATAACTAGCTGTAATTAGAGGTACTGAGATTCATATGTTATATATTCCTGTTATATCTACTGTTATATCTTCCTAGTAGATTATATCTCACACAATAACACAAAGGCATTGTTTTTGTCCTTGTTTACCCATTTTCTGCACTTTTTGCTGTATTTATTGTGAATCTATAAACACAAGATGTAATTTTTACTTTCTGTAGTCATTTATATTCCCGCTTTCTCTTTCCTTCCTATAACTGCATTCTTTCACTTGAGACAGTATTCTTCCTGCCATTTTATAAGCATGATTTCTATTATGAATTCATCTTTGGGGGATGTTTGACAGAAAAAATAATTTTTGACCAGAAGTTAATTCAATTACTCCTTTAAGTTTTCATTCCATTCTTTTTTTTTCTATTTTCTGTTCATTGTGTTGAAAAGTCAGCTTAGCCAATTTTTTCTCATTGAAGCTTACATATAATTTATTGTTGTCTGCTTGTTATTTTTTTAAATGTTTATGTTAAGCAGAGTACACATATAGATTATCATGGTTCCATTGAATTCATCCTGCCAGAATTGTACAATTTCTTAAATCTGTTGTTTAAGTGATATATCTCAATTTTAGAAAATTACCCCCCTCTATTTCATCAATTAGTAACTCTGTTTTATTCTTGTTTGCTTTATTTCTGAGATACAAATTGAAGACAAGTTATATTTTTGATGAATATTATGATCTCTTGATCATCATATAACCTTTGAATCATTTTCTTCACATCTATCAGAATGTTTTACTCAATTTTCTAGTTAAAATCTAAAGTTTTCCATTGTGCATATGTAGCACATCTTCTTGATCCAGTCATCTATTTTTCGGCATTTGGGTTGTTTCCATAGTTTACCGATTGTAAATAGTGCTGCAATAAACATAGGGGTGCAGGTTCCCTTATGAATTAATGTTTCTGTGTCCTTTGGGTAAATATCTAGGAGTGGAATTGCTGGATCATATGGGAGCTCCATCTTTAGCAGACTGAGGAACCTCCAGACAGATTTCCATAGTGGTTGGACCAGTTTGCACTTACACCAGCAATACAGGAGAGTTCCTTTTTCTTCACATCCTCCCCAACATTTGTTGTTGCTAGTTTTTGTTTTTGTCTTTAATATGTGTCATTCTCACTGGTGTAAGATGGTATCTCATTGTAGTTTTGATTTTCATTTCCCTGATTACAAGTGATATTGAACATTTTTTCATATGCCTGTTGGCCATTTGCATTTCCTCTTTGGAGAAGTTTATTTTTAACTCTTCTGACCATTTTTTGACTGGGTTATTTATATCCCCCCCAAGATTTATTTATTTATTTATCTATTTATCTATTTATTTATGTATACAAGCTCTGGGTACAGTCAGAAGCGTGGGAGGGTGAGAGAATTCACCAGAGCCAAAGTGGGGAGCAGAACGGGCAGACTGACAAAATACACTGCTGAGGGGAGCAGCCAGCATGGCAGGAGAGGTCTGTCATGCCATGTAGGACCATCCCCGGGAGCTGGGGATCGAAGTGACACTGCAGAGGCTGCAGGCAGCTTTGCCGCCCAGCGCTCAAAAGCTTTGCCACCAGGGGAGACCCTATTTACTTTGTTTTTGTTGAGTCTCCTCAGCTCTTTGTAGCAATCAGAAAAGATAAACTCATGCAATTTGCACAACATGGATGTAGAGGGAAGGGATCATGCTCAGTGAAATAAGCCAGAAAGTAAAAGAAAAATACTGGATGGTTTCGCTCATAGCAGGAATTTAGAGAACCTAAATAAGGGACCAGGAAAAAGACCAATTATAATAAAATCAAAATCAAAATCAACAAGCAACTATAAACCAAGGACATGCTACGGGGGAGAGAAGGGAGTAGGATCAAAACAAGAGGGGTGGGAATTGTATGTGGACTATAATCAAGATGAAAATACATATATTATGCAAAATGAAAAATGATGTAAGAAATATATAAAATAAAAATGCAAAAAATAAAATAAAATATAATATTTTGTTATATTATATCTGTTTTGCTATTAAAATGATGTGTTTATTACTTCTGTTGAATTATTACAATTCTTGCATTAGGATTATTTTCCATAATTTTGTTTATGGCAAAATATCCATAATTCTTTCATTTTCTTAATGATTAATTACATGCACATCTAATTACACCTCTGAATCTTCAGTGGATGTCTCTTTCTATTATCTCTATTATATTAGTAGTAATACTGCCATTATATGACATTGTTTTTTTGCATATTTGGGTTGTTATTTGAATCCGTATATTTACATTAAAATTTAAAGAGATGATTTTAAAGCTATCTTCCTATAGGGGCAATTATTTTTACTCTGGCCAAACAGAGAAATATAATCTTTATTTTTTTCAGAACTTGAGCTGATTCTAAGCTGGGCTTCAGTATTTGAGATGAGTTGTCTAATTTCAATTCATCTTAACTTGTAGAATATTGTACTTTGGGAATTGCAAGTTAAATGCCAGGCTGTTATCCTTCATGCATGGACATAAATACAAAAGCTTATATCCTAGTCTATTAAGAATGTCAGAAAGCCTACTCTAATCAAAGTTCCTGACTATTTTTTCTCTGCTTGGCTTTTTTTTTAAGATTTATTTTATTTATTTATGCATACAAGAGCTGGAATGCAGGCCAAAGATGTGGGGTTGGTGAGAGGACTCACCAGAGACAGAGTGGGGAACACAACAGGTAGATTGACTGAAATACACTGCTGAGGGGAGCAGCAGGCAAGAGAGGAGAGGTCTGCAGAACCATGTGGGTCAGTCAGCTCCCTGGCCAGGGATTGAATTTGTGCTGCAGTGGCGGCTATTAACTTCATAGTGCTGAGACTTAACCCCTGAGCCAACAGGGAGGCCCTTGACTTTTTATTCTTACAACCTCTCCTTTGGACACAGTAGATGCCAAAAATATTGCTCAAAATTTTATTTTGTCTCATTTTCTTTTCTCTCATTTATTATTTTGGACCCTCAAGTTCACACTGCATTTTTGCTCCCTTATTTTTTTATGTCTAACTTAATTCTTTCTTCAGTAGAAGAATTCTTATTTTCCATTTTATAATTTTAAATTCATATTAAATTATTCAAATACATATTAAACTATTTTAATGATGTATTTCTGAATTCACTGACTACCATTGTCATCTTTTGCTTGTACTCTGAACTATCATTCTTTTTTTTTTTTTTTGGTTAATGTATTCTGGAATCAGGAAAAATCAAAGCTGACTTAAATGTGAAAATTAGGGATAATTTTTTTTTCAGTTTTGCACACTTAATGGATATAATTTTATACATGTTCTGCCACTCAATGTGTGGAATTTTGCAAATTACCTCTCTAGATCTCAGTCTTTTCAGAAAAAAATAAATGAGTTAAAACAGATGATTTTTAAGTCCTTTCATATCTAAAATTCCGTGATTTAATAAGAATAAATTAAACTTGAATCTTTGATGATTCAAATTTAATTTGAATCTTGAAATCCAGGAGATTTTTATAGATTCTAAATTTAGGAAAAATAATATTCTTTATTATCCCTACTGCTACAAGATCTCCCATATGACCTTTACACATTTCAATTCAATAATTAGTTTTTGCATATTTTAATTGCCAAGAAATATTGAGGAGGGCTAGTAATATCTGGAATCACATCCTCCTGCATATAAATATTGTAAAGTGTAATAATTACAATGGTAGGAGGTTAATATAAGAATATACAAATTAATAAATGAAGCAATAAAGAAACTACATTTATGCATATATGAAAAGCTTCATTAATGTATTGGGACTTAGCATTTTACATTTGTGAGGAGAACAAGGATTTTTCCAAGAATGGTGCTGAGACAGGTAACTATAATAGAAAAGGAAAAAAAAATCCACTTTATAATATACATATTCAAATTGAGTAAAGATCCATGTGTAAAAATCATAGTTGTAATTGCATGAAGGTTGCAAAAAATTTTAAACTTGAAATTTTTCTGCCCTTAAAAGATAACTTACAAAATGGGTGAATTAAAAAAACTTATGATGATTAAAATTTAGAATTCTGTCATAAAACTTGGATTTTATGCTATAGCAAATGTCATTTTGCCCTGTCCTAACTATATAAAATCGGAACTGTTACTTAAGAGTTGATGGTCAACTTTCTGAGTAGAATGTGCAAGTAATAGTATTTGTTTTATAAGAAGGGTTTTCATCATTTAAATTAGGGTGATTTCAAAATTTAAATAAAATTGTACAATATCAAAACAGTATATTGTGAGAAAAAAGATGTTATCAACTTGTGAGGTATTATATTTGAAATATCTTATTTTTCTCTGCTGAAATTGATATTACTTGGAGAAAAACTGGAAACTTTGAGAAAAGCATTAATTTTGGAAAATCTGTGCATTCATTTAGTATAGGCTAAATTCTCCTATATATTGTGGATATAAGACACAGGGCATGGAAACCATCCTAGTATTACCTATTATGTTACTTTATTGCAGAATGAAAGAGGAATGCCAAGAAACTCTTGAAAGGATTGACAAGTGGGGCTGAAGACACTCTGGCAAGGTTGGAGACAATACATGTTGACTGATGGTATTTATCACAGCTTAGCAAACCAAATGTAGGACAGAGAAATTGGAGTTGTTACTATTCCAAATTTAAAGACATATAGAATTGGTGTGGTAAAATGATAACATTTTTATGGTTCTTATTAAGTTGTCTGAAATACCTTGTTATGCAAGACATATATAAAGGAAAACTAAAGCCATTCAGATATAATAAAAGAAGGACTGATTAGAAATAATAGAAATTCAATGATTCCTAACTTAACTCATAGTAAAGCAATAATAAAGTGAAGAGAATACAAATTTAAGATATAATTATAGACTAAGGATAAGTTTGCAGAATTAAGATAGTCCATGTACAGATCAATCTAAAAATGGACCACTGCAAAAATTTAGTGAAGTATATGGACATAACAGTTCTAGATGAATCCTCAAAAGTCTATTAAGTCCAGCCAGCAAGAAAAGTACATTTAATAAATATGGGCTTGTGGGAATTGCAGATAATAACTTAGTTTCTTTTGTACACTAATACACAGGAGTGCTTGACCTACACGCCAGACTTTAATTTTATTGTGTATGTCCATATGAGCTTTCCTCTACACCATAACTTGTCCATCTGAAAAGAATTTTTCAACTGTGAGTGAGGATAATGACAAAGATAAGTACAGAAAAAACAAAAATAACTTGTGAGTTTCACTAATAAAATTTCCACAGGAGAATTTTCATTGCCAACCTAAAGGTGTCACCTAGAATTTGATTACTTATGTTCCAACTTAGACTGTAAAACCACCTTTTGTCTTTTTGAAATGAGAATTTGAAAGGGTCAAATGGTGACCATTTGTGTAGCAAAAAGATGCTCCACGTCTCCAAGGTCCTCTCTCTGTTCCCCATTGTATCTGCAGGGGAGGCAGCCTGGGGAGGCAGGAGCCAGCCAGGGAGAGGGATGCTGGGAAGTGATGAGGAGACAGAACAAGGAAGTTTCCAGAACTGTGAGTAAAGACCCAGGTCAGGACTGGGAAAAATGAAGAAAGGAGGTGAGCGGGGACTGGACAAAATGCCCCCTGGGCAACACACGTGTGTGTGGATGGTACTTCCCATTAACCAGGCAGGGCAAGTTCTCCCTGGGACGTGAAAGCCCCCAGTGGACAAGATCCCCCACTCCCTTCCAAACCTGAGTTCTTCCTCCACATCACAGCTGCAGCCATCGCAGCTCCAGTGAGCACAGCTCCAAGGAGAACCAGGCCAGCAATGATGCCTGAAGTAGGGATGAAGGACTGAGGAGGGGGCACTGGTAGGGAAGGGAAGATCATACCCTGAGCCCCAGACCTTATCCTGACCCTCTGAAGGGCTCCAGAAGGGCTCCTGATGGCCCTCAGAACAGCCTCAGTGCCCACATCCTCCTTCTCACCCCATCTCAGGACTTGGGGCTCCAACAGACCTTCATGCTGCACGTGGCACGTGTATCTCTGCTCCTCTCCAGAAGGCACCACCACAGCTGCCCACTTCTGGAAGTTTCCATCTCCCCCAGGCCTGGTCTCCACCAGCTCGATCTCCTGGGTCAGGTCCTCGCCATCTCGCTGCCAGGGCAGGGTGATGTTCGCAGGGTAGAACTCCAGGGTCCAGCACCTCAGGGTCACCTCATGGTCAATGGAGGGATGGTGGGTCATGCGTGTCTTTGGGGGATATGAGGCGGTAAATGTGAAAATTCACCTTGCGTTTCCTCCATGGACACTGAAGAATCCTCATGAGACCGTCCTCACAATGGACAAGACAACCGGTGTCGCAGGAAGAAGCATAAAATGTAAAAAAACAGGCTAATCTGGGGGAATCTGTGAGATTCTCCTATTCCTTAGAAAGTTCTAGAACGAGGGTGAAAACCCAGGGTAGGATGAAGCGGAGGGAGTGGAACACAGACTTTTTATTCCTGACCTGGGTGGAAGGTGAACGACACAGAAAAGCAGGAATCACATCACTGACAATGTTCTCAGACCAGAAACAAGACTGAGAGAGAAACTCGTGGTTCTCCAACAGGCCCCTGGTCCAAAGGACCCGGTGACATGTGATGTCAGGGACTGTCTGTCTTTCTCAGGGAGACGGGATCCCTTCACTGTCCTTCAGGAGAAGCCGGAGTCTCTGGGAGTCTCTCTGGTGCAGAACATGAAGCCCAGGGGAGTCGCCCCTCGGGACTAGAGAGAGGACTCATTTCCCGCAGTGACTCCAGGCAGGGGAGGACCGGGAGGCCTCCAGGCCCCTCTTACCCGTGCACTGCAGAGTCTCCTCCCCGTGCTCCAGGCATGTGCGCAGCCCCCTCAAGCACCTGCCCTCCGCATAGTTCCTGATCTTCTCTGCCTCACCCCG
This sequence comes from Talpa europaea, assembly GCF_964194135.1. Classification (NCBI taxonomy): domain Eukaryota; kingdom Metazoa; phylum Chordata; class Mammalia; order Eulipotyphla; family Talpidae; genus Talpa; species Talpa europaea. Next base: position 4,558,470 of record NC_140075.1, on the reverse strand, counting down.
GGCCCCCCACTCGCGCCGGGTGATATGAGCAGCCGTGTCCACCGCGGTCCAGGAGCGCAGGTCCCCGTTCAGGGCCAGGTAATCAGCGCCCTCGGAGGCGACCTGTCTGTACGCGCGGAGGAGGCACCCCTCGGGCCCCATGTCGCAGCTGTACGTGTTCAGGAAGGGGTGAGACCTGTCCCCGCCCGCGTCACCCCGCGGTCACCCCGCGGTCACCCGACCTCCCGCCCTGAATAAACTAAACAGAATGAAACGGGGTGAGCATCCCACGGGCTGTTCCCGGGCAGGGTGCAGAGAAGTCTGGAGGGGAGACCCTGAGCGACCCCCCAGCCCCCAGTCCGTAGGGATGGGGGTGCTGCCCGGCCCAGACCCGCACCAGCTCCCCGGTCTCGCTCTGGTTGTGGAGGCCGCGCAGGGCGTCCAGTGCGCTCAGAACCACAGTGCCCCGTCCCTTGTGACCCGCGTCTCCCGTCCCGCTCCTCCTGCTCCTCCCGCCCCCGCTGCCCGCCCAGGGCGCCCGCGGCTCCAAGCTCCGCCCGGAGAGTCGCTGTCGAGGCGGTCGAACTGCGTGTAGTCCACGGAGCCCAGGAGATGAAGCGGGGCTCCCGGGGCCGGCCGGGACATCGCGGTGGAGAAAATCCTCAGGGAGCGGGGCCTGGGGGCGGGAGGGGAGACCCGGCCTCTTCTTCTCCCCTTTGGGGGCTCAAGTCCCGGGGGGCGCCCACGGGACAGAAAGTGGGTGAACGACAAGTGAGAGTGAAAAGCGGCTGCGGAACGAACATGGCCGGGACTCGGGGGGCCAGAGGAAGCTGGGGTCTCGGGGGGACGGAACGGGGCCAGGATGGGTGGGGCCGACGTGGGGGGACAACTAGGGCGGCGCGAGGTCGCGCCTCTCCCACGCCCGCCCACGCCCTCGCTCCCGCCTCTGGGAGCGCCCTGTCCCCTCCCGACCGGCACTCACCCGCCCGGATCTCCCTCGGGGCCATGGTCCCCGCGAGCAGGAGCAGGAGGGCTGCGCCCCCATCCCCCAGGACGCGACTCCGCCCGGGCTGGGGAGACGGAGTCCCGGCGGGCGGGCGAGGGCTTTGGAGCGGGAGCCGCGGGGCTGTTGATTGGCTGCTCCGGAGACCTCCAGGCAATGGGGAGTGAGCCCCGGGGTGAGTCACCAGTATCCAGGCAGGAGGACCCGCCCAGGCTGGGAGCCCAGAGGTGGAACTAGGGGAGAGGGCGAATCCCCAGCAGTCACCTTCCAGCCCGGCACCCCGCGCTGGGGACTGAGACCCAGGCAGCCACACCCCGAGACCTGGGACTTTGCCGCCCCCTCCTCTCCTGCTCCGAGACCTTTGTCACACCGTGTCCCTGAGTCTAGGCCCAGGGACTGGGTCCGCAAGGCTCAAACATTTTTCTTTCAGAAACTCTGTTCAGTCTCACAAATTATTAGGATCCCATGCATAATTTTGTTATGTGGGTTACAGCTTTAAATATTTACTTTACTAGAATAAAACCTTTTTAAAAGAGGTTATTGCTTCTTTACTTTAGAATATAAATAATCTGGGGCCTCCCTGGTGGCGCAAGGGGTTAAGCGTCAGCACTATGAAGTGGCCTGTAGCTGCAGCAGCACCAGTTCAATCCCTGGCTAGGGAGCAACCCACATGGCATAGCAGACCTCTCCTGTCTCACCTGCTGCTCCCCTCAGCAGTGTATTTCTGTAGTTCTTCCTGTTCTGCTCCCCACTCTGTCTTTGGTGAATCCTCTCACCCGCCACACCTCTGGCCTGTAACCCAGTTCTTGTATGCATAAATAAATAAATAAATAAATGTTTTAAAAAGAATATTAATAACCTATGGTATGCTAATGATGGAGTTTTTGGAGTCAGTGGGTTTGGAGTGCGGGGTCCTCGGGTTCACTCTGGGAAAGGTTTCACCAGAGTTCCCGTTTCAGCGACACACGAAGATTCCCCAGGCGAGTTTCTCCACAAGACAGAGACAGTAGTTATATTTAAAGAGCAGATTTATTAGACAAGGGGTGGAAGAGTAAAGGACACTTGCATAGACTCAAGCGGGCAGGAAGAGCTGCCCCCCGAAAGGGGCAGGTTTGCTGAGAGAGGCCTGCATGGTTGCAGGCGAGTGGCCTTGAAGAGAGCTGAGAGAGGTCAATGAAGAGAAGTGCAGGCATGATGCAGGTCATGGCCAGGCAGGAGGCTGCTGCCCTGCAGAGAAGAGAATTGGTGAAAAGATGCACCTGCATAGTCACAGGTGGGCAGAGGTGCTGCAGGAGGACTTGTAGCCCCAGCCAGATAAACTACTGGCAAGCAGTGAAGTCAAAGGGCCTCACACCGTGGGGCCGAAGTTAAAGGGCCTCACACCGTGGGGCCAAAGATTCCTTGTGCCTCACACCGTGGGGCTGAAGATCTAACATCCCTTCACTTTTTGTTCTTGGTAATAAAAGGAGAAAAATTTCCCAAAAGGTTCATCAGGCACTACATTATATACATCAATATACAGTAAATAAACGGCACGGAAAATTATCTCTTAAAAACTAATTATTAAACAATTTGGCCCACTTGACAATGGGAGATGGTTTATTAAACATGCCTGACAAGCATTACAAGACAACTATTATTGTAAGTTCTTTTTTGCCTTCCCTTGCAGTTTCTTGGGAAAGTTTTTAAATGAAACTATTTGAGTTAAGAAGTTTCTAGGTAGAGAAAGTTCTGATAGCTGAGTAGCAGCCGGCCCCTGGTGTGAAGGCCATGAGAATAAGAAAAATTTCTTTATTTGCTTAAGCTTTAGCTGATGGGAATGTTCTGGTGACTATCAATTGTGTTAGGTTATTGTTTAGCTGAAACAATGAATTTTAGTGTAAGACTTAGTTTTTTATTGCCTTCTTGCTGAGAGCACAAAAAAGAGATGTGCTAATTGTTTCTGCTTTGTTTCTATGAACTTGATAATGTAATCTCAATGCTTGCAAAAAACGTATAAATAATCTGCTGAGCCTTTCGGGCAGAAGATACTAACACCTCACCAAGTGTCGGTGTCTTCTCATTCCCTTTCCCCCAGTCCCTAAGTTTCAGATCATTCGTATTCGCCACGCCATCTCATCCTTTCAGGAACCCTGACACTACATTTTGCCTGAGGCTGGTCCCTGGCACAGAGGGATTGCTGCCCCCAGCCTGTGCAGAGACTGCACTGACATAGTCTTTTTCTGTTTGGGAGGGGTCACTCCTTGTGAGCCTTCTGGTTAGTTGATGTTGGACAACTATGCAGAATCTGAAAGGGTTAGGAGAGTCTACAATGGGCTCAATCTCCATATATTTACCCTTGGGCCTGTGCTCTAGACAGCAGTCTGATACCTGCTTGGATTTTCTGCTTTGAAATCTAGGCTTTGGAGCCTAAGGATTTTGGTTTCTATATCTGTGTCAATGGCTGTGTTAATCCCTTTTATCCCCTGCTCCTTGTGTGAGCCAGATTTCTGGTCTTGGGGCATCTCCTTTCCAGTCTTTTTCTATTGCTGTCCTCCATCTTTCACTAACTTCACAACTTCCAGTACTACTTTTACTTTTGGGATTTGTGGTGAAAAATAAAGTGAATTTTTTTTTTTAATAATTTGATTCCAGTGTAATGAATACTGAAGATCTTTATAACTTAGTGGAACAATATATTACTTTAAAAATAACACATTAGCACAAAACCCAACCAATATGCAGGAGAGTGATGAGAACATATATTACTGAGCAAATGAATTTAATAAAGATTCCAGCAGAATTTCCAGTCTTGCTGCAATTGTAACAGGGTGCTGCCCAGGGAAAGGGGAAGTTCCAGGTTTTCTTGCCCCACTCAAAGGAGGGTGGGGCTAAAGTGAAAAGAAGAAGCTGCAGAGGAGACTTACTGAGGAAGGAAGGAAGCAGGATGGAGCCATTTGGAGACCTGGAGGGGGCACATGGAACAGAGAGATATGTGAAGAAATTATGCTTACCTTTTGGTCCTGGAAGTTGTGGAACCAAGTTTAGCCAAGGTTTCGCCATTTTGTATATCCTCCACCTTGATATGTTAGTCCTTGTCCAGCCGCATTCCGGAGATAGTTTCAGCAGTCACAACCCTCACTCCACTTGGTGGCGAAAAAGCAGACCACCCCAGCCGCCAATGAGGGCAGTCCTGTCCATAAATGGGACAGCATCTCTAACCGTCCAGTCAGTTTGAAACTGTAACCGCGCGCGCCAAAATGCCTTTGTAGTAGCCAATGAGTAATTGCCAGCTTCTTTCAGAGTTCGCGCCACTCGCGACCCTATAAGATACCCCTGCTTCCTCTATTCGGGGCTCTCGACCTCTGCCGTTGCATCGGTGCGTGTCGAGGGCCCGGTCTCGAGCCCGTAATAAACTCCCTTTTGCATTTGCATCAGCTGTCTTTGGATTCTTGGAGGCTATGCTCGCCGAGTCTGCTGATCTTGGGCACAACATTTGGGGGCTCGTCCGGGATCGGCTAGCACAGACCCCAACCACCAAACGGCTGAAGGGAGCCATTAAAGCGCGCAGGTGAGTGGTGAGGTTTTAGTCTGCAGACCTGTAGTATTGAGTACCTGTATTTGTATTTTTTGTGCTCAGTACCTGTAAAATTGTTTGCAAACCTGTAAAAGTACTGAGTACCTGTATTTGTATTTTTTTTGTGCTCAGTACCTGTAGAATTGTTTGCAAACCTGTAGAAGTACTGAGTACCTGTACTTATATTTTTTGTGCTCAGTACCTGTGGAATTGTTTGCAAACCTGTAATTTTGGTAGCCAGATGCTTAAGTGGACGCGCTGGTAGGTGTCTTGGCGTGGACCAGGGGAGACGTCCCCGGACCACCTGAATGGCTATCCCCTGTGGGGCAGCACTGGGGTAGCATTTGTATGGGGCCCGTTTGAAAAATTTGTTTTTTGGTTCATTTAGTGTGTTTGTTATTCTTAAAACTTTGGTGTTTGTCTCTACCCAGGGACCTCTAATTGGTTATCCGTACCCCTTGTGGGGCAGCACTGGGGCAGGTCCCCCTTTTGGGGAAAGTTCAAAAAAAAAAAAACTAATTTTGTTTTATTCCTGGTGTTTGTTGTCTTTGTTGCGTTTGTGTGTTCGTAACCATGGGTCAGGCAATGCCTACTCCACTGTCTTGGGACACAGTCAAGGCAAAAAGTAAAATACTGGGGACTAAAAAGTCACCACAGCTGGCTGGTAAGAAACGCTGCCTCTGATCTCAACAAGCAGCTGCCTGGACATTTTCTCCAGTGTTGAGATCACTGGTATATCTCTGCTGCCTTCCAGCTGTGGGGAAATTAGTCTGTCCCTTTGTCCACCTTAAAAAACAAAAAAACTGAAGTTTACTAAATTGTGGTTTCTCAGTGTTTTTGCAAATATTGGTAAAAATAACTGTTTCTTAAAATTAGTGCACGTGGCAAAAAAAAAAAATTTTCAAATAAAAATTAAGAGATCTCTTTGTTCTTGCTTTTTGCCTCCGGAGAATTAATTGTAAATGGCGCAATTTCAAAATCCTAAATTTTGAAATTGCGATCTAAAATTGTAGTAAACAAAAGCTAATTTAAAATTTAATAGTTTAGAGCATACATGCCTTAAGGTTTAAGTGTTAAAAAAAAAAATTGGTGCTTTGCTTTGTTTAAATATGTTTACTTGTGCTGTACGAAAAAAAATAATAATTAACCTGGCCTATGCTAACAAACTTACTTCTAGGCTTTTATCTAAACTTCTCTTGATAAGATCTTGTTCCAGGAAGACTGATCTACTTGTCTTTTCCCCTTGGAAAAAAACAATATATTCTCCCAGTAAAGGACTAGACTTCCTTGCAAAATTCAAGGTAACATCTAAAGCCATATGGACAAGTTACTGAAAAAAAATGTATTTAGTATTAGGTGTCTATTTTTTTTTTTCCTTTTCTTTCTTGCTTTTGTCAATCTATCTGTAACAGGGTGGTCCCCAGGAAAGGGGGAAATTCCAGGTTCCCTGCCCCACCCAAGAGAGGGAGGAAGAAAGCAGGATTAAAAAAAAAAAAATCCAGAAGGAGACCTGGAGGAGGCCCATGGAGCCTAGAGACACATGAAGAAACTGCGCTTGCCTTTTGGTTGTGGACTAGGTAACACAGATGTGGGTGAGACCCGTGGGGAGGAGACAATGACAACTTTTATCTTAATTTTAATTTTGCTCTTTTCCTTCCGAGCTTGTCTGGTTGTTTCTAACCCTTTCCTGTGGGTCCTCACTGGAAGAGGCCTTAAACTTGTGGCAGGCTTTGGGGCCTGGCTTGGGCCAATCCCATTTGGACAGAGTTTTACCCATGAGGGGACAGAGTTTTACCCACTTTGGGTGCTTAATTTAGAAACTAGATTCTTTGCCTTTCCTGTATTGTCTTCCTAATTGTATTAAAGTTCCTTCCCATTAAAGTCTTGTATGTTTTGTGTTGATGCAGCTGATGGCAGAACCTATTTAGAACAGGCAGGTTTGGGGGTCTGGGCTGCCCCTCTCCCTGCCCTGTAACATATCTAGTGCTTGCCTAAGGAAAAAGACTTGGTATATAAAATTGTTACAGTGGCAACTCTGAAGTTGACTTAAAATTCCAGTTCTAAGGAAAAACTAAAAGTAAACTAAGGTTTTGCTAAGTTTAATAATAAAAATTTGCTAACCATTTACTGAACTTTCAGGTTTACATTTTGTTCCTTATTGTAAGGAGACTAAAGTTTAATGTCATCTCAACTAAAAAAATTTTTAATTAAAAATGTGTCTAAGTTGTGCATTCTAAAGAGATAATAAACAGCTATTATGGTGTCTTACATGCAGAGATTAGAAACTAAGATGTAATAATTCTAAATACAAGTAAAGTGAAGGTAGTAACTTATACTGTTGTGCGTGTTTTAACTTCTTTTCCCAGGAGTCCTATATCTCTGTATTTCGGCCTTGACTCTATAAACTGTATAATGTTATAATTGTTTTTAATAGTCTGGACTCTGGTTAAAAATTAGTATAAAAATTTTAGCTTCTTAAGTAAATCTAAAAATTTCAGTTTTGTATTTTATGAAATCCCTTGCCTTTTTGGTAATGCATTGCTGAATTTTGGCAATTGCCTATTCATTGCTTGGTTGAAAAAAACCAACTATTTTATCCCATGTGCCCCTGGCAAAGAGGTGTTATATGCAAAAGTGTGTATGTGGAAAATAGTAGCACTTTAGACACAGGACAGGTAAACAAGGTAAAGTAAAATAATTTATATCAAACACCTGTTTTATAGTTAATGACAGAAATGGTGAAAAACTAGTTAGCTTCTTCACAAGAGAGGCAGCATGATAACTTTTGTGTTTCCTGTATTTTTCTCTCCAGTATTATATGTAGACACTATATAAAAAAAATTTATAATGTTTAATTATTCAAAATTGGGAGAATATTATTCACTGTTTTGGTGTCACTTAATATCCAGGTGGTCTCTAGTCTCTATTTTATAGAGATTGTATAAAACGTATAAAAATGTGTAATTAAAATATGTATCTTTTAGCCATCCTTGTTCTGACATCAGGTGCAGGCTCCAGAGACCAAATCAAGGGCCTAAAATCCTTTTAACACTTTAATTAGACATAGCCTTCAAGGCCTACAGTAATATGGAGGGGACTTGCTAAAAAAAAAAAAAAAGAAGAAGAAAGGGAGAGAGGCAAGAAAAGGGCCCAGTAGATGGCAGTTGCCATCACAGTATTCTGCCACCTCAGACTCACCCAAGGCCCCATGCGCCCTAGGGCATTCGGGACCTCAACCTCTCAATGGGCTGCCAGCTTGCATCCACTGCCAGCAACCAGGATACCTCAACTGCAAAAAGCTGTCCCCAGGGCCATGCCTTCAGTGCCATCATACAAGGCTCTGAAAAGGGGGACTGTCCCACTCTCCAGTGAGGGAGGGGGCCAGCCCAAACCACGGGCCAGGATGGGAGGACAGGCTTGACGGTCAGCTGCCTCTGATGAAGAATCCAGTGCAGGAGAAGACCTCTGAAGAAGCCCAGAGGTGAGACAAGCTCCCCTGTTTACTGTTTATATGGATAAGCCTCGGGTGACCCTAGAAGTGGCAGACAAAAAGATCATCTTTTTGGTAAATAAGGGGCCACTTGCTCTGCCTTACTCCAATTCTTTGGATTGACCTACTGGTCGATTGTCTCCCTCACTAGTAAAGATGGCCAGACTGAGCCAAGACACTTTACAGCACTGCTACCTTGCTCGCTACGAGGCTACTTGTTTGTACATTCTCAGTGGTTAAATAAAATAAAAAATAGCTTTGTGTTTCTTTGTCATTGACAAAGTTGCACCAGAAATGTTTATGAAAGTATTTCTTTATAAAACATAAAAATATAATTGTGAAGAATTTTTGTTTGCATGATCATGGTTAGCCAGGTCTCGTTGTGCATTGATGTTGAGCATCGGTTCAAAGGAACTGTTCATTGCAGATTTTGATTGGTACCGGTGAGTCTGTGATTTTGCAACTTGTCTGTTCACATTTAAAAAAATTATCATGTAAAATTTCCATTTTTCTGTAAAAATAGGTGCAATAATAATCAAAGTTTTGATGTCGTGAGTCTTCATCTTGGAGAATTACCTTATTCTGTTTAAACTTAACATTTTATGTACTAACATTTAGAGGGCCTCATTTTGATAACTGCAGTAACATTAAGTATGTATAAAACCCTAAAGCCCTAGACCTGTTAATGGCTAAAGTTAAAAAAAAAAAAAATTGTGACCTCCTTACTCTTGAACTGAAATCTTTTGCTTTTGTTTTTCTCTTGCTTGGGCCTTACATCCTCAATGCCTTCATCGAGGTCATTTCTCGCCTGGAGACCATTGAACTATGAAGCCTCCACTGTCCTTTCGAGGTCCCTTAGATCATCGCCCTGCAGTGGAGCCCTGACTGTTTCCCCTCATCGCCCACTTTCAGCAGGAAGCAGTTACTGATCAGAACGACGCCCCTTTTCCTAACTGCAGTTAGGGGCTCCATTCGCAGAAGGGGAGGAATAAAACTTAGGGCAAGTTAGGGTAATTAGGCAGTTTTAGGGACAGTGCAGGAGGGGACCTCTGAAGAGTTTAGGAAGGCTTCAGAGATAAAAACTAAAGGAATGTGTTAACGTTGGCCTTGGTTTCCTTCAAGTAATAACAGAGAGTGTTTTAATTGGAGCAGCAGACTCATTTATGCAAGGAGGAAATAAAAAGGGGTTAGTATTAAGACTGGTGGGCAGCAACCTGTTTTATTCAATAGCTGATGTTTAGTGACCAAATGAATAACTCTGTGACTGGCTAACTGGAGAGAGATCCCTTGTTTGAGCAGAGTAATTCTCATTTGTTACTAAAGATAATACCTCTTGCTGACTAGATAGATGGTTTAGAGTCTGATTTTCAGAGGTCGTGGTCTGAGATGACCCAGAAAAAGTCAGTGTTTTGTATAAGGATGGCAATTTTAAATTTTCCTGTACCTATAAACCTGTGAACATATTATGTGGCTGAACTTAACCATAATTATGAGACTGACTAACGGATAAAAGGCTTGGTAGCTGTTGTTTTCTTAGCTGACTAGCTGTTTTTCAGAAAAAAAAAAAAATGGGGGAATGTGGAACCAAGTTTAGCCAAGGTTTCGCCATTTTGTATATCCTCCACCTTGATATGTTAGTCCTTGTCCAGCCGCATTCCGGAGATAGTTTCAGCAGTCACAACCCTCACTCCACTTGGTGGCGAAAAAGCAGACCACCCCAGCCGCCAATGAGGGCAGTCCTGTCCATAAATGGGACAGCATCTCTAACCGTCCAGTCAGTTTGAAACTGTAACCGCGCGCGCCAAAATGCCTTTGTAGTAGCCAATGAGTAATTGCCAGCTTCTTTCAGAGTTCGCGCCACTCGCGACCCTATAAGATACCCCTGCTTCCTCTATTCGGGGCTCTCGACCTCTGCCGTTGCATCGGTGCGTGTCGAGGGCCCGGTCTCGAGCCGTAATAAACTCCCTTTTGCATTTGCATCAGCTGTCTTTGGATTCTTGGAGGCTATGCTCGCCGAGTCTGCTGATCTTGGGCACAACAGAAGTGGTGTGGGTGAGAGACCTGTGGGGAGGTGACAATGGCAGCTTTTATCTTGATTTTGAATTTGCTCTTTTCCTGCTAAGATTGTCTGGTTATATCTGATCCTTTTCTGTGGGTCCCCACTAAGAGATGCTTTAGATTTCTGGCAGGCTTTCGGGCCTTGCTCTGGCCCGAAAGACCATTCGGATGGTCTTTTACCCACAAGGGGATGGGTAACATGGGTGCTTGATTTAGAAACTATATTCTTTGTCTTTTCTGTATTGTTTACTTATTGTATTCAAGTATCTTCCCATTACAGTCTTACATGTTCTGTGTGGATGCAGTGGATGGCAGAGCCCATTTAGAGCAGGCAGGTTTGTGGGGCCTGGGGTGCTCCTCTCCCTGCCCTGTAACACAATGAACACTCCCATGCAGGCATAATTAACAAGTTTGCTTACTCGCAGCTCTTTCCCTTTCAAGATGCATGGCCAGGGCCTCAGCACTCTTATCTACTAGGTTGGGCAGTCAACCAGCTGGCCTCTCTCTTAAAGGGCATCCCCAAATGCCTGCATCTTCACCCCCTTGCCTGGCCCCCCTTGTCGGGGGACTTTGCAGAAAATAGTTGTGCCTGCTGAAAAACGATGCTATTGATGGAGGACAGGAATGAAAAAAATTAATAAATAAGCTGAAAAAGGAAGCACCACAAGACCAGAAACGTGGCTCTCACAAGGAGGTGGGGGTTGAAGAGATTAGCATAACCATCAACACAGTTATGGAAACTAGGATCCTTAGGCACAGACTACACAGTTTTGAAAACTAAGATCTTCAGGCAACAATGCAGGTATCAGAGCACACATCCACAGGTAAAGATATGGAGATTGAGCCCATTGTGGAATCTGCTGTCCCATTCAGATTCTGCTTAGTTATCCAAAATCAGCCACTAACCCTAAAGCTCACAAGGAGCGGCCCCTCCCAAACAGCAGAGGACTATATCAGTGCAGTTTCTGCACAGGCTCAGGGCTGCAAGCCCACTGCCCACCTGTGTCTATGCAGATGCCTCTTTTTACCAGCCCTTTTCCTCCGCAGGACAGCAGCTTCCTGCCTGCCTGCCTGTGACCTGTACCATGCCTGGACTTCTCTGCACTGACCTCCTTCAGCGAAGGCCGCTCTCCTCAAGACTGCCTGCCTGCAACCACGCAGGCCTCTCTCAGCAAACCTGTCCCTTTCGGGGCAGCTCTTCCTGCCCGCTTGTGTCTATGCAAGTGTCTTTTACTCTTCTGTCCCTTTCCCTAATAAACCTGTCCTTTAAATATAACTAGTGTCTTTGTGTCCTGGAGAAACTCGCTGGGGAACTCACCACGTGTCGCTGAAAGGGGAGCTCTGGTGAAACCTTTCCAGAGTGACCCCAAAGACCCCGTACTCCAAACCCACAGACTTCACAAAAACCATGTCACTATCAATGTAACAGATATGGACACAGTTGTGTATAAAAGGAACCCTTGGTCTTTAAACTGGTGCTCTGACTTACAGGGCTACCCAGGTCTGGGACCTCATGCATGAATAAGAAAGCTTCTGACCTCACCAATATGAAGTACCCCTTGTTCTTCCTCTGCCTGGGTAAAAGGCCAGAATTTATTTCTACAACAAGAGGACTATGGAAATGTAACAGGATAAGAAATACTCAATGATATTGTTTCAGGTTTCACTCCAGTTAACCGTGGAGAAAATACCAAGGTTAAAACTGTATAGTTTTAATGTAGTATCAAAGTGGAATGTTCCAAATTGTCTGAAAACACTACTTCAAAATATTTGTGTAAGGCAGTGTCTGCATAGTTATAGTAAGGCAGTGTATATTTTTTTCATAGACTTCAACCAGAACAACAGACTAAACGGAGAAGAAAATATGAAGAAAATTCAAAGGTCTTCTAATGAGACAGACAAGACAATTGCAAAAATAAAAAATACAAAAGAGCCACACTTCTCATTGGCCTGATTATTTTCAGAAATGTTACTTTTGTTAAGAATACTTTCTCAGGCCTCCCCGGTGGCGCAGTGGTTGAGCGCTGGGTTGCAAAGCTGCCTGAAGCCTCTGCAGTGCCGGTTCAATCCCTGGCCGCTGGTGAGGGTCCCACATGGTGCGCAGACCTCTCCTGCCGTCCGCTTCTCCCCTCAGCAGTGTACTTCGGTCCCTCTGCCTGTTCTGTTCCCTGCTCTGGCTCTGGTGAATTCTCTCACCCTCCCATGCTTCTGACTGGACCCAGTGCTTGTATAAGTAAATAAATAAATCTTAAAAAAAAAAAGAATACTTTCTCATTTAAAGAAAGTTTGCTGAATAAATGGTGCTGAGAAAACTGGGTTGCTACATGCAAAAGAATGAAGCTTGACTACTACCTCACACCATGCACAAAAACCAATTCAAAAATGGATTAAAGAACTAGACATAATACCTGAAACCATAAAATATCTAGAAGGAAATATAGGCAAAACGTTACATGACATGCACCTCAAAGACATCTTTACAGACACATCACCCAAAGCAGTGATAGTGAAGGCAAAAATAAACAGCTGGGACTACATCAAATTAAAAAGCTTCTGCACAGCAAAGGAGACAATAACCAAAACAAAGAGAAACCCCACCAACTGGGAGAACATTTTTGCACACAACACTAATGATAAAGGACTGATCACAAAAATCTACAAAGAGCTCATGAGACTCGACAAAAACAAAGAAAATAATCCAGTCAAAAAATGGGCAGAAGAGCTAAAAAGAAACTTCTCCAAAGAGGAAATGCAAATGGTCAACAGACATATGAAATAATGTTCAACATCACTTGTAATCAGGGAAATTCAAATCAAAACTACCATGAGATACCATCTCACACCAGTGAAAATGGCTCATATTAAAAAAAACTAGCAACAACAAATGTTGGCGAGGTTGTGGAGAAAAATGAACTATCCTGCACGGCTGGTGGGAGTGCAAACTGGTCCAACCATTATGGAGAGCTGTGTGGAGATTTCTTGACCTACTAAACATAGAGCTTCCATAGGATCCAGCAATTCCACTCCTAGGTATTTACCCAAAGGACACAGAAACATCAATTCCAAAGAACACCTGCACCCCTATGTTTATAGCAGCACTATTTACAATAGCTAAGCTTTGGAAACAGCCCAAATGCCCAAAATATATGACTGTATCAAGAAGAGGTGGAATATATACACAATGGAATATTACTCAGCAATCAGAAACGATAAACTCATGCCATTTGCAGCAACGTGGATGGAGCTGGAAGGGATCGTGCTCAGTGAAATAAGCCAGAAAGAAAAAGAAAAATACCGGATGGTCTCACTCATAGCACAAATTTAGAAAACCTAAATAGAGACCAGGAAAAAGACTAATTGCAATAAAGTAAAGAATCAAAATCAACAAGCAACTATAGACCAGAGGCATACTACAGTGGGGGCAGGGGGAGGAGAAGAGGGATTACGGTCAGAAAAAGGGCTGGGAATTGTATGGGGAATATAACCAAAAAAATGCATACATTATGCAAAAATGAAAAATGATGTGAGAAGTATATAAAATAAAGTAATTTATTAAAAAAAAGAACACTTTCTGTTAACATGCATTGGGTTATTCATATTATTCCAAATGAAATAGTTACATGATTAAACACAGCTTTATTCCCAGTGTGGTAAATACGGGGAGCGATATCTCATAAACAAAGGTATACTTGGAGTCCTCAATTATTTACTGAAAGGAAAATGACTGAGAATCGCAGACCCAGTGCTTGGGTCATGGAGACAGGGTGAGGAAGCTTTGGGTGAGGAGAGGAGGGGGCAGAACAAAGCCCCAGGTCCCCTAGTCTGGTTCTCATGGTTCCAGGCCCCAGGGCTGTGTCTAGGGCAGGAAGGTTACTGTTGGGGATACCCCACTGTCCCCTTAGCCTCACTTCTGTCTCCACCACCTGTGCTGGGCCCTGGACACTTGTGAATGCTCATCCCCGTTCTCATTCCCCAGTGCCTAGATGGTTCCCAGGGAAGCAAATCAGCATAGCCCCCAGGAAAGTTTCCACCCACCAGCCTAGAGTCAGAAGCTCCCCTGACCCCAGTAGTGCTGGTTATGTGGCCCCCAACCCACATCCTGCTGCTTCTCTCCAGGGCTGTGGCCCAAACCTGGGCTGATGAGAGCAGGGAGGAGGGAAAAGGCTTCTCCATTAGAGGCTGTTGCCTTAGGCTCCTCTGTCCTCTCATGGTTCCTCTCAATCCTAGTCCCTTTCTGTCCCCCCCCACCCTAGCTCCCTCTTCTGTCCCCCTGAGTCCCACTCCTTCTCCACCTGATGCCCCTTTTCAAGCTCTCGAGCTTCCTCCCTTCCTGAACACTTTCTCCCCTCGTGCCCCATTTCCCTGGGACTCAGGACCAGTGCAGGGAGGAGGTTCAGCCCAACGTTCACCCCTTCCTGCCCCCAGGAGCCCAGTCTTTAAGGCTTTTAGAAATCAAGACCTCCCAGCCCAGCCTCAAGAAGCCCCCGTACATTGCAGTGGGCTACATGGACCACGCACAGTTCAGGCAGTTTGACAGCAACTCTCCAGGTCACAGTGTGGACGTGCTGGAGCCCAGGGCGGAGCAGGTGGGGCAGGAGGACCTGGACAAGGAGACAGAACCAAAGACAATAGGTACAGAGGTTCAAAGCTGTCCTAATGGCTCCTGGAGGACCTGCATGGCTGCTACAACCAGAGCTAGGACAGTGAACAATGCTTGCCCAGGGCCAGGTCACAGCTCCCATTCCCCAGAGACCTTTGCCCCTAGTGAGGGTCGCAGTGATTCCCAGAGGCTATGGCACCTGCCATAGTGGAGGAGGGAGTTTGGGTAAAGCACGAAATGAACAACCCGGAGGGCAGGTATTTGGAGTGGATCCCAAGTCTCCTGGAGATGGGGAAGGAGGCGCTGCAGCTCAGAGGTAAGAGGGGCTACAGGGCCTTTGATCTTCCTGAGGCTCACACCCCACAGGGAAAACTGAATGGTCAGAAAAGCGCCCCCTTCTGGTCAGAGAGAGAACTGTCTCTCAAGTTTTCAAGCTCTGTATAGAGACTGGCCCAGAGGGTCCTATTGTTTCTGAAGGACAGTTAAGGAATCCAGTTTCTCCTGAGAAAGAGGGGAGACCATCCCTGAAATCACCCTGCACAGGACCCTTTTCACCGGCAGCCATCGTAGGAACAATGAGTTTCTCTCTCGAGATCTTGTTTTTTGGTCAGAGAGCATTTTTGGGGATCTCACTCCTGCATGACTGTGTTATCACCCTCCACCCAAGACAACAACAAAATGTTTAGAGACCTGCATCCCACCCTGGGCTCTCACCTACTCTCCCAGACTCCCAGACAAGGCTGGTTTCTGGGGTTTGTGCTTCCTCCCTCCAAGCATGTTTTCCTGTCCATTCTGAGGATGGTCATGAGGCTGCTTCAGTGACCATAGAGGAAATAGCAACCATAAAATGTCCAATTCTTCCCACTCAGGCCCCCAAAGGGCATGTGTGACCCAGCACCCCATCTCTGAGCATAACATCACCCTGCTGGGTCCTTGGCTTCTACCCTGACCTGGCCCTGTACACAGAGCTGGTGGAGACCAGGCTTGGGGGATGGAAACTTCTGGAAGTGGGCGGCTGTGGTGGTGCCTTCTGGAGAGGAGCAGAGATACATGTGTATCTTCAGCATGAGGGGCTGCTGGAGCCCCTTATCTTGAGATTGGGTAACTAGGGGGACTTGGGCACTGAGCCCATTCTCAGGAGTATCAGGAGCCCTTTGAGAACTTCTAAGGGTCAGACTAAGGACTGGGGTCTCCCCTTCCCTTCCCTTCCAGTGCCCCCTCCTCAGCCCTCAATCCCTACTGCGGGCATCACTGCTGGTCTGGTTCTCCTTGGAGCTGTGCTCACTGGAGCTGCGGTGGCTGCAGCTGTGATGTGGAGGAAGAAGCACTCAGGAAGGGAAGGGAGTGGGGGATCTTGTCCACTGGGGGCTTTCATGTCCCAGGGAGAACTTGCCCTGCCTGGTTAATGGGAAGTACCATCCACACACGTGTGTTGCCCAGAGGGCATTTGGTTCAGTCTCCCCTCACCTCCTTTCTTCATTTCTCCCAGTCCTGACCTGGGTCTTTAGTCACAGTGTTCCAGGATTAGTAGATTCCTTAAAGACTGCATGGGCTGACTCCTCCCTTGTCTCACATGATGATTCTTCCCACAGGAAGACAAGGAGGAAGCTACACTCAGATTGCAGGTAAGTGTGGATCAGGGGTTTGATCCCTGAGGCCCTGGGGATAGTGTTGATGAAGCCATTCAGTTTCCATTCATGATGGTGATTTTCATGTCTTCAAATCTTAAGGCCACTTATTAATGGCTCAGCTCACCATGCAGACGTTCACCTCTTTGACTTCAACTGTGGACAATAATTTACATTGTGGGGTAGAATTGGAGGGGCATTCTTCCTTTGAAGGAAAGAGACCACAGTTATGTGAACAAGGTGACAGAAGAAAAGCATAGCAGCAAGCAGGAAATGGTTGCAAAAATGAGAAATTAGGGCATCGCTGGTGGTGCAGGTAGTTGAGTGCAGTACTGTGAAGCTGTCCGCAGCCTCTGCAGTGGCACAGCAGACCTCTCCTGTCTTTCCCGCTGCTCCCCTCAGCAGTGTATTTCAGTCAGTCTGCCTGTTCTGTTCCCCACTCTGTACTTGGTGAATCCTCTCACCCTCCCTCACATCTGGCCTGCACCCAATTTCTTGTATAAATAAATCTTAAAAAAACTGGGCCTCCCCGGTGGCGCAGCGGTTGAGTGCTGGGTTGCGAAGCTGCCCGCGGCCTCTGCAGCGCTGGTTCGATCCCCAGCTACTCCCTGGCCACCGGAGAAGGGTCCCACATGGCGCGCAGACCTCTCCTGCCGCACGCTGCTCCCCTCAGCAGTGTACTTCAGTCCTTCTGCCTGCTCTGCTCCCTGCTCTGGCTCTGGTGAATTCTCTCACCCTCCCGCGCTTCTGACTGTACCTAGTGCTTGTATAAATAAATAAATAAATCTTTTAAAAAAAGAATTAAAAAAATAAATAAATAAAAATAAATCTTAAAAAGAGAGAGAGAGAGAGAAATGACTCAACGCTGACTTTACAAGACTGAGCACATTATTTTTTTTTGGTATGTCATGGCACGTTCTGTCCTTGTTGTCTTCCATGGATTTTATGGTTTCTGGTCTTAAGTCCCAGCCTGTTATCCATTTTGAGTTGATTTTTGTGTGAAGTGGGAGACAGTGGTCTAGTTTCATTCTTTTGCACGTGGCTGTCCAGTGTCCTTGTTATAGAGCAGCCCCGATATTGAACGGGTTCCTGGTTGTGGGTCCTCACCTGCGCGCTTAAAAGGGACTTAATACTACTCCACTACAGGCACACACAAAAGGTTAATAAAAGGTTTATTTAAAGGGAAAAGGAAATAAGGAAAATGTACAACTCAGGGAGAAAATAGGAAATAAAGTCTTTAATGCGTCCTACCCGATCCGATGACCTGGAAACCCAAAGTCACTCTCAGAGCTGGCTGGAAGCTACAAGCTGACAGAGAGCCAAAATGGCGGGTCCCCCAAAGCCCACGTGTCTGCCTTTATATCAACCTGGCTGCTTAACCCCACCCTCAGGTCCCAGCCACCTTCCCTTGGGTGGTGATGGGATTTGGAGTTCCCAGTGTCTTTGGCTTTGGCCTGGGGTGGGGGTGGAGTCCACAAAGCCTGTATGGAATTAACTTTAGGACAGCCTTTTCCCCCTAACAACCCCAGCACCGTTTATCGAAGAGCCTTTCCTTGTGACCCCCTCATCTTAACCTTGTCTACATAAACTTCACAGGATGGCACGTTGGAGAAAGGGGTTTACTTCTTCCCATGTACAGTTGTATTTTAAAATTACAATTCATGTTCTCCATTGTCTTTCAGCAACCTTAGGTATTTACCTGGAACTATTTCAAAAGTACTTGAAACAATCAAAAGATTAGAGGCATATGTCCATTCAAGAGGAAAGTAAATGATGAACCCATCTGGATCAGGACCATTAATATCTGACAAGACAGAACAGGGAACAGTGTGTGCTGACAGAGCAGCAGGAACAGGCCCTGAAGGGCTGGGAGAGGCAGTGAGGGTGTGAGTGTCCTCCCTGCAGGGTGTCCAGGATCCCCTAGTGTTGTTCAGGGACACCTGCCCTGTGCTCTGTACCCCTCTCTTTTCCCTCTCCACTTGGAACAAAAGGAAGCACTAATGGGGAGACATGTGTCCTCCTGGGGCAGTTTTGAGTCCAAGTCACTTCCTGCTCCCCTCCCCATGAGGTGGGTGGATTTAGGGGCTGCACTGTGCTGAGAGCTGCGGTGGGGGTGGGGTACATCCTGCAGCTGCAGCCCCTCCCCCCAGGAAGTCTGGATGGTCATCTACCCTGGGGAGAGGGGGCATGGTAGTGCCAGAAAGGCACAGAGCTGATTCTCTATGATCTGAGCAAATGTGTAAAGAAAAGCCCTGGAGCCCTCGGTGGCTTTCTCAGGCTTTTGTTGACCTTTTACATGTAGTGCAGCAACCAGGTACATGGCTGACAGGGGTGCTGGGGTACCAGGAGCTGGCACTCTTTACTGGGCTCTCTGGCAGTTCTCCCTCTCCTGTGTTCTTTGCTTCTCTCGCCAATATAAATACTGCAGCCCTGGCCCACACAAGTAAACAAAACAACTGAATATAACAACGTAACAAAATGCAGGTGTTCCATCAGGCATGCGATGCTAATGGCGGAGGGCAGAAAAGCCTGACAATCATTTACCCTGCAGGGTGGGTAACTTTCAGTCTTTTGTTGGGAAACTGTTATCCCACTGTAACAGGATGGTCCCCAGGAAAGGGGGAGCTTCCTTGTTCCCTGCCCCTCCCAAAAGGAGGGTGGAGCTGAGTTGGGAGAGAAGAAGCTGCAGAGGAGACTGAAGAAGGAAGGAAGCAGGATGGAGCCATAAGGAGACCTGGAGGAGACACATGGAGCCGAGAGACACGTGAAGAAACTGCGCTTGTCTTTTGGTCGAGGACTGGCTGATATGATGTGGGTGAGAGACCCGGGGGGAGGTGACAATGGCAGCTTATCCCTTGGTTTTCATTTTGCTCTTTTCCTCCCATACTTTTCTGGTGGTTTCTGATCCTTTTCTGTGGGTCCCCGCCAGGAGGTGCTTTAGAATTGGGGCAGGCTTTGGGGCCTTGCTCTGGGCTGATCCCATATGGATGGAGTTTTACCCACGAGGGGACGGGTAACTTTGGGTGCTTGATTTAGAAACTAGATTCTTTGTCTTTTCTGTATTGTTCCCTAATTGTATTAAATTTACTTTTCATTAACGTCTCATGTTTTGTGTTGATGGGCGGATGGCAGAACC
The DNA here is from genome assembly GCF_964194135.1 of Talpa europaea. Lineage (NCBI taxonomy): Eukaryota > Metazoa > Chordata > Mammalia > Eulipotyphla > Talpidae > Talpa > Talpa europaea. Next base: position 4,539,020 of record NC_140075.1, on the reverse strand, counting down.
TATTTAGAGCAGGCAGGTTTGCGGGGTCGGGGTGCCCCACTCCCTGCCCTGTAACACCATCTTCCCTTCCCCTCTGGAGCTCCTCTGGTGTGTTCTTTAATACTCAGAGTGTGCTCTGCCTTTATGAGGCAGATGGCAGAAGCCATTTGGAACATACAGATTTGGGTGTCCCGGGGTCCCCTCATTCTGCCTAACTGATTGAGGGTGTGTAGGGTAAGGGAAAAAAATGTCAGGCTTTTCTACCCTCCCGCCATCAGGATAGATGATGGATCCTTGCGGTCCCAAATGCATGCCAGATGGCGGGCACCTGGAGTAGGGTGTGGGCATAGGTAGATGGGATTCACCTGGGCTGAGACGGTGCTTTTAAAGGTGGCGTCACGAGGACGCCGGCAGAAGCCAAACAAAAGCCAAAGAGAAGCCGAGAACGAACAGAAACTGAGAGAGAAGCAGAGAAGGCCGGAGAGCCCAGATAGAGTGAAGACTTGCTGGGGGCTGCCCCCTAGCACCCCTGCCTGCCGTGTACCTGGAACACCAATAAAAAACCTGCAAAAACCACTGAGGACTCTGACTCCTCCTTTACCCGGTCTGCATGGGATCAGAAAACCTGCCCCGTGTCTGTTACTGCCCTTACAGGGTGTTTTCTCTGATCAGGACTCATTTCCCTTCTCTACTGCTCTGTCTCCACTGGATCCTCACCCAGAGGCAGGAATCCCCCAGGAGGAGGACTAAGCCCTCAGTGGGGATCTGACCAGGTTCCTGCTGTTTGAGGCAGGACCTTGTCTTTGGCCCTGGCAGGTCGGGGCTGGGGAGGGACTGACCTTCAGGTGAACTAAACAAGCAGACAGAGCAGAACAGAACAGGGGCCTGTGGGGGGGACCACAAATCCTTGGGGAAAATATTGTGTGTCCTGATGCTTCTCCATGACACATGCTCACATTGAGGGGGACAGGACCACAAGCAGGCGCTGACCTGTCCTTCATGGGGGGCCTGGATCTGGGCCTCTGACCTGGGAAGTCACTGGGTGATGAGGAGGAGGGTAGAGCAGTTTGCACCCCGGGATCAGGTGCTGGGAATGGAGGGGTCCAGTGTTTTGAGCAGAGTGGGTCTGGGGTGTGGGTTCCACGGGGTGGGAAGGAAAGGGAGGATGCTTTTTTTTCCAATAAACCTCTTGGTCTCTAGCAGCACAGAGGCTCAGCAGCCCTGAGAGGAGCCAGGTCTGTCCTTGGTCTCAGGGCCTAAGGAGTCACCAGGAAGGGCCCTGCTCCTGCTGGTGGGGGTCCCTGGGCCCTTCCCTCCTCTGAGCCCAGAGCTCCTGGCTGCCCTGCTCCTCTGTGTGGGCCTGGCTGCCTCTTGCCCTGTCTCTCCCCAGCCCTGAGGAGATGGCGCCTGTTCCTGTCCCAGATCTGTGCTCTGCCTCCTCCCATCCCTGCTGCTCCTCCTCCAGCTGCTCCCCGGGGTCCGAAGGTGAGTGTGATGACCAAAGGGCATGATGGCTCAGAGTAGGATCTCTATGAACCCATGCAGAAGTGTGAAGGAGTCCTCGAGCCCTCAGTGGCTTTTTCAGGCTTTTATTGGGATTTTCAGGCTTTTATTGGGCACACCCCTGCCTGACATGTGCCTGGGGGCCAGGAGGCTGGCAGGCCTCCTAGCCCCCAGTGAATTTTTTTTTTTTTTTTGGCTCCTCACAGCAGTGTATTTTAGTCAATCTGCCACTCTGTCTCTGGTGGATCCTCTCACTCCCCGCCCCTTCCCACATTGCAGGCCTTTACCCCAGCTCTTGTATTCATAAATAAATAAATCTTTAAAAAAAAAAAAAAAGAAAAAGAATCTTCACTTTTTCTGGGCGCTCCAGCGTTCTCTCATGGTCTCGTTCTCTTCTGGTCGTTTTCCATTCTGCCACAACACCCTTATAAGCCCCATCACAGCCTAGGTGTACCCACCTACGCATGCCCACACCCTTCTCAGATGCCCGCCACAGACATGCATTCAGGACCACAGGGATCCATCATCAATCCTAATGGCAGAAGAGCAGAAAAGCCTGACAGTCATTTACCCTACAGTGTCCCTCCCTGTTCTAATGAAGTGGAAACTGTCCAAAGTAAGGTTGAAACTGATGGTGAAGGGGAAAGCAATGAAACAACTGATGCAGTAAAAGGGCCCATCACACCCGCCGGGCACAATTAGCACGCTTACCATCTTAGCATTTGCAAGTTCCCCTCTGAGTAATTTATGACTTGTCTCTTTTTTTTTAAGATTTTTATTTTATTTATACAAGAACTGGGGTACTGGCCTGATGTGCTGGAGGGTGAGAGGACTCACCAGAGACAGAGCACGGAACAGAACAGGCAGACTGATGAAATACACTGCTGAGGGGAGCAGGGGGTGAGACAGAAGAGGTATGCTCACCAGGTGGGTTGCTCAGAGGCCGTCAGGGATCGAACCGGCACTGCAGAGGCTGTGGACAGCTTCACAGCACTGCGCTCAACCGCCTGCGCCACACTCAACCGCCTGCGCCACCAGGGAGGCCCTGGTCTCTATCTTAACAGGGCCTCATTCCAAAAGAAAGGAGTCAAGTGGCTGGCTCCTTCCCCCTTCCATAGCACAGATCCTTGTCTAACCACCCCTCCCCCGCCTTTGTCTAAACAGCCCTGTGCTCTATCAAATAGCCTGCGCACTACAAAAAAAAAAAAAATGAAATCTGTCAAATTTATCAGTGTAACAAATGCTGAAATGACTGAGTATAAATGGAAATCTTTGTGTATGTTCGTGGCCCAGATCTTAGAGGGGAGACTCTCCTGTCTGGTGTCCACTAGTGTAATAATAATGAAACCTGTACCCACTTGTCTTTGGAGTGCCCTTTGGTCCCTTCTAGCCTGGCAAAATAGTTTTTCATAACTCTGTCTTCCTCGAGTGGGAAGGGCCCTGGGGTCTGGAGCTCTTCCTTCAGGAAGGATGGCTGTGTGGGGTAGCCTGGCTCTAGAAAAATTGGGGTACTTCCCAGGGGGGAGAGAGGAATCAAAACAGAAGAGGGAAGAACACAAAGGACAATGCTGATGGTGCGTGGGTGTACTGGTGGTGGGAATTTTAAGGGGACTACACCTGAGAGTGTTACAGGGTAGGGAGAGGGGCACCCCAGAACCCTCAAACCTGCCTCCTCTAAATAGGTTCTGCCATCTGTCTCATCAACACAAAACATATAAGGCTTTAATGGAAAGGAACTTTAATAAAATGAGTAAACAATACAGAAAAGACAAAGACTATAGTTTCTAAATCAAGCACCTAATGTTACCCGTCCTCTCATGGGTAAAAGTTCACCCAAACAAGATTGGCCCTGAGCAAGGCCTGAAAGCCTGCCCCAAGTCTAAAGCGCCTTCCAGTGGGGACCCACAGAAAAGGATCAGAAACAACTAAACAATTCTGGAAGGAAAAGAGAAAAATCAAAATCAAGACAAAAAATACCATTGTCACCTCCCCATGAGTCTCACCCACATGTGTTTCAACCAGTCCACGACCAAGAGGCAAGCATAGTTTAGTCACAGTTCTCTCTGTTCCATGTGCCTCTTCTAGGTCTCCTTCTGGCTCTCTGTCCTGCTTCTTTCCTTCTCCAGTTTCCTTTTCTAGCTTCTGCTCCTCCCTGCTCAGCTCCACCCTACCTTGGGTGGGGCAGGGAACCTGGAACTTCTCCGTTTCCTGGGCACAACCCTGTTACAAGAGGAGAAAGCATACATTCCACAAAAATGTAGAATGATGTGATAGATAGATAGATAGATAGATAGATAGATAGATAGATAGATAGATAGATAGATATAAAAGATGGGGGTGCTCCCCAAAAACTATTGTGATGACACAGTTAAGAGCAGTCTCTGAGCTGCAACAAGAGGGGGAGGGATGACAATTGCACAGTCAGAGGTTATGATGTTTCAAAAAGTGAACTATCAAAAATGTGAAAATACCTATCCCCTCATTTTTTACTTTTGATTTATTTGTATCAAACACTTTTCATTTAACTTAGGGGGAAGAAACAGATACCTTACAAGGGAAAACCAATCAGTTTGACTTCAGACTTCTCTGAAGAACAATAACAATAATAACAGTACAAAACAATAAAGCAAAAACAGACAATTATAAATGATAGACATACTGCAGGAGAGGAGAAGGGAGAGGGATCAGAGGGAGGGAGAAGGGAGCACAGGGGTCTGTGGTGATGGTGCACGGATACATCTGTGAAGGAAATTCTATGGGGACTACACCTGAGGGTGGGGGAGCAAATATTGTTTAAAAATGAACAATGATGTAAAAAATAAAAATTTTTAAAAATTAAAAAAAAGAAACACTTGTCAGTTACTAATTCCTTTAACTCCACCAATATTTATATGTTATATGCTTGGTGCTGTGTACAAAACAGAGACATTCCTAACTTCAGAGAGCTGCTTTCATGCAGGAGACAGTGAATAATAAAGACAAGAAACCCACCCCATCCTGTAGAGGCGCTGAGAGGAAGGACAGGCAGAGAGCAGGTGGGGCAGCAAGAAAGGGGGTTGTGGGGGCAGCTGTGTCCATCAAGGGGGTCAGCGCAGATGGTGGGATGGAAGCAAAGCCCTGGGAAGGGGATGTTCGGGAGTGAGGTTCCCATGGAGGGAACAGCCTGTGGTGGGCTGGCTTGTGCCAGGGGTGCAAGGGCAGAGGGGTTGAGGATCAGCTAGAGCAGAGGGAGAGGGAGGGACACAGGAGTGGGTGTCAGAGGCCTGGGAAGGGGCCACCCTGTGAGGCTGGGGGTGATTGTGGGGATGGGGAGCCCCTGCCAGGCTGTGAGCAGACCAGGGCCTGGTTCATCTCCCAGGTGGCAGAAGAGACTAGTCTGTGTGTCTCCAGGTGAGACAGGAGGGGCTCAGGCCAAGCTGGGGCAGAACAGGTGAGAAATGGCTCTTTGGATGTGCAGGGGGCTCCCGAGAACAGTGCAGTCCTGTCCTGTCTTCCCAGGCCTCATCAGGTGGAGGGCTCTGACTGGGGAGCAGGCTGGGTGAAGCTTTTTCTTCTTCTTTTTTCAATTGAGGTAACATTAATTTACACACTGCACAGATGTGAGGTGTAGAGCTTCTCAGCAGGCAACTGTATATTTCACACACACCCAACAGCAAAAGTCCAATCACAATCCTTCACCAAGATATTCCCTCTACCCTCCGTCCCCTCTGGTGACTGCCATTTTATTGTGGTTGTTGATTGCTTTTTTCCCTTCATATTCCACAAATGAGTACAATCCTATGGTATCTGTCTTTCTCAATTTGACATAGCATAATTCCCTGAAATTCTATCCACATTGTTGAAAATGGCGAGATTTCTTCTTTTTGCACTATCTGAGTACTATTCCATTATGTGTGTGTATGAGGTATGTAAATCACATTTTGTTAATCCATTCATCTGTTCTTTAGAACTTGGGTTGTTCCCTATTTTGGCTATTGTAAATAGGACTGCAATGAAAATAGGGGCCCTGTCTCATTTTGAATAAGTGTTTTCTTATTCATCACGTCAATATCCAGAGGTGGAAATATTGGATCATATTGCAATTCTTTTTTATTTTTTTGAGAACCACCGTATTGTTTTCCCAAATGGCTGCGCCAGTTACATCCAACCAATAGTGCACAAGTGTCCTTTAATCCTTGTTCCTCACAGAATTTATTTCTCAACTTTTGATAATAGACATTTTTACTGGTGTGAGTGGAAATCTAATTGATTTTTTTCAAATGTTGACCCATCCTTGTGTTGCTGAGATAAACCCCACTCAGTCATGACGTGTGATCCTTTTTCATGTGTGATTGAATTTGGTTTGCTAAGGTCTTGTTGAGGATGTTTGCATCTATGTTCATCAGGGATTGGTCTGTAGCTTTCTTTTTTGCGTGATGTCCTTCTCTGCTTTTGGTATCAAGGGAATGTTGGGCTCATGAGATGTGATGGCAGCATTCCCTCTTCCTCTGTTTTTTTGAAGAGTTGAAAATGTCTGGTCCTGTGCTTTGATTTTCAGGAAACTTTTGATCCAAGTTTTAGTGTCTTTGCTTGTAGTTGCTTTGTTCTGAATCTTCCTGACTCAGTCACAGAAGGTTGTATACTTCTAAGAATTTGTCACTTTCTTCTAGGTTATTTGAGGTCATTCAATTTATCGACATACAGATATTTGGCATTATGACGTATAGAAATTGGGTATTATGATCCTTTGTATCCTAATGTGTCTGTTGTAACTTCTCCCCTTTTGTTTCTTATTCTATTTATTAGTTTTTTCCCCTTTTTTTCCTCCTTGAAAGTGTAGTCAAATACTTGCCTGTTTTATTTTTTTCAAAGAACCATATTTTGGTTTCATTGATTTTTTTTTTTAATCTGTCTTTGATTTCTCTGTCATTTATTTCTGCTTTAATATTTTTTTCCTTCTACTGTCTCTTGGTTTCATTTGTTCTTTCTAGCTGTTTAGATTCTTTACCTGAGCTCTGTCTTGACTCTATTGTGGCCTGTATTGCTCTATATTCCCCTCTTAGTGCTGCTTGTGCTGTGCCCACTGATAGGTTGTCATTTGTCTCAAGGTATTTTTAAATTTCTTGGTTGCTTTCCTTCTTAACCCAAGAGTGATTTGGTAGTGTGTTGTTCAATCTTCACATGTTATTCCCCCCCACCCCCGGTTTCCTTTTATGTTTCTTCGAGTTTGATACCATTGTGATCAGAGAGATACTTACATGATTTCAGTCATCATGAATTTATGACACTTGTTATGTGACCCAACAAATGATGTATTCTGGAGGCTATTCCAGGTGCACCTGACAAGAATATTATTTAGCTTTTTGGAATGTAGTGCCCTATAAATATATACTCATCCTGGATGGTCTAATTTCTCACTTAAAGTTATAGTTTCCCGGAGTTCTGTCAGGTGGTGTGTCCTTGATGAAAGTGGAGTGTTGAATGTCTTTACCACTCTTGTGTTGCTGCCAATATCTGTTTTCAGATGTGTTAATAGTTGCCTTATGTATTTTGCTGCTCCTTTGTTTGGTGCATGTGTATTGATGAGTGTTATGTCTTCCTGATGTAGGATTCCTTAATCGTATGATGTTCATCTCTGTCTCTTGTTACCTTTTTTGCTGGAAGCTTATTTTATCTTATATGGCAGCCCCTGCAATTTTTGGGGTGCCCCATTTTCTTGTGTTTTTCCCAAGAACTGTTTTGATCCAGTCTCCTAGAGACAGCATAAAGTTGGGTTTTATTTTTTGGTACAACCAGTCACTCTGTGTCTTTTTCTTTGGTGAGTTCAATTCATTTCCATAAAGGGTGATGACATGATGACTTACTACTGTGCTTTTGTCTTTAGTCAAATCCAGACAAGAAATGTGTGGTATCTGGAGCGGGTGGTGAGGGCTCCAGGGTCACTGCCTCTTTGGTCCGCTGGTCAGTTTGGAGGATGGTGTCGGTCCAGAGGCCCAGACATTAGCCAGGTGGCTGGGGTTCAGACCTGGACACTGCCATAACCCCTCAGTCTCCATGTCCTTTTTTCTGAGAGGGTGTGGGGGAGGGGTGTCAGGACAGTATCACTTCCCAGTTCACAGAGCGCTGGGGAGGGACCCCTGAGGTCACACAGAGAAAGTAACTGCTGAGATCACATAGTCGGCCTTCAATCAGCTCCCTGAGCCACTTCTGTTCCTTTGCCCACTTCTGGCTTTCAAGACCCAGCTCCCATGTCCCCTTCCTGCTGAGGAAGGAAACTCTCTGGCTCTGTGTTGGCCCCCTCTGAGGCAGCTACTGCAGCCCTTCTCTCCTCACACACCCCAGGCCGCAGGTCCTCCAGGGTGGGGTCACGTGGTTCTCTGTGACCCCCAGCACACAGTGGAGTATGTTCCTGTGCAACAGCATGCTTTGTGCTTGGGGACCCCAAATGCCTGACTGCAAGTCTGTGCCATCAGGGTCACCTGGGGTGTATTTAGAGAGAAGTTCCCGGGCCTCCCGGGTGGCGCAGCGGTTGCATGCTGGGCTGCGAAGCTGCCTGCAGCCTCTGCAGCACCGGTTCGATCCCCCACCACTGGCGAGGGTCCCACATGGTGCGCAGACCTCTCCCTGCGGCCCGCTGCTCCCCTCAGCAGTGTACTTCGTCAGTCTGCCTGCTCTGCTCCCCGCTCTGGCTCTGGTGAATTCTCTCACCCTCCCGCGCTTCTGACTGTACCCAGTGCTTGTATAAATAATAAATAAGTCTTAAAAAAAAAAGTACTTAAATATAAATTAAAAAAAAAATGTTATAGAGAGAAGTTCCCAGGCCTGTTCCCAGAAGCAGAGAGTGGGCTCTGGCTGCCCAGGGCTGGGGAAGGGAAGATCCTTCCACACTGATCACGGCCCTTCAGATCCGCCAACATCTCGTCCCCATCACAGCCTCGTGTGACCCGGAGCTGGAGCCTCAGTGAGGCCCCTCCTGCCGCCTCCCCCTCAGAGACTGTGGAGATGCCAGATCTTTGTTTTAGGTGCAAAGTATGAAGTGATTTGGTACAGACCATAAAAAAAATTAAGGCGATAAAGTGATCAGTGGCTCTTTTCTCAAAAGAAACAGGTGCTCCAGAGTAGCTCACATGACGGTCAAGGTCCTGATAACAATGAGCTGTCAGGCCAGGATTCCATGTCCCTTGAAGTGTCCTTCAAAATAAACGTGATTGTAAAAACTATTTCTACTGCTTTTAGACTCCATTTAATTTTGCTGTTCATTTATTTTTCACACTATCCCCAGAGCAGTGTCTGCAGAGTCATGGCACAGAGGGGCTCTCTGGCTTCCTGCAGATGTGAGCGGGGCTGACTCTGACCCACCTGCAGGGAGTGGAACCCTGGAGCCCCAGAATCAGTTCCAGGGTTGGTCTTCCAGGGCGGCCCAGGCCTTGCTCTGCTCTCCTGTTGGAACCCTGAATCTCCCTGGCACCCCAGCATTCATGCACTGAGGGGGGATATTCTGCATTGGGGGCTTCACGTATACATCTATATCCCCCATCTCTCTGCCATCTGCAGCATTAAAACAAAACATCTAAGTGTCTTTAATGGAAAAGAACTTCACTACAATTAGTGTGCAACAAAGAAAAAGGAAAGAATAAAGTTTCCAAATCAAGCATCAAAGTCACTATCCCCTTGTGGGTAAATGTTCAGCCAAACGGGGTTGGCCCAAAGCAGGACCTGAAAGCCTGTCACACCTCCTGGTGTGGATCCATAGAAAAGGGTGGATGTGGCTGACAAGTCTGGAAGGAAAAAACAAAATCAAGATAGAAGCTGCCATTGTCACTTCCACATGGATTTCTCACCCACATCTGTGTCACCTAGTCCAAGGCCAAGAAGCAAGTGCAGCTTCTCTGCCCCATATGCCTCCCCCAGGTTTCCTTCTGCCTACATCCTGCTTCCTTCCTCCTCAGCCTCCTCTCCAGCTTCTTCTCCCTGCTCAGCTCCACCCTCCTTGGGTGGGGCAGGAGCCTGGATCCTCCCCTGGGGACCCCCCTGTTACAGTCCTCTCCATCACCAGCATGTGCCTGTGTGTGGGTGACACCAGCCCTGCAAGGACGGGCAAGGCCCCAGATATGTGCATTCCTCTGGGCAGTTACAGGCCAGCACTGCTGCATCCCCCCGGTGAAACAGACGCTCCAGCCTCCCAGTGACAGCCCATGTCACCCACACTGACCTTGCCCCTCAGTGTCCCCTGTGCTGCCCCTTCCCTGCCCGGTCCTCTCTGGCTCCCCCTGCACCGCTTTCCACCTCTGTCCCCTAAAGTCCCCTGCTCTCTTTTCCAGGAGCCTCCCCATCCTCCTAGCCAGTGTCCTGGGGGCTCTCCTAGGCCCTCCCCTCATCCAAAGGATGGAGAATGTCAGATGATTCCCAGGAGGAGGGGCTTTCGTCCTTGGAAGCAGAAGCAGAAACAAATTACAGGGACCCTGGAATCTAAGTTTTCATCCCAACAGACTGAGGCAATCTTTATAGGTGGGGATTTGCCCAGAACCTAGGAACCAGTTATATCCTGGAGACCACTGGAAACTAAAAATAAGGACACTGATCTTTGCCTTTACTATCACTGCTTGGGGTGATGTGTCTATAAAGATGTCTTTGATGTGCATATCCTGTAGTGTTTCGCCTATATTTCCTTCTATGTATTTTATGGTTTCAGGTCTTATGTCTAGTTCTTTAATCCATTTTGAGTTGATTTTTGTGTATGGTGTGAGGTAGTGGTCAAACTTCATTCTTTTGCATGTGGCGACCCAGTTTTCCCAGCACCATTTATTGAACAAACTTTCTTTGCTCCAATGCATAGTCTTTGCTCCTTTGTCAAAGATTAGTTGACCATAAATCTGTGGGTTTATTTCTGGATTTTCTATTTGATTCCATTGGTCTGTGTGTCTGTTCTGGTTCCAGTACCATGCAGTTTTGATGGTTATGGCTTTGTAGTATAGTTTGAAGTCTGGGAGTGTGATGCCTCCATTCCCTTCTTTTTTTTTTTCAGGAGAGTTTTGGCTATTTGGGTTTTTTTGTGATTCCATATGAATCTCATCAATAATTGTTCTATTTCTTTGAAGAATGACATTGAAATTTTTATTGGAATATCATTGAATCTGTATATTGCTTTTGGTAGGATGGCCATTTTAATAATGTTTATTCTTCCCATCCATGAGCAAGGGACTACATCAAATTAAAGAGCTTCTGCACAGCAAGAGACAATAACAAAAACAAAGAGAAACCCCACCGAATGGGAGAACATTTTTGCACACAACACTAATGATAAAGGACTGATCACAAAAATCTGCAAAGAGCTAATGAGACTCAACAACAACAAAGAAAATAATCCAGTCAAAAATGGGCAGAAGAGCTAAAAAGAAACTTCTCTGAAGAGGAAATGCAAATGGCCAAGAGGCATATGAAAAATGTTCAACATCATTCTTGTAATCAGGGAAATGCAAATCAAAACTACCATGAGATACCATCATACACAAGTGAGAATGGCACATATGAAAAAAAAACTAGCAACAACAAATGTTGGGGAGGTTGTGGAGAAAAAGGAACTCTCCTGCACTGTTGGTGGGAGTGCAAACTGGTCCAACCACTATGGAGAGCTGTGTGGAGATTTCTTGACCTACTAAACATAGAGCTTCCATATGATCCAGCAATTCCAGTCCTAGGTATTTACCCAGAGGACACAGAAACATCAATTCCAAAGAGCACCTGCACGCCTATGTTTATAGCAGCACTGTTTACAATAGCTAAGCTTTGGAAACAACCCAAATACCCAAATATGGATGACTGGATCAAGAAGATGTGGTACATATACACCATGGAATATTACTTAGCATTCAAAAAAAAAAACACAAGCAATTTGCAGCAACATGGATGGCGCTGGAAGGGATCATGCTCAGTGAAATAATACAGAAAGAAAAAGAAAAATACCGGATGGTCTCACTCATAGCAGGAGTGAGCATAAATAAGGGACCAGGAAAGCATAAATAAGGGACCAGGAAAATGAATAACTATAAGAAAGTGAAAATCAAAATCAACAAACAACTATGAACCAGAGACACTCTATGAGGAGAGGGGTGAGTGGAGGGGAGGGATTGGGGTCAAAATAAGGGGGTTGCAATTGTATGGGGAATATAAAAATAAAATTTATTTAAAAAAAAAATAAGGACTTCTGACCTGACACTGGACTTGGGTGCCCTCTTGTGTGCAGATCCCTGTCCTGCCGCTGGGGGCCCAGGGAGCCTGGGGAGGGCCTGGCTGAGCAGGAGAAAGGGCGGATCTGGTCTCCTGTGCTCAGCCCTGTGGCCACACGGGGGCGCTGCCGCCCGTTCCGGATTCTGGTGGATCCGCCAGGAAGGGGCGGGGGCTGAGGTGGGCAGAGTTGGGGGTCCTGGAGGGCAGAGTCCTGTCCTGGGGTGAGATGCTCTGTAAGGAGTCAGAGAAACAGAGCTCAGAGGAGAGGAGACTCCGGAGCCTGCCCTTGTGTGAAGTTTCCGTCTTTTCTCCCCAGAACTCCTCTCTCCAGTCCCTGGATGGTGATACCTGGGAGAACTGGAAAAGAGAAAATTTTTTTCTTCTACAACCTATTCAATTTTGAGGGCATTTAAAAAAAAATAATATTTAGGGCCTCCCTGGCGGCTCAAGGAGCTAAGACACAGCAGTATGAAGCTCTCCGCAGCCACTACGGCATGAGTTTGATCCCCAGCCAGGGAGCTGCCCATAGGGCATGTCAGACCTCTCCTGTCTGGCCCGCTTCTCCCCTCAGCACTGCATTTCAGTACATCTGCCTGTTCTGCTCCCCACCCTATCTCTGGTGAATCCTCTCACCTCCACATTTCTGGCCTGCACCCCAGTTCTTGTATACATAAATAAATCTTTATAAAAAATAAATTGATCTTAAAAAATCACATTTAAAGAATACTGTTAGGTTTATAGAAAAGTTGCAAAGGCAGTACAGGTCTTGTTTATCCCACACCATTTCCATTTTGTTAACATTCTACATGAATACTTTTATTTTTTTACAACTAATGCAGCAATTTTGACATAATTACTAAAGGTCATACTTTCATTAATTTTTGCTACTGTCCATTTGATGCTCCATAATCCCATCCAGTTTGCCTGGATGACAGTTTCTCAGACTTTCCTTGTTTTTATAACATTGACACTGGTGAGGAGTGATGTTTGGGAGAGGTGTTGGGGTCACAGATGGGGGTTCTTGGGTCACCTCTAAGAAAAACTTCACCAGAGTCCTCCTTTCAGTGGCATGTGGGCACACACACACACACACACACACACACACACGGAAAGAAGAAGACGATGCTTGTGCAGACACCAGCAGGCAGGAGGAGCTGCCCTGGAGAGGGCGGGTGTGTGAGGAGAAGCCTGCAGTCACCAGGCAGAGCCTTGGGAGCAGAGATGCATCTTCCCGGGGCAGAAAGGGCGCTGAGGTAGTGTTCTAGTTGGGAGGGCTCATTCCTTTGTGGGATTGTCATCTGTCGTTAAATTAATTACTTCTATGGTGTGAATAGACTGATTTGTCAGGAGCAGCGAGTCTCTGCAATGGCTCCATCCCCACATTCCAGCTCTGGTCTGCGCCTCCTTATACTTCCTGTAGCATCTGAGACTTGCTATGGCAGTTGGCCCGAAGTGATTTTCATTTCTATAGTTAGTTTAATAACTGCTAATCAATTCTACCCCCACCTCTAGTTTCTGGTCATGTGACCCCTCCACCCTAAATTTTCTACTCTTAACCTCCATCAAGGAGCACTGCTCAGGACTATTGTCCCTCAACTTAATTTTTTTTTTTTTTATCATTGGGACTCTGGGTTTAGGGAAGCAGACCCCAGGGGTGCAGGGCCATTGTCCACTCAACACATCAGTGCTCATCATGTCCACCTGACTCATCACAGAGGGCATTAACCTTCAATGCCAGCCTAAGGCAGTGTTACCCAGATACCACCTTACACTTGTGAGAATGACCAGCTGAAGGGTGTGGAGAAAAAGGAACTCTGGTACATGGTGGGTCAGAATGGAGACTGGTCCTGTTAGCCAGCAGAATGAGGGGTTCTCTGGCCCTTCAAACCTGTGCACTTGATATGAGTTGTGTCATCAGCTGCATAAAGAAAAAACATACTCTAATGCATAACACCTTCATTAGAAAAGAAAATTAATACAAATTAGTGTGCAATAGCAAAAGAGAAGAGAAAGAATATAGTTAGAACAGTTCCCAAGTGAAGCACGCAAAGTTGCCTGTCCCCTCATGGGTAAGGCCCAGCCAAACAGGCTTGCCCAAAGCAGGCCCGCTGAGGCCCGAAGGCCTGCCACAAGGCTAAGGCACTTACTGGTAGAGACCCATGGGAAAGGCGCAGGAGGGGCCAGGCAAGTCTGGAAGGAAAAGAGCAAAGTCAAAATCCACAACAAGATAACAGCGGCCATTGTCAGCCTCCCCTTGAGTTTCTCATCCACGTCTTTGTCCCTTTCACGTGTCTCTTTCCATGTTCCCAACTCCTTGGCACAAGTCCAAGCCTGAGGAGCAAGAGTGGCTTCTTCTTCGAATGTCTCTCTGCTCCATGCGCCTCCCCCAGTCTTCTCTCCCCATCTTGCTCCACGTCTTCCTCCTCTTCCTTAGCTTCTCATCCTTGCTCAGCCCCACCTTTCCTTGGGCGGGGCAGGACACCTGGAACCTCCCTTTTCTCTGGAGAGCACATGGGTACAGTCCTGCCCCTGTGGAGAACAAACGAAGGTTCCTCAAAATATTCAAAATAGGCCTGTCACCTGATCAGGAATTCCATTCCTTGGTATTTTTCCAAAGAAGGTAAAACGCTAATTCTGAGGAATATGTGCCTCCTATGGTCACTGCAGCGCTGTCTACTATAACCAAGCTATGGCCACAACCTAAGTGCCCAACGGCAGAGGAGGGGATAAACAACACGAGCTTTATACCCAGTGGAATACTACCCAGCTGTGAAAAAGATGAAATATTGAATTTGCAACAATATGGATAGATGTGGATGGGATGATGCTAAGTGAAAAAGTTTGAAAGAGAAAGTTAAATACTGGATGATTTCATTCATATGTGGAATATAAGGAGACAAAGCAGGCACAGATGAATCTAAACCAAAACAAACTCTAGAAATATGAGTGCAAAATTGAAGCTATGGGGTGGGGTGAGAGGAGGAAACAAGGTAGGAAGAGGGTCCAATGGACTGTGGTGGAGGAATATGGATGCCCTTAGGTGGGTGGGAAGTGATAATGAACATCTGAAGACCCTGTGCCTCTGCACACATGCAGTGTATAAATCAATGTTACCTCAACTCAATAATACAATGAGGGGAAAAAAGAAAAGTTTTTAAGCAAAAGAAAAAAAGTAACTTGTCCTCTCCATCAATCACTGACCTCAGGACTTTGCCTTCTCCTCCTCACTGTCATGTAGGGTGAGGGGCTGGTTTCCCACAAGGTCAAAGGCAGGAGGTGCAGGGACTCCTGGGGCTGCTCAGACACCACTGAGTAGAGACACTGCAGAGAGGGCGGCTCTGAGGGGACCAGAGACAGAGGGTCAGAGTAACCCCAGTGCTGAGCGAGGATCTGGTTCCCAAGGAGAGGGGAGTGTGTGGTGTGTGTGTGTGTGTGTGTGTGTGTAACAGCAGAGACAGGATACAAAACATAAGATGATGGGAAGTCAATTAACATCAAGCTCCAGAATAAATTAATTCAAATCACACACAGAGTAGAGAGTGTCAGAACAACACCTCAGTAAATACAGTTCCACGGAGAAGCAGCTTTTGAGCAGGACTGAAAAATCACTGGACCTGAAGAGGAGGAGGAGGTTTAGAAATACCTCATGGTTGGCTTGAGGTGTAAGGAGCTGGGCAGGACCCTCCTCCAGGCCCCGCATACAATATGGTGGCACCTTCACCCTGACAGCTCCCTCCCCCAAACCCCATTTTTTTCTCATTTGGAGTAACCATAGAAAACCCACTGGCCTCAGAGTCAGGGAGCACCATGGGCTGCAGCTACTTTCTCTCTAGATGAGAGCAGGAGGGAGCAACACAGGGGAAGGGAGGAGTGTGTGTCCTGCTGGCCTGGCCCAGGGGCAGGATTAGCCCAGGTCACCCCAGTTACTGAGCTGAGCCTTTGTCCACAGTCCAGGAAGGGAGGGAGAGATGAAGCAGGGTCTCCCTCAGCTCCTGGAGGAAGGTG
This sequence comes from Talpa europaea, assembly GCF_964194135.1. Lineage (NCBI taxonomy): Eukaryota > Metazoa > Chordata > Mammalia > Eulipotyphla > Talpidae > Talpa > Talpa europaea. Next base: position 4,523,327 of record NC_140075.1, on the reverse strand, counting down.
TAACGTTAGGTGGGTGAACTTAGGTTTCTTTCTCATTCTGGGCTCTCCCATCTCCCCATGTACCCCTCCATGTGCAGCAGGGAGAGGATCTCAGATAAACACAGGCTGGATCCCGCATCTCCCTCCCCACTATAGTGTTCAGGATGAATCCCCTTGTGTTCATGGCTACACTGGAGGAGAGCACAGAAAGGTAAGCATTATTATTGTATTTGCAAGTGATTAGAAGTACGATTTTTTACTATAAATGCTCTTTTATTTTTGTTGTTGCTGTAACAGTGCTGTGCAATCAGAAAAAAAAAAAAACCTGGGAGAGGGAGAAAGTGTGGAATTGAGTTTTCATGATGCAAACAAAAAAAAAAAAAAGCCAAAAATGAAAATAAGACAAACATGGATTATTCAGTTTAACCCATGACACCCTGGAAGTTGCCAGATATCATGATCCCAGAGCAATTAATGACTGTGGGGAGTGAGACTCAAAAGCCCAGCCCAGGAAACACAGCGGGGGATGCAGGGCTCTGACCAGCCCAGGGCCCACCTGCTGTGGCAGCTGCAGTGGGGAAGGTTCTCCGAGCTGAGGAGTCTGGGAACTCAGTGTGGTCACATCCACTGGAAACATCCAGAGTGAGGTTGGGTCAGCTTAGTGACAGCTGCCTCACTACCAGCCCAGGCCGTCCTACAATTGATAAGTCAAATTTAAAAAATTCCTCCCTGGAGGGAAAGTGTCAGGGAAGGTGGTGGTGTCCATGCAAGCCCTTCCCTCACAGCCCGGCCCAAGGAGAGTCCCCGAGTGTCTCCTCAGGGGCCTCTGCTGCCTCCTCTAAAGAGCAGAGGACTCACGTCACAGGGGAGGGAGACCTGCCCTGCCATGTCTTCCCTCCTGGAGATCATGTGAGGAGTGAGCCCCCGAGCATGTGTGCAGACAGCTCGGGACCCAGCACAGGGAGTGCTTGATCCGGAGGGCTCCTAGGGCCTTTGTGGGAAGGAACTTGAAATATAATTAGGTCTCCCCAGCTTATCCTGGAGCTCCCAGAGGGACAGGCTGTGCACACAAGGGGGAGCTTTATCCAGAGTGAGGTTCTGTGTCTTAATTGTCTCCCCAGGAGGACATTTCCTGCTCCCTAAAAGTTTCATGGAGTGCTTGGATATCTAAATAACATTAACATATTATGAAAATCGAAGCCTCCAACATCCGGGTGGCTAGCTCATCCCAAACCTGGGATTTATCCTAAAGACAGGCATCCTAAGACATTCAGGCTAGCTCAGAACGCCCCACCCACTGCCTTCTCAAAACAGAATCATGCCTTGAGAACATCTTATTGCAAGGTAAAGGAAGGCTAAGGCTTAGGGTAAGGCAAAACTTTATTCTTTGCTCCCTCTAAGGAGCCATGTGGAATGGGGGGTGGCGAGAACCTGAGGTTTAAGGAAAACCCAGCGTTTGGGGATGACCTGACAGTTTGACTTATAAGTTATGGTTTTCAATAGAGAATATTGAACTTAAAAGAGTGTTCATAAGTTTGTTTAATCGCCACTGGGTGGCAAAAACATCCATCGTGATGTTGAAAAACGATGCCTCTGGTGTGTTTCAGTCCCTAAACTGATGTTTGCAGGAAGTTTGCCTTTTCTTTCTTCTGGAGTGTAGAATCAAGTGCCAGGTATCAACTTTCATTCTATTTTTTTTCCCAGTGGGAAATTTTCTTCAATTCTCAAGTCAGGATTTACTAATATTTGAAGCTGCTGTCACCTGATGATTTTGGAACGGATTTCACCAACCTTTTTCATTCCAGTACACATTTCAAAATCCTTCATACTTAGAATCTTCACCCTGAAGATTTCCTTTGTGAGGGCTGTGATAACTTACTCTTTGAAATAGAAAGTTGCGGACCTCCCTGGTGGTGAAGTGGGTGGAGCACTGCACTGTGAAGCTGTCCGCAGCCTCTGCAGTGTGGGTTCGATTCCCGGCCGCCCAGGGAGAAACCCACATGGCACGGCAGACCTCTCCTGCCTCTCCCGCTGCTCCCCTCAGCAGTGTCTTCTGTCTGTCTGCCTGTTCTGCTCCCCACTCTGTCTCTGGTGATTTCTTTCACCCTCCCAAGCTTCTGACTGTACTCCAGTTCTTATATAAATAAATAAATCTTTAAAAAGAAATAGAAAGTTGCCTATATTTTCCAAAATTCAAATCCGAATTCATAAAAGGGGTTCAATCACTTCCCCCACGTCTCAAAAACACTGTCTCAATTCCTTCCCACTGCACGTTCTGGTTAGGAACTGAACCAAACTATATTAAGGACAATTATAAATGAAAGACTTGAAACTGTGGAGCAGAGGGAGGGATAGTGACGGAAAGAAAATTCTGAATAAACGGCATCATTCCTCATAGGGCCCAAATCAGCCTTTGGAACACATCCGCCAATTTAATTCCTCTTGTTATCTCTCATAAGTGAGAATTTTGAGGCAATACCAAATGCCTAAGAGTTTAGGACATTTTTTTTCTTTTTCTCCAAGTGGGAGGTGGAGTTATGTGATTTCAGCTAGGTTGGAGGATGGTGTGTGAGGATAGCAAGAGGTTCCAGTGGAGCTTAGATTGAAGTCCAGCCCTTGCTATGCAACTAGTGGGCTCTGCTCATGCCTTGACACTTCTTTTGACAAGGTAAAACTTCTATTTACTTCTATAGGGAAGGGTTTGCTTTCTGGCTTCAGGAAAAAAAGATTTTTATGTGTAGATGTCTAAAGTGAGAAATCCCACCTTGTCTCATTATTTGTACTCCCATTTTTACTGTGTTTCTCAAATTGTATTATGTAAATATCACACATTCATTGTGAACAACTCAAACCATTTATAAAATATGAAACTTCTGAAATATAAAAATGTAATAAAAATTATCTTGTCATCTTACCATAATAATAAGCATTAACATTTTGGTGACATTTTTGCATGCATCTCTTTACATATCTATGTGTTTTTACATAAACAGTATTTAGTATAAATGATAATTTTCCTGTGGATACCTTTCTACACCCATATCAGCAGCTTTATCCCCATCTCCATTTTCCCCAAGTAACACACATATCTTAGCCAGAAAAAAAAAAACAAACATGAGATTTTGCATGCAAATAGTTTGTTTGGGTTCATTACCGTGGGAACAAGAAGCATAAAGCAGGGAGTGGAAGAAAAGTTGATACCAGGATGCTTTACTGACCTGGGTACTGCCATGAGTAACTGGGGTTCAATCTCCCTGACAAATAAGGTGCAACTGGACTAAGGGGGTGGAAGGTTATACCTGCATGAAACTGCTTACTATGAAACAATAAACTATAGCAGTAAAAAGGTGAACTGAAGGGATAGAAGGCATGAGGCCTGAGAAATGCCCAATACAGTCTACTCCTTACACCACTCAGATCTTTTCACGCACTCTGTGGAGTCCAGTCAGTCACAGGGTCTTTGATGTGGTGGCCAGTGCAAGCTCTACAAAAAACTCAGTTAATGGACCAAGCCTCCACAGATGCATGTGGTCACAACACCATTATTAATGTGCTTTTTCTCTTTCCCACACAGCCATTCCAGATTCCCCTCTCCCTGGAGCAAACCTACATTCTTCATCCCTGCAGAGTGGGAGGCTGAGTCCCTCACCCCCATCAGGACATGGTTGCTGCATGGCCTGTTTGTATTTCTACTTGGCAAGAAGCCCCAGTTCTCCAGATTTTCTACACGTGCTCCTTTCTTACTCCATTGTGCAGCAGCAACCCTAGCTCCTCATAGTAATCAGGGTCAATTATTCTGAAAACGATCACAGTAGAGTTCATATGGCTCACTGGCTCAAGGAATATAAATGTTTAGGCAGTAGATATAACATCAAATCCAGCAGAACCTTGCTGGTACAAATATGCCTCCCAACCTCCCACCTCATGTCCCTGGAGAGCCTCTAATCTAATAGGGTGAAGGTGTGGGATGAGAAGTATAAATTCCTCCAGTGCATCATTAGGAGTAATGGTGAGAGTGGCTGATCCTTCTTCACCTCTTAGTTCCAGGATCCATGCTTTCTCAATATTGGAACACAGGTTGTATATTGGCCATTACTTCAATGTGTATAACACATCTTGAAAGCTGCCTTCCACCATCTCAGAGTGTTTTGCCCAAGATAAAATGTTAAAAGTTTTTAACGTCTCTCATCCTTCAATTATGCTGTCAACTTCCAAGTGACATGCTGTGTGGTAGAATAGTGATTCCTGCAGACATGCTGCCAACGTCATAGTTATTTCACCATAAAATGTGCCCCTTATCAGAGGCAATGTTATATAGGCTCTGTGCTGGTAAATCAGGCAATCTGTTGGCTCTTGAATGGAGATACTGGCAGTCAGGGAAGGGAATCTTACATCCAGAATGGATGTCAATTCTTGAGAACAAATCACTCTCCATAACAGGATAAACAGGGTGAAGAAATCCACCTGTTACCATGTAGCTGTCTGGTCTACTTAAGTGATGTTATCACAGCAAAAGCTTGACTGTGATTTATTTGACTGGAAATCTGGGCATTCGTGAGTGACAGTGACTGATGAATCTCCCATGATGAGAAAAAACTCATGCTCCTGGACTCAGGTATGATCAAATCACCCTTGATCTTGATTTCTATGACTTTCAGGGACTGTTGAATCAGCCCTGGGGTGACCAACGAGAGAGGCTGAGTGTTATCCACACAAAGGGGACATTATCTGTGGTAGGTGCTCTCTGAGGTGAGAACTCACATGAGACACAAAGGTCTTACACCCTGTGTCCACTCCCATGGACAAAAATGCCTCATTTCCTAACTTCCTTTGACGTTCATCTTCTCATCTTGCTCCTTCTAAGCACGGGATCATTCAGAAAGTCACAAACCACTGCCAGGAGTCTATTTTATAGCCATAACGGAGGGAGGTCAACATTGCCACCATTCAAATTAAGTCATCAGGGCACTGCCTGCAACACTTGCCACTCCTTACTGTCTCATTGGGCATTCCTGGGTGAGGTTATTTAATGAAATTGTAGACTTGGATATCCCATTACATCTCTAATCTTACTATCTTCCTCCTAAAACATATGTTCTTATAAATGGATGTGCTAACATGGACTGATATAGACATTAATAATGATTTCTTGATTATACTTATGTAATGACATATGGCTGATTTGATAGATATTGCTCATTTACAAAACCCTACTGTTTAACTAAAATTCAATATCCCCAATTTTTTTTTTCTTTCTGCATAGAAGAACTAGATTGTAGGCTTGAAGCATAGGGATAAGAGGATTCAGCACAGACAGAGTGGGAAGCAGAACAGGTAGATTTACTGAAATACACTGTTAAGGGGAGCATCTGGTGAGATAGGAGAAGTCTGCTGTGCCCTAGGAGGGTCAGCTCCCTGAGCTGGGCTAGATTCAGGCCTCAGTGGTGACAGCGCTGAGACTTCATGCCTAGGACACCAGGGAGGCCCAACAAACCAAATTTGCATTATACCTACCATGTGTACTAACTCTATTGTGTACTTGGGAACATCCCAGGTCACCACTTATTTGGTTCCTTCTCTGTAAAACGCCCAGGTAGAATTGAGAACAGAGGCAGCAGACATGTGAAGGAATCAGGGCCTGAGGGGCCTGGGCAGTGAGTGGTTTGGCTAAAGGGTTTACACTAGTTGTAGATCTTCTGCAAAGGCCACAGCAAGAAAGAGGCCAGCACTATGACAGAAATGGATGCAAAAGGAGTGAAAAAATTTGGGTGATACAAAACAAACTTTATTAGTATTTCTATAATGAACAAGAAACCCTGGAGGAAATAAAATGAAAACAACTTGAAATCAATTAGGAAACAAAGATTTTGAACTACAAGAGGAGGGCCAGGTGTCAGTGGGTGGAGGGATAGTAGAAGTGAAACGCGGATATGTGGCTAGAGAGGTGGGTGAGGAGAGGTTTGGGGTCAGCGGTGCTTAGTCTGCACCAGAGGTGGGCAGGTAGGACAGGGGTCAGGGGATGGGACCCTGGACTTATGGCATCAGGTGAGCACCCTCTGCATATGTTGTTCCAGAGCAACAGGAGAGCCTAGCAGGCCTGCTGGGTCAGAAAGACAATGCCCAGGGTACTGTAGCTTTTCCTGGGCACACTGAGCTCACTAAACCCCTACATAGCCTGAAACTCCCCAGATTCCAGCAGGATGTCCCCAGGCTGCTGAGCTAATACCAGCCCTCCTAGGGAAACCAGGCCAGGACCTGCAACCGGAGGGACAACCTGCTGGGCATAAGCACAAACCACCTGTTTGTGGGGAGCCAGGCCCTAGCCAGGCCCCAGCAGGGCATGCTGGCAGTGGTTTGTTTACACCAGCCCAACTGTGGGAGACAGGTAGAGGCCAGGATGCTTCAGGAGCTGCCCAGTGTGGGCAGTTCACACCCGCCCCTTCTGGGGAAGCCCAGACTGGTGAAGGATCCCGAAGACTTCTTTGAGGATTTTGAGATAAGAGGAGTGCTTAGGAGGAACCAGACAGTGACCAGGATGCTGCACCCCATGGGGACAGTGCTGAGCTCACTCCACCCCTGCTGGGACAGCCAGGCCCTGGCCAGGAGAATGCAGCCTATGCAAGAGCGTCCTGAGCTCAAACCACACCTGTGGGAGGAAGCCACCTCTGGCCAACATCCTTCAGGTTCAAGTGAGGGTGCGAAGGCAGCAGCAGCCCTGCCTGGGGAACCAGCCCCGGCAGGGATCCTGCAGCACAAGCAGAGATAACCCCGGTGTCTGCTTCTCTCCAATCAGCAACTTGGCTGGGCTCTGGCCTGTCCCATGGGCTGCAGGGGAGCCCGGCTGTACTCCTTGAGAAGTGGCTAGAGATGCAAGAGGACAGGCCATCATCCACACGCCAGATTGTCACTTGCCTTTTCAAACAGACCACATGCTAGAGCCCTGAGCAGAGACCAGCCTAAAATAGGGGGCCCTTGGGATTCTGTTCCTCAAATTAGGCAGTTGCAGATGCCAGGTCATACTGCTTGTGGTCCAAATCTAGCCCGTGTGGTCTCCTCCAAGGAGCACCTGACCCTACCCCGCCCAGTCGGGCCCGTGCACCAGCCTGGGCCACTCACCCTCGGACAGCTCCTCCAGGGATTTCGTGTACTGCAGCCGGTTCCTTTGGACATGTGCCCCGATCTCAAAGTTGCAGGTGCACTTCAACCTGGGCTCTGTGCTGGGAGAGATCCCACACTGGGCTGTGGGTTGACAGTCAGGGAATTGCACTCTCTGGATCTCTTCACCTTCCTGGACACAGAAGACATCCTGGGAGTAAACAGACATACCTGCTGGGTAGCAACCAGCTGGGGCAAGGGGGAGCAGCCATGACTCTCTGGGTCCCACCACCAGCCAGGCTGGTTCTGGTGTAGATATGACCAGACTCCTGGGTGGGCCAGACCCTCCTTCCTTGAGCACGCACACGCTCACTCTCACCGCTAGCACACTCGCACTCACAGGGGGAAGTGAAGGGTGAGGGCATCAGAGCCCTGGCATGGCCTGACCTGTCCGAAGGGCCCCCCTAGTTACCTCAGGGGCAGTGCTGGTGCTGGCCTGCGGCCTACGCACAGGCTCCTCATGCCCTTCAGCAGAGTGTGACACGAGTTTCGGGGACCTTTTTTGGGTCCACTGCTGGGAGACCTGGGCAAACAGCAAGAAAACATGGGGCGGGGTCCAGGCCCACCAGGCAAGTGAGCTGGGTCAGGTTTGGTTCAGAACCAACTGCCTGGGGACCAGAGTTCTGAGGTGATGTGTGCCCTGTCATCTCGCGGAGGAGATGTCACTTCCTGGGTCCCCTTGCCTGGACTTTCTGCTCAGACAGTTGCCCCCCCCCGCCCCCCCCACCCGACACATGGCTACCTGGGTCACTTCCTGTTGGCCCTCCATACCAGGCTCATCTCACAACACTGACAGCAGCACAGCCTCCCAGAGACCTTGGATGGCGCCATGCAGCCAGGGACAACCTGGGGACCCAGGTCTCCAGCTGCTGACCTGGCTCATCCTCCCTGCCAGGGAGCAGGCCCTGCAGCATCGGCAACTCCAGGCTCCTGTCTCCCATGGGCCCAGAGGAGCTCCAGAGTGTAGAACTCTGTGGACCGCCCCAGTGAGAGGCGGTCCTGGGGAGTGGGCCACTCCTCTCTGCTGGCTTGGAGGGGAGGCTGGTGTCAGGCTCACAGCACTTGGAGGGTCCCACCCGGGGGAGGGTACCTGCACATAGCTCACCCAGGCCTGGCCAGCCCTGCTGGGGGCTGAGACATCTCCCACCCGGTGTGCCTGTCCTCCCACCCAGTGTGCCTGTCAGCCCTGCTCCTCTCTGGCCATGCCCTATAGGGCCTTGCAGGCCCAGTCAAGATGCCAGGGCCACAGACAGTGCACATGTGCTGGCCACAGACTTCTCAGGGTCCACTCCCTGCTCACACACCTGCCCACCTGCCTGGAGGTTGTATGGACTTGGGGCTGGGTTCTGATTGGGATGAGGCCACCCAAGGCATGGGGTGTCCACTCCAACAGTGACTGATGCCAGCGAGGCCTCTTCTGTCTCCTTCCCTGTCCTCACTGGCTGACTCTCCCTTTCTTTCTGTATGTCCCTCTGATGTTCTCTCTCCCCCTCTTGGTCTGTTCTCATCTCACTCTGTGTGTGTGTCCCTGTCCTTCTCTGCTTCTCTGTCCCTGCCCCATTCCTCTGTGTCCCTGTCTCAGTCTCTCTCTGATCCCCAGTGTGCAGAGGACCAGAGGGAGGGAGGAGATAGGAGACTGAGATGATGGTGCACTGGTGTCTTGGAGAAGGAAACTTTATGGGGACTACACCTGAGGGGGTAGGGGGAAATCAAATAGTCTTTACAAGTGAAAAGTGAAGTTAAAAAATAAAAAAAAGAAGAATATAAAAAAAATACAATCACAACTGCAGGATCCTGATCCTGTCTTGGTTTCTGCAGCAGTGGGGTGGTGAACTGCCCACACTGGGCAGTTCCTCAAGCATTCTGGCCTATACCTGTCTCCTGCATTGGGGCTGTTTTGATCCTGTCTACTGGAGGCAGCATAAAGTTGGGTTTTGTTTTTGGTACAACCAGTCACTCTGTGTCTTTCTCATTGTTGAGTTCAATTCATTTCCATGAAGGGTGATGACATGATGACTTACTACTGTGATTTTGTCTTTAGTCAAATCCAGGCAAGAAATGTGTGGTAGGGTCTCCCCGGTGGCGCAGTGGTTGAGCGCTGGGTTGCAAGGCTGCCCGCAGTTCAATCTCTCGCTGCTCCCCGGACACCAGAGGAGAGTCCCACATGGCGCCCAGACCTCTCCTGCAGCCCGCTGCTCCCCTTAGCAGTGTACTTCGTCAGTCTGCCTGTTATGCAACCTGATCTGGCTCTGGTGAATTCTCTCACCCTCCTGCACTTCTCACTGTACCCAGTGCTTGTATAAATAAATAAATAAATAAATCTTTAAAAAAAGTCATATCTCAATAAATTTGCTTTAAAAACATAACAAAATGGGTTTACAAGTTGCCCTGTGTCTGTCCTCCACAGTACCCTCATCGAGGGTTTGTGGGGCAGGAAACTGCCTAAGCCCACGAGGAGCTGAGCACAGACGGTTTTACTGCACAGATGCTGTCAAGGCGCCTCCTCTGCGTGGTCCTGAGTCACGCGATGAGATGCTGACGTCACACTGCTTCTGTGATGGGAGATACTTTTAGGGGCCTTGGGTGGGAGGCAGCTTATTTTTCCTGTGGGCAGAATGGAAATAATGAGTGTCCAGAAGGTCTACTGTGTTGGTTTTCAATTTTCCACCAGTTCTGTGATACACAGGAGGGGAGACAGCTCTCCCCGGGAGTGTGTCTGACTCCCTGGCTCTTCCTCGTGAGGAGAATGAAGCAGAAAGGATGTGCCACGTCATAGAGTCAGGCTCACAGGGGCTGAGACTTCACACCCAGGCTCCCCCCCTGGTCCTTCTCTGGGGTGACTCCCTGCACACAGTGGACCCTCAGCTAAGGGGACGCCCACAGGACAAGGACCTGAGGGTTTTCTCCAGGAGCCACATGCATGAGCTCTGAGGCAGGTCCTTCCATGCTGATCACGGCCGTTCAGATCCGCCAACATCTCGTCCCCATCGCCGCCTCGTGGGACCCAGAGCTGGAGCCTCTGAGTGAGGCCCCTCCTGCCGCCTGCCCCTCAGAGACTGTGAAGACGCCAGATCTTTGTTTTAGGTGCAAAGTAGGAAGAGATTTGGTATAAACCAGTAAAATATTTAGGCGATAAAGTGATCAGTGGCTGTTTTCTCACAAGAAACAGTGGAGGCCAGAGTAGCTCACGTGACGGTCAAGGTCCTGATTGCAATGAGCTTTCAGACAAGGAATCCACATCCCCTGAAGTGTCCTTCAACATATGTGATTTTTAAAAATCAGTTCTACCCTTTTTAGATTCCCATTTAATTTTGCTGTTTTGTTTTCTTTATACTATCCCCAGAACGGTGTCTGCAGGGTCACAGCCCAGAGGGGCTGTCAGCAGCCTGGAGCTGTGAGCCAGACTGACTCTAACCTGCTAGCAGGGAGTGGGGCCTTGGAGCCCCAGAATCATCCCCCAGGGCTGGCCCTCCAGGGCAGCACAGGCCTTTCTCCTCTTGATTCCCTGAATCACCTCCTCTTGATTCCAGGAATCTCCCTGCCACCCCAGCATTGGGGAGTTGAGGAGGATGTTGTGGCTCAGGAAATGGGGGCCTGCTCCTGACCATCTGTCCTCTCCTCATCTCTCTCCTTCATCAGTCTGAGTGTGCGTGTTTGAGTCACACCAGCCCTGTATAGACAGGAAAGGCCCAGAACTTAAGTGATTCCCTGGTCAGTTACAGCACCAGCCCCTCTGAAGTCCCACCAGGGGAGACAGAGACTCTCCCAGCCCCAGCCAGAGCTGCGTCACCCACACAGACCTTCCCCTCACAGTGTCCCCGATGCTGCCTCTTCCTGGCCCCACCCTTCCTGGTGCCCCCACCACTCCTTTTGGGCCCCATCCTCTAGTCCCCATTTTCATCCTCTGCTCCATTTCCAGGAGCCTCCCCACCTTCCTAGCCATGCCCTGGGGGCTCTCCTCGACCTCCCCTGATTCAGAGATGGAGAATTTTTAAAAGATGTATATTTATTTATTTATTTTCTTACAGTGTGGGTCATCATTCTATAGTTATTGTTCCTCTTAGGTGTGGCCCTTCCACCAATGATCCACCACATACCACCACCAGCTCCCCGGGGTCTCTCCCCGGGTCTGATCACTCCTGCTCCCCCCTGCTCTAAGACGTGGATGGGTGGTCGGCCCACGGGTCTTGGCGTTATCCTGGAAACTTTTCTTTTTCATGGGCGAGGACCTGGGCTCCTGGGTAGAATTGAATGTTAATTCCCAGGAGGAGGCGCTTTCACCCTTGGAAGCAGAAGTAGAAACAAACTACAGAGATTCTGGAGTCCAAGGATCAATCCGAGACCGATGGAACCTCTATATTTGGGGATAAGCCCATAATCTGGGAATCAGCTATTATGACCTGGAAACCTGCTTTTGTCCTTTGTTCACAGGACTAAGAAAATTGGAGGACTCTGACCTGGCACTGGACTTGGGCGCCCCCTTGTGTGCAGATCCCTGTCCTGCCGCTGGGGGCCCAGGGAGCCTGGGGAGGGCCTGGCTGAGCAGGAGAAAGGGCGGCTCTGGGCTCCTGTGCTCAGCCCTGTGGCCACACGGGGGCGCTGCCGCCTGTTCCGGATTCTGGTGGAGCCACCAGGACGGGGCGGGGGCTGAGGTGGGCAGAGTTGGGGGTCCTGGAGGGCAGAGCCCTGTCCTGGGGTGAGATGCTCTGTGAGGAGCCAGAGCAGCAGGGCTCTGAGGAGAGGAGACTCGGAGCCTGCCCTGTGTGTGAGGTTTCCAGCTTTTCTCCCAGAACCCCTCTCTCCAGTCCCTGGATGGTGATACCTGGGAATACTGGAAAAGAAAAAAAAAATTTCCATCTATAACCCATTAAATATTGAGAGTATTTTAAAAAATAACATTTAAAGAATACTGTTCGATTTACAGAAAAGTTGCAAAAGCAGTACAGATCTTGCTTACCCCACACCATTTCCATTTTGTTAACATCCTACAGGAGTACAGATTTTTTTTTTTACAACTAATGCAGCAATGTTGACATAATAACTAAATGCCATACTTTAATTTGTTTTTGCTAATGTCCATTTTATGCCCAATAATCCCATCCAGTTTGCCTGGATGACAGTTTCTCAGACTTTCCTTGTTTTTATAACATTGACACTGGTGAGGAGTGATGTTTGGGAGAGGTGTTGGGGTCACAGACGGGGGTTTTTGGGTCACCTCTAAGAAAAGCTTCACCAGAGTCCTCCTTTCAGTGGCATGAGGGCACACACACACACACACACACACACACACACAAGGAAAGAAGATGATGCTTACACAAACAAAATTGGCAAGAGGAGCTGCCCCTGGAGAGAGTGTGTGTGTTAGGAGAAGCCTGTTAGTGGAGGCTCATTAGAACTCTGTTGGTGTGTGTGGTGTGGAATTACACATTTTGATAGGTGTGAAGCTGTACTCCAAAAATTTATACAGTGTTATAAACTAGTGTAACACACACACGGAGGTCTTACTATGTGGGCCTCTTAGTTGAATCATAGTCTCTAGTATACTGTCAGCTTCCAATCCTCAGATATGGAGGAAATTTCTAATTCCGTTTGCTCCTCACTTGATCTATATAGCCAACATCTGCATCAATAATAAAGAAAATCCTTGAATTTCCTCAAATTGTGTCCTGGAAAATATTCCTCAAATTATGTCCCCTGCAGTTATTTCATTGTTTTCCTTTCCTTTCCAGTCTGATTTGGCTAATTTTAATGCCAAATTAAAATTCCAATAGGGAACAGCGATAGAGAAAGAAATAGATGAGATAGTAATAGATCACTCCTTAAGTATTTTCTTGTAGCCCTAGGGAAATCAAGTGTCCTCCACGGTGGCGAAAAGAGATTATTTCCTGATGCAGGAGCACTCACTATGTAATCGAAACGCAGGGTTGTATTGCCATGGGTTTGATCCCTAGCCCATTTTGGCATAGGGCCCGAGTCCTGTGTCATAAGCCTATATAACTAACCTGGGTCCCGGGTTCCAAGGAGGACCATGGATTTGTGGCTCATGCATGCACACTTTTCTGCCCCACCAAGGGCATATTGTGGCACCATCCTTGTAGGGACTTTGGGCCCAAGACCTGTTTCCTGTGGTTTCCTGAAGGGAGGTTCCCCAAACTGTGTTTGCATGGACTAGCTGTGAGCCATCCTCAAATTTCTAAAATGGATTTTCCCTTCATGTATTTAAGTTGTATTCTGTTGTATAGTGATTTGTGGACTAGACAATGTAGCAGAAGTACACTGAAGCAAGTCGATTAAGAGTTGATAAATGAATGTAATGTCACAGAATTAGCTGATTTATTCTCAAAATGTTTATAATTCAGTTAGTTTATGCTTTAGTTAGAGTGACCATGTTTATCCCTTCATCATATTGCTCTGTACTATTTTCAAATAGTTTCTCATTTAAAGCCTTTTTTCCTTGATCTGCTTTGCAGCCTTTCCAAAGAAAGACTGCCACCTTTTTCCAATGTGTTTTTTTTTTTAAGCATAGAAGAACTGGGGTGTAGCCCAGAGGTGCAGTGTTTGAGAGGATTCACCAGAGAGAGTGGGGAGCAGAACAGGCAGATGTACTGAAATACACTGCTCAAGGGAGCAGCAGGCATGACAGGAGAAGGCTGCTGCACCTTATGCGGCTTAGCTCCCTCGTGGAGAATTGAACTCAGGCCATAGCAGTGACAGAGCTGAGACTTACTCCCTAAGCCACCAGCAAGGCCCCTTTTCCAATAATTTCTCACTGCAGTATTGGCCATATAGAATTTACTATAAAATGAATGTGTCTTTACTGATCAATGAATCATGTCCCAGGCAAGTTTTAGATTTAAATCAATTGTTATGCATATGTAAGGACTATATACTACATGGTTGATATGAACATCTTTTCTGGTTTTTAAGTGACTCTGAAATTGAAAAGAGTATTTTTGGTAAATGTCAAAGTTAAAACTAACATGAAAATATTTAACCTTTCGTTCTTATTATAGCAAAATGGAAAATAACAAATGGCAGGGTTTCACATGGTAGCCCTGAAGGATAATACAAGGATAATGCTTTTCAGATCCCTTTTATCCATCTCTTTTAATAAATAGCTCTTCATTATCTTTTTATGTTACAAGTTTGCATACTGAACCAGATTGCAATGAAATAACAGTCTAATGAAAAACACTATGTTTGAAATAGATGTAGGTCGTTCTGTGCCCATAAATTTTTAAGTAGGTAATGGACAATTGGTCTCCAAGTAAGAGAGTTTTGTTTTATTTTATTTTATTTTATTTTTTTATTTTTATTTTTTTAAAATAATAAATTTTATTTTTATATTCCCCCATACAATTGCAAACGCCCCATTCTGACCCCATTCCCTCCCCTCCCGCCCCCCCACCCCCCAAAAAGTGTCTCTGGTTCATAGTTTTTTGTTGATTTTCATTTTCACTTTCTTATAGTTATTCATTTTCCTGGTCCCTTATTTAAGTTTTCTAGATTCCTGCTATGAGTGAGACCATCCGGTATTTTTCTTTTTCTTTTTGGCTTATTTCGCTGAGCATGATCCCTTCCAACGCCATCCATGTTGCTGCAAATTGCATGTGTTTATCTTTTTTGAATGCTGAGTAATATTCCATGGTGTATATGTACCTCATCTTCTTGATCCAGTCATCTATTTTTGGGCATTTGGGTTGTTTCCAAAGCTTAGCTATTGTAAATAGTGCTGCTATAAACATAGGGGTGCAGGTGTTCTTTGGAATTGATGTTTCTGTGTCCTTTGGGTAAATACCTAGGAGTGGAATTGCTGGATCCTATGGAAGCTCTATGTTTAGTAGGTCCAGAAATCTCCACACAGCTCTCCATAGTGGTTGGACCAGTTTGCACTCCCACCAACAGTGCAGAAGAGTTCCTTTTTCTCCACACCCTCGCCAACATTTGTTGTTGCTAGTTTTTTTTAATATGTGCCATTCTCACTGGTGTGAGATGGTATCTCATGGTAGTTTTGAAATGCAAATGGCCAACAGACATATGAAAAAATGTTCAACATCACTTGAAATCAGGGAGTTTTGTTTTATTTTTTAAGTTAGGCTGCCAGGGACCAGCCTCTGGCAAAATGTTGAGTCAGGGGTTCCTGAAAGGATGAGATGATGTCTGAGAAAACAAAAGGGCTGAGGGGAAGGGGATGAGGTAGAATGAGGAGACACTGACACTTGGTGAGGTGCTAGTATCTTCTGCCCAGAGACTCAGCAGGTCTTTATTTATTCATTTTTAGTAAGCAGAAAAAAAAATGCATTGTCATGTGTAAAGCAGAAACAATTAGTGTATTTTATTTCCATGGACTACTGGCTCCTACAGTTCCCAGCTAGACGGTAGCCTTCAAGGTTAATAGATAAAAAAACAAACCTAACACTAAAACTTATTATTTTAGCTAGACAATTATTTAAGACAGTGGATAGCCGCCAGTACATTTCTATCATCTAAAGCCTAAGCATCAAAAGGTTATTTTATTTACATGGCCTTCAGCTGGAAACCAGCCGCTGCTCAGCTATTAGAACTTTTTCTACCTACAAACTTCTTAATACAGTCAACTTCATTTAAAAACTTTCCTAAGAAACTTCAAGAGAAGGCAAAAGAAGGACCCACTACAATTGTGCTGGATTGCTTGTCAGGCATGCACAACAAACCATCTTTCATTGTCAAGTGGGCCAAACTGCCCAACAACTAATTTCTAAACAGACAATTTTTCATACTATTTACTTACAGTATGCTGATACATATAATTTATTGCCTAATATACTTTCTGATAATTTTTTTTTCTATGACCAAGAACAAAAAGCAAAAGATGCCAGATCTTCAGCCCCATGTTGTGAGGCCCTTTCTCTTAGCTGCTTGTCAGTATCCTGTCTGGCTGGAGCAACAAGGCCTCCTGCAGCATTAGGCTATAGTTTTGTCAGTGAGCAAACCATTTACTCTCACTGGTATTACATTTCTTCTAACTAATTCTGTGAGTATAGTCTCTTCCGGTCCTACCGATATTATTGCAAATAGCAAGATTTAATCGGTTGTTTTTTTTTTTTTTTAAGTAGCTGAGTAGTATTGGTGTGCTGTGTGCCATATCTTCATAAGCAACTCATCTGTTGTTGGACCCTTAGGTTGCTTCCATAACTTTAGTATTGAAAATACTATTACCATGAACATAGGAGTGCACATATCCCTTCATATTAGTGTTTTTGTATACTTCATAGAGATATCTAAGAATGGGATTGCTGGATCATCAGGGAGAACTATTTTTTGTATTTTCAGAAATATATGTACTATTTTTCTAGGAAGGGAAACAGTCTTCATTTCCGCCAACAGTGAAGTAAAGACATGGATATAAGTTCTGAAATCACAAAATACACAGAAAAACAAAAATGACTGAGTTCCTTAATCAGTCTTACAGATGACTATTGTCAACCGGATTACATGGGCAAAGGAAACAAAAGCAAATATAAACAAATGGGAGAATTTTTTTTGAAATTTTTTAATAGTTTTTATTTTTTTTAAGATTTTTTTTATTTATTTATTCATACAAGCACTGGGTACAGTCAGAAGCGTGGGAGGGTGAGAGAATTCACCAGAGCCAGAGTGGAGAGCAGAGCAGGCAGAATGAAGTAGTACACTGCTGAGGGGAGCAGCGGGTGGCAGGAGAGGTCTGCGCACCATGTGGGACCCTTGTCCAGTGGCCGGGAATTGAACCAGCGCTGCAGAGGCTGGAGGCAGATTTGCAATCCAGTGCTCAACCGCTGCGCCACCAGGGAGGCCCCAAATGGGACAATATTAAACTAAAAATTTCTATAGAGTAAAAGAAACCACTATTAAAAAAAAAAGACAAGCTAATGACTTGGAGAAAATACTTACATATGTCAGGCAAGGGCTTAATATAGAAATTTTATAAAGAACTCATTAAACTCGTCACCAAAAGAACAAACACCTCCATTAAAAAGTGGACAGAGATGTTGAAGAGTGACTTGTCCACAGGGGACAGAGATGGCAGCAGGCCCATGAACGTGTATTTCTCCCCTCCTATTCAGAAAGCAAATCAAGAGCAAAATGTGCGATCATCTCCTATCTGTTAAGAAGGTTATTATCAAAATAGACAAGAAACAAGTGATGGTAAAGTGTGGAGAGAAAAAATCTTTGTAAATTGTTGTTAGGAATTTCAGTTGTTGCAATCATGGAAAATAGTGGGGCAATCCCTAACAAAATTAAGAATAGAAATATCGGGCCTCCCCTGGTGGCGCTGCGGATGAGCTCTGGGCTGCGAAGCTGCCTGCAGCGTCTGCAGCGCCGGTTCGATCCCGGCCACCAGCGAGGGTCCCACATGGTGTGACAGACCCTCTCCTGTTGTGCCTGCTGCTCCCCTCAGTAGTGTAATTCGTCACTCTGCCTATTTTGTCTCCGCTCTGGCTCTGGTGAATTCTCTCACCCTCCCACACTTCTGGTTGTACCCAGTGCTTGTATAAATAAATAAAAATATCTTAAAAAAAAAAAGAAGCAAATAGCAATTACATCTACCAAGTTGCTCAGGATAGAAATTTTAGCAGCATCTTTAATTTCTGTCTTTCCCTCACTTTCTATACCCATCCAAATCAGCCCTATTAGCTAACATCCTAAGCAACGTACCACTCTGACCCACTCCTCTCTCTTTGTCTACAGCAAGTTTCTCAGTTGTTTTCCTGTTGCATTCTTGTTCTCCTACAATCTAGTTTCCCTAATGCAAAAGGATTTTTCTCAAACACACATTGTTCAATTCACTCCATTCTCCAACACCTCTCTCCGTTTTCACAATTATCATGAAGGTCAGGCCATCACCCTGAATTAGGAAGTTCTGAGTGACTAGTTTCTGTGAATATCTTTGACCTTATCTCACAATTCCTTCTCCTTTGTCCACATGAAACACTGGCCTCCTTTTTCTTACTGCAGGGTGATTCAGTCATTTCTGCCTCTCAGTGCTCCCCTCTGCAATTGTGCTTTCTCCCAAACTTTGCTGTATGCATCCTGGTCTGTAAATAGAGTTCATATTGTCATTTAAGTCTTATAATTTCCATTAAAGAATAATGTTTTCATAGCTTTACAGATGCATACATTTTATTAAAAATATCCTGAAGGGTTTCATATTTTGATGTTATCCTAAATGGTATTGAAAATTCAATTGGTTTGTTTCGATCCTTTGTATAGATCCTATCAACATTTCTTATTTCTCTGTTGGATTATTTTAAAACTTACTTATATTGCTTTTTTTCCCTGCCACTGAAAAGTCAGTTTTACCACAACATTCTCTCTATATCCTGATCACTAGAATACTATCAATTCTACAAAAGTACAGTGTAGTTTCTCAATTATTAGTCATTGTTTCTTTTGAGTGAATATCATATATAGGTAACCTTGGAAAAAATGATTAACCTCTCTTCTCTAAACCTCCTTCTTCAGATACTTATTAATATATTTGTAAGTGCACATACTGATATATGTAATATACATAGAATTAAAACAATGATACTTATACTTTCTGATATTTATCACTATGAAATCACTTTATTTTGGCTAATGTTTTAAAAGCAACCTAAAAAAAAAAAAGTGTTCTGAATTTCCTAATATTTTTTTGTCGTTTTTAAGCACATTGGTATTGTTATGACTTATTGGATTTGTTAGTTTACTCCTTCTCAAAAGAACTATTGGGTATATAGTATTATTATTTAATGTTATTTTTCTACTAAACTAGAGTCCATGACACAATTATAGCCCCAAAAAAGAAAGACAGGATGAAAAAGAATCCTGAAATTACCTCTTGAAAATTTTAGAATTTAAACCTTACTAGTTCATTCCAACACTAGTAACTGTGCCTCCTTTAAAAAAAAATATAGATTTATTTTATTTATACAAGCACCGGGGTGCAGGCCAGATGCACGGGAGGGTGAGAGGATTCCCCAGAGACAGAGCCGGGAACAGAACAGGCAGACTGACTGAAATCCACTGCTGAGGGGAGCAGCGGGCGCGGCAGGAGGGGTCTGCGCACCACGTGGGCCCCTCACGGGCGCAGCAGAGGCTGTGGACAGCGCCCCAGTGCCCGTCCAACCGCCTGCGCCCCTGTTTGCTGTTCTCTTCACAGTGTGAGCGCGACAGTAAAGCATCTGCACAAGGCAGGGCCAGTATGGGGACGCCTTGAAAAGCCAAAACCCAGGACTGGATTGCTCAGGACAAATGAAAGGGCCTCTCAGGCATTCCAAGGGTTGTCTTTAAGAGGGAGCTTCTTCGATAAGGCTGAGAAACCGCTGGGGGTTCCCTCTGCCAATGGCTGTGGCCTCTGGCTCTGATGCCACAAAGAGCCATTGTGATGGCACCGGCACCGCCTCCATCAGGCCCGCCCGGACTGCGCCTGTGTCCTCAGGAGCCGGGAAGCTTTGGACAGTGACCTGTGCACTCCAGACGCAGACACAGAGAGAGAGATTGTGTTTTGCGGTATTTGGTTTTCTTTTGCTTTATTTATTGGTTTATTTATTTAATTATTTGTTTAGGCTATTTATTTTAGTTATTTTATATTTCTTTGTTTTTTCCTTATTTTCCTTTTTTTTTTAATTTGCTTATAGTTTTTTCTACTTTTTCTTTTTCCTTTTATTTCCTTGTTTTTTATTTTCCTTTATTGTTTTGTTATTGGCTTTTTTCTTTATTCTTTTATGTCAGTTTTTAGTTTTTTGATTTTATTTTTTGAGTGATCTCCCCCATTTTCCCTTTTGTTCTTGCTTCGTTGTTTGTTCTTTCTTCCCCTTTGTGGTTTCTCTGGGTTTTTATTTTGGTTTGTTTGTTTGTTTCAGGTTTTAGTTTCTAATTGTTGTTTGTTCTGTTGTATGTTCTATTGGGATTGTTGTTCTGTTTTATTCTTAAATTTAGTGGTTAGTTTTAAATTAGTTTGTTTTTAATCACATTTTTACATTTACATCTCATTTGTCATTTTTGTTTGTGTAGTTTCATTCATTTGTAGTGTAGTTAGTATTGCTAGTAAGCTGAGTGTGGTTAGTATTGTTGGTGGAGTTAAGTTAGCATTGTTAGTATTTAGTGAGCTTAGTGAATACTTTCTGAGTACTATTAATACTAGATTAATAGTACATTTGTTAATATCGTAGGAGAGTCAGCTGTCAGTGGAGTTAGCACAAGGGCTGGGAGCACAGACAGGGCTGGTGAGGGTAGTCAGCGTAGTCAAGTGCATAGGCAATATGTTCCAGGGACGTCAAGGGAAAAGCTACCTGGTGCTGCGGGAGCTGGGGCGGGGCTCCCACGCCAAGGTGACACTGGCAGTGCACATGCTCACGGGCACGAAGGTGCTCATCAGGGAAGTCCGCAAGTCCGAGCTGCCCGACCTCCGCCTCCTGGCCTGCGAGATGGGGTGCATGAAGGCCCTTCACCACCCGAACATCTTGGAGCTCTTCCAGGTAGTGGACAACGGGCCGGAGCTGCAGCTCGTCATGGAGTACGTGCAGGGGGAGGACCTGCAGGACTTCCTGAGCAGGCGTGGGCGCCTGGACGAGAGCGAGGCCCGCCTGCTCTTTAAGCAGATCCTCGCGGCCCTCAGCTACTGCTATGCCAAAGGCATCGCGCACCTGGATGTGAGGCCCGAGAACATTCTGCTGACCTGAGAGGGAAAAGTCAAGCTGGTGGGCTTTGGGCTCAGCGTCCAGGCCTTCAACCGGGTGCTGAGCACGTGCTGCTGTTTCCCAGAATACAGGGCCCCCGAGGTCTATCTTGGCCAGCAGTACAATGGCCCCAAGGTGGACGTGTGGAGCCTGGGCATCGTGTTCTATAAAATGGTGACTGGCACACTGCCCTTCAGGGGCCCAAACCTCGGGGCAATCAGGTGCGCATCCTGGGAAGGTGGGTCCATCTGCCTGACTACCTCACTGAGCAGTTCCAGGACCTACTGGCCAAAATGCTGGCACCAGACCCCTGGAGGCGCAGCACCCTGGAGAGAATCAAGCAGCATGCCTGGGTAGCAGAAACGAGCGAGGGACTCCTGCCCTTCAGCGAGCCGTCGCTCAGCCCCCAGAACCCGGCCATAATCAAAGCTATGGAGCGCCTGGGCTACCAGAGGCAGGAAATTCGGGAGGCCATTGACGCTAACAAATACGACAAGGTCATGGCCACCTACCTGATCCTCTGCTCCAGGAAGCAGGCGGGGGAGGAGGGCTATGAGGAGGAGGAAGAGGAGTGGCCCAGGTGCGTCACCTCCCGGGTGCCAAAGCATGTCACCTTCAGGGAACCCAGTGACCCTGATTCCAAGGACTGCCTCCCGCAGCCTGAGGTTTCGGGGAATACCCCAAGGCCTGGTATCCTGCGAAAGCAGGAATTCCAAAAGAGGGGAACGGATGCCACCCCGGGCAAAAGGGTCACCTTTGCAGGTGTCTCTGAGCTGGAGGACGCCCAGAAGCACACCACCACCACAGGGCCAGGCTCCCTGTTAGAGGACGCCCCTAAAGGCAGACCCTCTGTGCTTGGCCCAGTGCTGAGGACGCCTGGGGGGACACCAGCACCTCTGTGGTCAGACCCCAGCAGGAGGACACCAGGGAGCACAGCAGCACCTTGGTGTCAGTCCTCCAGCTGGAGGACGCTGGGGAGCACAGCAGCACCACTGAGACAGGCCCCCAGCTGGAGAGGGACCAGAAAAGCAGGGCCAACACAATCTGTCCAGCTCCCCAGCCCTCCAGAACCACCCTAAGACCTCCCCCAAGACGTGGCTGGCCTTCCAGTGCAGTGGCCCCTTCAGCAATCATCAGGGCAAGAGATAGGGTATTAGATATTATCCTAGAATTTTGTTGCTGCTGTGCAGCATTCGAATTGCAGAGCAACAAAGACTAAAAATTGCACCACACCAGACAAAAGCCTCCACACCACCAAAGCACAACCACTCAGTGGCCATGGTGAACAGGAGTACACCAGGGAAAGTTGAGGCTCTGGAGAGGCTCAGGGACTGGGTCCAGTCACAGGAGCCAGGAGGAGCATGAGACCCACGGGACTGTAGCACAGAAATCTGGGCAAAACCGATGTCCCTGGAGCACAGATGTCCCTAGAGCAGAGCAGGTGAAGGGCCAGGAGGGCCACGAAACTGGTGAAACACCTGGAGGGGAGCAGAGTGGGTGAGTGGTGGGGTGTGGAGGGGCTGGTGAGAGCTGAGCAGGTACAGGGCCCCAGGAGGGGTATGAGGCTGTGTGGGTGGCCCCAGGGTCAGAGGCCCCAGGGCCAGGGGCAGGAAACCCTGGACCTTTCTCCCCCATCATAGGCTCAGTTCCCTGAGAACCATACTGCTCCTTTGCTGGGAGAGACCTTCTGCTCTATCCTGGGCACAGGGATGGCATATAGGATGGAGGAGCTCTTGCAAAGGCTTGGGCCCAGGTGGTAAAACAAGCAGATTGCAAGGAGCAGATAGAGAGGGTCTCTAGCTCCCCTTAAGAAAGACTCGGGACCAGTATATTAGAATCCAAACAGGACTCTTCAAGGTGGACAGAGTTTATTCGCAGACCAGCCCTACTCCACACAACCTGCTCAGCAGGAAAATCTGCACATTTTCCTACACCAGGAAGCCCTCGGCTATGATCAATCTCAGTCCCGCAGTGAGCATTGTCACCTCAAACTTTTGCAACTTGGGATTCTTACACAGTGTCAGCCCAGGTGGAATTTCCCCTTTTAAAATCCTCTCCAGATGGCCAACCACCCCTCCTCCTCCCTGGATTCAAACCCTGCAGGGTGACCTTAGCCAAATTGGAAAATTAATATCGCCCAACAGATGCAGGCTTTGGACACCATTCTCTGCCAGTTGAATCACTGGGTCAGGAACGAAAAGCTCCAGGGGCAATCTACCTTAAATTTGTGTTTTTTCATCATTGTTTAGATGGTGTTCAATTCCCTTCTAAAACTAAGGTTTTGCTATCTGGTAAATGCAAGTGAGGTGAGGTATGTGTGTTTGAAAAAAGAAATGTATGGGAGAGGGATATTCTGAAGGGACTTAAGATAATGTAAAGCAGATGGGTAAAATGAAACGACATTAGAAAGAAAGAAAACAAAAGAAATTGTTGAAGATCTGAGAGAGAGATTTTAGTGAGAAATCCTGTGTACTCAGGTGTCTCCCCCTCCTCCAACACATTCATGGGCTTGCTCATTTGACCAGCAAAGCCCCCTCTGATCGCTAACTCGTCAGCCGAACGTGCAGCCAGGACATCATGGATCCTGCCCCTAGTAGGCCCAGTGAGCATGATGATGTTTTTCTTTGTTTCTGCACCCTGTTGTCTCTACTTTATCCAGGCAAATCTCTCTGACATGAGCCTTCACTCTCCCAGACCTGGGAAAGCCATTCCTGTAATTGACAGATGAGCAACAGGGCATTGATCTAGGGCTTCTGGGCCAACCTGGGCTGTCCAGCGACCAGTTGCTTATTTCTCTAAACAAATGGATCCCACTGTAAGAGGATGGCAGCCCCGCCTGAGCGCACTTGCGGCAGCTGCTCGTCTAGCTAGACAGGCCTTAAAACCCACACTGGGCCAACCTGTACATGTTAGTTCTCCACATCGGCTCCAGGACCTACTCATTCACCAGGCTCTCTCCCCTCCATCACCCTCTTGTCTGTTAGATTTCTACTCTCTTTGTCAAAGACCCTCTCATCTCCCTCTCCCAATCCTGGACGCTCTATCCTGCTAGGCCTCACGGGTGTTCCACTCCCTAATGCCGATAACACCCTCTTCTTACTATGGTGGACACCATCACCAGTTGGACATTGGACCTGCCTTTATCTCAAAGATTACTCCACAGTTCTCCTCCCTGGGCATCACCTGGAAACTACACATTCCCTCCCAAAACAATCCTCTGGTAAGGTAGAACGGGTAAATGGTCTTACCAGAGACCACCTAACCAAATTCTCCACTGAGCTGCAGAAATCCTGCGTGGAGCTGCTCCCACTGGCTTTAATGCACCTCAGAGCCACCCCTTGTGGCACCTTGTACCTGACCCCCCTTGAACGAATGTATGGCAGACCTCTTCTTACTAACCATGAGCTCCCCATCCAACCTACACTGTTGGCTGGATATTTTTCATACTTCTCTTTGCTCAGAAAGCTGCTCCAAGAACACACAGACCGTTGTCTGCCACAACCTGTGCCTCCGTCCCCTGATGCACCTGTCAACCTGCTGTGTCCTGGAGACCAGGTTCTTCTGAAAGCGATCTCTCCAAAACCACTTCACCCAAAGTGGATGGGTCCATACACAATCATCCTGAGTATACCAACGGCTATCAATGTCTTGGGCAACACGTCTTGGCATCAGCCCTGCAGGGTCAAACCAGTCCCTGTGGACAAGCAGTATGTATGCAAGTGCTGGCCCCAACTCGGGTATGCATCACTGTGCCCCTGGTCCAGGTTCCACTCAGCCTACAGAGCAGAGGCCCTCTGACTCTCTCTCCTCTGTTTCTAATCCCATCACTTCAAGCCACATCCAGTTCTTCTGTGTATGCCTGGAGATTCCAGATCAGCACAGCCTCAGGCAAGGTATTAAAACTCACAGGGCCTCTGATCCTAACCTTATTTTTTCTTTTTGCCCCATACTTACTGCATTTCATCCAACACTGGATCCAAGCACCTTTAACCAACTCCTCCACCCATATCCTCGCATCCCTGCAAAGACCTTCTCATAACCAGACCTGAGCCCCACCCTGGTCTTCGCCCCCGTCCAGCAGGAAGTAGCCAAAGAAAGAACCGCCGCCCCTTTTCCTATCAACAAAAGGCTGGTATGAAATGTCGATGCAGGGGCCAGGAATGGGGAAGCCCACATACAAACAATAAGATGGCCATGACACCAGTACCCCTGATTCCATCAAACTGAAACTGAAGCCATAAGCAGGAGAAAACAACTCGGCTCCACGAAAAAACAACTTTGTTCCCGCTACCAACCCAGTTTTCCTGCCTAACATCTCCTCACCCTATGAAATGACATCTCCCCCGACAACGGGCGTGACTTCAGGGACAACCCACCTTGGGTCAGCAAAGCTCGCCTTGGGGCACAATGAGTTTCCCCTTCCTTTGAGAAAGTTTAGCCTGGCTCCCCTTTTCTTTGCCACGCCAAACCTTTCATCTTGGTGCCCGAAACCCAGAAGGCTGTGTTCCCTGGCACCGGGGCCACCTCCCTGTCCCTGGGACTCTCCTCTTGATTGTAGATGCCGCACATCCACCACAGGCCTTGATCCTTGGGGGTGAGTCACCTGCCTGACCCTCCTTCCTGGGAGGCCCTCACCCCTGGTTACCCGGCTCCTCTCCTCACCCCCATCCTGGTTGACTGTTCCATAAACCGCAGGCATTTGCCAGCCGACCCCCATTGCTCCTGGTTCTGGATTTGGGGACTCCCTTCCAGCCCACTTGTCCCAGTCCGGGTGTCAACCGAGTGGTGGAGATGTACCCCTCGCTCGCCTGCCCCCATTCCAAAGGCCAGAACCGGGTTTTGGGACGTCGCGATTCGGGTCCTGTGCCACCAAAGATCAGATGAGGTCATGGGAAACTGCGTTCCTGAGTCTGTATGCCCATTCATTCGGGAGAGGAGCCGACTTAGCCATGGGGTCCTCACATTCCAAGCTGAGCCCAGCCATCTCTCTGGGACGCTGTCTCTCAAACCTCGATCCGCTGGGGCTCAGGCCAGATCTGCGCCTCAGCATCTAGTCTTCTCCTGCAACACTGCCCAGCCTCAGTGTCCATTGGAGAATGGCTCTCATTGGCCAGAACAGGGCGCTTTCCATTTCACGGTCCTTACAGACCTGAACAGTTTCTGTCACCGCAATGGAACATGGTCAGAGATCCCTCATGTCCAGGCTTGCTTTCTCGTGCGTTCCAGTCCCTCCCTCCTGCAAACCAGTTCTACTTCCCAAGTCTCGAGACTCTTCTCACTCTTCACCCTCTCCAGACCCCTCTTCTGCATTCTCTTATCATCTAGATGTTCAGTCTTCACCTCCTTCAGCTTTCCAGGCCCGGCCCCCCTTCCACCTCCCAGCCACCACACCTGCTCTCACAGTCGTCCTCTTTGTCCCCTTAGGCAGGTTGCAGGGACCGAAGGAGTAGGTGGAGTCCACAATCCTTTCCCACTGTCTGATCTCTCCCAGATTGAAAAGTGTCTCGGCTCTTTCACTAACGACCCCACTACCTACACCAAAGAATTTCGTTATCTTACCAAGGTTACACCTAAGGTTACACCTATAACCTTTGGTGTCATGATTACACGTTATCCTCTCTTCCACCCTGACCTCTAATCACAGAGAACATGTTTTTCAGTCTGCTCGAGGCCACACAGATCAGGTCTACCTCACTGACACAACCATGCCCTCGGACCCTGAAGCAGGTCCCCGCCAGGAGCCTGGCTGGGAATACCAGACTGACACTGTCACGGGTCGCGGGGGCAGGGCTCACTGAGACGCTTCATCACCTGCCTCTTAGCTGGTCTCCAAGAATCAGTCGGTCTCCAAGGTGGTTAATTTTGACAAGCTGCGGGAGATCATCCAGTTCCACCCTGTACGGAGGAGGACGATGACTACAAACAGCTATGAAGTGCATGTGGCTGCTAGATCCGTTCATACACCTACCTGGGATGGGTTGTTCGCGTTACCACTGGCATAGACGCAGGACGGTTCAAAGCAGGATGGCTCTACGCAGACGAAACCCTTTGGAACCTGGGGAGGGATTGCCAGGTGGCCGGCCACGAGCAGATGGTACTCAGTGGCCAACCTCCTCGCCATGTGGGCACCTCCCCAGGAATGGCCAGAGGTAGATGGATCCCCAGGGCAGTTGGAACAGGCCCTGTATGAAATAGAAGAAACCCTGAATGGGTGCAGTGCCCGCGAGGTAACAGGAGCAGTGGGGTGGGTGTTTCTCACAGCTCTGCAACAGTCCAGGCAGAAAGAGCAATCTAGAGTCCAGCGAGTATGGGATGAGATGCGGGAAGAGATGTGAAAACTGCAACAGTGTTTGAGGATTCTGGAGGAGGAAGTTCAGAGAAACCAACCCACCATTCTGGAGATGCCAGACTCCAGCTCAGACAGGAAGGAGGGGGATGCTGGCCCTTTGCCCGAATCGCAGCTGGTGGTGGCAAACCAACCTGCAACTCCAGAGATGCCAGACCCCTCCTCAGGACAGGAGGAGGGGGAGGCTGGCCCTTTGCCCGAGTCCCAACCGGCGATGGCCAAACAAACTGCAACCCCGGAGATGCCGGACTCCTCTGGAGAGGAGGTGGAGGCTGGTCCCATTCTCCGGGCCCACCAAGTGGTGACTCAGAAATAAAGCAGCAGCCACCCATGGTCCCAGCGGGGGTGGGGGGCGGTCAGGCCGCTGGACCACCACAAATGACAGAATTTACTTCCTATCAACCATACACCCAGGCAGAACTGGTGGACTTGGGCAAACAGTTTCCACCAGAATCCAGGGGAACCCTTGGCAGCCTGTCTGCTACATTTGTGTTGCCTGGGGCTGGATGGGATTATTTGTATGGCACAAGTGATGGAGAGACTGGCCTCCGTGGCTTTACACCCATCCTTGCGACAGAGGCTACAGAACAGCCAGTGGTATGAACAGGGCGACCCCACCCTCCGGGAATGGATAATGGCTGCCATACGGACAGTCTGGCTGATGCAGGATACGTGCCGGACACAGTAAGTGGATGGGAGACGTACGCCAAGCTGATACAGGTCATTCGGGAATTGGGGATGTGGTAGGCCATGTTTAATGTGAATTCCTGTGGTCCTGATGACGAGCGTTTCACAGCAGGGATGAGAGACTTAGTATTAAAAAATGGATCCCTCATGGCTGTTCTAGCACCCCGTGTGGGTCGTCAGCTATATGACGTCACAACAATGATAGCCAGCTTGGACGAAGTTGAGAACTGGCACTCTCAAACTCAGAAGGGAAAGTGGGTAGTTGTTGAAAAGTCAAAAGGAATGCCAAAGAGGGAAAGGAAGCCTCTTGGCATCACAGAACTTATTAAAGTCACCCATAACCAAATGTGGACAGATTTAGTGAGAGCAGGTGTAGATAGTAGTAAAATACATGCACAGCCCTGTCTATGTTTGTTGGAATTATGGCAGCAGCTGCAAGAAGACCACAGGTTCATGACCATGAGAAGGACTGCTGCTCAGGGGGAGCCTAGAAGCTCAGGCCTCAGGCACATACCCTGCGCCTGGAAGACACTTGCTGCCAACCCCATCCTCGGGTGATAGCCTGATCGCTTTCAAATAGGGTGAGGGCCAAGGAACCTGTCCACAGGGGATGGGGGGGCGGACCGGAGGCCAAATGTGGAGCTTGCCATCCACTGGTACCCAACTAACATGCAAAGTGTTTTAGCTCTGGCAGACACAGGAGCAGAATGTACTCTGTTCTATGGAAATCCAGAAAGATTTCACGGGTCTATTTGTATTGATGGCTATGGAGGCCATAGTGTCAAGGTGACAGCAGTGAGACTATCTCTGGGGATTGGGTGATTACCCCCCAAAAGAGTATAAAGTATATGTATCGCCCATCCTGGAGTACATTCTGGGGGTGGAAGTACTACGTGGCTTATGGCTAGAGACCACAGCCAGAGAGTTTCACCTTAGAGTGTGTGTGTGGTAAAGGCAGTGGTGAGTGGACACGCTAAGCATCTGCCCACACAACTGCCAGTCCCTAGGCGAGTGACTAATACCAAGCAATATCAGTTGCCCGGAGGCTACAAGGAAATTACGGGCACAATATCAGAACTGGAGAAAGGGGGCATTGTGCGTACTTTCCACAGCCCCGACAATTCACCGGTGTGGCCAGTGAAGAAGCCCGATGGCTCTTGGCACATGAGGGTAGATTATCATGAGTTAAATAAGCTAGTTCCCACCTTGCATGCTGCAGTGCCTTAGGCAGCAGATTTGGTGGATCATCTGCTGGTGCCAATGAATGTCTGGTGCCAATGAATGGCACCAATGCTGGTGCCAATGAATGTCTTTTGCCACTAGGTTGATACATCGTCTGGACTAACTTGTGTTCTGTTGTATTTTGTTATAGTGTGATGTATACTATTCACTTTTGTGGGCCATGGCTGCATTGTTTAAGTTTGCTAAGAAACAAAATTGTATATATGCAGATGGTCTGGCAGAAAACCCTGAGGTGGTGGATTGTAGTGTAAGTTAAAAAGCATCAGGGGCCTCCAGTCGGCCTACATAGGTGGCATCCCAGGTGGCAGCTAGATGGCTAATGGCTGGAGCTCTGGAATAAGATGGGTCCTTTTCTGCTGCAATCCAAAATGGTCCTGTAGGTAATGAAACAGTAACATACCCTCTCCCCCATGTTCAGTGTTTTTTTTTTTTTTTATATTTATTTATTTATGCATACAAGAGCTGGAATACAGGCCAGAGGTGTGTGTGTGTGTGTGTGTGTGTGAGAGAGAGAGGATTCACCAGAGACAGAGTGGGGAACAGAACATGCATATTGACCGGAGTACACCACTGAGGGGAACAATGGGTGAGTCAGGGGAGGTCTGCTGCACCATGTAGGATGCTCCCTGGCCGACCGGGGGATCCAGCTCCTGCTGCGGTGGCTGCAGACAGCTTCACAGGTTGTGCCTTAAGCCCTTGCGCCTCCAGGGGGGGCCCCATGTTCAGTGTTTTAAGATCCCAGCCAAGTTGGCCCTTGCGATGGACAGTAATCTATGACTAGGGGCCTAGGGCTTGGTGTTGCTGTCATAAAATGCTGCTCCACTGCCCTGAGGAAGTAAGAATGAGATGTTGCTCAACCGTTGTAAGACCAAAGCAGTTGCAATTCAAGAATTTAAAAGTAAATAAAATGTTGTATATAAGTACCGATAGGCACACATTTTCTTCTAGACACCCACTATTTTTTGTATTTTAAACCCCGATCTCAGGATTTTAGTGTATGCTAGAGAATAACAATCAGCTGCCAGTGTTGTCCGTACGTGTCTAGTATGATAGTCCTTCATTCCTGGAAATTACTCAGTCCATGGGGGTGGGGGTGAGAAGATTCACCAGAGAGAGTGGGGAGCAGAACAGGAAGATCTACTGAAATACACTGCTGAGGAGAGCAGCAGGCAAGGCAGAAGTGGTCTGCTGTGCCATGTGGGTAGCTCCCTGGCCAGCCAGGGATCGAACTCACGCTTCAGTGTCTGGCAGTAGTTCGATAATGCTGTCTTTAACACCCTGCGCCACCAGGGAGGTCCGGTTTAACTTTTCTAAAAACAAGTTTCCTCCACCTTGACCCAATTTTATACAATAGTACGCTAAATATTTGCAAACTGAATCTACTCTCAGACCAGTTTACTTATTTTTGCATAAAATCACAAGGCAGAGTAACCAAACAGCAATTCTAGCTAACTTTGCTGGAAAACTCCATCTAAGATCAGAGTGAACTCTTGACATCTAGTCCGTGTAGGCTTCAGAAACAAAGTTGGTTTCCACCTGGAGTTTCCTATTTTCCAGGTTACCAGAACTTTTTTTTTTTTTTCCCCAGTTGTCGAGTCCTGCCAATGGAGGCAAGCTTCCTCACCCTCTTTGGATGTCTCTGGAACCCCACAAACAAAGCAGCAGGTTATTTTTCTTGCTTCAGGTCAAATTCAACTTTCACAAAGAATTCCTATAGAAGCCACAAAATGAAACATGTCCATAAGAGCTGGGGTACAGGTGAGAGGATTCACCAGAGACAGAGTGGGGAACAGAACAGAACAGTCAGACTGATGAAATACATTGCTGAGGGGAGCAGCAGAGAGACAGGAGAGGTCTGCTAAACCATATGGGAAGCTCCCTGGCCAGAGATCGAACTTGTGATGCATGACAGCGGATAGCGGTTGTGTCTTATGCCCTTGCGCCACGAGGGAGTCCTGCATCTAATATTAACAAGAAGGTGTGATTTATGTGTTTCTTTACAAGGGATCAAAAATTTCTGAAAGATCTCTAGAATTTTAGAAGATTCTTTCTAAACCTTTGTTTAGAAACTTTACCACATTCATCTATATCTCTTGTCTTTGTTTATCAAGTGACCCACAATCGATCGATTGATTGATCTATACATCCATCCCTCTATCATCAATCAGTCATCTATCTAGTGTTTTCTCTTTGCTTTTTGTTTTCTTCTGTACATGCACAACAGCAGTTTTTATGTTGAATTTCCATTGGTTATGCTCACTAATTACAATTTCATGTTATGTCTGTAATTAATTTCTATTGTTGTCCTCAAAACTATGAGATTTTTCTTGGGCCTCCCCGGTGGCGCAGTGGTTGAGTGCTGGGTTTTGAAGCTGCCCGCGGCCTCTGCGGTGCAGGTTCGATCCCCGGCTGCACCCCGGCCACTGGAGGAGGGTCCCACATGGCGCGCAGACCTCTCCTGCTGCCCACTGCTCCCCTCAGCAGTGTACTTCGGTCCTTCTGCCTGCTCTGCTCCCTGCTCTGGCTCTGGTGAATTCTCTCACCCTCCCGCACTTCTTACTGTACCCAGTGCATGTATGAACAAAACAAACAAACAAACAAATAAATACATAAAACATGCCTCTATTAAAAATAATAATAATAATAATAATAATAAAACTATGAGATTTTTCTCAAACAGATTCTCAATGTCTGTCATTCATCTGTATGTTTTAATTCTGTTGTTTTCTCCTCCTGATCATGTTTGTAAATTTTATAGTAGCATCACATCTTAATTTCATTCATACATAATCATTTCATCACTTTTATTTTTCAGAAGAGATGGGCAGACTTTTTTTTTTTTGTAAAGATTTATTTATTTATACAAGCACTGGGTATAGTCAGAAGCGCAGGAGGTTGAGAGAATTCACCAGAGCCAGAGCGGGGAGCAGAGCAGGCAGAAGGACCGAAATACACTGCTGAGGGGAGCAGCGGGCAGCAGGAGAAGTCTGCCTGCCATGTGGGACCCTCCCTGGTGGCCGGGGGTTGAAGCAGCGCTGCAGAGGCGGCAGGCAGCTTCCCAGTCCAGCGCTCAACCTCTGCACCACCGGGGAGGCCCTAATTCATTTCTTGATCAATATTTGTGCTCAAATTTGATGGGGGTTCAACTACAGAATTAGGTTCTAGAACATCTATGTATGTCAGTCCCATTGCCTCTGATCTGTGCACACTGGCAATCAATGCTTTGGAAGAAGGATATACTGGACAATTTTCAAGAATGCCAAGGGGTCCTTAATAACAGCAGCTGATAGGAACTATGTCCACAAAGCCTGCGGATGCTTAGCAGTCCTCAGTCTTGAATTCCCCCAAGTTCTAATATCCTTTTAGAGCACACTGAGGGGTGGAAATCAGACAAGGGCTATTTGAGACTGCCTTGGGCCTGGTGAATCACTCGGGACCCCATCATCAAGACCAGCAGGGACAGTAGCTAATGAGATTATTGGTGGGAACAAGACCTGTGACCCAGTCTTTCTAGGTCTTCTGAGGCTGCTCACCTGGTATGTGGGAGTTCACAGGGGAGCCTGGAGAATTCGGTCAGTCTTCAGTGTGCTGGGCTAAGGAATCTGGACTTGACATTTAGGTTTCCTCAGGAACCAAAGAGTATCTGGGAAGAGCGGCTGTGAATCAGTCTGGCTCTGAAGTGCTAGAACTATATGCATTAGAGAAGAAGCAGTGGGAGGGAAGGGATGAGAAAAGAGCATCGCTGGAGGTGTTGGGAGGCAGCATGGGTGCTAGAGGGAAGGAGCTGACCTGGAGTCCATGCCAAGGGTAAACGGATCAGGGGGAGTCAGATGAAAGGCACATCTAAGACATGGAAGGTTCTGGAGATAAGCAAGCATTACATGAGATGTCTGGAACATGGATCCTCTCTGGCTGACGGGCCTTTATCTGTGTTCTGAGAACAGCTTGTATGAGGGGGATGGCACAGGAGAAGGAATGAGGGAGGAATTCTTCCGGGAACTTTCAAAAGTCTGGCTGATTCACTTCTAGAGCTCATCAAAGCTACCAAGCTGTTGGCGTTTGCTAGAAGAATTTTAACACCAACCATATATGGAGTGCCACACACCCCGGGTGGACCTTGGATCACATCCTCCCTTTATGGTGCTTTCCAGTTGTGATTTTCCCAAACCTGCAGTCTTCAAGTATTTGTTGCCTGCCGCATCACCCTTTCCGTCAGTCCCCTAACCCAGGTCACCCTTTCTGTCAGTCCCCTAACCCAGGCCCCTGCACACACTTTCCCTAAGGCATCAGTCATGAAGGCTGTTCTGTGTAGGCAGCCACTTGTCTCCTCTCAGCTCTCAGGTGCCCTGCCTCCAGGCCTCACTCGGCACCAGAGCATTTCTTTTTCCTTTAGTAGTCCCCATAGCTCTCCCACTACCACATCACCAGTGAACCATCACTGTGTTTTCCTCTCCTGTTTCACCCCCCTCACTCTCCTTCCTTTGCTCTGTACCTCAGCTCTGTGGTCAGTTAGCTAGTTTTGTCTTTTTCTTGATTGTTTTTTTTTTCTCTATATTCCACATATCAGTGAGACTGCCCAGTATTTATCTTCTTCCTTCTGACTTACATTGGCTAGTGTAGCCTTCCATCTCCATCCTTTTTACCACAGATGGCGTGAGTTTGTCTTTCTTGATCACATTAACATTTCATCGTGTGCCACTGCACCGGAGCATTTATGAAGGACATCCCTGGGAAGAGCCCAGCAGGAGTGGACCTGCCTCAGCTGTGTCAGTCTTTGGTCTCAGCTGTCCTGAGCCTCCCTGCTCTGTCCTCAGACCTCTCCTGGGTCTTCTCTCTCATCAGCTGGCCTGTGGCCTCCAAGTGTGTCCCCCACCTGTTTACAACGACATCTTGCTTTTGTTCATTGGAACTGAGGCCTCTGACATGGGCCTCGGACCTGTTTTTCCGGACATTTCTGTACATTGGTATCCTCCTCTTTGCATGAGGAAGTGAAGGCAGCCCTCTTTATTCTATCGCTAGGTCTCATCCTTCCCAGCCTGCTCTGTGGCAGGCTGTGCCTCCCATGCTGTCTCTTGACGTGGTCCGGGCTTTGGGGGAGACCCTTGAGAAGCGGGGAGTTCCTGTGCTCCCACGAAGAGGGAAAGTTGTACTTCCCAGAAGACGGGAGTCCTTGCACCTCGCAAAGAAGATCTGAACTAGGGAGTCTCCAAGGCAAAGCCTTCTAAAGCTCTCCTCTTTGTTCCTGGTTAATGCTGAAGTAAGTTAGTTATTCATTGGCCTGTGAAAACCTAAATCGGACCCAGGTGACAATTGGCTTATTGTTCTTACACATGAACTGTCACAAAAGAAGTAAATATTGTTAAAGATATAGTTAGGAAGGATATGTTTTGGCCCTGAGAACTCTGGAGAACAAGCTGGCCTGAACCAGCTGTGCTTGGAAACCATAGCCTAACCTGGGGGGGTACCTGTTTGCGGCAACAGTACATCTCCTGGTGTATGGGAAAAGTTAACAGTGTGTGTGGGCCTCCCCGGTGGCGCAGCGGTTGAGCGCTGGGTTGTGGAGCTGCCCGCAGCCTTTGCAGCGCCGGTTCGAACCCCAGCTGCTCCCTGGCCACCAGAGGAGGGTCCCACGTGGCACTCAGACCTCTCCTGCCACCCGCTGCTCACCTCAGCGGCGTGCTTCGGTCCTTCTGCCTGCTCTGCTCCCAGCTGTGGTGGATTCTCTCACCTCCCGTGCTTCTGACTGTGCCCAGTGCTTGTATAAATAAATAAAAATAAATCTTAAAAAAAAAAGTTAACAGTGTGCAGCTTGTGTGGAGGTTCAGCATTTCTGGTTGAAAGTTAGATTTCTGTAGAACTAAACAGTATTGATGAGTTACTTTAGATAACTTTGAAGTAATTGATAATGGGCTAGAGGAATTGAGTACTAGGGGATGGGCTGATTTTAGTAATACAGCATAACAATGGACTTTCATGTCCACTCTGAAATTAGGAAGGTTTGACAGGGTGATTGATTGTTACTGAACATTGTCCTGACTTAGACAATGGATTACAATAGAAAATGAGTTGTACCTAGGGGAGTCATTGTCCCTGTAGATTTTCTTAATCTGATTAAGGAAGTGTCCTTTTGTGGTATGAGATCAAGAGGGTCTTTGTATGTTCATGAGGAAATATGTAATGATGGTCTCTGTTCTGCTTTGATGCTTATGCTGATGTCATCTCACTGCTGGCCTTAAGGTATAAAGAAAGACCTGCTGAGACCCTCAGGAGGAGATACTTGCAGGAGAGAAGGTGACTGTGTGTTTCTTCCTCACTCCTGCCTTACTCCACTTCCCTGCAGCCTTCAGAAAAACTTCACCAAAGCCTTCCTCTCCTGCCGAGATCCCTGACGGGACATCTAGCTGGAGCTGGTCTCCAACCTTCTCAGAACTGAACTCCCTGTTCACTGAACTGCACCCTTTATCCTTCAATCAGACAGGAGTACGGAATCAGGAAGAGGTAAAATGAATCTTGATTTTCCCTAATTCTAACTGAAATTTAGCATTTTATTTAATCGTGGCATCAAATTACAGTTGTACTAGCAGTGTCTGTGATTGTCCTGCCAGCAGAACCACATGTATTTTATGCTCTCATGATTGGTTTTGCTTTCACAGTTGACTGACCCTTAAGCAACAGGGGGGTGGGGTGCTGATCCCGGGTGGTGGAAAATCCATGTAGGAATTTTGAGCCCCCAGAAACTTTATAGTCATCCCTTGGTATCTGGGGGAGTTGGATTTAGGAATGACACCCCCACACCCCCAGCAGATAGCAAAAGTCCACGGATGCTTAAGTTCCATATAGTTGGCCTGGAGAGTCCTCAGCACAGAGTCAAGCTGCTGCCATCTGTTCACTGGACCGAGTCCAGCACCGCTAGCCAAAAAGCAACCAGGGCCCTGATGCCCTGTTTCTGGGCTCTGCCCATTGCGGTTCCCGCCCTCCGTGTTTACTCAGTTCCAGCAGGGAATCAGCTCATCGGTGGCTTTGTTCTGGTCACCAGGTGGCACCAGAGACCTGCCCTTGCTGACCTGTGCTTTTCCCCAGTGGTTCTCTGAGAAAAGGGGGGGGGCACCTCAACACAGGGGCTGTCGTTCAAGCCGGGTGCTGTGTCTGCTGCGCGTTCACCCCGCACTGTGCCCGCAGCTGTATGGATCCCGCCCTGAATGCTGCACTCTAGGTCTCAGTTCCAGGGCTGTCAGGTCCAAAACGCTGGCTGTCACCCTGTGCAGTGCCCGCTGCTAGGGCGCGTCCATGCCCCGTGTCCTGTGCCTGGTTCTCAGTCCCAGGCTGGGGTCTTGCTCCATGCCTGGTTTCCCTTCTTACCCCCTAGGCCACATTGTGCTACTTTTCCAGTGTCCAAACCTTGGACAGTTTATCTGCATTTATTGAAGTGATTCTTTATTCAGTTTCCACACACAGCTCTCTCCAAGATGTCCTCCTGCTCTTTTTTTAATGTTTGTTAATGTTGGATTTAACCAGTATGCAGTCCCTGATACTGCAGGAAATTATTCTGCGGTAGTCACATTTTCTGTGTTCTCTCTATTAGTTTATTCTCACCGACTGTTTTCTTTAAGGTATTTCTTCAGGCATTAGTTTATTCACTCAGTATGTTCATGGGAAGTTTTGGACAGTGGTAAATTTTCTATGAGTGGTGGTAAGAACAGTAATCACGGAAGTGGCCTTTGCTTTGTTGAAGTGATATTTTGTGAGAAAGTGATACCGGAATTGTCAGGCCTAGTCTCCCAGCCAGGAACAGATCCCAGGCTGCAGGGCAGTGCCGAGCCCCAGCCGCTAAACCCCCACGGGTTGGTGTTTCATGAAGCCGCATCAGGAACTTCGCAGACGCTCAGGCAAGCAAGCGAGAAGAGGCAAGTTTGTTTATAGAAAGAAAAAGTTTATTGAGGAGAAAAAGAACCAGGCCTGGGAGGGGCAAGGAAGCCAAAGTGGAGTTGTGTCTTAGGGAATTTATACCTTTTTTTCCCTCATTATTCTAAAGCATTATTCACAGTCTATTTGTGATTGGTTAGTTCTCGGCTGTCTCACTTAATTTGCTACTGAGTGGAGGATCTTCACATTCCTTATCTAACAGTTTTGTCTTTCCCCATTTGTTGCATCTTTATCTTTATGGCCCAGTCCTCTGGATGGGCATCCCTGCATTGAAGTTAAACAGCTGCCCTTCTAAGTTGTCCATAAATTAAGCCACTCTCCCATTTCTCCAATCTCCACCTCCCTTTACCACCTGAAGGAAACCAGGACTAGCATTAACAATGTTGTCCTTGGTCCTGGGATGTTTGTTTTTCCTAGTGGAATTGGTTACTTTTCCTTGGTTGTCCTTATCTCTGAAGCCTCCCTAAATTCTTTAGAGGTCCCCTCCTGCACTGTCCCTAAAACTGCATAATTCCTAGGTTGCCCTGTGTCTCAAAAGGAAAATGTGTGCCTCCCTGGAGGTGCAAGGGGTTAAAAGTACAGCACTGTGAAGCTATCTGTAGCCTCTGCAGCACGAGTTCGATTCCGATCCGGCCAGGGAGCTATCCACATGGTGTGGCAGACCTCTCCTGTCTCATCTGCTGCTCCCCTCAGCAATGTATTTCAGTCAGCCTGCCTGTTCTACTCCCCACTCTGACTCTGGCAAATCCTCTCACCCCCTACACTTCTGGTCTACCCCTTTGCTCTTGTATGCATAAATGAATAAAATCAATCTTTAAAAAAAGTAAATTAATGTTCAAGACGATGGTGTGGGGAGCTGTATAGTTATTTTCTATGTCATTTTTTATCAAACATACTTGAAATATTGTGAAGAGACCTGATGAATATAATTCAGCCCTAAATCACTTCATTCCATGGCTTTCTCCTGCTATGTAGGTGGAGTCATGTATTTGACTTTCGTGTGTCAAACATCTATGGGACCCTCCTCCAGTTGATGAGTTTGTTTACGTCTTAATTGCTTGGGTACATTTACAATGGTGTCATGTATCATGGATGAAGAAAATCTAAATGGATATGCTGTTTGTGGCTGACTCAAAAGATTGATCTAAATCACCCAGAGGAGTCATGGACTTCATTGTGGGCAATAAAGTTAGACACAAACATGCTGAAGTTCAACTCATTTCATCATTTTCTCCTTCAGTTTATTAATATCCTCATGTGTCTTCATGGTAGTAATGGAGCCATGAATATTATTGGACATTGTTGCCAAAATAAATCTTCACAAGCATGTGATGAAAGAGCAGGTGAGCTTTTCATAACAGCGTAGAATTCTTGTGCATTCACATTAGCTAAGCAAAGCATCTTTATGTTGAACAGCGACTCTGTGATCCAGATATCAGAAGGTCAAGATGCTTCTTAAATACCTGAATGTTGGTTTTGATGAAATGTGTCTTGGTATCTGAATGTCTTATTTAGACTGTATGTGAACTTCTTCTGTATATTTTTAAAATTTATTCATACAAGAGCTGGGGTGCAGACCAAAGGGGTGTGTGTGTGTGTGTGTGTGTGTGTGTGTGTGTGTGAGAGAGAGAGAGAGAGAGAGAGAGAGAGAGAGAGAGAGGATTCACCAGAGACAGAGTGGGGCATAGCACAGGCCGACTGACTGAAATACACTACTGAGGGGAGCAGTGGGCAAGAAGGGAGAGGTGGGCCATGCCCTGTGGGAGGCTCCCTGCTGTGGAGGGGGCAGATAGCTCATCAGTCAGCGCGGTGCTTAACCCCTTCAGCCCCAGGGCGGTCCTGTTGAGCTCTCTTCCCTCAGAGCCCTGAACCCGTTATGGGCCCCACAGTTTTCACTGGCCTCGTCCACCCGCCCGTTCTCCTCAACCTCCACTCCTCCCACTTCCCGACCGCAACCCCACCCCGACGACGGCCCGACGGGCTGCGCAAGGGGTTGTGGGAAATGTAGTCTCCAGCCCCCGTGCTTCCCGCGGAGGTTTCTGGGCGGGGCTTCCGCGATCTGCGCAGGCGCGGCCCCGCCCCCGTCCGCCCGAACGTTCTGGCGCCTCCGCGAGCGCTGGGGCGCCCCGAGGTGAGCGCGGATTTGTCCGGGGAGGCCGGGCTCGGGGGAGCGGCGACCCCGGGGGTTGGGGAGCGGGGGGCGCGGGCGAGTGGGGGCCCCGGCCGCGTGGAGTCGGGCGCTTTGGAGCCGATTCCCCCCGGAGCGCGCGTGGGGGCGGGGCAGGGCCGTTGGGGAGAACGTCCCGGCCTTTCCGGGGTGTCCCCGACGCGGCCGCCCGGCCCTGACCCCGGACGCTGCCGGGGCCTTACCGGGGCGGGGCACGGGGTCCCCGAGGCGGGGGCCTCGGGAAGCGCAGGTCCGCCTGTGCGCATGCGCGCTGACTCTCTGGGCCCTCAGAAGTCGGGCGGTGAGGGAGGGGAGACCCGGCGGCGTTTCTGGGGGGGGGTGTTGCGCCCAGGGCGGGATTCGCGGACCCAGTGGGGGCGGGGGACGTGGCGGGGGACCCAGGGTGGGCAGGCGTGGGTTGCCGGGGGGAGGCGGCCCCTGTGGGGGCGGGGAGGTTGGCGGGAGACTGGGTTTGCAGGGCGGGGGGTGGGGGGGGAGTTGGGGGGAGTTCCTGGGGTATTAGAGGCTAGTTGTCTGAATTTCTGGGTGCGCTTTGCGTTCCTGCCCCCAGGCGGCGTCCTGCCTGGACGTGCGCACCCCAGGGGGACTGCATCCCTGTAGGGGTGTCCACGGAGAGGAGGGCGGGAAGCGGTGCGGAGTCACTGCCGGGTGTCCTGGCAGAACAGTGTGTTCGGGGCGTCGTCTCGTTGGAAATCGTGGCCACACTCTGAAGTGACTCATCAGCTTTGAGACTGTTGTTCTTGGCGTGACTGTTGATCAGGCAGTGGGCAGTGTCACCTTTTACTAAGTTACGGTGAACCATCAACCCAGGTTCTGCCACTCATGGACTCGCGGGGCCTCTCCTGCCCCTGCTAGAAGTGTCACACGGCCGTCACCCGCAGTGACTCTCTGGTGTCTCCAGGCCGCATGTGGCGGGCTCTGGACAGGAGACTCCAGGACCCCGTGCAGCTGCCTCCGTCCTCTGTGCTGGACCCCATCGCCCCTCCCAGCGCCGCCTCCCGAGCCCTGGCGCGTCTGCGAGAGCAGCGACAATGGACCAGTCTCTGGTGAGTGCTGTGTTTGCTTCAGCTCGATGTGCATTGACTTTATGCGAGTTCATCACGGGACATGTAAATTAGAAACATAGTTTTCTCCAGGGACACATTTCTCACCAGAGAAAGGTGTGGCGTAGATCCAGGCACTTCACATGTCCAGCATGCGTGAAGATGGTGCTCACACAGCACAGAGTCAGAGTCTGTACCTGGGTCGGGGTTGATGACGCTGAAGGTGTGGACTGTGGCTCTTCACCCCGCTGGACAGAAACACTTCCCAGCTCTGCGCTGGTCCGGTGCGGGGTGTGGGAGGAGGGGGAGGATGGGGCCTGAGAACCTGAGTGCAGAATGGGGGTGAAGGAGCCACATGTCTTTTAAAAAGGACAACTTTTTTTTTTTTTTTCAAGATTTGTTTACTTATTTATACATGCACTGGGTACAGTCAGAAGCGCGGGAGGGTGAGAGGATTCACCAGAGCCAGAGCGGGGAGCAGAGCAGGCAGAAGGACCGAAGTACACTGATGAAGGGAGCAGCGGCCAGCAGGACAGGTCTTCGCGCCATGTGGGACCCTTGCTGGCGATCGAACTGGCGCTGCAGAGGCTGCGGGCGGCTTCACAACCCAACGCTCAACCCCTCGCGCCCCCCAGGAGGCCCCAACTGAATTTTTAAGGTTTCTGTGCAGTAGCTAAAATCATATACTGTGCCCTACACAACTCTCAGAGACTTTCATGCAGGCATCAGTCTTGGCATGTGTGCCGTTGAGTCCAATGGGGGATCCTTACATATCAGCCCCTGCCTTTCTCTCAGGGGGCCTGCAAACCGAAGGTGCCCAGT
The DNA here is from genome assembly GCF_964194135.1 of Talpa europaea. Lineage (NCBI taxonomy): Eukaryota > Metazoa > Chordata > Mammalia > Eulipotyphla > Talpidae > Talpa > Talpa europaea. The sequence continues at coordinate 4,482,263 of NC_140075.1, read as the reverse complement.
AGACTCTTCAGAGTCCTTTTTTCTGGCCGTTGTTTCCACTGCTCCTGCGCATTTCTCCTTGGTGTGGTCTGAATGCATTTCTAGTGACACTCACTACACCCTAAGTTGCTCTCCAGTCCAGTTACACTCTCCAAAATTTCCTGCCATGTTTGAGAACACCATGTGTGACCTTTGGGAAATTTCATTTTTTTTTAATTGTTTTAAAGCTTCTTATACTTTTTTCTTATTCTTTTACTTATTTTCCCTCCTCGATCTGTCATTGACATGTGTAGCACTAAAAGCCTTCTGCTGAAATAGTTGCCAGTTTTTTCCTACAATCCTAATGGATCTTGCCCTACCCCTTGTTTCCCCTCTACCAAACCACTCTGGCCCATCCCCATTCTGCCTCCCTCCCTAACTTCTCCACCCATTCCCCTGTTCCCTCTGGTGGTCATCTTTACCTTCAAATGACCCTGTTCAATTTTTATTCAAGTATTTTGGCTGTAAATGTTTTTTGGGTATTTATTTTACATAGATGAGTGAAGCCATCTCATATGTGTGTTTACTTTTTGGCTTATATCACTCAAGAGTAGCACCTCCCAGGGCCTCCCTGGTGGCACAAGGGGATGAGATGCAACCGATGGGGCTGTCTGTAGTCTCTGCAGCACAAGTTACACCCCCCGGCCAGCCAGGGAGCTACCCACATGGCGCAGCAGACCTGACTGGCCTGCTGCATCCCTTGGCAGTGTATTTTGGTCTGTCTGCCTGTTCTGTTCCCTGCTCTGTCTCTGGTGAATCCTCTCACCTTCCTCCCCTGCACCTCTGGCCTGTACCCCAGCTCCTGTATGCATAAATATATAAATCTTTTTTAAAAAAGAAAAAATATCACCTCCTTGCCCACCCATTTTATCCTCAGTGTGGCCCTTTGCTCCTTCCTCCCAGCCCTGCAGTGCTCTCCTGCGTGTGCTCCACCCTTCCTGCCCTGCCTCTGCCAAAGGGATGTAGATTGGGCCATGACTGGGCAGTTGGGAACACAGCTGCTCTGCTCACGGATGGGATAAATCTTTTTGTGTTTGAGTTTTCCCGTGAGGATAATGTGTAGAAGTATTGCAGATGATACGGATTTTCCGTTTTTATTTCCTAAGAAACCTCTGCACCTTCATCCACAGGGTCTGTTCCGACTGTCATGGCCACCAGCCGTGGGTGAGAGCTCCCTTTTCTCTGTGCCCTCTCCAGCGTTGTTCATTCCATACTTTTTTTTTTCAGTGTTTCACTTTTTTAAATACTATTTTACATATTTTTACATCATTTTCATTTTTGCACAGTGTAAACATTTACATCTTTGTTATAGTCCCCATAAAATTCTCACCCCTCACCCCCCGTTTTGTATAAATCCATTCGTTTTCATTTGGGCCTTCTCAAGGGGTGAGGTGGCATCTAAGTGTGCTTTTAATTTACATTTCTCTTAAAATAAGTTAAGGTGAACATTCCTATTGTGCGTAGGATGTCAGAATTCCCTCTCTAGAAAAGAGTGTACATAGTGCCTTTGTCCATTTTTTAATTAAGATTTATTAATTTATGCATACAAGAACTGGCGTACAGGCGAGAGGTGCAGAGGGTGAGAGGATTCGCCAGAGACAGAGTGAGGAGCAGAACAGGCAGACTTACTGAAACACACTGCTGAGGGGAGCAGTGGGGTGTCAGGAGAGGTCTGCTGCACCATGCGGGTTGCTCCCTGCCAGCCAGGGATCGATCTCGCGCTGCAGAGGCTGTGGAGAGCTTCATAGGCTGCGTCCCAACACCTTGTGTCAACAGGGAGGCCCCCCTTTGTCCATTTTTAATTGTTACATCAGTTGGATTATTGCATTGTTTGGGGATGTTATAAATTTTGGAATGAACCCCTTGTCACATGTGTGGCATGCAGATTCTTTTTCTATTCTGTAGACTGCCTTTCAGTTTTTGGGCTGGTTTCTTTTAAGGTGTGAAAGCTTTTAGTTTTAATGATGTCCCACTTGTTGATTTTTGCTTTTGTTTCCCTGGGTGTTGGAGTTGTGTTCCCTAGTGCACTTTGGGGCAACTGTCCTAAGTGTGTCCCTATATTTTCTGTCAAGTACATCACCAAATATTTAAGCCATTTGGAATTTTATAGATTGATTTATATATCCATATAAGAGCTGGGGTACAGGCCAGACATGTGGTGGGTGAGAGGATTGACCAGAGACAGAGCGGGGAACAAAACAGGCAGATCTGGTGAAATACACTACTAAGGGGAACAGCAAGGAGACAGGAGAGGTCAGGTGTGCCGTGTGGGTGAGTTCCCTGGCTGGGGATAGAACTCATGCTGCAGGGGCTGTGGATTGCTTCATAGTGCTTTGCCTTAACCCCTTGCTTCACCAGGGAGACTCCATGTTGCTGTATTAACTCGGTTGGAATTTGTTGAGGATTTTCGCTTCTCTATTCTTTGGTGGTGTTGGTCTATTTTTCCCTTTTATGCTGTCTTTTTTTTGGGGGGATCAGGGCAATGTTGACCTCGTTGTATGTGTTGGTGAGTTTTCCTCCATCTTCAGTGTTTTGGAAGATGCAAATTTCTTTGTGTTTGCTTTTGTCATGGTCTCTCTGATGATTTCTTTTCTGTGTCCCTGAATGCTTGAGTATCTTGTGCTCCTGAATGTAGCTAGTCCCTGTGTTCCGATCTGGTCTCCCGTCTTCAGTCTGCACTTCTCCTGAGTGAGTCAGTCAACTGTGTTTTGCCATTTCTGCCGGTTACACTTGAGCGTGGGCCTCCTGCCCAGGCCTAGTACCACAGGCTCGGCTCCCACCTGACTGCGCCTGTAGCCGTCCCAATGGCACCTGCTGCTCATGCAACATGCAAACCTCATCCTGTGTTGTGCCCTCCCGTGTGGGATTAGATCTTTCTCAGCCCAGGTCTCCCGCCACCAGAAAGGGATTTCTCTGTTCCAGAGTTTAGTCTCACCCAATGCAAGTTACTCGTCAATATTACCTGATATCTTAATGGTTGGTAACAGCAGTACCGCCGTGCGTGCGTGTGTGTGTGTGTGTGTGTGTGTGTGTGTTCACTTTCTTTCACATTACAGTTCTCATTCTTGGCCAAACCTGATGGATGTGTTTTCTCAGTGATGAGGTTGCTCCCTTTTCTGCCTCCTACTGGCCAGGGTGTGTGACACCTCAGAGTTCAGGGGGAGAAAGTACTCAGGAGTCAGTGGGACGTGTTGGAACAAGGGTCATGACACAGACACTCGCTGAGTAAAACCAGGTAGTGCAGATGTTCATCATTTGACCTTTGGTTGTTGGGAGTTTATGTCAGTGATGCTTAATGTAGTTTTTAATAAAGAGCTCCAGGTTTCTGTCATCGAGTCTGGTGTATAGTAGGTGTGTTTGCATTTGTCATACGTATGATTCTTGCTGAAGTTGTGGTTAATGGTAGATATTTTTAATTTTGATAGATGTTTATAGTATATTGATAGAATGAATATATTTCAAAACCTAATTTTACCAGCTCTTCTATCACCTGTGACCATGCAAGTGTTTCATTTTATAAACCTTTGCAATCTGGGGAGCAGCAGTGGCTGCTCTTCTGCCCAGCATGACCTTTGCTTCCTTTTCTCCTTTTCCTAGTAAACGTGGCCCTCTATTCATTCATAATTCAAAAGATGAACTTATTTATGCATACAGAAACTGGGGTATGGGCCAGAGGTGTGTTGGGGGGAGGATTCTCCAGAGACAGAGTGGGGAGCAGAACAGGCGAATCTATTGATATACACTGCTGAGGGGAGCAGTGGGCAAGTCAGGAGAGGTCTGCCACGCCATGTGGGTAGCTCTCTGGCTGGGGATTGAACTCATGCTGCTGTGGCTGCGGGACAGTTCCATAGGTAGTGTCTTTACCTTTGAGCCACCAGGAAAGCCCCTGACCCTTTATTTAAATGTAAAATAAAAAGTCTCCTTTCGCTGTTAATTGCATGTGGTGTTCTTTGGCTTTTAGTATCTGCCAGTGTTATACAGCCATCACCACCTTCCAGATTTTTTCATTTCCCAGTAATAAAATACTGTACTCATTAAACTCTCACTCCCAACTGCTCTGTCCCTCAGCCCCTGTGTCCACCATTTACTTTCTGTTTTCAAGAGTTTGACAACTCAGACTTGTATGAATGGAGTCTTATTACACCTTGTTTTCTTGGCGAATCTATTATTTTATTGCATTGTTAACTGTTTTGTCATTTCATAGGTATCGTACAGGAGTGCATTCATATTGTAGTGTGTGTCATTGTTTAGTTCCATTGTGAGGCTCTTTAATAATCTCTTATGTGTATTTTCCAGTCTTATTTATCCATTAATCCATCACCTGGGGCTTGGGTTGATTTTGCTTTGGGCTGTAATGACTGGTGGTGCAGTGACCGTAGGTGAGCAAACGTCTCTGCCCGTCCCTGCTGTCCCTGCTATTGGTGAACACCCCGGGGTGGGGGTGGGTCCTCCTGTCATACTGAGTTCCCTTTTCCCAAGAATCACCTTCCTGTCTTCCCTCCTGACTGCATCATTTATGTTTGCCCCAACAGTGTGCAAGGGATCCAGGTCCCGATTTTTGCCAGTACTTGTTCTTTTCTGTCTTTTTAAAGCATTGCGATCTCAGCGGACGTACAATCTCATCTCTTGTACTTCTCATTCATTTTTCCTTCGTGACTGGTCGTATTGAGCTCGTTCATGTTAGGACCCGCTTGGGTATGTGATTTGCAGAGCTGTGTATTCCAGTCCTTTACTCATCGCTGCACATTTCCATTTTGAACAGGGTCGAAAGCGCAAGGAGATTGTATTGTCCCATTTTGTCATACGGTCCTTTTATGGCATCCTGAGCCCACTCTTGCTGGGAGGTCCCCGTGAGTTTCTGTGCACAGAAATGAGCCATTCACCTTCTCTCTGCTGTTGTTTTATTTCTCCTATTAGTGTTTTAATCAATGAACCTGTAAATAAATGCATTTTTGTTTTCCTAGAACTGGGATGTGCCGTGTTACCTTGCGAGAGTTGCTGTCAGTGCAGCAGGCTCATCGTGTCCTGGATGCTGTTGTGTCTTTGCGTTTGTTTAATTCATTGTTTAACCCTCCGGGTTTCTTTATTCCAGCGAGTCTCTGCCCTTGGTTCTGCTACATGCATTGCTTACTGTTTTGTCATTTCACTGGCAGCATACAAGAGCTCCTGTGTGTGTGAACACGGGTGTGTGTTATAGTCTGCTCACTGGGTTTTCCTTTCCAGAGTCGCTTTACTGTGGCTTTCATTAGTTTTCCAAGAATGAATTATAACTAGTTATGACCATTTTTATGTATGTTGTCTTTTTGTTGTTGCTGTTGTTATGTAGTGTCACCAGAACCCATTGTGAATAGGGGACACTGAGCATCTTTGTTAGTCCTTCTCTCACTGGGAATGTTGATGTCGCCTGTGGCTGTGTCAAGGACTTGTTTTGTGTTGAGGAAAAATCCTCTGAATCCTTTTTTAGCTAATACAAATGGAAATTTTTTTTAATGGGTTCCTGTTCTATATGTATGTGGAGGTGCACAGGATTTACTACACAGGAAAGGACATGATGGAATAAATTTACGGATTTCTTAAGATGTTTGTTTTCTTATACCGCATATCTTATTTTTCAAAACTCTTTCATTGCTATGATATATTTTTTTCCTTTCTCCAAAAGAAATATTTGTCTCTTCTAGTTGTTTTTCCTCTTTTTTTGATACCTTTTGTTCTGGTCACCGTGTTCTCCCCTACGGTGATGAAAACTATCAATAATATCCTGGAGATTCCCAAATTCTTTTCTTTAATATTTATTTTATGTATGCATATAAACGCTCGGGTGTAGGCCACAGGTGCAGGGGGTGAGAGGATTCACCAGAGACAGAGTGGGGAACAGAACAGGCAGACTGACTGAAATACTGTGCTGAGGGGAGCAGTGGGGAGACAGGAGATATCTGCTGTGCCTTGTGGATAGCTCCCTGGTTGGGGATCGAATTCGTGCTGCAGCAGCTGCCGGTAGCTTCATAGTGCTGAGACTTAAACTCTTGTGTCACCAGGGAGGTCATGATTCCCAAATTTCTGTTTTCAGCTTAGACTTCCTGATCTATCAGACACATGTCCAGTTGCGTGTGGAATTCCAGTGTCTACCAGCCCATTATGCGCACAGTATATTAGGAAAACATTCCTCGTACCTCAGCCACCAAGTTATTACCGAGTTCTGCTCCCCTTTGTCCTTCCATTTTAGAAGAGATGACCTGTTCTGTCGTCTTCTGACTGTCAGCTGAACATCCTTTCTTAAAATTTTATTTTATATATATTTTACATCATTTTTTTATTTCTGCACAAGGTATGCATTTTCATCTTGGTTATAGTCCCCATACATCCCACCCCCCTTATTTTGACCCTAATCCCTCCACCCCCCCCCCATAGTGCATCTCTGGTTTATACTTGCTTGTAGTTGAACATCTCTTACCTGTGCTTTTTCCCACCTCATTGCTTGAACATTCTGGTTTCGGGTTCACTTTTTGTTTACTGTGAGTTGGAGATACCAGGCTTTGAGGTCACAGGAGTAAAATATTGACACAAAGTTGCACATGCTTTTATTTGTTATGAAGCTCATTTAGCACATGATTCCGGGTGTGTGTCTGTTATATCTACCAGCCAGGCTATCAGCTCCTCAAGGAGCAAATTTTTTTTCATCTTTTTATTCTTAGAATCATAGACACTTCCAAATATATAAGGTAAGCTATAGTTCTACTTGTAGGACCAAAGGGGTGAATGTAGAGGTGAGGCTCTTTCAACTACGAATTCTATACAGGACCGAAGACCCACAAAATAAGATGTGTTTGAACTTGCTCTGTCTGACCCAGGCTGCTGGCCCTGAGATGAGAAATGTTCCCTCAGAAGGGACGGTGTCATTTGAAGATGTGGCTGTGAACTTCACGTGGCAGGAGTGGCGGTACCTGAGTGAAGCTCAGAGGACCCTGTACTGGGATGTGATGCTGGAAACCTGCAATCACCTGGTGTCCCTAGGTGAGGAAGCTCCAGTGTAACACTCTAGTGCAATGCTGTCTTCTGCACCGATAAGTGTGCACTTGCTTATGAAACTGAGTGTTGGTGAGGTTGAACATGGCAGGCAGTGTGCATTGTGGGTGTTTTGGTTTTCATTTGGAAAGATTCAGATTGGCCTCTTTTGCACAGCTCGTCACACTGCATGTATTACTTTTCTTTTTTTTTTTTAAAGATTTATTTATTTATTGATTGATTGATTTATACATACAAGCACTGGGTAAAGTCAGAAGCGTGGGAGGGTGAGAGAATTCACCAGAGCCAGAGTGGAGAGCAGAGCAGGCAGAATGAAGTAGTACACTGCTGAGGGGAGCAGCGGGCGGCAGGAGAGGTCTGCGCGCCATGCGGGACCCTCCTCCGGTAGCCGGGGAACAGCCGGGGATCGCACCGGCACTGTAGAGGCCGCGGGCAGATTCGCAACCCAGCGCTCAACCGCTGAGCCACCGGGGAGGCCCTGCATGTATTACTTTTCAAAGACTGAAGTTGAACTTGATTGAAGACCAACACTGTTTCTCATCACAGGGCACTGTGTTACCGATCCTAAGGAGAGCATCAGGTCGGAGCAGGGATTACAGTTGTGGACTGCGGATGATCCCCAAACCAGGACCACTCAGGTCGGTCAGTGCTTGCCAGGCCGGGAGGAGAGGAGAGGCTGGGAGGAGGCTGGGAGGTGCTTTTCCAGTGTCCAACCTTGGAGAGTGTGTCTGCATATATCAAACTGATTCTTTATTCAGTTCCCAAATATTACTCTCTTGTGAATTTCATCCTGCTCTTTTAATGATAGTTGTCTATGTTCTTAAACCAGTATGCAGTCCCTGATACATGGGGATTATTCTGCAGTAATCACGTATCTCTATTCTCTCTATGTGTATTCTCATAGACTGTTTTCTTTAGGTACCTGTTGAGGAATTTTTTTATTCTTTCCGTATGTTTATGGGAAGTTTAGCCAGTGATAAATTTTCTATGACAGGAGAGAGTAACAGTACTCACAGAAATGATCTTTACATTCCGAAGCTATACACTCTGTGAGGAAAGAATATATAATAAATACTTTTATTAATAGAGAGGTAAAGCCACAGAGGATGTTTGACCAGCATGAGTGAAACAAAGTGGAGGATGTTGTTTTTGTGTGTGTGCTCCATACGCATCATTATAGAGATTAATTCTTTTCTTTCAGAGCTCAGGTGAGGTGAATGGCTTGCACAGACATGTCATATCTATAGTTCCCCTGCAGTCTGGGATAGAGGCTATGTATTGCTATTGGAGATGTCACTTTACAGGTGACTAACTCAAAAGGGATAGAGGGGCGTTGACTGGAGAGTTATTTAGAACATGAGTAGTGTTCCAGGGGCAAGCCTTGTGACAGCCCTCATAGTAATTGTGAGGCTGAGGAGGACCCAGAATTGTTCAGCGTTGGAAGGGATGTTCTGTGACATGGGAGGAGGAACCTGAGGTAGTGGTTTCTAAAGCCATGGAACCAAGAGTTTTAGGTTGGGGGCTCATACCTTGGGGAGCAGTGTGACCTGTGCAATTCCACCTTCTCGTGGGAATCGTTGGGAGGAAAGTAAAGGAATTGACGACAGTGTGATGTAGCTGAGAGTCACACACGGCATAGAAACTGGAGCTGCTATGAACAAAGCAGAAACACAGGTTCCAGGGAGTGCGGTGAGAACACCAGGATGTTGCTCTCAGAAGGATGTGGGAAAAGACTTTAACACTGATAGCACAGGATGGATGCAGAACTTTTTTCCTATCGCTTAGCAGGGAACGTGGGACACACTGATGAGGTGGAGTTTGCTGCATGTATTAGTATTCTGAGCCTTATGTGATATGATATTTAAATATGAACTGACTGGTCTCTGCCGTGGAGGGAAGCGCATAACTCTGAGAACCTCTGCAGGTGACCGTGGCCCAGGCCGGGGTCGAAGGAAGAACTAAGGAAATGGAGAAGCAGAGTCCTTGTGTCTCAGCAGGCCTCTTGCTTAAAGTGCCTGGGCAATGACTGGGTCTCTCAGTCCACAGGTTTCTGGGAAATCCATGGCCTCTGTAGGGCTTGGTTATTCAGAAAGTACCCACACGAGCTGCACAGGGTCAGTCTAAGAAAGAAAGTGTGTAGGATCTATGTTGGGTGAAATGCTTCTGGTTGAAATCGACAACTCTAGTTAAAAGACTATATTTACCAAATATTTATGATTTTATAAAACCATTGTGAAATTAGTTTTACCACTTTGTTATCCTGGTTTGGCATTAGAAAATCTGTTAATTGGGGCCTCCCTGGAGGCCTAGGGAGTAAGTCTCTTAGCTCTCACTATTATGGCCTGAGTTTGATCCACAGTGAAGTTTACCGACTTTGGCACAGCAAATCTCTCCTGTCTCACCCGCTGCTCCCCTCAACAGTGTATTTCAGTCAGTCCTCCTGTTCTGGTCAACACACTGTCTCCATACTCCCCTACAGCACCCCCACTCCTGCACCTCTGGCCTACACCCCAGATCTCCTATGCTAAAGTAAAAAAATACCAAAAAATCTATTCTCCCCATAATTTACTACGGGCAAAAAGCATGAATCAGAAAATCAATACCTGTAAATTATGTTGTAATATAGGAACTTTCGTGCCACTTAGTAATATTCACTCAGAATGCTTACTTTTTAAAGACATGGTCATTTTTATCTCACTTTAGATGTCTATACTGTGGATCACCTGACTCAGGACAGCCCTGCAAATCAGGGCAGACATGCGTGGCAAGTTCTTACCACCAGCAACAAAATACCATCCAATGAGAGAACTGACTTAATGGAAAAAAGCAATTTGCACTCAATTCATTGTTTGAACCATAGTATCAAAAATGAAAACAATTCAGCAATGATGCCTGAGAACTTTACTATACATAGGACCATGATGATCCCTGGTGAGCCTCATGAAGGGCATGCTGGAGAGAACAAGGAGGTCTTTAGTAGAATGAGGAAACCTATCAAGTATCCTGAGCACCTTAGTCACCAGGTGATTCAGAACGTTCAGCAGCCTTTTGAATTTCGTGAACAAGGAAAAGTCGTGAGTGAAGAAACAGTATTTACACCTAGAGGAGCCCTTCTGGAAGGGATTGTCCGTAAATGCAATGAGTGCAGGGACACCCGTGATGAGGTACCTTTCGTTGTCCGAGACAGAACCCAAGGAGGACAGACTCCCTGCAGTTGTAATGAAAAGGGGAGAGCTGCGGAGATGACTCCATTGCATTTGAATCCTCCTAGGTATGTTGAACATGAGCAGCAGAAATGTTGTGAAAGTGGGGCCCGTCTCAGAAACACATTTCACGCCTATCAGCGTGAGAGTACCCAGTTAGGAAAGAATAATTTTGGATATAAGAGATATGGTGAAGCGGCCTCTAAAACCTCTGTTCTGACTGAACATCAGAAAACACAAGCAGACGATCAACCTGATGAGTGTGGGGGCACCGCTGAGATTTCCTTACAGAGGGGATACCAGAGAAATCTCACTGCAGTAAAGTTGTTTGGCTCCAACAATTATGTGAAAACTTACTCATGGAAGACTGCCCTCACTTTACATCCACAGTCTCAAACGGGAGTGAAGCGCTACCCGTGTCAGGTGCGTAAGAAAACTTTAAGGCGGAAACATGCTTTTAGTGTCCATCAGAGAACTCATACAAGGGAGAAATCCTATCAATGTCAGGTGTGCAGGAAAGTGTTCTCCCGTAAGTCAGTTCTTGTTCTACATGAGAGGACTCACACTGGAGAGAAATGCTATGAATGTGAAGGGTGTGGGAAAGCTTTTTCCAGGAAGTCTCACCTTACTGAGCATCAGAGAATTCACACTGGAGAGAAGCCTTACGAATGTCAAGAGTGTAGGAAGACTTTCCTCTGGAAATCATCCCTCCGTAAACATCAGAGAATTCACACTGGAGAGAAGCCCTATGATTGTGAAGGGTGTGGGAAAGCTTTTTCTAGTAAGACACACCTTATTAGACATCAGACAATTCACACTGGAGAGAAACCCTATGAATGTGAAGGGTGTGGTAAAGCTTTTTCCAGTAGGTGTTACGTCAGTGAGCATCAGACAATTCACAGTGGAGAGAAGCCTTACGAATGTCAAGAGTGTAGTAAGACTTTCCGATGGAAATCATCCCTCAGTCAACATCGGAGAAGTCACACTGGAGAGAAATCCTATTATTGTGAAGAGTGTGGGAAAGCTTTTTCCAGTAAGTGTTACCTCAGTGAGCATCAGAGAATTCACACTGGAGAGAAGCCTTATGAATGTCAAGAGTGTGGGAAGACTTTCCAATGGAAATCATACCTCAGTAAACATCAGAGAATTCACACTGGAGAGAAACCCTATGATTGTGAAGGGTGTGGGAAAGCTTTTTCCCATAAGTCACACCTCATTAGACATCAGAGAATTCACACTGGAGAGAAACCCTATGATTGTGAAGGGTGTGGGAAAGCTTTTTCCCGTAAGTCATACCTCATTAGACATCAGAGAAGTCACACTGGAGAGAAACCCTTTGATTGTGAAGGGTGTGGGAAAGCTTTTTCCCGTAAGTCATACCTCATTAGACATCAGAGAAGTCACACTGGAGAGAAACTCTTATGATTGTGAAGGGTGTGGGAAAGCTTTTTCTAGTAAGCCACACCTCATTACACATCAGAGAATTCATTCATAGTGGAGAGAAATCCTATGAGTGTCAAGAATGTGGGAAGGCTTTCTGCCAGAAATCATCCCTCAGTAAACGTCAGAGAAGTCACAGTGGAGAGAAGCCTTATGAGTGTCAAGAGTGTGGGAAAACTTTTTCCAATAAGCAAGCTCTCACTGGACATCAGAGATGTCACTGGACAAAATCCCTATGATTGTGAAGAGTGGGAAAATTTTTCAGGAAGTCAGCCCTCACTAGGCATGACAAACTCCACACTGGAGGGAAATGCTATGAATGTCAAGAGTGCGCAGGCAGGCCTCCCCTGGTGGTGCAGGTGGTTGAGTGCAGCGCTGTGAAGCTGTCCGTGGCCTTTGCAGTGGGAGTTTGATTCCCTGGCCGGCCAGGAGCAGCCCCATGGTGCGGCAGACCTCTCCTGTCTCGCCCGCTGCATGTATTTCAGCAGTGTATTTCGGTCAGTCTGCCTGTTCTGTTCCCCGCTCTGTCTCTGGTGCATCCTCTCACCCTCCCACACATCTGGCCTATACCCTGGTTCTTGTATGCTTGAATAAATAAAAATCTTTTAAAAATATTCAAACTTAGGAGCTCAAACCACATCATGCAGCTGACAGCAATGGGAACTGACATACAGTTTCAATCCTAATTGCGTGGAGTTACCTGGTTCACTCAGTTCTCCCAAGTTCATGCAGTGATGATATTGCTGTTCCTGTTGCTGTTGCTCCTAGTATCCTCTTAAGTTCCTGGGCGATGCTATGCCTGTCCACAGCAGCTGTCTGTCTACATGGCACACTGCATGTTGCGTGGGTAAGTGATCCCTCTGGGTTTTCTAACTTAGTCGTCACATTCTGTCCAGTACTCTAAGTCTCTGGTGCCCCCCGATGCTGGAATTGCTCACCACCAAAATGTCCTCCTCTAGAAGGAAATGTTGAACTGTGTGCTCTCGGCTATAGGTTGAGGTCTGCAGCTGTCTTTACCTACATTTCATGATGAAGGTTTTTTGGGGCCTCCCTGGTGGCCTCGGTGTTAAGTCTCAGTGCTATTGCCTGCTCTGGCCAGGGTTTCAGCCCCAGCTAGGGAGCGGCCCCACATATGGCCGCAGCAGGCCTCTCCTGTGTCACCTGCTGCTCCTGTTAATCAGGTATTTCAGTGGTTCTGCCTGTTTGTCACCACACTCAGTATCTGGTGAATTTTCTCACCCCCGAGCCTCTGGTCTACACCCTAGTTCTACAAAATAGGGGAATTTTGTTAGAAGATTAACTCTGCATATAAGATCTGGGGTGCAAACCGGTGGTATGAGGGGGTGAGAGGATTCTCCACAGAGAGAGTGGGGTGCACAACAGGCGGATCTACTGAAATCCACTGCTGAGGGAGGCAGTGGGGAAACAGGAGAGGTCTACTGTGCCCGTGGGTCACCTCCCTGGCCAGTGATCGAACTCGTGTCTGCAGTACTGAGAACAGCTTCATAGTGCTGAGACTTCACCCCTGCACCAACAGAGGCCCCTGAAATTTTTTTAAAGGAAAGGATTCTTGTCTGTTAATTTTTTTTTAATAAATTGTTGTTCATCTTTGTGCAATATTGGATTGCTCCCCTTCTGTATAATTCTTGCATATGTCCTGTCCACACCGCCCCTGTGACCCGTCACCCCAAGCCCTGGTGCTCCTCCTCCCCTCCTGGCCCCTCTTCTGCTCCATCCCCTGCTGGCGTCTCAGCTCTGTCATCTGCCTGCTAGTTTTGTCTTTTTCCCCTGACCCTTTCTTCGTTCGCCTGTATTCCTCCTGGAGGTGATGATGTAATCCAGGTCTTTTTTCTTCACTCTTTGTTCAGAACATAATCCCTTCTGCCATTGCTGGCCGTGCCCTGAATGTGGTCTTTGTCTGAGTCAGTTCATACCTTGGGGTGAGTGGTCGGTGTGTTAGGTGGTGGCCGAGGAAGTCCTTGATGTAACTCTCGCTCCCACTCCCCCTCAGGGGCCCCGGGCACCTTCTGGTGTGTTTCTTTGGCTCCTTGGTGATGCCGAGCGGAGAGTTTGTGCAGCAGGCCCAGAGTCTGAGGTCTCGGGTGTGCTCTTCTTCATTTCTTGTTTTTGGTACGAAAGTACTTCCAGGTGGAGCCCAGGGTTCCAGAAGAGCCAGACATTTATTTACAGGAGTAAGGACAAGAAAGCTCCCTGAGCAGAATGGTCCCAAGGGTTGTCCGCTGGGGCCAAGAAGCAGGGGCTCCCACGGCTGTGGCGGGCAGGGAGCAGGGGCTGGTCGTGAGGGTCTCTGCCGCGTGTCTCTTGCTGAGGGGCTTGGCCTGAGGGCTCTCCCGAGGCTCTGAGTCCCGCTAAGTTTGCCCCCGTTACTCGCCCGCATGTCCACATCTAGCCTCAGTCTGTGGATTTGCAGTCGTTCCCTGTGTAGGCTCCACGGTGTCCTCTCCGCGGGGCTGGGCTCGGGGCCCGTCCATCGGTGATTGTTTCTCTGATCATGGATTTGGGACTTGGGCGCCCACTCCTCCCTGTCCGTGCCCTCTACGCAGCTTCCTCAGTCAGGAACATCTCTACGGCCAGAGCCCCCGTCCTGTGTTTCCAGGTCGGTGACTGATGGGGTGTCTGTCCCCTGAGAGCATCCTCCCTGATTCAGGGGGAGGTACATTGGTCCCTTCAAACTCCACCTGGAGTGTCGTGGCCACGGGCCTTATTCCTCAACACGCCATGGGAGGTCGCTGAGGTTTTCACCCCTAGGCCGCAGGACGGTTTCCATGATGCTGCAGGCTCCTACGTGTCCTCGAGCACCCTTTAAAGATGGCATCGGCCCCCTCAGCCTTCACCTCAGACCTTGTCCAAAGAGGCCTGCAGGGTTTGCTAAGACAATGCTCCTCTGCTAGTACCATGTTCCCTGGAAGTGTCTGTTGCTGTGACGTGACCCATGTGGGCTGTTGCAGCAAGGGTCACTCTCTGCTCTGAAGGTGACTCATGGGTTCAGGGGACTCGTGTCATGTCCCCCTACAGGTGTGTTGGGGCATCCAGGGGTGTGGCTTGTGAGGCCTCTGTGGATGGTTGGGCGGCCCAGGTGGGTGGTGATGCTGTCAGCGGTGGTCCAGGAGAGGCCTCCACCGTGCTCCATGGGGACCTTGCCCAGCTCAGCCACATCCCGGGGTCAGGATGCGCAGCATCAGCACAGCCCAGAGACACTGTCCACGCTCCAGCGGTGAGGACACTACAGGAGCCTTGATCTCCAGGGACAGGTTGTGGACCAGGGCAGGGGAGCAATCCCCAGAGACAAGTGGGGAGCAGAACAGGCAGATCCATTGAAATCTACTGCTGAGGGGAGCCGCGGGGAGACAGGAGAGGTGCTGCGCCCTGTGGGTCAGCTCCCTGGCTGGGGATGGAGTTCTTGCTGCAGTGGCTGTGGACAACTTCACGGTCTGAGACTTACGGAACAGGGAGGCTATGGGTCCATTCTTGTGTGGGGCGCGTATCCTTCGGATATGGGGACAAGAGGTGTGTGCTACTTGCAGGTCTGTGCCATCTCCATTGGTCGCCCCCACCTCTAAGTTCATCCCCTGGATGAAAGGGAGTGTACCCATAAGATACCAAGATGGATGGCCGGTCTTGGGCTGCGAGGTTCTCTTTCTCTGGAGAAGCAGAACTGCTCGGGAAGAACATGTTGGTCTTGGTAATGTGGCCAGGCTAGAAGACAAAGAATAGTTTGACTTTTAACCCTTTGCACTCCGAACCATTCTGGACATTGGCTACAAGCTACTCGATGCTACTTTGCGGCGGAAACGTGCATTTACAGACCCTCGTATTATTTAGTATAATTTTGGAACCAAGTAACGTATTATAATGATATTGGACATACATGAATTGGGTGACATCGAGGAATGTATATTTACAAAAAAAACAATATTTTATTGTTTATAATTTTGTACAGTACGATAAGTTTTGTAACACTCCCCAATATGCATTGCAGGCTGATTAGTGGAACTCATCTTTACTACTACTTGTGTCATGAGACTCATTTGTGGTTGGACGCTTTGCCATTGTTCTAATAAAAAATATAAATAAATGCATGGGTTGAAAGTTTCTAATTGTTGGGCCTCCCTGGTGGTGCAGCGGTTGAGCACTGGGCTGTGAAGCTGCCCGCAGCCTCTGCAGCCCCGGTTCGATCCCTGGTCACCGGGGAGGGTCCCACATGGCGTGCAGACCTCTCCTGCCGTGCCCGCTGCTCCCCTCAGCAGTGTCCTCCATCTGTCTGCCTGTTCTGCTCCCCACTCTGGCTCTGGTGAATTCTCTCACCTTCCCGTGCTTCTGACTGTACCCAGTGCTTGTATAAATAAATAAATCTTAAAAAAAAAAAAGAAAGTTTCTAATTGTTATTACTAAATGACAAGATGATATTTACCAAAATAGCTTTCACCAAACAATTTATTCACTAAGAAAAGAATCACTTTTCCGATTTTCTCCTCTTTAGATTTATGTGCACTGCTCGAGGCTTCAAACCAAAATGAGCTCAGCTTTGAAAATCTTTTCCTCCAGATGTAGACTTGTTTATTTGTAATTATATATCTCACTACACAGTGCACACTGTTTGAAAACTGACCTTTCTTCTACAAAGTCCCCTTATTACTCTTTTCAAGTGGCATATTGAAGTCCTCAGACCGTTGTGAGCACGCATCTCACATTCTTGTCCGACACAAAACCCGCTGACATTTTTTGTATATATCTTAGTAATTTTACGATATTTTGATTTAATTTCTTGTGCCATTTCAAGATAAAACTTCAGGGAAACATGCATATCTCAAAAAGTTGCGTTGAAATAACTCAATTCCCCATAATCACTAATAAATTGCAATGTCCCCTGAGAGGGGACATCGGAGTGATATGCTAGAATTCCGATGTCCCCTGAGAGGGGACAGCGGAATGCAAAGGGTTAAGCAATGAGCAGAAAGAACGCAGGTCTATTTTGGGGATGAATATAAGCCTTTGGGACACCCTGGTTTCAGAAATAAGAGTAACATGACTGAGTGTATGTAATGCCACCAAACTCCGCATTGAAAAACATATGCCTTCCTGGGCCTCCCTGGTGGTGCAGCGGTTGAGCGCTGGGTTGCGAAGCTGCCCGTGGCCTCTGCGGCACCGGTTCAATCTCCGGCTGCTCCCCGGCCATCAGAGGAGGGTCCCACATGGTGCGCAGACCTCTCCTGCCGCCTGCTGCTCCCCTCAGCAGTGTGCTTCGGTCCTTCTGCCTGTTCTGCTCCCCGCTCTGGCTCTGGTGAATTCTCTCACCCTCCCGCGCTTCTGACTGTACCCAGTGCTTGTATAAACCAAACAAACAAACAAATAAAACATGCCTCTATTAAAAAAAAAAAAAAGAAAAACATATGCCTTCCTAAGTACAAGTAATGAACTAGAAGAGGAAAGCCATTAACAAAGCCATTCCACCTACAATTGTGCACGCAAAAAAAATTAATTGGGAATAAATTTAACAGAGGAGGTGAAAGACTTTTACAAGGAAAACTATCAAACATTGTGGAAACAAATAATAGAAAGCATAGAGAAATGGAAAGAAAGACCCAGCACATGGGGTGGAAGAATCAACATTGTCCAAAGGGCCATCCAACCCAAAGCCCCTTCTAGATTCACTGCAACCCCAATAAATATCCCGATGGCATTTTTCAGAGGAATAGAACAAAGATTACTTAAGTTCATATGGAAACACAACAGACCCCAAATAACCAAAGCTTTCCTGATTAAAAGCAGGGGGAAATGAAGGAGTCACACTTCTGACCTCAAACTAAAGGTAAGGGGCCTCTCTGGTGGCCCAGGGGTTAAACACTGTGCTCTCAAACTACTGCCAGCCACTGTGCACAAGTTGGATCCCCAGCCGGCCAGGGAGCTGACTGCCATGTGCCTCACACCTCTCCTGACTGGCCTGCTGGGCCCCTCAGCAGTATATTTTGTCAGTCGGCCTGCCCTGCTCTGTCTCTGGTGAATCCTCTCAACCCCGGCATCTGCGGCCTGTACCTCAGCTCTTGTGTGCATAAATAAATAAATCTTAAATATTCGTTAAACGAGTATTTTGGAAAGCCAAATAAATAATTGAGCTAGAGTTACCTTATCAAATCCTTAGTTATAAATTAATCTGACTTGTGATATCATTTTGAAGAGTACTACTCATAAGTAGATTCATGAAACAAATCTGTAAAAACTTGGATGTGTGCAAGAATATGTGGAACATCCTGAGAGACAGAAAATACATCCCAAGAGCAGGCCAGGAGGAGCTGCTCACCTTCTCACAAGCAGGGATGAGCATCAAGCAGTCTCGGGCAGGGAGAGGCCGCGTTGTTTCCAGCTCGTGTCATGAGACTTTCCTGGGCTTGGCTGCTGTGACCGACATGTCGGCAAAGGTGAGGTGAAGTGTGGACTCTCTCTCAGTCCTGAGAGCTGGGGTGGAGGACGTGGATGCTGCTCAGAGCGCTGTCTCGCCGTGACTCTGTGCACCCTGCTCAGCGGCATTTCTGGGTGAGCTGAGGAAACAGTGTGAAGGACACGTGAAGTCTCTGAAAAGGCTGAGTAACCTAGGAATGTTTTCCCTCTGCGGCGGGCCCTGTGCTGGCTCCGACTGCTCCCAGCCCTCCAGGGAAGCCCTCTGGGAAGCCGGAGCCGCCGCCTCCAGGGGCCTGAGTCCCGAACTGGGGGGGGGGAGTGGGGGGGTGGGTTCCTGGGCCAGGTGGAGTCGGGCTGCGGAGGCTAGGCGGCCCAGAACCTGTGGTGCCGGGAGCGGCCCTCGGCGGGTGGAGTCCTCCATTGGGCGCGAATGTCCTCAAGGCGTTCACGGGGAATTCTCTCCACAGCGGCCGCCGAGGCCCACGGAGGAAACGGGGTGACGAGAAGCCACGGGCGGCAGTGGGCGGGGGGACCTGCACCCTCCCGGGCAGAGGCGGCCCTGGCACTGTCGCCCGCGGGGGCTTGTGCCGTCGCGGGGCACTCCACGGGGGGACGACCGTCCCAGGTCCCCAGCGGGACCGTCCCCCACGCTCCCCCATCACCCGCGTGTCCTCCCCGAGCCGCGACGGTCTCGGCGCCTCCGGAGCGTCAGCCCGTCCTAGGCACGTCCTCCCCGCGCGCCGGGGTCCGAGCTGGCGGCGCCTCCTCCGGGTTCTCAGCCCTCCCTCAACTCTCCTGGGGCGCTGCTCCTTTGGCGCCACTGGACACAGGGTGTCCCCAGGGGTCGTGCGGGCGGCTGTCGTCAGAGTGTGGAGACACGAGTGCGTGCGGGGGTTGTTCTGTGTCTGTCACTCACCTCCTTTGTCTTCTGGGGGGGGCGAGACGTCGAAATTGGGAATTTAAAAAGTCCTGTTGTTACAGGAGGTGGGGGGAGCGCAAAGCCCCCAGAATATCCGCTCCATAAAGGGTCTGCATCTGCTTCATCAACAAAAAGCATAAAAAGGGGCCTCCCCGGTGGTGCAGCGGTTGAGTGCTGGGTCACGAAGCTGCCCGCAGCCTCTGCAGCACCTGTTCGATCCCCAGCTTCTCCCCGGCCACCAGAGGAGGGTCCCACATGGCACGCAGACCTCTCCTGCCGCTGCTGCTCCCCTCAGCAGTGTACTTCGGTCCTTCTGCCTGCTCTGCTCCCCGCTCTGGCTCTGTTGAATTCTCTTACCCTCCTGCGATACTGATTGTACCCAGTGCTTGTATAAATAAATTAATAAAAAATCTTTAAAAAAAAAAGCATAAATTTAAAACAATCTGGCCAAGCGTCTTGAGGAAGGGATGGTTGCTGGAGCCCCATGGGCAGGAGGGGAGCGCCTGAGCCCTGCACAGTGGGACCAGGGCAGCTGCCCCTCTGGTGGCCCAGGCTGCGGCCACGGAAGCAACAGCATTTTGCTGCCCCCAGGCCCTGCGTGCAGAAACCCTCAAGCCTCTCAGCGCCACAGAATGTGTCCAGGTCAGTCAGCCCCTCAGGAAGGCTGTGAAACATAAACTGGGCAGTCAACAGAGTCCTAGGTCAAGGAGCTTCCATTTCTCCTTGTTAAGGAGAATGATTCTAACAGTGAAACCGGAGTTGTTGCTTAGAGCCAAGTGGAGTTTCGGGTTCATAAGAACATCCAGAAGTTTCTGATGACAGTAATTATTGGCAGTTTTCTCTATGGAGAGCAGTCATCTCAGTTTGGGAAAAATTTACATGTTGGGCAGATCAGTTCCTGGGAGATGATACTTAGAAGGACAGCACGGGATGGGTGCACCAATAAAGGAAAAGATATTGCATGTGGTGTCCAGGATGTCGTCGTTATTCAAGACACCATTTGCATCGCTCACAGTAAAGGACCCCAGGTGCTATAACGTGGAACCTGGAACATCGGATGCTTCAGCCTCTAAACTCCCTCCCTCTCTCATGTGGGTGCCTGTCTGACTGGGAGCATCTACGTGATCATTTGGGACCTCTGGCTCCTCAGGTGTTGATTCCGTCCTCCTGCGTGTCTGTGGAGTCCTCTGGCTGCAGCCAAAGGAGGGGTGGGGAAGGACACTGTGGGTGAGGTGGGGAAGTTTCACTAGCAGACCTCTCTCCTGCCCCTGCTCGGGTGGCTACAGCTCCCGCAGGCACCGCTGCGGTGGAGACCCGTGATGTGATCTCATTGTGGCGCGCAGAGACCGTGTGCCGGCGAGCATCTGGCCGTTCTGCTCGCTTCCTTGCTTCATTCCTGTGTTCACCCTCGAAAACTCAGGGGGTTTTAAGTATTTCCCTTATTTGTACTCCGGAGCCAATGCTGCTTATTGTTGAGGGTCTCCAGTAGTTAAATATTTCTTGTCTATAACGAAACTTCCTTGTGTCCTTGGTTCTCGTGGACCGGGTGCTCCCAGCCCTGGACACCTGGAAGGACATGTTGGCCACGGTGTGGTGCGATACAGCCCCTCACTCCTTCCTGAGAAAAGAATGAGATCGTGCCATCCTCCTGCAGAGAGCTGTGCATTTAGAACATGTGGACTGCTGGATACGGTCTTTCTTTTTTGGGGGGAATGACCTGAGGAGATGCTTTCCAATGCAGATGAAATCTTCGAGTGTGACAGTACTCACAGGCCATGTCTTGCAGTAACAAATCGCTAGAGACGATGTGTAAGTCCAACCGCGAGGACGGTTGGACAGAGGACAGTGGACCGTGTCCCTGGACTGTGCTGGGGCAGCTACAGGTGGAGGGTGGAGCGTGCTGTGGAGGATGCTGGGCTCAGCAGGGGCCTCGGTCTGCGCGGGGGCAGAGAAGAGGCAGCCGCAGAGTCTGGGATGCCACGAACACGGGGCAGCCAGGGTGTGGGGTGTTGCTGGGGCGGGGAGCCAGGGGCACGGTGCCCCCACCCGACAGCGCAGTGGGCCCACCTGTCTCTCCCGGGAGGGCCGGTCTGGTGCATCCGCGGTGCCCGCTGAGGAATCCCAAGCAGGTGCCCAGCTCGGGACAGACGCCTGTCGCCGCTTGAAAGGCTCCCCACGCGTCTGTGGCCGTGTTCAGAGCAGACACGGGCTATCTCCTCCCTTCTGGGCGGAACTCCTCGACGGGCGGCCCCGCTGGAGGCGCCCAGGTGTGCCAGCCCCATGCACCTGCCGGGCTGTACCTGTGTGTTCCCGCCTGCGCCCACGCGCCCCGCCCGAGCCCCGGAGTGAAGTCGGGGCCGGCGGGATCCCAGTTTTGGCGTGACCCGTCTCCTCGGGCCTGGGGCCTCTGTGGTCGCAGGAGGAGCAGGTGAGTGGGGGGGGGCGTGGGAACACCCCCGTGCGGCTGCCCGCGGAGAGGGGCCTCGAGGCCCTGGCGTAGGGGCTGCGGGTGGGACCCCGGGGGCTTGGCTTGCGTCTTCCAGGGCCGGGAGGACCCTGGGGGTCGGTGCTCATTCCTGAGCGTGACCCTCCATGACCTGCCTCCGCGGACGGGTCTCCTGGCGCGTCGTGCCGAGTGGGTGCACCTGGGGTGGGTGCACCGGGCCAGTCCTGCTCCCCACCCGCGTGTTCATCTCAGGGATGCGCCTCAGGGTTTGGGGACCGCGGGGTGACATAGTCCAGGGCCGTTGCCCCCTCCCCGCCCAGTTCTGGCTGGCAGGTGAGTACCCCGCCCCCAACCGGGTCTGAATGGCGCCCCAAAGGAAGGGGAGCCGGTCTCTCCACCCCACCGTGTGCCCTGGGGACAGGTGATGAGGATCTAACCCGGGGCGCCCAGCCTCTACCCTCCAGAGAGGACCTTCAGGAAGGAGGCCACAGGGCCTCCCTGGGGAGCAAGGGTCAGACGCAGCTCTTTGAGGCTGTCCACGGCCTCTGCTGCATGAGTTCGGTCCCGGCCAGGGAGCTGCCTACAGGTCACCACAGACCCCTCCTGTCTCCCCGCTGCTCTCCTCAGCAGTGTTTCAGTAGATCCTCCTGTGCTGCTCCCCACTCTCTCTGGTGAATCCCCTCACCCCCCACACCTCGGGCCTGTACCCCAGTTCTGGTGTGTATAAATAAAAAATGAGGAGATGAACCCTCCACATGATTAGGTCACGAAGGGCGGGAGGCAAAGTCCCTCTGTGCTCACGCTTCTTTTCCACTAGGGAAAATTCAAACTTTTTTTGGAAGAAAGTGGATCAGGCAGCTTCCTGGGTGCAAATCTTCACTTTATTTTTTTTCAAAGATTATACAAGAACCGGGGTACAGGCCAGTTGTGCGGGAGGGTGAGAGGATCCCCCAGAGCCAGAGCGGGGAATAGAACTGGCAGTCTGACAAAATACACGGCTGAGGGGAGCAGCGGGCACAACAGGAGGGTTCTGCCGCAACTTGTGAGACCCTCGTAGGCTGGCCGGGATCAAACTGACGCTGCAGAGGCTGCAGAAAGCCTCAAGCGCGATGCTCAACAGTCTGTGCCACCAGGAGAGGCCCCAAAATCAGACTGCAGGTTCACAATGACCTGCGGCTCCCCTCTTGGCTCCCCTCTTGGCTCCCCATTGACTAGTTGCTTTGGTAACTATCAGTTCAAAACCACATCTGATAGAATGACGTCTCCCAGTAATTTGAGCAGAGGCCATGCCAGGGGCTGTATTGGTTCAGGTTGTCCTAAATTGCCTTCTGAGTGGAAACAAGTTTTTTTCTAGCTGACCTATGAGGCTGTGATTGAATAGGGAGGGAAACCAGTGACTCTCTGCATTTCATTTTTCTAAATTGTTGATGATGTAAGTTGGGATATTCCTCGGATTTTCATTTTGGGTTTCTCCACTTAGCCATGATACTTGGGAGTTTTCTCCCACGAGGCCTCTGAGCTCCATGTCTAAAACAAAAATTCTCATTTGAGGCTGGGGTAGATAGAAAGAAAATAGACTTTTAGAGAAGCATGAAAAATATTTTAGTAAGTTTATTCCAGTTTTATCTGCTGCAACGCGTGTAGTAGGTAGATGAAGAAATGGGAGGAATAAAGCCCCAGATAGTTGACTTTTTAATACAAAGCTCACTGCGAGTGGGCTTGGGATGCATGTTAGTGCTGCGTTGGTCCCAGTCTTACCACTTGCAAAGCCTTGATTGGGAGTCACAATAGGAAACGGACATCTTCAGCCCTCGACGGCACTCTGTGGAAGGCTTTGTTTTAGCCCAGATGGACAGTAGCGCCCTTAGGTGTCTGGGCACATCTACTGACTGACCTGGGACAAAGTCCTGGTGATAATCTGTCGCCTTTTGGCTTTAAGATGTAGCAAGGAACCTGTGGGATGGAGGCAGCACTTTCTGGTTTTCACATCTAGTTCTGCCGTTCCCTGGTTTACTTTCTGCCATGTGTGTCTGCTTCTAGTACTGAAAATGTGGCTGATGCCACTGGTTGCTTTCACAGGGATCCCAAATTCCAAATCCTGAAAGAGGGTGTAAGTCTAATGTTCTGGTATCCACTGGTGTCCAGTGTTTGGAAATGCACTGGGCTTATTTGGAAAGTTTGGATTCTCTGAGCTTTCTTCTGGAGAGTCTGCAATCACTGTCAGTCTCTCCACGATGAGAGAGGTGTTGCAGAGTCCAGCCACATTCCTTAGTCTTCCTGGCCTTCATTACCTGTGTCAGGTGTATCTGGGCACTTCAGGGGCAGCCTTGGCCCTCTCCAACTCAAGACAACTAATTCCAAACACTTTCTCTGCAGAGAGCCATTGAGGAACCCCCTGTGCACCAACATTTCTTGATTTTTCTACTGTGTGCAGTGTTGCAGATCTGTGATTTCATTCATCTGTAAACCACACTCTGAAGTGGGTATTGCTGGTCCCATTTTATACATGAGAAAATTGAGACTTGAAGGAAGAGCAACTTGCCGAAAGTCCACAGCTATTAAGCAAAATGGACTCCAAAGCCTTTCCTCTCCATCAAACCAGTTTGCCTCCCCAGTAGAAGGACTTGTGACTCTGTACTTCTCCTGGGCAGGAAAGCACGCCCTGCGGACTCTGTAGGGGGCTGCCCTCCTGCCCTGTGGAGCAGCTGTGATAAGGGCTCTCTGCAACCTGCATGGGGCTCTCCGCACTTCTGTCAACACCCTCCTGTTGAGCAGGAAGCCACACACACATTCCTCCAGAAGGTTAGTGAGAGAGCTGCAAGTAGAAGTTGATTTTTCTTTCCCTTCCGAAACAGAAATATTGCTGAACTCCTTTAAAAATTGACTTCCTAGTTGATTTTGAGTGTAGGTGATGCAGCAAGCCTCAGACTTAGGATTTTCAAATGTCCTTGGCTGGTTATTACCAATGACGGTCAAATGTGTTCTCAGTGGTCTGGGTGTATCCCATGGGAAAATGCCTTTTCTCAGGGAGTGGAGCTTTTACAGTTCATTTGTGACTTCGATTTTAGCTGTATATTGAATTCATACCTTTATCCGCTTTTAACTCTCTTGTCTCATAGCAGAAGCTGTTGAATGTGGTCTGTGCTCATACATTAGGTTTCTGATGTGATTGTCTTTATTCTGGTGGGTTGGGCCGGGAAGGGGTCGCTTCAGCCGTGGCCAGTGATATCCTGGCGAGAAAGTGAATCAAGTTGCCCTGGATTCTGTCCAGCATATTCAGTTCCTTCATTTTACATCCTAGGGAGGTGACATGATGGTCAAGGTTACTGTAATTCTTAGTGGTACCACTTGTCACCCAGATTTCTAAGTCACACTGCACTCATACCAGGATTTGGGGCTCTCTGATAGGAAGAGGGAGGCTCAGAGGTGGAGTGACTTGGCTGAGGTCCTGGCTGATTGGTGTATGACTTGCAGCTATAACTCAAACCTGCTAAGGACTGTAATGTAGCTAAATGAATGTTTAGCTACAGAATGTTTTTGTTGTATTGTAGCTGACTGAATGTTTTTAGAAACTCAATTATGTCTCAACTCTACCAAAAAAACTAGCTGTTTAAACTTTCCCATTGTGATTGTAAGGTGAACAGTTCTCTCTGATTTGTCTTATAGTAGGGAGAGCAGGGACAGCAATTCAGATGTTTCCTTTTTGGATTTCCTGAGGCCAGCTCTCCTTAGGTTGCCCCCACCCCAATCCTAGATCCAGACCTAGGGCTCCACTGCTGAGGACTCTGCTCTACTCATTGTCTCCTTTATTCTACTCAAGAGTTCACCCTACGTTTCAGTTCCCTTTTGAAGCCAAGGTGGAGGGCAGAGAAAGAAAGGTGTGCTCCTCCACAATGTGGCTGCATTGGGCCGTCCTCCCCCTGGCCAGGAAAGTGGACAGACAGGGAGTGCTCCCAATTTCAGGAGTGGCCCTCCTGAGTGGCTTCCAGCACTTCTTACAAGAACAGTGAAGACCTCCCGGGCAACTGCAACAGGTGATAGGCTCGGTGGCCTCACTGGATCTTAAGATGAAGCCAGGACTCTACTGAGTGACCCCAGTCAGTGAGCAGTGCAAAGCAGTGGCCTCAGAACCTTCCTCTTCCCCACATCCCGGTCTCTCTGTGCTGGAGTCCTGGACAGGGCACCAGAGCATCTGGCTCTCAGTCAGGCTACTACAGTGTTGCACTGCTGAATACTCTTGAATCTGCTGCACCCTTTCTGTTTACACAGCGAGCAGAGTAATAGCAAGACTGTGCTATAGGTGATGGCTCTGCACTTAGCTAGGCTGTCAGGCAGGTCGGGCTCTGCCCCATGGTGGCCTGCTGCCTTTGCGTTTCCCTTCCTGTGCAGGTCTCTGCTGTCCCTGAAGCATCACCAGGACACCTTGGTGTCCTTCTGAATGTAATGACTTACTTGTAACTCTAGTCAAATCCCAGGAAAAGAAACAACAACAGGGAACTGACCAACTCCTTAGACCCATCTTTGTTGTTTAGGCAACCAAACATATTTAGAATTCTGCCCTGTGTCTAGCCGAGGGGAGGAAGAAGTTTCTAGCAGTTATGGCTTTCTGTTTGCTGCCTGGTGCTTTCACAGAAATACTTCATTTAAAAAAAAATTGCATGTGTTCAGTTGTATTTGTTGAGGATGTATTTATTGTGTTTTACAGACGTGAGTAAATATATGTATGTATTTATATATATGTATGTATGTATGTATGTAGAAAACCAAACATATATAGACAAGGTCAAAGCATGTGTACTAGA
The DNA here is from genome assembly GCF_964194135.1 of Talpa europaea. NCBI lineage: Eukaryota > Metazoa > Chordata > Mammalia > Eulipotyphla > Talpidae > Talpa > Talpa europaea. Next base: position 4,455,995 of record NC_140075.1, on the reverse strand, counting down.
TATTTTGAAGTTATTTATCAAGGGGAAAGATGTGTGTTATAAAGTAAACAGAGTCTATATTTTATACATAATGTAGATAGCAAGAATAGCATACACGTTATACACAATTTTCCTTTCCTCTTTTATTATTAAAGCAAAAAAAAAAAAAAGGGACAGTGCATGCAGCTGTTCCCAGGGTTGTGAAGGCCACACTGTTGTGAGGGGAGGGACTCCCTGGCCCTGGGCTGCACTCTGTGCTGGGGCCCAGCCCTACACTCCCCGCCTGCTGGCGCTGCCTCACACATGGCTTCCTGCTGCCCCCCACGGTCTGCATCCCTGGGGTGAAGGGTGAGAGTAACCAATAAAGATTGACCAACAGAAGCGATTCTGGCTCTTGTCCTGCTGGGTCGTCTCGGGGCTCTCCTTCGGGAGCTCGCACCTGGTGGGTTGTGGACTCTGAGGCAGAGATGTGAGTGGGTTGATGGTGGTATTTAGCATGTGCATGGGGTTGTTAGGGGGAAAAGGATGTCCTAAAGCTAATTCCATACAGGCTTTGTGGACTCCACCCCCACCCCAGGCCAAAGCCAAAGACACTGGGAACTCCACATCCCATCACCACCTAAGGGAAGGTGGCTGGGCCCTGAGGGTGGGGTTAAGCCGCCAGGTTGATATAAAGCCAGACACGTGGGCTTGGGGGATTCCCCCATTTTGGCTTTCCGCCAGCTTGCAGTGTCCGGCCAGCTCTGAGAGTGATTTTGGGTTTTCAGGTCGGCAGATCGGGTAGGACGCATTAAAGACTTTATTTCCCTATTTTCTTCCTGAGTTGTACGTTTTCCTTATTTCATTTTCCCTTGTAAATAAACCTTTTGATACCGGAATTGTGAGGCCTAGTCTCCCAGCCAGGAACGGATCCCAGGCTGCAGGGCAGCGCTGAGCCCCAGCTACTAGACCCCCATGGGTTGGTGTCTCACGAAGCCGCAGCAGGAACTTCGCAGACGCTCAGGCAAGCAAGCGAGAAGAGGCAGGTTTGTTTATAGAAGAAAAAGTTTATTGAGGAGAAAAAGAGCAGAAATAAAGTGGGACTCCCAGGCCAGGAAACCAGGCCTGGGAGGGGCAAGGAAGCCAAAGTGGAGTCATGTCTCAGGGAATATATACTTTTTCCCCTGATTATTCTAAAGCTCCACAAGTCTCTTTGTGATTGGTTAGTTCTTGGCTGTCTCACTTAATTTGCTACTGAGTGGGGGATCTTCACATTCCTTATCTGACAGGTCTGTCTTTCCCCATTTGTTATGCTTATCGCTTTATCTTTATGGCCTAGTCCTTCAGGTGAGCATCTCTACACTTTATCTTTATCACCTGAAGAAAACCAGGACCATAGTTAACATTGTCCGTGGTTCTGGGATGTTTGTTTTTCCCAGTGGAATTGGTTACATTCCCTTGGTTGTCCTTATCTCTGAAGCCTCCCTAAATTCTTAAGAGGTCCCCTCCTGCACTGTCCCTAAAATTGCCTAATTCCTAGCTTGCCCTGTGTCTCATTCCCCCCTCTACAGTGGAGCACCTAACTGCTGTTAGGACAAAGGACGTCGGTCTGATCAATGAGTGCTTCCTGCTGAAAGTGGGCGACATGGGGATACAGTCAGGGCTCCACAGCAGAGCGACGCTCTAAGGACCTCGAAAGAAGGACAGTGGAGGCTTCATAATTTGATGGTCTCCAGGCGAGCGATGACCTCGATGAAGGCATTGAGGATGTAGAGCCCAAGCAAGGGGAAAATGGAAAAAAAAAAAAAAAAAACAAAAGTTAAGAGTGAGGAGGTTTAAGAGTAAGGAGGTCACAAACTCCTTTAACTTTAGTCATCGGCAGGTCTAGGGTTCTGCGATTTTATATTACCACTGAGACTAGAGATTTTAAGGAGCAATGTTGGGCTAGTGCCCTAAACACCTGGAGGTGCTGTAGCCAAAATGACAGAATTAGTGAGACCTAGAACTTCAGTACCATTTTATATTTAGTAGCAGCAGCTAGGAGAGCGAATAGTGGCTGTGGAGGCTGCTAGTTTGGAATTTAGTTAAAGTTTTCTCCTAATAGAGGAAGTTAGGAAAACAAAACTAAAAATGTATAAACAAGTAGCCTTATAGTGAGCAAGGTAGCTGTGCTGTAGAGTGTCCTGGCTCAGGCTGGCCATTTGTACTAGTGAGGGGGACAATTGACCATAGGTCAGTCAAAAGAATTGGAGTAAGGCAGAGTAAGTGGCCCCTTAATTACCAAAAAGGTGATTTTTATGTCTGCTACTTTTAGGGTCACCTGAGACTTGTCCATATAAACAGTAAACAGGGAAGTCTCTGTCACCTCTGGGCTTCTTCAGAGAAGATCTTCTCCTGCACCAGGTTCTTCATAGTCAGAGGCAGCTGACGGTCAAGCATGTCCTCCTGAGACAGGGCAAGCTAGGGTTATTAGGCAGTTTTAGGGACAGTGCAGGAGGGGACCTCTGAAAAATTTAGGGAGGTTTCAGAGATAAGGACAAGCAAGGGAAAGTAACCCATTCCATTAGGAAAAACAAACATGCCAGGACCAAGGACAACATTGTTAATGCTGGTCCTGGTTTCCTTCAGGTGGTAAAGGGAGGCGGAGATTGGAGAAATGGAGAGTGGTTTAATTTATGGACACATTAGAAGGGCAGCTGTTTAACTTCAATGCAGGGATGTCCATCCAAAAGACTGGGCCATAAATTTAAAGATGCAACAAATGGGGAAAGAGAAAGCTGTTAGATAAGGAACGTGAAGATCCCCCTACTCAGTAGCAAATTAAGTGAGACAGCCGAGAGCTAACCAATCACAAAGAGACTGGGGCAGCTTTAGAATAATGAGGAAAAAAAGGTATATATTCCCTAAGACACGACTCCACTTTGGCTTCCTTGCCCCTCCCAGGGCTGGTTCCCTGGCCTGGGAGTCCCACTTTATTTCTGCTCTTTTTCTCCTCAATAAACTTTTTCTTTCTCTAAACAAACTGCCTCTTCTCGCTTGCTTGCCTGAGCGTCTGCGAAGTTCCTGCTGCGGCTTCATGAGACACCAACCCGTGGGGGTCTAGTAGCTGGGGCTCAGCGCTGCCCTGCAGCCTGGAATCCGATCCTGGCTGGGAGACTAGGCCTGACAATTCCAGTATCACTCCCATCCTGGCCCATGGTTTGGGCTGGCCCCTCCCTCTCTGGAGAATGAGACAGTCCCTTTTTTTTTTAGTGCCCTGTGCGATGGCAATGAAGGCAAGACCCTGGGGACAGCTTCTTGCAGCTGAAGTGTCCTGGTTGCAGGCAGTGGAAGCAAGCTGGCAGTCCATTAAGAGGTTGAGGTCCCAAATGCCCTAGGGCACATGGGGCCTTGGGTGAGCCTGAGGTAGCAGGGTATTAACAATGGCAACTGCCATTTACTGGCCCTTCTCTTGCCTTCCTCCCTTTCTTTTTAGTCTAGTTAGTCCCCTCCATATTACTGTAGGCCTTGAAGGCCGTGTTTAAAAGTGCTAAAAGGATTTTAGGCCCTTGACTTGTCTCTGGAGTTTGCACCTGATGTCAGAACAAGGCTGACTAATGAAGGAGACTGAGACCGTTAAATTGTTTGTCCTTTTTAGGGTCTAGATTAGTATACCTTTTTATAGCCTCAGTAAATTTATCCTGAAACGACTGGCTTATTAGGTTTTAAGAAGTCTTATGTGTTTTAGAATATTTTTATTTGTTTACATTTATGTTGAAAAGGCGAAACAATTTTATGAGGATACTGTCTATGAGGTATCAGTATACCCAAATTGACTCAGTTTGTTTTCACAACAAGAAACATTTTTTTATATCAAAATAACTAAAACCTGGTGCCACACAGGTGCACAACTGACATTTAAGTTAACCGAAACATTTCATGGCAAGTCACTTGAGAACACAAAATTTTCTGTCAAAAATCCCTCACTCAGACCTTTACACTTTTCTTTGTTTTTTTTTTTTCTTACAATACAAACACACCTTACTTTACTTGTATTCAGAATTATCGCACTTTAGTTTTTAATTTCTGCATTGTAAGACACCATAATAACTGTTACACTATCATCTCTTTAGACTACACAACTTACAGACACTTTTTTTAAATTTTTTTAGTTGAGATGTCATTAAACTTTAGTTTCCTAACAATAAGGAGTAAAATGTAAACCTGAAAGTTGAGTAAATGGTTAACAATTTTTTACTAAACTTAGCAAAAACCTTAGTTTGGCTTTAGTTTTTCCTTAGAACTGGAATTTTAAGTCAACTTCAGAGTTGCCACTGTAACAATTTTATATACCAAATTTTTCTTAGGCAAACACTAGATAGATTGACAAAAGCAAGAAAAAAAATTAGACACTTAATACCATAAACATTTTTCAGTAACTTGTCCATATGGCTTTAGATGTTACCTTGAATTCTGTAAAGAAATATAGTTATTTACTGGGAGAATATATTGTTTATTTCAAGGGGAAAAGACAAGTAGATTAGTCTTCCTGGAACAAGATCTTATTAAGAGATAGAAGCCTAGAAGTAAGTTTTATTTGTTTGCATAGGCCAGGTTAATTATTATTTTCTTTGGATAGCATGAGGAAACACATTTAAACAACGTAAAGTATTAATACCAACATTAAAACCTTAAGGCATGTATGTTTTTTAAACCATTAAATTTTGAATTATTTTTTTTACCACAATTTTAGATCGCGATCTCAAGATTTAGGATTTTACATATATATACACGCCATTTAAAATTAATTCTCCGGAGGCAAAAAGCAAGAACAAAGAGATCTCTTGATTTTCATTTCAAATTTTTGGCCATGTGTATTAATTTTAAGAAACAGTTATTTTTACCAATATTTGTAAAGACACTGAGAAACTACAGTTTAGTATACTCCCCTTCTTTAGTAACAATTTTTTGTTTGACACATCCATTTAACCGAGTTTTTAATATCCTTTTTATATCAAGCAGGTTTTTAATGACATAGAAGTTAGAATTCTTACATAGAACAAGTACCCAATTTTAACCCTTACTTAAAACCTAGGGTCCAACCAAAACCACAACAATTTTAAAGTCGCGCAGTTTGTACTAACTTTCTTAGATAAGAAAAACATTTTGAGTTTGTATTTTTAAGTATTATCAATTGGCTTTACATTGTTTTAGTTTTGTCACACTGAGACCAAGCACATTTTTAAGACAAAAGACATTTTTTTTTTCTTTTCAGAACCATGTATTGGGAGGACAGAAGAGGAAGAACAAGATCTTCCTTTACAGTTTGCCTGTTTTCAAACTCTTATCAGAAATTAGTCTTAATAAGAAAATAAACTTTTACAGGACCAATAAGCAGTTTAGAAGCTGTCACTTAGCCAAAAATCACCTTTTATAGCTCGTTAGCAAGTCCAAAGTAACTCAGCAGTTTTTACCTTTAACAATCTAGACTTTAAAATCAGAAAAACACAGGAAAATAGAACTTTTTCCCTAGTATGAACCAGAACAGTTTTTCAAGGTGGACAAAGGGAGAGTCTAGTTCCCCCACAACTGGAAGGCAGCAGAGACATACCAATAATCTCAACACTGGAAAATATAATCCAGGCAGCTGCTTATTGAGAGCAAAGGCAGTCTTTTTTTACCAGCCAGCTGTAGTGGACCCCTTTAATTATTAGTCCCCAGCATTTTGTCTTTTTTTGTCTTGACTGTGACCAAGGAAGGTTAGCTGGAGAAGATGCCATTTATGGCCAAGTTGGGCTAGTTTTTAAGAATGTGGCTTAAGGGCATGTCCCGTGGAATTGAGAGAGAGCATTTTATTGTCTCTGTAGTAAGAAAAGAAAATAGCGCAGAGACAAAGCTGGGACATTCCTGCAGTTAAATCAGAGGTCGTCCCATCCGACCAAGTCCATATATTATGGTCTCTCGACTGGCTTTCAGCTCTAGGATGCAGGAGAGATGTCGAGACTTGGGTCTAAGTGACTGACTAAGAGAAGCAACAGGTGAGATAGGAGACAATTACTCCTGAAAATTTGTCTTAACTCTAGGATGCAGTAGAGATGTGTGCCCCTTTTGCATGGCTGACGAGGAGGCTCCCATCTGCAAAAAGGAATGAAAGCGGGTGTCCAACACCTGCTTCTTTCCCCAAGGGTGGAGAAAACCTATAATAGGCCAAATTAAAACCTATAGACAGGTCAAATTATGGATTTAGGGTCAAATTGAACCCAATTTTAAATCCACTTCTCCCTTTTACCGGAGGCGTCCCTCCATTTAAATTTGGAGCTCTAACTGTGAGTGATTAACAGTTTCCTCGCATAAGGTCTATTGGACTTAATCACTCCCTTACCAGTGTGACCAATTTGATCTTAGCACTGTCTGTCTCCCACCGAACAGACAGGCGTGGGGTGCCCGGGCTTTGTAGGATCCTACCGGCGTCCCCTATCCAGTCCTTGTACAAAAGGGTTTACATTCTACTCTCCTCGTACCCTGAACACACCTGAACAGTAGAGACTCAACACAAGCCACAGACCGAGTCCTGCAACCTAACTTTTAATGATGTCCATTTACCAGACAACAAAACTGATTTTTTTTCTTAAGCCATAGCCCTTGAAGCGGCAGTAGCCCAGAACCTGATATTTACTTGTCTTAAACTCCCTTTTGGAAAACGGCCATGAGACAAATTTATAATACCAAAGGTATAATTAATTAGCTGGACCTAGGATTTGAGGCAAAACTACATACATCCCTGTCATAATATGAAACTCAGCCTCTCCTGCCTGTGCCAACCAGCAGGATTAAAACAGACACCAGGGAAGAGGCTCCCAGGGGTGTCCCAATATATTTATAAGACCATTTTGTACCTTATGTTTGTAAGTTGCCTTGATAGAAGCTGAAAGAAGTCCATCCTATTTATAGGGGAGGGATTAAGAAGTCCCTTTTTTTTTTTTTTTTTCTGTTAGGCCTCCGTGATTCTCACCTAGGTGCCGACCTAGCAGAACGCCTTGTCTGAGCCATCGGATCTCCTGGATGTCCAGGATTCCAAGGATCACAGCTTGGTCGTTCTGAGCACCCTCGGAGTCCACGGATGATAGAGGAAAGTAGGAATCAGTGACAAGAGAATCCTGACATTCCCACTCAGCAAGTGGAGGATCAGGAAGCCTTGCCAGCTGAGAAACCTGTCACCTGAGACTTTAAGAATGGCAGCCTCATGCTAGTCGCTTTTACCGGGCCGACAGGTGCCCATTAATTTTTTGCAATCAAATAAAGGACAGAGAAAAAGTTTGTGAAATATCTACTGCCTGTCTGAAGCCCACAGGTAACCGAGAAGTAAAATCAGTTGCATTGCAGGAGAAGGAAGAATAGGGAGAGGAGAGAGAGAGAGAGAGAGAGAGAGAGAGAGAGAGAGAGAGAGAGAGAGAGAGCAAGGATGATATGGAGCCATCCAAATAATCCTAACAGGGATCTGAGACCAGGATGGGGTTCTGTATCAGATCCTGTGTGGTGCTTAGTGAGGAATGACTTTCCCAACTGTCACATTGGGACTATTCATCCTCTACTGGATCTCGGCAGCTCCCACTCTGCTGAAGTCAAGGGAGGATGGACCAAGCTGTTGGGAGATCAGCCCCTTATGTGCAGCTCCCGGATGGCCTCTACATGACATATGTGCCTACCTCTTCAGAGACTGGAGTCCCTCATACGACGACACCAGACTTTTATTCTTTGACTGGCAGATGGGCTAGTCCCCCTTACCTGGTCTGGTCACCAGTTTATCCTTTCACAGGAGTCTTTAAGGCAGTCGCCCTTTGTCATTTACTGACTGTCCTGTGCCCTTTTTATGGCCTCTTTGATGGCTCCGAGAGAAAGAAAATGTTTAGCAAGAGTAGTTTAGGACAAGCTGAAGATAGAAACAATTTGTGCCTCTCGGCTGACTTACCTTAAATCTTGTGAGATCCCGGATGATCTTTTATAGGGATAGCCTCCCATTCAGGGCCCTCTTCGTCAGCACGAGCCAAAGCTGGGGGTCCGACCACGGGAAAGGCAAATGAAAAATCTCCTGTTTTACTGGCCTCTCTGGCTGATCCTAGAATGCCACCTAGTGGCCATCGAGGGTACTTTCATGAACAAGATTTTTATGTGATGTAGTTTTAGGTTTAGTAATGACTGGAAAAAGATTGGTGGCTGGGCGGGAGGGCTTTTTGTTTTTGAAAGTTAATCTGTCTAACATTTCAGTGTACTCATGATCACTAAGCTCATCCTCCGATTGGGAAAGGGATTCTTTCAGTATGGGAGCGGAGGCTTGAGCAAGTAGTGGGGTTTTTTCTATGTCTTTGTTCATAGTATGAACATCCTGAGCCTCATCCTTGTGTTGACTTTCCCATAATTCTGCCTCAGTGGCATCAACCAGCAGATCCCTAATCTGTATCCACAAGGACAGTGCCTGAGTCAGGACTTGAGACGGTCCATGAAGGGCATAGAAATCTTTTACTTCTTTCCCTACCTTTTCCCAGGTTTCTAGTGATAAACTGCCTTCTTCTGGAAACCACAGGCATACCCGTAATATGAATTCATAAAGTTGCAGCAAAGCTTTTTCACTTACTTTAATACCGCATGCTTCAATCATATTTCTTAGTATAGAGAGAAAAAGATCTCTGGTTTTGGTCTGTAATTGACCCATGGCCTCGTGGTGCTTTGTTCACTCAACCAGAGTTTTCTTTCAACTGTGCTGTCCAGCCCGTGTCCCTCGCGGGAGCTTGTGGAGGCTTCTTAGCTAAGGTGTGTCCATATAAATCCCGGACCAGGCTACTCCGAAGAGCAGATGACCGTTATGCCATATGACGTTCCTCCACGGGAATCGCGGGTGCAGCTCACTCAGACTCCGTAGCCATAAAGGCCATGGAGCCGTAGTCATGCACTCACACACACACACACACACACACACACACACAGCACCACGAGTATACTTTCACACTTAGAAAAACTTCTCACTGTCTCAAACTGATCACCCTTTATCAGCTAGCTCCGGACGCTCCAGTGAGGATCCTATCCTTGACTGTTTTTAGAAAGAAGGGGTTTTTAAGGGGACTCACATTCACACTCACATACTAGAAGGGAGATAGCCTCCCCAACGCAATCTCTTCACTACTCACCTCTCCATTTAGGTGGAAACTCAGCAAAATTCGAAGTCGGGCCCCACATTCGGGCACCACTTGCCGCAGACCAGCACAACAGTGGATAATGAGGCCGTCTCAGGGTTGAGAGATTGCACAGAGTGGTCAAGGCTTGGGCGAATGAATGACACACAGACACACTTCAAGAGAGTGAAAATTTGAGTGTGTCTTCATTTGAGTCAGTGGTCAGTATATATATGTTTTTCTAAAGGCAAAGGATTGGTTATCAGTGAACTAAACCAGCTTGCTCATAGGTTTAGCTTATCATTGACAGGGCAGTGATCTATGTCCGAAGTCACATCTGGACCTAGCTACATTCCTGAGTAGACAGGCTATTAATTCTTTCTTTTGTTCTAAGTAATTACATTTTTGTTTTAATAACTACTCACTACCACTAACTTATTTTTAATTATTATTGATTATTATGGGTGAATTTTACTTCTTATAAAGCAATGCTTTTTTATTAACATCAAAGCTATCAAAGCTGAGCATATAACCTAGAAATTACTAACCATTCTATTATTACACAGAGTTTTGTAATGTTTCATTTCAGTTAGCCTACTTATTAAATTATGTATGTTTTTTAATTAGCAACCAATGACCATTTTAGACCGGGAAAAAGAAAAGATTTGAGAAAGACAGTTGTAGTAGAATAAAGTTTGTGGGCCTTGAGAAAGCAAGATAAGGTTCCCTGTGGTCAGCATTCTTTCTTGACAAGCCTGTGGCAGCTTCTGGTGGTCGTTATCTCTTAACAGGCATCCAGCTGGCTTATCTATGCCTTAGGGAGTTTGCTGTTTGCCCCCTGCGCATGCTCGTGGTTTCTTGCCCACGCCTGACCTCAGGGACCATGGCAACAGCCTTTAGCCCTGAAGGTCACGGCAGAGGGAGGTGCAGCATGTGGTGGCTGAAATAGTTCCTTTCCACTCACAGTCCCGCTTGATGCATAGTTTGTTCTTGTTGGTCATTTTTAGTTTGTTTTTTCCTCCTTTCTGTTGGTCGGAGAGTGCCGACTTTGTGGTTGGGGGAGGGGAGCAGGTTTCTGAGCTTTCCTCCCTTCTAGTCCTCTTTTATTGCAACTTTCTTCTTCAGGTAGTTTGCTGGAGTCACCCGTTTATCTTCTGTGTCCCATTGCTCCCTGGGACCTGCTGATTTTCCTCCCTATTAACTTTTTTTTAATGGGAGATCTTACTCGCAGTGTTTCCTTGCCGCCATGTTGATCCGCCTCCTGTATTTTACATTTTAAAAGGACATGTTTATTTGGGAGAGGAGCAAAACAGGCCTGCATAGTCAGAAGCGGACAGCAGAGTTGATGTGTATTCGTTTTAGTTGGAAAATGACATCGATGCCGGCATGTATAACAACTGCTGACGCTTTACCACGAGTTCTTGTCTCGCGAAACCGTAGAAAGGAATTCACAGACTTTTTGGAGTAAGTAAGCAGAGAAAGACAAATCTTGTCTTTGAAAGAAAAGTTTATTTGGGAAGAGAAGAGACAAAGAAGAAAGACTCCCAGGTATAAAGTACCTGGGAGGGGCCAAGATGAGCCGGTAGGGGATATTATGTTGGCAATATATACTTTCTCTCCCTCATTATGTTTAAATTTTACTCTTTCTCTCCCTGATTGGTTAACTCCCAGAGGGTCTCACACTTACTAAGTGGGGAAATTTCACATTCCTTATCTAACAGCTTTCCCTTTCCCCATTTTTCATGCTTGTCACTCTATCTTTATGGCTTAGTCCTCCCGCTGAGCATCTCTACACTTTATCTTTATGGCCTAGTCCTCCGGGTGAGCGTCTCTACATTGAAGTTAAGCAGCTGCCCTTCTAAGTTGTCCATAAATTAAACCACTCTCCATTTCTCTAGTCTCCACCTCCCTTTATCACCTGAAGAAAACCAGGACCATTGTTAACAGCATTAATATTGTCCATTAATATTGTCCGTGGTACTGGGGTGTTTGTTTTTCCTAATGGAATTGGTTATATACCCTTGGTTGTCCTTATCTCTGAAGCCTCCCTAAATTCTTCAGAGGTCCCCTCCTGCACTGTCCCTGAAACTGCCTAATAACCCTAGTTTGCCCTGTGCCTCAACATTTGTGCAAAATCTCTTATATCCATTAAAAACTATACCGTAATAGTATTTCTGCATCATGATACCTGATGGGATGTACCGGGATTTGGGGGATCCCACTCCTTCTTCTGCATCAAGTCTGAAGGCATACTCTGCAAAAATCACATGAAAACAAGACAACTGGTGAAAAGGACTTGATTTTACTTCTATTCCATATTTGCCATGTATTTGAAATGATACTAAAAATACATCAAGTGTCCCCAAAGCCAATGGTGGTTCTACTAGGGCCTGATTCAGCAGTAAGACATGAAATCTTTTAGGTTTTAATGGAACATGTTAGTTACTGAGATTTTCAAGTTGGTTTTGCCATCTCACTCAGTTCTCTTGGTTAACTTTATAAGGTTTCCTCAAGGATATGTGTGAGTCTTGCAGAAGTTAACCAGATGCCTGGAAAATGTATCCAGGATTTTGAAACAAGAAGCCAGTGAAGAAGTCAGGGGAGGCCGGGAGCTCGGGGGACCCTGATGGAGGCCTGTTCAGCAGCCACACAGCCTGCGTGGAAGGGGGGCGTAGGTGGCCCAGGACTTCCCTGGGACTTCCGCTCTCAGCCCAGCATTTAGGAAAACAAGGAAATTTGGAAACAACACCGGCTCCCAGTTAAAGAAACTAGGAAAAAGAGTTAATGAGTAAAAAAAAAAAAAAAAAAAAAAAAAAAAAGCCCACAACATGGGTCAGAGCAGGAATATAAGAGATGGGAAACACACTATTAACGAAACCCAACCCTGGCTACTTGAGGTCAGTATAACTGACACATCTCTAGCAAGACCGAGCCTAAGGAGCCGTGAAGTGGCCAGGGCCAGTGCTGCACCTCCCCCTGCAGTGACCTTTAGGGCTAATGGCTTTTGCCACGGTCCCTAGGTCTGCCTGGGCAAGGAACAAGCGCACAGGGGGAGAACAGCAAAACACCCTGAAGCAGGGGGAGAACAGCAAAACCCCCTGAAGATATAGATAAGACAGAAGCCTGTTGAAAGATAATGACCCCAAGGAGCCACTATAGGAATGCTGTCCGCACGGAACCTTATCTCACCTTCTCAAGGCCCACAAACTTTATTCTAATACAACTGTCTCTCTAAAATCTTTTCTCTTTCTAAAAATCTTTTCTCTTTCTCTGTCTAAAAAGGTCATTGGTTTGCTGATTAAAAAAGAATATACGAAATTTAATAACTAGGCTAATTCAAATGAAACGTTACTAAACTCTGTGTATTAATAGAACTGTTAGCTTAATAATTTCTCTGTTGTATGCTTAGCCTTGTTAGTATTAATCTTAATGATAAAAATATTACATTGTGAAAAGTAAAACTCACCCATGCTAATTAATAGTAATTTAGTGGTAGTGAGTAGTTAAAACAAAAAAGTAATCACATAAAACAAAAAGAAAAATTAATAGCCTAACTACTTAGGAATGCGCCTGGGTCCAGATGTAAATCACTGCCCTGTCAATGATAAGCTAAACCTATAAGCAAGCTGATTTCTTCACTGATGTTCACCATTCCTATGCCTTTAGAAAAACATATATATACTGGTCACCAACTCAAAGAAAATTACACTCAGATTTACACACTCTCTGGAAGTGTGTCTGTTTGTCATTTCTTTCGCCAAATCCCTGACCACCCTGCGCAGTCTCTCAACCCTGAGACAGCCTCACCATTCACTGCTGTGCTGGTCCGCGGCAGGCCAGCAGCAAGAAGAGAACGTGGCCCTCCCTGCTTGCGGCCCCCAAGAAAGAAAAACGAGATTCTGAGCAGCTCCGTGTCCACAAATCCGACAGCTCAGATGAAATAGACAAGATTCTTGAAAGACACAAGCTACCAAACGGCAGGACAGACAGCGTGCCTGAGCGGCAGTCCGCGAGCAAGGAGCTTGAGCATGCAGCAGAAACTTTCCTGCAAATGGGACTGCAGGCCCAGGTGGATTTTCCGGCAGGCAGGCGTGGTAGGCAGGGCTGCAAGGACCAGGTCTATGGGGGAAGATGGCACAAGGACAGCCCTCCTGGTGGCAGGAATGGGCTCACGGTGAGAGACAAGGATTCTCGGAACCAATGTCAACACAAGTCTGCAATGCACTAATGACGGGTCAAAGGGGTATGTGGTGACCAGGGTCTGGTCTGCCCAGGAGGCAGGTTGGTCAGTCAGCGTGATCTGAGAGCAGCAGTCATGGTGCAGGCACATGGAGGCTCAGCAGAGCCCCTGGAGAACAGCTCCTGGTGCCGCACCCGGTGCTGACCCCACATCCAGCAGGGCCGTGAACGTCCGCGGACCAACAAGAGAGTAAAAAAAAATCCTATAGTTAATGTCCTACTGAACAGAGAAAAGCTGTGTTTTCCCTCTTGGGGCAGGAACAAGCCAGCAATCTCCTCTCACGGCCGTTTTCAGCATGCGTTGGTAGCATCAGCCGATGGTGAGGCAAGAAAGAACTTGAAAGAGACAAAGCTGAGTCTGCACATGGCTGACCTGCTCGGAGAGCCCTGACCCGACCCACGGAGACCCCACCAGCTGGCGACCCCTGGCTGTGGGGCCCAAGGCCAACGTGCCGACTGGGGCGCTGGGGAGTGTAGCGTGTGTGGCACCAGGTGAGCTGGAGACAGCTCCCTGGGTGTGGGGAAGCCACAGGTGCTGGGAAGCCTTTTGGGGCACCTTGAGAGCTGGGGAGGCCCCCGGCTCTCGTTCCTGCACCCCAAGATTTAACATGTTTTAAGATGTCAGTTTTCTCCAAACTGGTCTATAAACCACACTGTGGAAACAAGGGGCTTCTTTCACAGCTGGTTCCAAACGCCGCGCGGAAGCATCTGGACTAGCGCTACAGACTCTGAAGAGGAAAAAGGCAGAGCAGGTTGGAGGGTGTGCGTGCCCGCTGGAATAAAGTTCAAAGGTGGCTGTGGATGGTGCCTGCAGCCGGCCTCTGGCCTAGGGCCCCCCCCCCCAAGCAGTTGGGCTTCTTAGAAAGCCAGGCACCCCTGGGCCTGTTTCCGGTGAACCCGTTTCTGTGTTTGCCCAAGAGAGAGAAGACCACAAACACTTTCCTGAAACCCTGCACGGCAGCCTTCAAGTGGTAGTTGCTGGGACAGAGGCAGTGCGGGCGTCTGGCTGTCCAGCATCAAGTGGGCAGCAGACCCAGGGCCCGCCTACAGGAAGCCGCTCAGGGGGGAGGGCTAGCACGGGTGCCGGGCTGGGGCGGAGACGCTCTGGGTGATGGCAGAGGCGACATCGCGAGTCGAGTCCCGTGTCGCTCCCAGGGGAAGCCTCGGTGTTGTCACAAGATGCGTGCGGCCGAGAGTAGGACATGCCGAGCCTGGGCGGTGCTGGTCAGGACCCCCTCCTGGCATCCCAGGCACGACGTGGAGGGGGCCGGGCCGTGTTGCGCATCCTGCAGGACAGGGTGCGGGCTGGGGTACCTTTGGCTGGGTAGCCCGGGGTGAGCAGGTCCCCCACGCCGTCCAGGTTCAACACGTTGCCTCTCTGGACAGCGGTCCCAGGCAGGCTTCACCCTTCGGGGTACGGCTGCACCCCAGGCGCAGAGGAGTCGCCCGGGTCTGAGAACAAGATGACTCCTGAGGCCCCCGCCGCTGTGGCGTTCCTGACCTAAGTGGAGAGCCTGGGGAGCAGGGGATGCTGGCTGGCCTGGGGCACCCAGGTGCAAAGCAGGCTGGGCGGTGCTGCTGTGCGGAGCCCCTGGGGCAGGGTGGGGCGCTGGCTGATGGAGAATTGTGGGTGCCTTGGGGGCAGGAGGGGGTGGTGACGGCATCTGTGGAGCTATCAGCCTGCACCCCTGAAACCTGCCAACCAGTAAACGCAATTTCCAGGGGTCTCAGGCAGCAAAAGGCAACTTTCTCCTGGACAACACAGGGCAGATTAGGGTTAGGGTTAGGGCTAGGTGGGGCGGCCCGGAGCACAGGCACCTTGTTTGCTCTGAAAACCCCGTATCTGGTGAGGATGATCCTCCCAGCGCAGCTGATGCCCATCTCCCTCTCCAGCAGCAGAAAGTCCTCGGTGTGCCCGTAGTTCACGTACACGAGGTCCCCCTGTGAGGGATAGCTGCATCAGGCCTGGGGAGTTTGTGGGGTGAGCACCCAGCCAGGCTCCAGGCGGGACCTGGGGCTGTGCCTGCTCTCCCCTGCCAGTGCCATGTGCTTCTGCCTGCAGCGGGGGGAGCCACGGCCAGGGGTGCTGTCCTCCCGCTGCTCCCAGCCTGGTCAGAGCAGACCCCTCCTGCCTGCTCTTCCTACTTGCACCCCGCCTGCCCTGTCCTCCTGATGTCTGCTTTTCCCAGACAGCGCTCTCTAGAAACACAAGACCTCACTTCTGTAGCTTGTGTCTCCCTGGGGCCTGGGGTGGGGGTGGGGTGGGGGTTGGGGGTGGGGTCCGGCCTGCGCCCACAGTCCTCCTGCTGTCTCCTCTTGCGCATTGCACCCTCTGAGGACACTGTTTGCGTCCTCGCCTGTCCCAGGAGTACGAAGGGCCCATCTGGGCCAGCACTGGCCCAGCCAGCTGATGGCTCCACAACCCAAAGCCGCCTGGAATCCAGCTGCTGCACCACACTCCTCTGCTCTCAGCTGCACTCCCAGCTGTCTTGAGCTCAACAGTAGGACAGTCGGGACAGTCCAGGGACATCGCGGCCCCTCGCTGGTCTGCCTGACTCTGCCTTCGCTCCTGCACAGGCCACGGTCAGCTCAGTAGAGTCGCTTTCTGAGACTAGCAGTCACATCGTGTGCTCACTACAGTCCCTCAAAGCTTTCTCATGGAACTTACAGCCCCAGGCCGAGTAGCAGTCCCCTCCAGCCCTGCTTCGGAGGCTCAGCCCCCACAGGCAGACACTCGGGGACGTGCAGACCAGACGGCAGCGACCAGGGACATACCTCAGCAGCAGAGACTGCTGGCATCACAAAGAACCACACAGCCCTGGGCCTGCGGCCCTGTGCTCTCCTGGCCAACCCTGTGTCCATGGCTATGGAAGAAGGCGGTTGGTAAAGGCACAATGGCCAGGAGAGCTCCTGGGCTCCCACCAGCCTGCCCCACAGCCCCTCCTAAGGCTAAAGAACAAGAAGAGTTCAGGAAGCTCACACAGGGAGACCGTTGTCGGCAGAGGGAAGGGTACTCACCGAACTTACTCCAGTGAGCCCAAGCGGTGATGGGCGGATCCCTGTGCTGACCAAGGACAACGCATCTCACAAGGGCGGACAGGGAACCCCGTCCGCCTGCCATGGCCATGATGGAGGCGCTCCCCGGTCGCCTGGGTCTGGGTGTCGGTGCGGGATCGCGAGGCGTGTTCCTGCCCTCTGCCCCTTGGGCTTCCCTGACAGGCTGCTGGACCGCCCAGGGCTTCTCACCCGCACTGGCTGTGTGCAGAACGCCCTCTGCCCCTGGCCCCGGCCAGCAAGGCAGTCAGTGAGGAGGTCAGGGGTTTCAGAGGAACAACATGAAGCCGCTGCAGACTCCGTTTGAACCACGAAAGGAGTGACTGCAGACGCGGAGGCCCGAGTGCCTGCCCTGGGGACGTCGCATGTGCACTGTCCAGCTGTTAAAAAGATGGAATCAAGCCTTTGTAGCAGTTCAGATGGGGTGGAGGTGGTCACTCTGAAAGAAAGAAATCAGACAGTTAAGGATCGTGTCAGTATCTGTGGAGGAAACACACCGACCAGGCACGTGAGCCAAGCAGCAGGGATCGGGGCATGTCACCAGGGCCGGTGGCTCCACTGGGCGAGGGGTCCCGCAGGGGCTCAGACTCCTGCCGGGCTCAGGCTCCTGGCAGGGAGTGGGTTCGGCGAGGGATGTAGCTGCCACCTTGGGGGTGCCGCTGTCCTCCTAAAGCCATGGAGCAATATTTAAATAAAATTTGATTTGAAAAGTAAAGGCAGATGAAAAAGGAACAAGGAATGATGAGACAAAGTACCTGAGGCCTGTGCCATGGCCGAGGTATGAGGGTGGTCCCTGGGTGCATTCCGGTCCTACCATGGCTACGGAGACCGGGGGCTTGGGTCTCCAGCACAGGCCCCCATCTGCAGTGACAGCTGCGGCCAGCAGACACCTCACTGCTCGGAGCCCCTGCTGACAAGCAAGAATGTTGTTGGATCATTTCATGAAAATCCTCAAAGGTGGGACGGAATGCCAGAACACCTGCAGGTGGCTTGCATATCGGAGGCTGGGGTAACAGCCCCCCAGTTAAAGAAGTGGAACTGAACTAAGTGTGAAATCAAAAGATGACTCAGCTGTTGCAGACACTGTCTTGTGAGTAAAGGCCACAGAGGAAACGCACCATCCATGTTGCAGCCTGTGTGTTTGCACCCCCAGCCACCTGCACCCCCTACTCTGACAAATGAACACCTGCATCAGGAACCTGAGCCCAAACCATTCTGGCCACAGACCATGGTCCTGAGCCTGGATGGACTACAGTGCCGGAGCCTCCAACAGGTCCAGGCACACTGAAGCCATGTCTCTGGGCCCTCGGTACACAGGCACACCCGCAGGCTCCACCCGCTGCCGTGGGCACCGACAGCCATGCGCCTGACGCCAAAACGCTATGGGCGCCCCGAGAGCCCCAGTGCGTCACACTTGGGCCTGTATCTGAGTGTCTGTCATCAGCACTTTGCTCGTGGTCCCGGTGCCGTCAGCCCACAGGATACAGAGACAGTGTCCGAAGCCCTATCTCTGCAGGAGAGGAGTGGGTCATGTGCTGCCCCTCGTGCCATAGCCCTGTGATGCCTGGTGTTCTGACCCTTCCCGAGCACAGGAGCACCCCCCCCCCGTGGGGGTGCAAGTGCACAGCCAAATCCTGTGGTCACCAGCAGGCCACTGAATCATGTCCCCAAACCACCACCACTAGTCACCCAGAGGCCAGATGCCTCAACCCACAGGTAAGCTCAGAGTGGGAGCTTTTTTAAAATCCTTTTTTTAATGGTTTATTTGTTTATGCACACAAGAGCTGAGGTGCAGGCCAGAGGTGCGGGGGGTGAGAGGATTTACCAAAGACAGAGTGGGGAGCAGAACAGGCAGAAGTACTGAAACCCACTGCTGAGGGGAGCAGTGGGTGAGGCAAGAGAGTTAGGGCTCTGCCTCCTGGAGGGGCAAGTAGTGCAGCTGCCCTCCCCATGTTGGGGCCGTCAGAGGCCTCCCTCATGCTGGCCAGACTGACCCTGCGTTCCTCCTGGGCTCTGTGGCAGCCGGTGTGGAGTCAGCCTCCTCCAGGGGTAGAGTTCCGGTCAGGCGAATGCGGATGGTCTTGGATGACCACTGAGACCTGAGTCAGTGAGCAGCCAGCCCCCTTCCCGGCGGAACCCATGGCTGTGCACAGAGCTGCAGGCGAGGCTCCTGGGAGTGGCATGGTGTGTTATTACCTTGTTCCATTGATTTCTGTCTTCAGAGTGCTCAGCACAGCGCAGGTCTCCTGGGGATCCGTTCCAGGGCAGGTTCTGACCCAGTCGGCTGCTCAGGAATGAAACCGGATGCCTGTGTTCCTCCAGGCACAAAAAGAACCTCAAACCTGACAGCATTCAAACCCAGCTCTCCCTCCAGTGTGTCCTCCCTCTGGACGCTCCTCCACAGGCAGCCGTTGCCCACAGGAATATGTTCCTCACCTTCCCCTCCCTCAGGGCACCCCTTCTCCCCATTTCAAAGTGCAGAGGGTGCTGCCCTGCTGGGTCCCGAGGGACCAGGTTCCCACCAGCACGGATGTCACTCCAGGTCCAGGAGGGCCCACTGGGGAGGATGGGACCCCACACCCACATCAAATAATGCCTGGAACCTGCTCCATCAATAGTGTCCACCTAAGAAGCCTGAGTACAAAGCGGAAGGCTCAACACCCCCATAGGCCTTGGCAGACGTGTTGGGACATCAATTTTATGATGTTTGTACACAATTCAATTTCAAAGTTGCCAAAATGTGTTGAGCTTTTGATTATAACGATGTTATCCACATTACTATGCTGAAAATGTCGCTGTAAAAATAAAAGGGCCAGGATAGACATTGCAAAAGGCAACTGCAGTACGTTAGTTTTCTCTGTTCACAGTTGACATAAATTCATTAAGACTGAACTATTTAAGCCCAAAATAAAATTGTCTTTTTATTTATTTATTTATTTATGCATAGTGAAGCTGGGGTACAGGCCAGCAATGCAGGGGGTAAGAGGAATCACCAGAGAGTGGAGAGCAGAACAGGCAGACTGACTGAACTACACTGCTGAGGGGAGCAGTGGGCGAGACAGGAGAAGTCTGCTGCACCTTGTGGGCTGCTCCCTGGCCGGCAGGGATCAAACTCGTGCTGCAGAGGCTGGGGACAGCTTCATAGCTCTGTGCTTAATCCCTTATGCCAGCAGGGAGGCCCATATTCTGTCCTTTTTTTTTTTTTTGTAGTTTGTGTTTTGGTAGAGGCAATGAACTAGTCAGAGCAAGGATCTTCCCGTCATTTCAAAATTTGTGTTATGAAATATCATGGCTCCAGCATGTACATGTACAACTTTCAGAACTCTTGTATTTGAAAGCTGAATGGGTGTAGACTTTGGATGAGTGTCTTATTTCACTTTCACTTTTTTTTTTTAACAAATCCAATCATTATGAAACTTCTGCATAAAACAGAATAAACTTAAAATTTTAGAAATTAAAAAAATGGCAAAATGTGTTTATTGGTATGTACAGACTAGCAGGAGTCTTGGTTCAGGCCAGAAACACAAACCCCTTCACCAAAATAATTGAGGTGAGCTTGACACTCTCTCTAAATGAAGCCGCTCTGCCCACGCCTGCCTGACTAGCAGGGAGGCCACATTTTCATCCTTATTAAAAGTTTTTGTATGACCGCAATGGAATGATTTAGTTTAAAAATCATATTACTGGTTCCTTCCCCCCTGCCAAGGATGGGGAAGTGAGTGCGCTGATGATGTGTCCGTCCGCTGCAGTGGACTGGTTCCGATCCTAAGAGAGAGCTGTGTACCTTCTAGAAAACATGAACGGGAGCATAAAACCAAAGTGATCAAGGGTCAGCTATGATTTTTCATCCAAAGAGAAATGCTTTTATGAGTTTGCTGACTTTCACCCTCGTCATTTCCAGTACCTTGAATCGTGAACTGCACCACCCGTGTATCTGGGCAGGTAGGATAAATGTACAGTTTAAGAATCACACAATGAACTCCCCTTCACTGGATGAAGAAACAAAAAATCCCATACCATCCTCTGCTTCTCCGAGTCCGCACCAATAGGGAACCCCCTCAATCACCCTGTCCTCCTGATGTCTGCTTGCTCCTGATGTTTCCCTTGCTCCCCAAGACACATCCCCACACCATCATGTATTATTGAATGTATAATAAAAACACACTTTTTATTTTATCTGGTGTTTAAAATATAAATAAATCATATGTTCATTTTCTATCTAGGCTCTTTCACCCAACAACACGTGGGTGAGGCGATCCACAGGGTTGGCTGTAGCCAGAGGCTCGTGTTTTCTCCGCCGTATAGTACTCCACTCGGTGCCAAGTAATTGGACCTTCTCTGGTACGGCCCGCGAGATCATTCCGTGCACGTATCTATTCGAGCTGGAAGAACGCTTCCTCAGGAACTGTATGCGCCGTTTCTCCACCGATGGCGGTAGCCGTTTACGTGTCTGGGAACGGCAGTGGCCGGTCCTCGGGGGTTTCCACGGAGATGGTTTCCCAGCGTGTGTTCCTGTAAATAATGAAGAGCCAGGGGACGTCTTCGCAAGCACAGCGTTTTCTTCGTTTCAAAGTCATTTCCCAAGCACCGAATGACATTCTCTGTGGCGCGCATTCTCGGCTCCCGGCGCCCCGCAGGAGGCGGTGGGGACAGACACGCTCGGGCGAGCGCCGCGCGGGATCCGGGATGCGGCTCCTCCTGGCGCCGCGGTGCTCGCGCAGCCACGGTCCTCGGGCCTCCGCAGCCGACCCCACGGCCGGCCCGCCCCGCCCCGCGCCTCCTGCCTCGCTCTGGGCCCCCCAGAGCCTCCCGGCTCATCGCCGCCCTCCGGCCCTCGCGGGTTCCCCTCCTCCTTCTCGGCTTGGGGCGCTCGGGGGCGGGGCGGGGGGTGCGAGGCCGGCCTTCCCCTCCGCGAGCCCCTCCTGTCCGCTGTGGCCCGACCCCGGGCCGCGGGCCGCTCCCCCCGTGCGGCCTCTTGCGCTTCTCGGCCCAGCTGGTCCCCGTAGCAGAAAGTCCCTGCGAGGCCACTCAGGGCCCAGGGCCGGGCCCGGGAGAGTCCGGGGCCCAGGAAAGGCCCGTCGCGGGGCGCGGCGCCCCCTGGCGGCGGCGGGGGGCGGTGCGGCCCGAGGGGAGCGGGGCCGCCCCCGGGGCGCTGCCCCCCGGGGTGTCCGTGTCCTGGGGACTGTCCCGGGTGCTGTGAAGCGCCCCGCGCCCCCCTGAGGCCCCGGGAAGGGGGGGCCGGCACGGGGCGTCCCCTGCGCCCGCCTCTGCGCTGCCTGTAAAGCTCCGGCCACAGACCGCGCCTTCCCGCGGGGCCGCTCCGGCCGTTCGTCCAGCCGCTCGTCCGGCCTCGGGTCCGGCTCTGCGGGCGCGGGAGGAGCCGTCGCGCGCCAGCCTCGCCCGCGCGGCCCCGGCGTCTCGGCCCTTCTGGTCCGGGCTCGGCCCGCAGCGTCTCGGCGCCCGGGCCGCGGGCTCGGCCGCGCCCTCCCGGCCGCGCCGGCGCGTCTCCCCTCGGCGCGGCCTCCACGACGCGCTCCGTCCAGCGACGCGTCCACGCGCGTTCACCTCTCACTCCCGCCAGACATGGTCTTCACTGCGCGTTAATTAGCAAAACAAAAGCATTTCCTCGCCCTCGTCCTGGGACGCCACAGCCGGCGTCGCGCCACAGGCGCCTCATCCGCGACCTGGGGCGCCGCCGCGCAGTCCCCGGCGGGAGGCCCGTCCGCGGCGCGCAGGGGGCGCCCCTCCCTGAGCACGGCAGCCCCCCTCCCGGGGTCCTCCCCGGCCTCCCCACCCGTCTCCCGGCGGCGCCCGAGCAGGGGCGGAGGGGAGGAGCCGAGGGGAGGAGCCGAGGGGAGGAGCCCAGGGCAGGAGCTGAGGGCAGGAGCTGAGGGGAGGAGCCGAGGGGAGGAGCTGAGGGGAGGAGCCGAGGGGAGGAGCCGAGGGCAGGAGCTGAGGGCAGGAGCTGAGGGGAGGAGCCGAGGGGACGGGCCTAGGGGAGGAGCTGAGAGGAGGAATTGAGGGCAGGAGCCGAGGGGAGGAGCCGAGGGGACGGGCCTAGGGGAGGATCTGAGGGGAGGAATTGAGGGGAGGAGCCAAGGGGAGGAGCCGAGGGGAGGATCTGAGGGGAGGAGCCGAGGGGAGGGCCCCAGGTGAGGACCGGCACCTGCAGCCAGAGTGGGGGAGTCCCCGGAGAAAAAGCCGCACAGGCCGCTGGGCACCGAAGGGTGGAGCCCCGCGCTGTGGGGGAGGCCTGGGGGCTCCGGGGCGGCTGGAGCCTGCGTCTTCCCGGGGGTCTGCGGGGAGGGCCGGGTGGAGAGGCCCGCGTGTCCCCCCAAGAGCACTTGGCTTCGCGGAGGCTCGGCTCTGCTCGGCTCCCGCGGGGCAGGTGAGAACGGTGGGGGGCGGCTCAGGGGTGAGAGTGGCTCCCCGGGGGAGGCCGTTCCACCTGGGCTTGGCCCCTCTGGACTCTGCTCCCCGGCGCTCGAGCCCGCGGGAGGGCGCGGCCTCCCTGAGCCTAGAGGAGGGGAGCACATCTCCCGAGCGGAGGCGCCGTCCTCTTCCTGCCATGGTGCCGCCAAGACCCCACAGCCAGAGCCGGTCTCCAGACGCGGAGCCCCGCTCGGACAACGTTTCCTCAGAGACCGCGGGGAGACGGGTCTCAAGCTTGTCCAGTTCATTATTTGAGGCGGAGGCCGGGGTCCCCTCACACTAGCGTTTTGCCATTTGCTCTTTTTACGAAAATAAAAAGGATATTTCTAAAAATGGTCTTCCAAGTACACTCAAAGTTGTCCAGGTTTGCGGAAGTGGGTCTACTATGACCATGAGACTAAAGGGTTTTTATGAAACAGTATCAGCCGCCAGCAGCGGGCGGGCGGGGCTGCCTGGGCCTTTGCTCCAGTGCTGAGATCACTGGCAGGTCTCTGCTGCCTTCCTGCGGGGGGGCCTGGGCTGTCTTTCTGCCCACCTTGAGATGCTTTCTGGTCTGTTCTGTGGGTAAAAAAATTCTATTTCTCTGTGGCTCCTACTACATGATTATTGGTTGACTGTAAAAAAAATTTAAAATTTGCTTATTGGGCAAATAAAAGGTAAAATGTTGAGATTCTTGTTACAACTAATTATCCTGGTAAAAATATAAAATGAAAATACAACTTTTTTGAGCTAAATTTCCAAACCTCGGATTTTCATAAAAGTCTAGAAACTGGCAAACTGCAGAAATCTACCTCCTCTCCTGTCCTCAGAAAACTTGTTTTTTTTGTCTTAAGAATGTGCTTGGGGGCCTCCGCAGGGGTGCAGCGCGTTGAGCGCAGCCCTCAGCTTCTGCAACATGGGTTCAACCCCGGCCTGCCATAGAGATACCCACATGGTGCCGCAGACCTCTCCTGTCTTGCCCGCTGCTCACCTCAGCAGTGTATTTCAGTCATTCTGCCTGTTCTGATCCCCGCTCTGTCTCTGGTGAATCCTCCCACCCTCCCACACATCTGGTCTGTACCCTGGTTCTTGTATGCATGAATAAATAAATCTTCAAAAAAAAGAATGTGCTTGGTCTCAGTGAGATAAAACAGTAACAACTTAAAGCCAAAGGATCATTTCTTAGAACTATAAACTCAAAAATGTTTTCTTACCTAAAGAGTTAGTACAAACTGCTTGAATCATTGTGTTCTTGAACCCTAGGTCTTTGGTAATGATTAAGATTAGACACTTAGTCTATGTAAAGATTTTTGCTTTTGTTTCATTAAAAATCTTTAATATAAAAAAGTATTA
The DNA here is from genome assembly GCF_964194135.1 of Talpa europaea. Taxonomy (NCBI): domain Eukaryota; kingdom Metazoa; phylum Chordata; class Mammalia; order Eulipotyphla; family Talpidae; genus Talpa; species Talpa europaea. Next base: position 4,431,834 of record NC_140075.1, on the reverse strand, counting down.
AAAAACTTGGTCAATGAGAGTATTGAACTTAAACTAAAATCTAAGGTAGTTCAAAAACTAGTTTGAATTGTTTTATGAAGAACCCTCCTCTACAATTTAAAAGGAGGATTTTTTCTAGTCCTAAAAAATCAATGGGGCCTCCCCAGTGGCACAGCAGGTTGAGCGCAGTGCTGTGAAGCTGTCCTCTGCAGCGCAGGTTCCATTACCGGCCGGCCAGGGAGAAACCCACGTGGCACCGCAGACCTCTCCTGTCTCACCCGCTGCTCCTCTCAGCAGTGTATTTCAGTCAGCTTGCCTGTTCTGCTCCCCACTCTGTCTCTGGTGAATCCTATCACCCCACACACACTTCTGGCCTGTACCCCAGTTCTTGTATAAATAAATAAATAAATATTTTTAAAAATCAGTGTAAATTGTCTGTGCACAACTTCTTTAAAGCCAAAGAAGTCACTCTTAAAAATACATATTTAGAAGATGGTTGATCAAAAGGGATTGCTAAGGATCTGAAATTAAATCAAAAGCAGGTTTCTCAGTTTTTTTTTTTAAGATTGATTTATTTATACAAGAGCTGGGGTACTGGACAGAGGTGCAGGAGGATGAGAGGATTCACCAGAGACAGAGTGGGGAGCAAAGCAGGCAGATGTACCGAAGACACTGCAGAGGGGAGCAGCGGGCGAGACAGGAGAGGTCTGCTGCGCTCAACCACTGTGCCACCGGGGAGGCCCCAAGTTTCTCAATATGTGTCTTAACACATATTGGTAAAATAATGATCTTTTAAAATTAGTACACATAGCCAAAATTTTAAATGAGAATCAAGAGATCTCTGTGTATGTCTTTGTCTTTTACCTCTGGAGAGTTCATTATACATGGTGCCTATATAAATTCTAATAGAAACAAATTTTGAGATCACGATCCAGCATTTTTGGTAAACAACAGCTAGTTCAAATCTAATTTTATAATTCAAAGCCTGCATGTCCTAGAGTTACCATGTTGTGTATCAATACTTGATTTATGTTTAAACGTCTTTATTTTAAAAAGAAGTTCATAGTATTCGAAAAAGTAGTGATTCATCTGTTCTGTGTTAACAAAGACAAATTTGTTTTTTAATGTTTATATTAAAACTTCTCTTGCTAAAGTCCCTTTCCCGGAAAACATATCCACTTATCATATAACATTTTTTTTTTTCTTTAGCAAATACCCTAACTTCTTTCATTCTCTAGCTAAAGAATTCAAGAGAATATCTAAAGTCACATGGACAAACTCCTTAGTCATACTGAGTCTCTCACAAGTATACAAGAAATGTATATGATATTAACTCTGTTTTTTTTTTTTGGGGGGGGGTCTATCCAGTGATTGCCTAAGGAAGAGACTTGGTTTCTGGCATTGTTACATTTGGCAACTCTGTGATTAATTTAGCATAGCAGTCCTAAGAAAAGCTGAAAGATACCTTTGGTATCTCTTAGCTTTATTATTTTATCATTATTTAAAAAATGGCAAAATTCCTTATAAAACTGAGGATTTACTGAGTTTAACAATGAAAGTTTGTTAAATAATTAAGTCACTTTGTATAAAATCATTGAGCTTTCAGGTAACCTTTTATTTCTTGTCAGGTAGGAAGCTAGTTTTCAATCTCTGAGAAAGGCTGTGCTTATGTCTAATTTATCTATTCTAAATAGATGATAGTGTAACAGCCATTACATGTTCTACTAAACATGAAAGACACAATAATGCTTAATAGATGTAAAGTGAGATGAGTGTTTGCAAAGAAATGCATGTATTAACAATAGATATTTTAAAGGTAAAGTAAAAGGTAAAGTAAATCGTTTTAAAGCAAGTGTTAAAGGTCTGAGAGAGGGAGAAAAAGAAATGTTAAGAAAGGAAAAGTGTTAACCAATAAGAAAGCAAAAGAAATGGTCAAAGGTCTGAAAGACAAATTTTAGAAAAAGAAATTTTGTGTGCTCAAGTGACTTATGGGAAAAGATTTTAATTGACTTAAATATCAGTGGTGTACCTATGTAACACCAAACTTTAGTCTTTTTTTATATAAAAATCAAGGTATTGGGCCTCCCTGGTGGTGCAAGGAGTTAAGCACAGCGCTGTAAAGCTGTCAGCAGCCTCTGCAACACGACTTCAATTCCCCAGCCCACCAGGGAGTTACCCACATGGCGCAGCAGACCTCTCCTGTCTCCCCGCTGCTCCCCTCTGCAGTGGATTTCAGTTCAGTCTACTGGGTTTTTCTTCCCTATGTTGTTGCCATATCTCCTGAGTGTGGGGAGGGGTCATCTGTACTTTGATATTGAATTTGCTCTTTGAGCTGCTGTCCAGGGCACCCCAGGACTGACTTCTAATAGGAAGGCTTGAACAGATCATCCCTAAAGTGGTACACAAGGCGTGTCGCTCTTTTGTAATTGCTCTAACTAACTTAGCGTTTTCCAAAGTCTTAGGCTTGTAGGGTGATGAATGGATCCATGCCCGGTGTGGCTGTGCCCACCAGGGCAGGGCCAAGGCAGCCCCTGTGCCCCAGGGGAAGCACCGTGGCCCACCTGCAGGACCGTGGACCTGGGCCTGTGGCTCCTTAGGGTCACCTCCCCTTTGCAGCCAGGGGACCTCAGCACCTGCTGACCCAGGCAAGTCGGCTTCTCTGAGTTCTGCCCCAGCTGGGCAGTAACACATGCCCCACAGACCTGCCTGCCCCTGTACCCCCACATTGGCACTTGCTCTTCTGCCTTTCCCCAGCAGGAAGGACCTGGCCTCACCTACGAGACCTGTGGGTCCCGGGCCAGCGGAGGCTCCCCTCTCAGACTGAGGAGACTGTGGCCACTGGCATCCGGCTTCCTGCCCTCCCTGCTTCCCCAGGGTCCCTCTGGAGCACTCCCGGGCTTTCTGCCCATCCCAGGGGGCCCCCAGGCTCCCTCCTGCCATCCTGCCTCCTGCCATCCTCTCCGCTCTGCCCTCCTGGTGCAAACCGTGTTCTCCCGCCTGCCTTTACCTGTCCGAGATGGGGGTGTGGGGTGGGGCCGGTGGCCCCTACTCCCGAGGCCAAGGGTGGCCCTGGGCCGGCGGCTGGAAAGACAGGGGAGCAGGGGAGGGAAGCGGGGAGGGGGGGGCAGCACATGTCTGGAGCGTGGGGCACTGTCTGGTGTGTGTGTGGGGCGCAAACTGCAGGGAGAGGCTCAGCTCCTGCTCCTCCATCGCCCCCTTTTCCCCTGTCTCCTATCATCCAGAACCCCTGCCCCCACCGCGCCTCTTCCTCCCCACCCCCTCCTGCCCCGCAGCCCAGACTGCCAGGCCTTGCAGCTCTGCCCCAGCCCTTCGCCCATCCTCTCTGTCCCTCTCCAGCTGCCAGCCCGGCGGCGGGTGAGTCACCCGTCCTGAGCCCCAAGTCCCCCTCGACCTCTAACTAGACCCCCCTCTGCCGTGCACCTCCCTTCCCGAGCCTGCGGGGGGCTGTTCCGTGATGGGGCTCCCCAGCCCCCACTTCGCCTGCGGCTTTAGTCTGTTCTGGTGACACAGCCCAGCGGGCGTCGGTGACCCTGGTGTCCCCTGTGGGATTGCGCCTGCCCTGCCCTGTAGACATCTGTAAATCCATACTTGTGCATGCAACGCACACGCACACACACACATGCACACGCACACACACGCATCTCTGGTGCTGGGAAACCGGAGCTGTCCCGCAGGAGCCCCTGGCCCAGCTGCAGAGAAATGCTGCGCCCCGCCCGCCCCCACCAACCCCTGCGCCCCGGCAGCCCCCGCCCTCCCGCCTCACACAGTCGCCCTCGGCACCCCCTGCCCTGCCCCAAAGGGCGCTGTGCCCGCAGCTGTGCGGTTTCAGTTCCACGTCCTATGGGCTCTCGCTGCGAGCAAAGCCCGTTTCTGACCAGCGGGAGCAAAGGGCTGCAGGCGGCTGTGCCCCGGGAGTTCAGGGGGAAGGGAGGGTTTAAGCACCGGGATGGGGGCGCCGGGGTGCTGGGGAGGACCCCGTCTTTCCAGGCTGCCCTGGAAAGCACCTGGACGTTCGCTGGTCGTCTTCTGAGCCCTGCTGTGGCCACCGGGGATAGGTGCCAGCCTGGAGGCCGTGCGGGCTGGCTGGGCGCCCCAGAAGAGCAGGGGGGGAGCAGAGATGCCCAGGCTGGAAGCCAATACCTGGGGTGCTGGCACCCTGCTTTCCTTCCACAGGACTTGACCAGGTTTCCCAGCCTTGTCATCTGAGCAGGGCCCTGGCCCTCCTGGGCAGCGCGCAGCCCACAGGCCTGGCAGGCTGGAGAGCTGAGCGGGGCCGGACACGCAGACGCCGCGCGGGGTACACCTCGCCACCCGAAGCCTGCCCTCTGCCCACGGGACCCACCCCTGCGCGGCGCCCCAGCCCAGGTCCCAGGGCCGCTGCTGAGACAGATGAGTCTAAGTCACGTGGTGAATTCGGTTTATTGAGAAATAAAAGTGGAACAGCCGGGAACACACCCTGTCCTGGACTCCTCTATCTGGCGCAGGCGAGCGACAAGTAAGTTTCCTCCATGCCAAATAATTCATAGAAGCCTCCTCTCCCGGGGTGTCCCAGGACAGCGTGCACGCATCAGGGCACCACTGCGCCCTCCTCCCGGCCTCCACCAGTCACCATGCCCCGGCCTCTGAGCCTAGCCCAGTTGTCCACACGGCTAGTGGAGTACGTGTGTACCTCCAAATTGCCCAAATAAGCCACACATCCCCTCTATAGGGACTTTTTGTAAAAGCAGCACCAAAGGCCACCCCTCTGCAGATACGGGGTGGCCTCCAAGATATGTAGGCACAGAGGCTCACGGGACTATTTAAAGACTGCAAGTGGAGGCCACCCCTTTGTGGATTGGGGTGGCCTCATGCCCGCGGGTCTCTTGTGAGGGGGGATGAGGGAGGCAACCCCTTTGCAGATTGGGGTGGCCTCATGCCCGTGGGACTTTTGTGACGGGGGATGGTGGAGGCCACCCCTTTGCGGTCTGGGGTGGCCTCATGCCCGCAGGACTTTTGTGGGGGGGGGACAGGGGGAGGCCACCCCTTTGTGGATTGGGGTGGCCTCATGCTTGTGGGACTTTTGTGATGGGGGGATGGGGGAGGCCACCCCTTTGCAGATTGGGGTGGCCTCATGCCCACGGGTCTTTTGTGAGAGGGTGATGGGGGAGGCCACCCCTTTGTTGATTGGGGTGGCCTCAGGCCCGTGGGACTTTTGTGAGGGGGGGATGGGGGAGGCCAACCCTTTTCAGAATGGGGTGGCCTCAGGCCCGTGGGACTTTTGTGACAGGGGGATGGGGGAGGCCACCCCTTTGCGGATTGGGGTGGCCTCATGCACGTGGGACTTTTGTGAGGGGAGATAGGGGGAGGCCACCCCTTTGCGGATTGGGGTGGCCTCATGCCCGTGGGACTTTTGTGATGGGGGGATGGGGGAGGCCACCCCTTTGCAGATTGGGGTGGCCTCATGCCCACGGGTCTTTTGTGAGGGGGGGACAGGGAGGCCATGCCCTTGCAGTGAGTGGGGACAGGGGATGCCACCCCTTTGCATATTGGGGTGGCCTCATGCCCGTGGGTCCATTGTGAGGGGGTACAGGGGAGGTCACCCCTTTGTGGCTCTCTCTGGCTAGTCTAGACATGTGTGCAGGGCCTTCGAAGTGCTGTCCTGCACCACATGGTCGGGGAGGCACCTTTCCCTAAGATGGTGGGGTCTGCTCCTGTTTCCCCCATTGGATGGGGGAGTTATTATCCCCCTTTTGATAGCCTAGGGATAGGAGGACAACCAGGACGGGGAGCCAAAGGACAGGGTGTGAAATTCCGGGGAACGGGGATGGGTTGGTGAGGGCCAGGTGGGGGCAGAGCCCCCGGCCCCTGCTGGTGGCCTACACCACCATTATTTTCACCACCTCGATGTTGTCAGCCCAGTAGAAGAATGAGAAGAACAGGATGTTTCTGGTGGCGACGCATTCCCGGGGGCTCTGTATCTCCAGGGGAGTCTGGCCCAGCTGGGCCTCTCCCTGGGTCGGCCTCACGGCAGCGGCGAGACGCACCTCACTCGGTTCTTTGGAGTGACAGAGACAGGGCGCTGAGTGCCAGGCGGAGGGTGATCTTCCTGCCTGGCCTGCCCGCGGGGGGCTTTCCTCACCTTGGCCCTTGGCAGCACCAGGCTCCTTGGGGGCTGGAGGTGCACGGGTGGGCTCAGCAGCAGGGTTCTGGTTGGCTGCTTGGAACTTGGCCCGCCATTCGCTGCGCTAGGCTGCCACCCGGAAAAGCAGCTTTTGCATATTCGACAGCTTCACCTGGAAGGAGAGACTCTTGGAAGCCCGCCCCATCCCCAGCCGCACCACCCAGGAGCCAGAGCTCCGACTACCTTCATCTCCTCTTTGTCCTGGGCCGGCCGGCTGATGTGCTGCTCCTTCTCGCGGAGCTCTGCCCTCATCAGTGCTCTCTGGTGCGCGTAGAGCATGATGTATTCTCCTAGGGGGAGGGTGCGCGGGCAGCTCAGCTGCTGGGGTCTCGCCAGCCTCAGCCCTGGCCCCAGGGTGCCAGCCTCCCCGCTCACCGATGGTATCTTTCTCTCCAGACAGCTGGATGCATCAATGCTCCAGCTCCTCCACCCGCTCCTTTAAGGCTGCTTTCTCCTGCAGGAGCCCATGTGGCCAGAAAGCGGGCTCAGGGCGCTGGCCCACCCAGCACCCGGCCCGCCCAGCCCTCTGGAGAACCACACTCACCTGCAGTTTGTCCATGGCTCCCTGAAGGGCCTGGTGGGTCTCCCGAGGCACATGTTCCCCCACGGTCCTAGGGGCTGGGGCCTCCATCTTCTTGGGCTCCTGGTCTGATGGGGCCGCCTGCTGAGCCAGGCACCGGCAGAGCTGCTTTTGCCCCTTTAGCTGCCTGAACAGCTGTGCCCGCTCTTCCTCAACACCGGCCAAGGCCGCGTTAAAAAATGCCACCTGTGGGCCAGAGGTGCAGGGTGCCCCTGTGGGCCAGGCAGGGGCCTGGGAGGCACACCTCTCGGGCCTCATGGGCACACCTGAGAGCCGAGGCTGGTGTTGGTGCTGCCCGCTGGTCCCCAGCAGAGGTGGGGGGAAAGTGTAACCAAAGGGAGGGAAACCAGGAAGAAGGTGTGTGGGAAGGAGGGAGAAGATGGGGTAGGGAAGGGGCCTGCGGGTCGACTCACCACGGCCTCGCGGCTGTCCAGGTCGTCCGGGATGCTGAGCTTCAGCAGGGGACCGTTGTCCGCCTCTTTCTCCTCCTCACCATTCAGTCCATTTACTGTTGGGGGGCAGCCAGAGGGGCTCAGAGAACCCCTGGGTTCTGAAGCAGCCCTGAAAGCCAGCATGTTCTGCCTCCTGCCCTGCAACCCCGCGCCAGCAAGTCCTGAAAGGAGAAGGATCCAAGTTGTCCGAGGGGTGGCTTCCCTCTCTTGCAAAGCCGCTCTCTGCTGAAGTCCCACTCACTTGCTCCAGTCTGAGCCATGAGCTTCAGCTGGGCCTTCAGCTGCTCGTTCTGCTTGCTGGCAGCCTCCAGGCGGCCCTAAGGGGTCAGGAAAGTAGGAGGAGGGCTGCCACTTACAGGGCTTCCTGCTCGGGCGGCCCCCCTGTGGGTCTGGCACTCTAACTTCCCCACCTGTGTTTCCTGCAGCTCTTGGCAGGCCAACTCCACCTCAATCTTGTTCTGCTTTTGTTCGTGCTGCATCTGGTGGACAAGCTGGGTGTTAAGCAGCACCTGCTTCTGCAGGACATCCCTCTCGTTGGCCAGCTGATAGTAGGCGGCCACCTGCTGCTGGTAGGCAGTCATGTACTGCTTAAGATGACCGAGGTACTGGTCCCACTGCTGCTGTAGCTCCTGAGCCTCTTGATGTTTCTCCTCCACCTGCAGGGGAGACGCGGGGAGGGGAGGGTGAGGGCAGGCGGTGGTCAGTCTCCAAATTGTCACCAGAACCCAGCTACCTCAGCTAGACACTACCACAGGGGTCCAGTAGTGACCATCACTACTGGCCAGTGCTACCCAGCACTCTTGGTGATGGGGGACTGGAAATCTGCTGGTACTTCTGGTGGACACTACCTGGGTGAGCCAGACACCACTTGTGGCCACAGTAAGCTGTTGCCTATTTGTAAAATGACCCCCAAGTTGGTTGTTCCCAGAGGCTGAAATCTCTTGCAATTGTGCACATGGCTGAGATGCACAGTGATGAGTCCCCTACCAGGCACTATCCTTCCCTCGGCTCTAGCCTGTAGGCCCCTGTCGATGGGGACTTTGTTGCTACGGCCCTTGGTTTTGGCGCTGGGGCTTTTTGGTGGTTCTGTTGTCTTCGAGCCAGGGCAGGTGGGTGGCCACTGTGGCCTGTCCTGGCATCCCATCCTCATGCCCTGTGACTCCCCTTTTCAGTTGGGATCCCAGCCGATGTCAGAGACACCAAGCGTTAAAAGCCCTTGGTGAGTTGCTGGACAACACCGACAAGCAGCTCTTTCAGACACGAGGCCAGAGCCTTGAGCGCCCCCTGCAGGTGATGTGAGACACAGGACTGGAGGCCCAGTCTCTGCCAGAGGTCTTCATCCTCTCTTCCTCCCGCACAGGCTGGCTACTGGATGCTGCTTTTCTTCTTTCAGCTTCTGGTCCTTCTTTCTTCAGAGGCCTGGAACAGAGTCTTCCCCTTCTTTCATTGGAGGTGGAAACAGAGCCCCTGAGCTCCCTCTGACCCTGGCTTCTATCACTCTTCAGGGTGCCCTGACATCAGTTTGATTGGAACATTTTTCCTTTTTTGTGCAGAAGAACCAGGGTGCTGACCAGAGGTGGAGAGTGAGCAGAACAGGCCGACTAACTGAAATCCACTGCTGAGGGGAGCAGCCAGCAAGGCAGGAGGGGTCTGCTGCGCCCCATGGGTCGGCTCCCGACCAGGGATCAAACTCAGGCAGTAGTGGTGATAGTGCCGAGACTTAACCCATGGGCCACCGGGGAGGCCCTGGACCATTTTTCATCCTGTGGCTGACTGGACCGTCTGGCACCCATCAGCTAATAGCCCGCACCTTTTTAGTCCTTTCCATCACCCAGGAAGCGTGCAGAAAAGGCCAGTTCTGAGGAGCAACTGCCACAACGGCCTTGTGGTGGAGCGGCAGAGTGAGAGACCATCACTGCTGCTGGCTCCCACCACTGAGGCTCCTCCCAGATCTGCACGCACAGATGCGGGGGACAGGCTGGGCCCCTCTTCCTGAGGCAGGCACTGTGGGACTTTGCCGCCTGCCCAGGCCCCTTCCTTAACTCTCCTCAGAACTGCCTGCGAGTGCCCTCTGAAGGGAAGGATGCTGATGCTGAGGCATAGCACTGTTCAGTCAAGAGCGAGCCTGGAGCCAAGGCTGGAATCCAGGATGTCTCCATGTCTCCTCATCTCTCTGCTAGTGGCTCGTGCCTCCAGGAGGGCAGTGACCGACAGTCCCGGGTACACGCTCCATGGCAGAGCCTAGGGCACAGGTGGCCATGGACCCGGCAGGACACAAGGTCACTGGTGCCCCCCGCTCTGAGTTGGGGCTCCCTCTGTCCTGGCCTAAAGGCCTCCTTCCCGGAGGCCCCGAGACCTTGCCAGCTGGCACAGGGCTCACCGTCTCCTGCAGCTCTGCCAGCTTCTCCTGCAGCTGGCCGAGTTTCTTGGCCAGGGTGCGACCCACAGGGTGCAGCGGACCTCTCCTGTCTCCTTGCTGCTCCCCTCAGCAATGGGTTTTCACTGCCTGCTCTGCTCCCTGCTGTCTCTGGGGAGTCCTCTCACCCTGCCTACCCCCCAGTTATATGCAAAAGTAAAAATTTTCAAAAAGTGAGGGGGTGATGTATGGAGCCCAGTGTCTTCTGTGCAATGTCCCCCGAAAGGGTTTCAGCTCGATCACAGTCAACCCTAGAGACCCAGCCCCACCTGTATGCAGCACAGATTCCCTGGGGTTCTGCTCCAGCCCCTCACCTGCTTCAACAGCAGCTCATACATCTCCAGCTTCTTCTCCAGGTCCTCCAGTCTCGCCTGCATGGTGTCCTACTCCTCCAACAAGAGCCGGAGCCGCTCCTCCAGCTCGGAGTGGCACTGCTGCAGGTCCTCGTTGGCTTTGCTAGGGCCACGCAAAGGGGAGAGGCATAACCAGAGCCAGAAAGTGTCCCCCTGGAGATCTACCCTGCCCTCGCCACAGACCCCAGTGCAGTGGCAGGACCCAGGGCCCCAGGGCTCAGCATCGCCAGAGGTTGGCCAGGGAGAGGTCGCGAGCTGTCTGCCCTCCTCACCCCATGCACTTGCATCCCTCCCACTGCCCAGCACAGGGCTGGGCCCAAAGCCTGCCCCCCAGCACCCCACTCGCCCCCAGGCCTACTTGTTCTCAGATAACTCCAGCTTGAGAGCATCTCTCTCTTGGATTAGCTCCTTGTTGTGCTGCAGACATGAGAGGCAAAGGCGAGGTCAGGATTTGTGGGCAGGGATGCAGCCTGCAGACTCGTTACTAGACAGGGACCAGCACAGAGCAGCCATCCTCGCCCGGAGTCACACTTCACCTTTTTCCAAAGCATTTCCGAGCCCCTTTCTCATCTGCCTTCACTAGGAGCTCGGGAGCGAAGGACGAGGCCCACAGCGGCCACCTCCCTCAGGCCACAGCTGACCACAGCCTTCGAACAGCTGGCTGTGCTACCTTCTGGGTGGAGAGAGCTCCATCCCACATCAGGGACCTTGAGGCTCACCCCCGCCTTGATGGGGGGGTGCCCCACCAGGGGCTGGGCAGGCGGCAGTACTCACCTGGTCAGTCTGTCTGTGACGGGTGGAGACGGCAGAGAGCATGCACTCCAGCTCTCCAACACGCAGACGCGCAGACTGGAGGCGACCAGCCAGTTCCTCCGACTCGCCTGCCATGAGACAGGTCAGAGCACAGCCCTGAGGAGGAGCACCCCCGCCCCGTGGGTCTGCTGCACGCCTGGTGCATGGATAAAGGGCGCCTGGAGCCCCCCCTGCTTTCTGCCTGGCTGCCTGCTGAGTGTGGGCCAGCGCAGCCCTCAGTTCCGTCTTCTCAGACACCAGAAACCTGATGGTCTGGATGTGACTCTTCGGGAAACAAAGCAAATGAGTCGGGATGAGGCAGAAAAGAGGCATTTCCTCAGGGACGGGGAACCCGGGCTGCCCCTCACCTGTAACTGCTCCCAGAGCGCACCTTACTCCCTCACCAGCTTCTGCTTGTGGTCTTTCTTCTCCTGCAAAGGGAATCAGGGTCTCCAGGAGACAGAGGCAAGGCACAGCCCCGCGGGCTACCAGCGGCCCAGGCGGGCCCACCGGCAAGCCCAGACCATGGGGGTGGGAGGAAGGGGCAGGAGAGAAGCCAGGGGCCCTGCGTGTCTCCAGGCTGGAAGCAGGCAAGCCCAGACACCCCACATCAGCCTCTCCAGACCCCCACATCAGGGAATGAACAAGGACATGTTACTTTTTCCAGCTGATCCAAAGTTTCCTGGTTCTGTTGTTTCTGTGGGGAAAAGTCAAAGGAAGGGAACTGAGTGTCCCCCTTTTCCGTCTTCTCAGACCAGAGAGGTGACATGTGCAGGGCCAGCGATGGGTTTGAAGTTCTCATACACGAGCTGCCAGACCCTCCTCATGCTCCCCAGGAGACAGACCTTGGGTCTTGGGGGGTGCTGCTCTCAGCGACAGAGGGGAGAGTCTGCACCTGGCTCCCCTGGAGGACAACACCCTGAGCCCCAGGCAGAGTCTGAGAAGGGAAGACGACCCTTCTGCCGGCAGGTGACCTGGCAGGGTCTGTCCGTTCACCCGACAGAGACTGAGGCGGCACAAACCGCAGGCTGGTTGTGTGCACAGGAAGAGGGGGAGGAAGGAAAAGGACCTGGGATTATTTGAGCTACCGGAGACCTTGACACCTTCTACGTCTGCCTCCTGGAGGAACTAAAGCCAGGGCGAAGAAGTATCTTGTCCAAGGTGAAAGCGGAGGAAGTGAGGGGCTGAGTCAGGGCCGGACCACACCATCCAAACCAGTGCTTCCCCCAGGGAGGGGGAGCACAAGCAGGGGTGTCTGGGGAGCAGAGAAGGGGCTAAGAGGGCAGCCAGAAGAGAGCCATGTTGCCAGCTCTGTACTCTGGGCCCCCTCCAGCTAAGCCCTGGATCCTCCAACACCCCGTTCTCCCCTGGCACCAGGACCCCTGGACCCTCTCTTCAGGGCCCCAAGAGGAAATCGGAGTCCTGGATTGCAGCTGGGAATCCGGGGCCCCAGCGGGCTCTTCCCAGTTCTTCTATCTTGCTAGTGAGCTGTTATTTGTTAGATTGCTGGAGTCTGGGGCTAGTGCCAGTTCTTGATGCCGGTGCTGAGGCACATGCAGAGAGGAGGAGGGGTTGGAGGAGCGGGGGACAGGGAGAGAGAGCGAGCGGTCCGCAGGGTTGGGAGGGGCATCTGGGCAGTCTCACCTGGCAGCAGGGCACCCAGCCCCCACTCTGGGAGAAGGGGGGGACTGGCCTGCAGGGTCCCTTACCTCCAGATCCTTTTTGTTAACAACAGACGCCTGGTCCTCCCCGTTGACACAGGAGGGAGGCTCGGAGTGAGGTGGAGCGCCCATGGAGCGGCTCTCTGTCCCCCTAAAGGCCTAAGCCCCCAGATTCCCCATCCACTGGCAAAATTTCCTTTTCCTGCCTCCCTTCTGCTCAAAATTCCTTTGTGCCAACTTCTCCTGGTTTTGAGCTCCCCCTTGACCCCTCACCACGTGCTTCCGCGGCAGGATGGAACCGCAGACTCGCGGGCCGACCCTTCATCTGACTGCTCCAAAGGAGCAGCGGCCAGCCAGACATCCCCTGGCGGTGAGGGCTGGCCCCAGGACGCCGCCCCCCTTGAGAACCTCTCCCTCAGTGTCTTCCTATCAAACCTTCCCCACAACCCCTCTGGGCCCCGTCCCCAGGGCACCTCTGCTGGAAGTCCATTCAGCTGACATGAGAACTGCCACAGGCGTTCGGTGGAAGAGACAGCCCTGGAGACAGACAGAGGATTCTGGGCCACAGGAAGCTCAGTGGGTTGGGGGTCACGAGCATGAGGTGCCCCAACACCCTCTACAAGGGGTTGCTGCCCCACGGGAGACACTCACATGCTCTCACCCAAGGAACCAGAGCCATGTTCTGCATCACAGTTCTGTGTGGGAAGAAATGCAGGAGGCGGCCATTCAGTTTGGGGAGAGCCCACCAGGCTGGGGTGGGCCCAGTGCTTTCTGACCACCTTCAACTCCCCAAGCTCTCGGCCTCCCCACCCCGTCCTCAGGAAGGGCCCTCGGCGCTAGGAAGTGAGTGACACGGAGGACATGGGAGAGAACAGGGGAGGTGCGGTCCTTCTGGAAGGGTGGGCGAGCCAGTGGGGTGCAGGCAGGGATAAGGGGCACAGACCTGAGTGGACGCCGTGCTGTTCGCATCAGGTAGGGCAGCGTCGGGAGGACAGACACCAGGGGACACGGTGTTGTGGTCACCAGCCAGTGTCTCCGCAGGAGGGGCGCGGCCGCAGGGCGCCTGGCACAGGGCAGAGCGGGGCGGGGGTTAGGGAAGCCATGCAGGAAAGGGGCTGCCTCACTGCCAGGGTGCAAGGGTGCGGGCAGGGAGCACGGGGCTGCTGTGGCCAGAGGACGGTCCCACGCTGGGAGCCACCCTGGCGCGTGGCCGAGGGAGTCCAGGCCTCGGGGCGCTCTGCGGCCTTCCAGACGACAGCCCCAGCCTGGGTGGGCATGGCACAGGTCGTCACTGCAGGAGAAAGGTGTGCCAAGCCTGGGAGAAGCGAGGCACTGTTCTGGAAAGCCCGCCTGGCCCGCACCCTGGGCCCTGCAGGGCAGAGTGGCAGTATGAGAGGCAGACGGCAAGGCCGCCAGGTACTTCTCTCCCCTCTTGCGCCCCTTCTTCCTGTCCAGCTAGAAAGCCCCGGGGATGGACTCAGGGGTCAGCGGTGCAGGAAGCACACCAGGGGCGGGGGCCAAGGGCAGTGGCTGGAACCTGGTGTTGCCATGCCAACCTCCACACTGGACCCTAAGAGGCCAGAGCAAGGCAGCCGGTGGGCAGGGGCTGTGGCGAGGCAGGCACACCTGGCCAGGGCTTGGCAGGCTCTGGTGCCTCCTGCCTCCTGGGTTTCCTGGATCTTTACAGTTAAGACACAGGAGCGCACAGGAGGGGAAAAAGGCCCAATCCTTAGAACTTACACATTCATGACTGGTCTTTCAGTGACCGATTACATCCTTTGAGCTTGGAACTAAGTTTGGAGTTCAAAAAGAAACTCCCCTCAATTGCCCCATTTCATCAGAATTATTTTATTTCTGGTGGGGCGGCCCTCCCTTCTCTGGGGAAGAAGCTGCCCCCTGGACTCCATTCTCTCTTGCTGGATTTGGTAAAAGAGAAACCTGGCCGCTTCCTGCACCCCGACCTCTGAGCTCAAGGACACCCACACACCCCAGATGTCACCAGAGAGCAGATGTTGACCCGCTGACCCGTGGCTTCCTGAAAGCCCAGAGCTTTAGAGAAGCAGCCTCCCCTTCCCCAGCTGGACCCACCTGCTCGGCCAGAGGCCCACCAGCCTCTCCAGGCTCAGGCCCCACACTGAACTCAAGCCCCTGGCCCTTAAGTGCTGGCATCCAGCAGGCTGGACGGAGAGGCAGGAAGGGTGGCCGACAAGCTCCAGTTTGAGGGAGGCAGGGGCGTGGCAGGGCCACTAGGATGGGGCTGCAGCTCCCTCGGGGGAAAGGGCTTCCTATTCTCTGGACCCCTCAGATGGCCCCTGAAAACCCAATCACGACCCTCCTTAGAGCAAGGGCTGCAGAGCCTGGGGGGAGGGTCCCGCTGTGCATGTGCTTACTGCCCACTTCTGGCCTGGAGCCTGGTGTTGCCGTGCCAACCTCCACAACAGACCCTAAGAGGCCAGAGCAAGGTGCTGCGGTGAGGTGGGCACATCTAGCCAGGGCCTGGCAGGCCCCGGGTGCCTGCCGGGCTCCTGCTGATGTTTAGTTAGACACAAGTAAGCTCACGAGGGGAAAATGTACTTTTTCTCGAGATGTACTATTTCTCTGAAATATACACTGCTGGTTCGTTAGCAACCGCGTTCTGTCATGTCAAGCCTTGTAGGTAAGTCTGGAGTTCAAAAAGATAACACTGTCCATGCCCCCTCAAAGGTCCCATTCCATTAGAAATTGTTTCATTTCCTCAGAATCCCCCATCTCTGGAAATGCCCTCAACACCGCCCAGAACACCAGTCACGGGCCCGTATGGCTGGGACAGAAAACGTGAGCGGGAAACCCTTATGTCACGGAGAGGCTTAAAAGCAAGCAGGCATATGGGGGGCTGGATCTTTGTCTCCAGGGGAACAGAGGAGACGGGGGTGAACATTAGGGGAAGGAAGCCTGTGCTCCCCCGGGTGCCTCTCAGTGCCTGCTGTGAGCCCACAGGTGAGTCCCAGGACCGCACAGACCCGATGGACTTGGCGCGAGTGATCCTGAGGACAAGACTCACACCGGCCACACAGGCCGGCCCAGCCCTCCCGCCACACTGTCCTGGATGGTGTCAGTCCTTGTCGGTCGTCCTCCTCTCACCGGGCGGCTGTCTGACCCACCCCAGAGTCCTCCCATATACCTCGGAAGGAGCACTTCACCTCGGGACAAGGTCGTCTCTCAGCCCAGGGCACCCCGGGCACCTTACTTACCTTCTTGTCAAGTGCTCTCTGTGCTCCACACCCTCATCCTCTCCCGCACCAGCCCTCTGCCGCGACTCCCACCTTCCCAGCTCTCCGCGGGGATGAGCACCACCCGCCTCCACACATCAGTCTCGAAGGTCACCCCTCCAGCCTCCACGCCCTTTACAGCCAACTGCTCCCACAACTCCACATCCCACTGCACGGCCGAGCAAAGTGCCCGATGCCAAGGGTCCCCGGAGGGTGGGTGAGTGTCCAGCTGATTTTTAATAGACTTAATTAATAGGGTTGGAATGTCCCAGTCGCTCCTCTCTGGCTAACCTCAGTCACTCTGCAGTCCTGCTCCCATCTAGTCTCAACCCCTGCACCTGGAACAGAAGCCCCTTTCTCTTAGCCTGAGGGCAAGCCCTGTGCAGGTGGTTAGGACACTCTCCTGCAGGACGGCCCTGGGCGTTCACGCTGGAGGCCAGGAAGGCCCGATCTCACACCCCTGCTCTGGAAGCTGTTCCCCATTGACCTTTCACCCTTCATGGCGCATGGCACCTTCCCGAGAAGACAAATATGCACGGCAAGGAAACCAGCCATCAGCCAAGCCGGTGAAAGCGCAGACATCGCCACACCAAGGGCTAATGACGGCAACAGAAAGCCAGCTGGAGGCCAAGGACCCCACACCAGACAAGCTGCGGCCCGCACGTGGGGAGACAGCAGGCCAGAGAGGGGTCTCGGTGTGGCCTCGCCTTCCTCCTGGCCGGGGGTGGTGGGGCGCTACCCCACTGGAGTGGCAAAGGTTGGACACCTGCACCTGCAGAATGTCCTGATGCTTCAGGAGGTGAAAAGGGAAAAACAAGGGCAAGGGGAGGAAGAGAAAAGCGGCTTAGAGAGGACAAGAAGGTCAGAGGAGAGAGAGAGCAGCTCTGGACCACGGGCACCGTAGGCAGGAGGACCGGTCCACACTCTGGCCTGCACATCCTGCCCGATGGCCACTCACCGCCTTGCCTGAGGCAGAAAGCTACGCGAGCCAAGGGACGGAGCCCCGCGAACATATCCGCCTGGAGCACGCTGGTCTGGCCCCACAGTGCCCTCTCCCAGGGCAGACAGCCGCATCCCAGGGAGGACATGCTTTTCGCGTGGACCCCCGGGCAAGCAGGCGGCAAAGACAGACTTCCACCTCAGAGGCTGCCTGGTCCCAGGCACCTGGGCGCGTCTGTGCCGCCTGAACGGGAGAGGGGGTTCTCACTGGCTGCGCTCAGAGCACAGCTTCACGTGCTGGTGGGTCTCCTGGCCCCACCCCCTCCACAGTGCGTCTTCTGACCCAGTGGGCTGCTCAGAAGTGAACCCGGACCTCTGTGCTCCATGCCTAAAACACAACCTGCCAGCGCCTGGTGGTTTTCCACATCCAGCCCTCCATCCCTGGGGTCCTCCTGGCTGGTGCCCCCCACTCTGCCATCAGCCGCCCACAGGAGATGCTCCACACTCTCCCCTCTCTGTGGGTTCCCCTTCTGCCCAGATGGAAGCACAGAGCATGCTGCCCCGCTGGGTCTTGCAGGACCAGGTTTTTGCCCCCACCCTGCCGGCCCCACTCCCCCCTTAACCGTCCACCCCCCACCCCGCAGGCCCAGGCCGGGACTTCACTCCAAGTCTTACGGGAGCCTGGATGGGAGAGGACGGGACTCACAGTGGCGACGCCCACCTGATGGCCCTGCTGCATCATGACAGTGTGGAAATTCAAAGTGAGATAGAGGTAAATAGCCAACGTTTCCTCTGAAGATGGTGACAATGTAAAAATTGTAAGATGAATGGGGAAGGCTCGAGTGTCCTCACGTCTGGGGTGGAAATGTGGGTGAGGATGTCCATTTTGTGGGGTCTGTGAGCAATTCCATTTCAACATTGCTCAAATGGGTTGAGACTAGAACATCAGTTGCCATTGTTGCTGCCTTGAAAGTCACACTGGCAGAAACAATAAAGGTCAACGATAGACATGGCGATACCTGTCTGCTCTGTGTCAGTGACTTTCTTTCAATGACAGTGGATAAAATTCATTTAAAGGGGACCTTTTTAGACAAAAATAAAATCCCCTTTTTAAAAAATGGAGTTAAATATTGTTGGCATTTTTTTGTTCCTTGATGCCTCTTACTATTCCCAGATGTTCTTTTTTTTTTCTTCCTTTTCCTTGAGCCTTAGCACCCTTTTCATTTATGAAACTTCTGATCTTGTGCGGTTTACAAGTTTACCCAGAAATAAAACCACTGTTGAATTACCACAAAATAATCTATATAAATTTTGGCACCACCATCTTTCTTGTCAATGATGGAACCTCTGCTGAAATAATCAGGTTTTCATTTCTAGGATGAGACAGAAAATGAACGTGTTCTGTTTGGCAGGACACTAGATTTATATCGATCTGTGACAGTTGACTTGGAATACAGGATTTTCATTCTATTGTGTTCTCTATTTCTTTTTGCAAAGGCAATGAATTAGGAATATCTGATGAGAAATGACACCCTAGGATGTATATTCTGAGGAGAAGATAGGGCTCTGAGGAGAAAAAACTGAGGAGAAATACTGCAGTAAGGAGTGTTGAGGAGTAATATCTGATGAGAAATGACACCTTGGCAAGCGGATTCTGTGGAGAATACAGGCCTCTGTGGAGAAAAATTTGAGAAAAAATATGCTACTAAGGAATGTTCAGGAGAAATATCTGAGGAAAATGACACATTGGGAAGTGCGTACTGAGGAGAAGACAAGGCTCTGAGGAAAAAAAAAGACTGAGGGGAAATATAGCAGTAAGTCTTGATGAGGAGAAACATCTAAGGAGAAATGACACATTGAGAAGAAGGTTCTGAGGAGAAGACAGGCCTCTGAGGAGAAATACTGCAGGAAGGAATGTTGAGGAGAAATATCAGGTGAGAAATGACACGTTGGGAAGCACATAGTGAGAACACAAGCCTCTGAGGAGAAAAAAATGAGGAGAAATATTGTAGTTAGGAGAGTAGAGGAGAAATATCTGAGGAGAAATGACACGTTGGGAAGCAAATTCTGAGGAGAGGAGAAGGCAGGCCTCTGAGGAGAAAAATCTGAGGAGAAATATTCCAGTAGGCAGTGTTATGGAGAAGTATCTGAGGAGAAATGACACATTGGGAAGCAAATTTTGTGGAGAAGACAGGCCTTTGAGGAGAAAATCTGAGGAGAAATACTGTAGTAAGGAGTGTTGAAGAGAAATATCTGAGGAGAATTGACACCCTAGGAAGCAGATTCTGAGGAGAAGACAGGCCTCTGAGGAGAAATACTGTAGTAAGTAGTGTAGTAAGGAGATGTACCTGAGGAGAAATGACACATTGGGAAGCACATACTGAGGAGAAGACAGGCTTCTGAGGAGGAAAAACAGAAGAAATAATGTGGTAAAAAGTGTTGAGGAGATATATCTGAGGAGGAATGACATGTTGGGAAGTAGATTCTGAGAAGACAGGCCTCTGAGGAGAAAAAGATGAGAAGTACTGCAAAAGATGTGTCAAGGAAAAGTATCTTTGGAGAAATGACACGTTGGGAAGCACATTCTGAGGAGAGGACAGGCCTTTGAGGAGAAAAAAAAAACTGTAGAGAAATATTGTATATAGGAGTGTAGAGGAGAAATATCTGAGGAGAAATGACACGTTGGGAAGCAGATTCTGAAGAGAAGACAGACCTCTGAGTAGAAAATCTGAGGAGGAATACTGCAGTAAGGAGTGTTGAGGAGAAATATCTGAGTAGAAATGACACCATAGGAAGCAGATTATGGGGAGAAGGCATGAGGATGTCCATTTTGTGGGTCGGTACACAATTCCATTTCAACATTGCTCAAATGGGTTGAGACTACAACAATTGTTGCTATCATTGCTACTTTGAAAGTCACCCTGTCAAAAACAATAAAGGTCACGGATAGACATTGCAATAGTTGTCTGCTATGTACTAGTGACTTACTTTCATTGACAGTTGACAAAATTCATTGATAGGGTAGCTTTTTAGCAAAAAATAAAATTCCCTTTTTAAAAAATGGGATTTAAATATTGTTGGCATTCTTTGGTTCCTCATATGACTCTTGCTATCCCCAGTGTTTTTTTTTTTTTTTTTAAGATTGATTTATTTATTTATGCAAGCACTGGATACAGTCAGAAGCAAGGGAGGGAGAGAATATTCACCAGAGCCAGAGCGGGGAACAGAACAGGCAGACTGACTGGAATACACTGCTGAGGGGAACAGCAGGCGAGACAGGAGAGGTCTGCTGTCCATGTGGGACCCTCGCCGGTGGCCGGGGATTGAACCAGTGTTGCAGAGGCTGCAGGCAGGTTCGCAGCCCAGCACTCAACCGCTGAGCCACTGGGGAGGCCCCCCAGTGTTTTTTCTTTCTTTTCCTTGAGCCTTAGCACCCTCATTTATAATGCTTCTGACCTTGTATGGTTTGCAAGCTTACCCAGAAATAGGCTTGTTATAGGACAGGGAGAGGGGCAGCCCAAGCCCCACAAACCTGCCCATTCTAAATGGGTTCTGCCATCCGCCGCATCAACACAAAACATGAGACTTTAATGGGAAGGATCTTTAATAAAACTAGGAAACAATACAGGAAAGGCAAAGAGTCTAGTTTCTAAATGAAGCACCCAAAGTTACCCGTCCCCTCGTGGGTAAAAGTCCATCCATATGGGATTGGCCCAGAGCAAGGCCCCAAAGCCTGCTACAAGTCTAAAGCATCTTCCAGTGGGGACCCACAGAAAAGGGTCACAAACAACCGAACAAGCCCGGAAGGAAAAGAGCAAAATCAACATCAAGATAAAAGCTGCCATGGTCACCTCCCCACGGGTCTCACCCACATCTGTGTCACCCAGTCCACGACCAAAAGACAAGCACAGTTTCTTTACGTGTCTCTAGGCTCCATGTGCCTCCTCCAGGTCTCCTTCTGGCTCCATCCAGCTCCTTCCTTCCTCAGTCTCTTCTTCAGCTTCTCCCCTTCCTGCTCAGCTCCACCCTCCCTTGGGTGGGGCAGGGAACCTCCCCCTTTCCTGGGGACCACCCTGTTACAGGCTCACTGTTGAACTACCACAGATGAATCAATATAAGTTTTGATATCACCATATTTCTTGTCTATCATGGAACTTCCACTGAAATAATCCGGTTTTCAGTTCTAGGATGAGACAGAAAATGAAAGTGCTCTGTTTGGTAGTGTTACCTTCCAGGGAGAGGGGCACCCCAGACCCTGCAAACCTGTTTGCTCTAAATATGTTCTGCCATCTGCCACATCAACACAAAACATATGAGACTTTAATGAAAAGGAACTCTAATACAATTAGTAAACAATACAGGAGAGGCAAAGATTACAGTTTCTAAATCGTGGGTAAAAGTCAACCCAAGCAGGATTGGCCTAGAGCAAGGCCCTAAAGCTGCCACAAGTCTAAAGCATCTTCCAGTGGGGACCCACAAAAAAGTATCAGAAACAACCAGACACGTCTGGGAGGAAAAGAGCAAAATCAACATTAAGATAAAAACTGCCATTGTCACCACCCCATGGGTCTCACCCACATGTGTGTCAATCAGTCCATGACCAAAAGGCAAACACAGTTTCTTCACGTGTCTCTCGACTCCCTGTGCCTCCCCAGGTCTTCTGGCTCCATCCTGCTTCCTTCTTTCCTCAGTCTCCTCTGCAGCTTCTTTACTCCCTGCTCAGCTCCACCCTCCTTTGGGTGGGACAGGAAACCTGGAAACTCCCCCTTTCCTGGGGACCACCCTATTACAGTAGGACACTAGATTTATATTGATCTGTGACAAGTTGACTTGGAACACAGGAATTTCATTCTATTATGTTCTATATTTCTTTTTCTAAAGGCAATGAACTAGTCACAGGAAGGTTTTATTAGTTATTTCAGATTTTGTTTTATGAAATGTCATTGCTCCATTCAAAATTTTGTCTTTTTCTTCCCATAATTTTGGACAAGTTTCAGGCCTCTTGTACTTGTTTATTTTGTAATTTTTTTATTTATTTATGCATACAAGATGGGGTTGTAGGCCAGAGATGCAGAGATACTCTGCTGAGGTTAGCAGTGGGCGAGACTGGAGAGTTCTACTGCACCATGTGGGCCAGCTCCCAGGCTGGGCATGGAACTCATGCCACAGAGGCTGCCAGTAGCTTGATAGTGCTGAGACTTACCCCATTGCACCGTGAGAGAGGCCCCAGACATCTTGTATTGAAAGCTGGAAGGGTCTGGACTTTGAATTAGTGCCTTATTATTTTCACCTATAACTATATAAAAATTGTTGACTAAGTACAATAAATATTTTAAAAATTGAAAAAGGGTAAAATGTGTTCATTTGGACCAACAAATGAGTAGGGGCCTCAGTTCAAACTAAAAATTGAAAACCCCTTGATGGAATTCAGGTGATGGGGCTCAGTATAGGGAGGTTTCTTGGATCCATCTGACAAATAATTGAATAATGTTCCTTTTCATTAGCACACATCAAGTTTATTGAGGAAAAGAGAACAGCAAAGAGAGACATCTGCATAGACACTGGCTTCTGAAAGAAAAAAAAAAAAGATGTGTTTTGCTGGGGTAAGGGGTATTCTTTCATAAGGTTCCTTGATGGAATTATTGTGGAAATTATTGCCTTGGTGTCAGAATGGATTGGTCTTCTAAGTTTGATAATCCTCTCTGCCCCCACTCTGCCTGATCATCTTTTCTGACCCCGCCTTAGATTGCTGGAACCTTCCATAGTTGGGTTAATAAAGATTTATAAATTGTCCTTACAGTATCTTCCTTTCTAAATTTTTTATTCCAATAATCCATCACCCCTCAGTAATAAAACAGAAAACAAAACACAAACAAAAACGAGGTGAGCTTGACATTAACTGACATGCAGCTGCTCTGTCCACCCCTGCTTTACTATGAGGAATGTCATATTTTCACCCTTAAATTTTTTATGACTGTTACAGGGAAGGGAGAGGGGCACCCCAGAACCCCCAAATCTGCCTGCTCTAAATAGGTTCTGCCATCTGCCACATGAAGACAAAACATAACACCTTTAATGGAAAGGAACTTTAATACAATTAGTAAACAATACAGAAAAGACAATATAATTTCTAAATTAATCACCCAAAGTTACCCATCCCCTCTGGGCAAGGCAAAAGTCTGGCCAAATGGGATTGGCCCAGAGCAAGGCCCAAAAGCTGCCACAAAGCACCTTCCAGGGGGACCCATAGGAAAGGGTCAGAAATAGCCAGACAAGTCTGGGAGGAAAAGAACAAAATCAAAATCAAGACAAAAACCGCCGTTGTCACCTCCCCATGGGTCTCTCACCCTCATCTGTTTCACCCAGTCCAGACCAAAAGGCAAGCACAGTTTCTTCACATGTCTCCTTGCTCCATGTGTCTCCTCAAGGTCTCCATCTTGCTCTCCACACTGCTTCCTTCCTTCTCCAGTCTCCTGTCCAGCTTTTGTCCTCTCCGCTCAGCTCCACCCTCCCTTGGGTGGGGCAAGACCTGGAACTCCCCCTTTTCCTGAGCACCACCCTGCTACATAACCACAACAGAATTTTTTTTTTAAAAAGGTTTATTTATTTATGCATACAAGAACTGGGGTACAGGCCAGTAGTGTGTGTGTGTAGCGGGGAGAGGTTTCACCAGAGACAGAGTGGGGAACAGAACAGGTAGATTGACTGAAATACGCTGCTGTGGGGAGCAGTGGGGAACCAGGAGAGGTCTGCTGTGCCACGTGGGTAGCTCCCTGGATGGGGATTGAACTTGTGCTGCAGTGGCTGTGGACAGCTCCACAGGCTGCATCCTAACACCTTGCAACACCAGGGAGGCCCACCACAACAGAATTCTTAAGACTGGTTTTAAAAAATATTCTATGGTTACTTTTCACCTGCCAAGAAACAGGGTGCTAATTGAACCACTGATTGCACTAATTTTTTTATTAGCTTTGGTTGGCTGGTTCTGAAACTGAAAAGGAGTTGTGTACATTGTGGAAAATCTGAACATTAGAATAAAATACAATGAGGAACAGTGAACTGTGATTTTTCATCAAAAGAGAAATCCTTTTAGTGCTTCCCTGGTGGTACAGGGGTTAAAGTCTCAGCACTGTCAAGCTATTGCCAACCACTGTGACCTGAGTTTGATCCCCAGTCATGGAGTTGACTCCCAAGGCAGAGCAGACCTCTTCTGTCTCCCTCAGCAGTGGATTTCAGTGGATCTACCTGTTGTGCTCCCCACTCTGTGTCTGGTGAGTCCTTTCACATGCTGTACCTTTGGCCTGCACCCCAGCATTTGTATGCATAAATAAATCTTTTTAAAAGAGATAATTTTGTGAGTTAGCTTACTTTTTTCCTCATAATTTTCAGTATTTTGAACTGTGAACTATAGGACCCATGTGTATGGGCAGAGACTATAAACGTGAAATTGTAGAATTACAAAATAAACTCGCATTAGCTGAATGAGGAAATGTACAACCACACTGTATCATCATCTTCCTCACTAATTAAGCACGCATGTGTGTCTGTCATTATAATTATTTTCCTTGCCCTTCATGACAATGCATCACCTAAGTGTGTATCAATAAATGCATACTTAACACACACTTTTAATTTTGTCTGGCATTTAAGATTTGAATAAATCACATTATGTTTATTTTATATCTGAAACAACACTGGAATCCCAAATGACAAACTTTTCTGGGGCTGACATCCCCTTCCCTTCCCCAGATCTAGCAGGCAGGAGGGCAGTGTTGTGTCCCAGTCTCCCCGGGATGCAGTTTCTGACCCAGTGGGTTGCATGGTGCCTGGGGCTATGCATATCTCATGGAGTCTGAGAGGCTGCCCATGTTGGTCCTGGGCCCACATCTGAGGGCTGAGGCATCACTTACTGTTGTGCAGCCGATGTGCCCATTTAGAGACTGGAAGAGGGAACTTTGACACCTGGAAACTGCCTCAGGAGGCAACTTTAGTTTCCTTGAATAGAATCCAGACTTTCCTGAGCCTTGAATGACCAAGAGCCACATGGCTGCCACACTCTGGCTACAATGTTTGGTTTTCAAAAATGGGTTTGTATTCACCAATTCAGTGTATTGAAACCTGTGACCATCTCTGTATCACTAAAAGACACACCCGAGATTCCCACAGCAGGGTCAACTGGGTGCTATCACCAATGGGGTCGGAAAGTTTCTCTATGGGGGATCATCTGAGACACTGAAGGGCCCTTTCCTAAGCTCTTGAGATCTTTTCTCTACTGATACCTGGCACTAAGAGGATCCCTCCTATTTTAGAGAGTGAATAAGCCACAATCACTCATTCACCTGGGAAGTGGACATTTTGTGGATAATCTACTTACTTTTTAATATTTAGAATCTGTTAAACTGATATTACCTCCTCTATTGTAAAACCTTTTATGCTTGCTTTGAACTCTTCAGGGTAGGAGAAAGAAACCGATGTTTATTGAGCACCTGCTGGACATTACCTGACCCTGTGCAACCAGTTCATTAGTTAAGTTATGTGAACTCATTGATGACACTATAGAGATATTATTCCTACTCTGTAGTTGAAAATCCTAAGGTCCAAAAGAGACAAGGAACTTGTGTTAAGATCATACAAATATGGAGAAAGATCAGGGATTTTGGACTCCATATTTTTGTCTGAGTTGGAGATTGTCAAATGAGGCTCAACTGTAAACCCCTCAAGGCCAGGGGTAGGGGAGGAGTGTGGGTGACCCTGTCCATCCTCAGAGCAGCTCCATGGATGTTGGGTTTCCTCCTTCATAAGGAAGGAGCCTCAGGTTAAAACAAAAGTTTAATGTATCATTGTGTTACATGCAGATGCTGTCTTTAATGTTGCACATAATTTGCTTAATAGTTTGAGAACTAGCTCTAACCCCAAAGGTGATTGGTACTTGTAAGACACTGCATTTTAAAATAGACTTTTCTGTAATTATTCCCATACAGCAGCCTTAGCTGCTGTGCTGTACCTACCAGAGGGAATTCCTGCACATCTAGAACAATTGATAAGAAAGTGATGCCTCAGCAGTGCCTGCGGTATTATTCAGGATAAGACCCCCCTTTAATTGATAATGTTTAGATCTATCTCATCTATACAAGTGGGAAATATACTAGAAGCAGTGACTAGTGTCCTCAGGATGTTGGTATCATGGTGATTGTTTTGTTATTCATGTTTTTTCTGTTGACAATTTTCTCAGTGAACTTGTGTCATTTTGTGATTAGATTTTAAAAAGGTTATTTACATAGTTCTAAAGTTTAGATTCTTGCATATCGCTCTTAGTAATTCTCTTTCAGTATTGAAGAGCACACATCCATTCTCTGAAATGATTTTGATTATTTTTGTCATTACTATGGACCGAATGTAAAGTTGAGTGTAAAGATGTATGTCCTACTTAAAAAATGCCCTGGAGATCGAGGCAGCTCTCCTGCCTGCCTGTGACTGTGCAGGTATTTCTTTTCACAAACCATTTGCAGCTCTTTCTGCCAGCTGGTGTCTGTGCACTGTCCTTTACTTACTTTCACTTTTATTTTTATTATTTTTTAAAGATTTATTTATTTATTTATACAAGCACTGGGTACAGTCAGAAATGCGGGAGGGTGAGAGAATTCCCCAGAGCCAGAGCGGGGAACAGAACAGGCAGACTGACAAAGTACACTGCTGAGGGGAGCAGTGGGCATGGCAGGAGAGGTTTGCATGCCATGTGGGACCCTTGCCGGTGGCTGTGGATCAAACTGGTGCTGCAGAGGCTTCAGGCAGCTTCGTAGCCAGCGCTCAACCGCTGCACCACCAGGGAGGCACTTACCTTCAATTTTAAATTGTCCTTTGGATATAAACTAAATACAAAAAAATTCTCTGGAGTTGAAAATAGGTATATTTCATCGTGATACATGTTCTTAAGCATTTTGTAACAAGTGTTTCTCTATCCAAGCACAGGCTGTGATCACCTCCCATCTTTATTAGGTTTGCCATAGTGGGCATAGGGTCAGCTCCAAACAGCAGCCTTAGCAAAATAAATGTCTTTGCTTTAATAGGTGTACTTACACTGCACCAAATAAAAGGTGGTAAGGCACACCTTGAAGATATCATTGGTTCAAATCCAGAATAACACAACAAACCTAATATTGCATAAATCAAGTCACTACTTTTTTGTTGGTTTCCTGGTGTGAATAAATATTGTTTGCTCTATAGTGTAGTCTATTAAATGTGCAATAGTGTTTTGCCTAATGAGAAAATACCCTAATTAGATATCACCGAGACATGAGGTGAGCATATACTTTTGGGAAAATAGCGTTGCTGGACTTGCCCCAGTCCAGGTTGCCACACACCTTCAATCTGTGAAAAGCAGTATCTGATAAAGCAAAGCAAGCAGGATGGGGTGTGCCTTTATAGACACTTCTGAGAATGATCCTTTGGGTTTTAATAAAGTATACACATCTGGATAAGTGGACTTCAATTTAATGATGATGTCTGTACATAACTATTTTTTCAGCAGTTATGTCAGCATGGGAGGGTGTGTATTTTTTAAAGTCCTTACTCATTTATGCATACATGAACTTGGGCACAGTCCAGATGTGCGGGGGCGTGAGAGAACCCACCTGAGACAGAGCAGGGAACAGAACAGACACACCAACTGAAACACACTGCTGAGGGGAGCAGCGGGCGAGGCAGGAGAGGTTGCCACGCCATATGGGCCACTCCCTGGCAGGCAGGGGGAATGAAACTCATGCTGCAGTGGCTGCGGAGAGCCTCATAGTCTGTGTATCAACCCATCGCACCACCAGGGAGGCCTGGGAGGGTGTATATTGTTTTCCATGATAGAAAGTACTATGAACACTCAAGGTAGTGTACAAGGGTTAGCTAAGTGCCTGCAGTCTGCCAGGGACTGGGCTATACACACAGCATTTTTAAAATTTATTGTGGTCTTTTAAAAATATAAAAAACTTATAACTGGGCCTCCCTGGTGGTGCAGCGGTTGAGCGCTGGGTTGCGAAGCTGCCCGCAGCCTCTGTGGCGCCGGTTCGATCCCTGGCTGCTCCCCGGCCACCGGAGGAGGGTCCCACATGGTGCGCAGACCTCTCCTGCCGCCCGCTGCTCCCCTCAGCAGTGTACTTCGGTCCTTCTGCCTGCTCTGCTTCCCGCTCTGGCTCTGGTGAATTCTCTCACCCTCCCGCGCTTCTGACTGTACCCAGTGCATGTATAAACAAAAACAAACAAACAAACAAATAAAGAAAGAAAGAAAACATGCCTCTATAAAAAAAAAAAAAATCATAAAAAAAAAAAAAACTTATAACTACCATTGGTTGAATCTCAGTTGTAAGTAGAAAATAGGGAGATTAGATTTTATTATGCTATTGAACAGCTGCAGAGGAAACACATATGACTTGGCTTCTGGCTAAATTCTTCCCCAGGCTGTAAATCCATGGTCTGCATTGAAGTAGCCAGTGCTCCCTGCCACCACACTCTGATCCTTTTGCTCCCCAAACTGGACATTACTGTCCACATTTGGGATCATGGTAACATCACTGTGCTTTATTGCTTTGAATCATTGGTGTTTTTTAAGATTTATTTTTATTTATTTATTTATTTATTTTTAATTTGTAAGGCATCTCTTGTTTATTTATTTATTCCCCTTTATCTCATTGTATCCAAACTGCATTCACTGTAGGCAAACATCAAATATGTTTAATGTGTATGTTTTTGTTTGTGTATGTTCTTATTTTTATTTTTATTTATATATTTATTTATTTTTAATTAATATATTTTATTTTTATATTCCCCATACAATTGCAATCCCCCCATTCTGACCCCAATCCCTCCCCTCCCGCCCCCCTCCCCCCAAAAAGTGTCTCTGAGTTTGTTCAATAAATGGTGCTGGGAAAACTGTGTCGCTACATGCAAAAAGAATGAAGCTTGACCACTACCTCACACCATATACAAAAATCAACTCAAAATGGATTAAAGAACTAGACATAAGACCTGAAACCATAAAATACATAGAAGGAAATATAGGCGAAACACTACGTGGTTTGCATATCAAAGACATCTTTACAGACACATCACCCAAAGCAGTGATAGTGAAGGCAAAGATAAACAGCTGGGACTACATCAAATTAAAGAGCTTCTGCACAGCAAAAGAGACAATAACAAAAAAAAAGAGAAACCCCACCAACTGGGAGAAAATTTTTGCACACAACACTAATGATAAAGGACTGATCACAAAAATCTTCAAAGAGCTGATGAGACTCAACAACAACAACAAAGAAAATAATCCAGTCAAAAAATGGACAGAGGAACTAAAAAGAAACTTCTCTGAAGAGGAAATGCGAATGGCCAACAGGCATATGAAAAAATGTTCAACATCACTTGTCATCAGGGAAATGCAAATCAAAACTACCATGGGATACCATCTTACACCAGTGAGAATGGCACATATTAAAAAAAACTAGCAACAACAAATGTTGGCGAGGGTGTGGAGAAAAAGGAACTCTTCTGCACTGTTGGTGGGAGTGCAAACAGGTCCAACCACTATGGAGAGCTGTGTGGAGATTTCTGGACCTACTAAACATAGAGCTTCCACAGGATCCAGCAATTCCACTCCTAGGTATTTACCCAAAGAACACAGAAACATCAATTCCAAAGAACACCTGCACCCCTATGTTTATAGCAGCACTGTTTACAATAGCTAAGCTTTGGAAACAGCCCAAATGCCCAAAAATAGATGACTGGATCAAGAAAATGTGGTACATATATACCATGGAATATTACTCAGCATTCAAAAAAGATAAACACATGCAATTTGCAGTAACATGGATGACGCTGGAAGGGATCATGCTCAGTGAAATAAGCCAAAAAGAAAAAGAAAAAAAACCGGATGGTCTCACTCATAGCAGGGATCTAGAAAACTTAAATAAGGGACCAGGAAAATGAATAACTATAAGAAAGTGAAAATCAAAATCAACAAAAACTATGAACCAGAGATTTATTTTATTTATTTATCCATTTGTATTTATTTATGCATACAAGAAATCTAGCAATTTCTAAATCAAAGTTTGTTTTTCTTTTTGTTTAAATATTTTATTTATTTTTTGTGTAGAAGACCTGGGGTGCAGGCCAGAGGTATGAGGTGATGAGGATTTACCAGAGACAGAGTGGGGAGCAGAGCAGACAGATCTACTGAAATACACTGCTCAGGAGAGCAGTGGTAATACAGGAGAGGTCCGTTGTGCCCTATGTGGGTTAGCTCCATGGCTGGGGATCTAATTTAGGCCGTATTATGGGCCATTGTGGTGATAGTGCTGAGACTTAAGCCCTAGTCTACCAGGGAGGTCCTCAAAGTTTGTTTTGATATTGGGTAAGCATAATTATTTGTTGAGCTCATTTAATGTTATGGAATACTAATATAAATGTTTAAAAGTTATATTTGAAGGTGGACAAAAATATTTTCATTATGGATCTGATTGTGGGTATTGTCTCAGAGGCTGGTAAATGTTATCTCTGAGACCTGTGGAATTGGTCATATTCTTTAGATGCAGACTTTACTATGTGAGGCCAATTGAAAAACTGGCATCTGTGATATAATGGAAGATGTAGTGATCATTTAATTTTACATTAGATAATTTAGAATATTGTAAGAGCTAATATTCAGAATCATCTGGAATCATTGTTGAGCTGAGTCTGTGTGGGTGACTGTGGCATTATTTTCTCTCTGAGTCCAGGATAATGTATGTGCTATTGCTTGGACATCCTCAGTGGCCACTTTGTTCTGGTGGATTTAGAGTGAACCTCCTCTACTGTTTGTTCCCAATATTTGGTGTTGAGTTTTCATGGTTTCCATATTGTGGAAAATAAGCTAAGGTCATACATGTAACAACACTAAAAGTAGCCTTTCACTTGAGTCTGCAGGCAATTAATTTTATAGAACAACTTGTAGGGTGCTTATTTATCCTTAGTGTACATTGGAAAGATTGTGACATTTGCAGTGACAGGTGCCTGTTTTCCTTAAGTACTGGAAGAGAACAAGAAGAACCTTTACTGGGGCCTCCCCAGTGGCACAGTGGGTTGAGTGCCATGCTGTGAAGCTGTCCACAGCTTTCTGCAGTGTGGGTTTGATCCCCGGCCAGCCAGGGCCAACCCACAGGGAGAAGCCTAACTCTCCTGCCTTGCCTGCTGCTCCCCTCAGTAGTGTCTTTGATCCGTCTGCCTGTTCTGCCTCCCGCTCTGTCTCTGGTGAATTCTCTCATCCTCCTGTGCCTCTGACTGTACCCCAGTTCTTGTATAAATAAATATTTTTTAAAGATTTATTTATTTATTTATACAAGGTCCGGGGTACCCGTCAGATGCGTGGGAGGGTGAGAGGATTCACCAGAGACAGAGCAGGGAACAGAACAGGCAGACTTATGAAATACACTGCTGAGGGGAGCAGCGGGTGAGACAGGAGAGGTCTGCCGCGCCTTGTGGGACCCTCACCAGCTGGCCGGGATCAAACCGGCGCTGCAGAGGCTGTGGACAGCTTCACAGCATGACATTCAACTGCCTGCACCATCAGAGGAGTTCCCTAAATAAATCTTTTTTAAAAAAGAAGAATCTTTACGATTTTAAGATAGTTTTTGTATCAAGAATTTTTATATGAACGAAGCAGGTAGAGGTCTGAGTATCCCTAACATACCAATGCTATGCTCATGTTCTGGGACAGTCTTTTCTGTTAGCAGGGTATCTGGGTGTTTCTGCTGAAATGAATAAGTCTTATGTGATCTTATGTGAACCACAGATATTAATGAATATGTAGAAGGTACCTTAGGTAAGATTACAGGGAGATAATCAAGGGTTAAAATGAGTGGCCATCGTGTACAGTTCACTTAAATGTCTACGAATGAAACTTGCGATTTTGCATCACTCATTAGGGATGAATAAGGTTGTGCCTTACACCCCATGCTGCCAAAACTGCTACAGCCAATGTGCTCATGAACAAAAGGGCACTGAGAAGCCGGTGTCTTGTCTTATATGCCTTCCTGTGTAGAACTCAGAACCCCAAAGAAAACTGAGGTGAGTGTCTGAGTTGATGCTTGGTGAGCAGCAGACCAGGTCAGGTTGCCAAGGAACAGCCCTTCAGCTGTGTTCCTCTTACACCTTGGAATCACAGAGCTGTAAGCATGAGGCAGCTTTGGAGCTGTAGCTGCTTAGTCCTTTTCCTATCAAAATAGCATCTCATAATCATATTATTTACTCTCTCAATGAAATATTTTTGAAGTGTACTTGCCTACCATGCAGAAACTCTTTACTATGATGTGAAGGTGAGTGTGTACCTTGATTCTCCATCTACTCAATAGATCAGGTGGGCAGTGCTGATGCATCTCCCCTGAGGTGGCCACTTCCCTGACACTTCCTAGTCCTGCCAGTTGCTCTTCCTGCTGTTTGCTCAGGCTGTCTCCAGATTATGCTGACTAAGCACAATTTTCTTTTTCATTAGGCGCGGCAGGCTGCACTACCCATGCTGTCCTTTGACAAGGTCTGGACATTGGGGGAGACTCCCAAGAAGAGAGGAGTTCCTGCATTTCCCAGAAGCTCTGAACTAGGCAGTCTCCATAGCAACACCTGCTAATGCTCTCCTGTTTGTTCTTGGTTAATGCAGAAGTAAAAACCTAATTAGGACCTAAATGCTAATTGGTTTATTGTTCTTCCGCTTGAATCATTATTAAAGAAAGTAAAAAATGCTAAAGGTATAGTCAGGAAAGAAATGTTTTGGCACTGAGAATTATGGATAGCAAGCTGCACTGAACCAGCTGTGCTTGGAAACTGTAGCCTAACCCAGGGGGGATGTGTTTTCGGCAACAGTACATTTCCTGGTGTATGCAAAGGGTCAGTAGTTTGCAGGCTGTGTGGAGGTTAGGTATTTATAGTTAAGAGTTAGACTTCAGTAGAACTAACATAGATTTGATGAGTTTACTTAGGCCACTTTGAAGTAATTGATAAATTATCCAAGTTAATCGAGTGCTAAGGAGATAGGTTGGTTTTAGTAATAGAATATAGACTAGGGCTTTCACGCCCACTCTGAAACTAGGGAAATTTAATGTTGTCACCAAATGTTGTGCTGTCTGAAATAATTGATCATGTTAGAAAATGAGCTGTACTAAGAAAACTAATTGTCCCTCATGTTTTTGAAGGTAACCAAAGAAATGCCCTTTTGGTATGAGACCAAGAGATCTCTCTACATTCATGAGAAAATATGTAATGATTGTCTTTTTTCTGCTTCGATGCTTATGTTGATGTAATCTCACCGCTTGCCTGACTGTATAAATAAAGACCTGCTAAGACCCTCAGCAGGAGATACTTGCACCAGAGAGAGTGTCTGTGTCTACCTCACTCCACTTCCCCTCAGCCCCCCATGTTTTCGTCGACGCCGTCCTCTCCTTTCAGGGACTCCTGACACGACATTCAGCAGGAGCGGGTCTCCAGAAATTAGGCCCCATGTGTCTTCTCCTTCCTCACTTGCTTGGAATGCTACAAGGATACAGAAGTGCCTTCCTCCAATCCTACATATTCTATCATCAAGACATTCTCAGTGGTGTCAGTTAGCAACTGGAATAGGGTACAAACTATTGTTGGAGACACAGGAAACGTTTTTTTTTTTGTGTGTGTGTGAGAGAGAGAGAGAGAGAGAGAGAGAGAGAGAGAGAGAGAGAGAGAGAGACAGAGAGAGTATGTATACATATAGTGCATTGACAGATAATTACCTGTGGCATTGAAATTTCATGATTAGGGGAAAAAAACCTCTTTTTATTTCTTTACCCTTTTATTTTACTTCCTAAACTTTAAGATAGTTTAGTTTTTTCATTTGCTAGTATACTGAGCTAATGTTCCTTTTTGAGAGTCTAGAGTATTTATTGTTTATACATAATGGAACGTTTTGTGTCCTTGGTTCTAGTGCAAAGGTAGCATCAAAATCTTGAAGAAGAGGGATGGAGAGACGGAATGATATGTTGGCCGGGGTGAGGTGAAGTATGTGCTGTAATTCATTCCTGAGGAAAGGACACCTGCTCCACCCTTCTGCAGAGAACTGTGAGCTTAGACTATTTCTACTGCCTGTTCTAGTAATTGTCTATTTTTGGGAAACGACCTAAGGAAATGCTGGAAATACTGATACAATCTACGTATGAAACTATTGACCAACACCTGCTTTATAGCAACAAATGTTTGGAAACATCTACAGGAAAACCCTCGGGAACGGGTGACTAATCACTCTATGTCCATATGATGACGGGCAGCAGTTCGAGGGGAGACCATGACTGGGGGGGGCAGAGGAACGCTGGGGGGTCCTGGGGGGGACAAAGGCAGAGAAACGGCGGAGGCGCCCCCTGGCGGGGAGGCCGTGAGGTGGGCGCCGCGGAGAGTGTGATGGCGGCGTCCGGCGGGAAGGGCAGGGACGGGTGGGACGGGATGCAGCGCCAGGAGCGATGGGAGGAGGAGCGGGTGGGGCCGGGACCAGCAGGGAGAGCGTGACGGGCAAGACGTGGGAGGCGCGTGGGGGGGGCGCGTGTGGGCGCGGGGGTGGGGGGCGCGGGGATGGGGAGCGGGCGGGGGCGGGGCGGGCAGAGACGGGCGTGGCGCGGGGAAGAGGAGCGGGCGTGGGCGGGACTGGCTGGGACGGGCGTGGTGCAGGGAGGAGGAGCGGACGGGGCCCGGAGGGCAGGGACAGGCGCGTGGTGGGGGGGTGCGGGGAGGAGGAGCGGGCGGGGCCCGGAGGGCAAGGACGGGTGCGTGGTGGGGGGGGGTGCGGGGAGGAGGAGTAGGCGGGGCCGGAGGGCAGGGTCGGGCAGGGACGGGCATGGGACGGGCGTGGCGCGGGGAGGAGGAGCGGGCGTGGCCCGGAGGGCAGGGTCGGGCCGTCACGGGGGTGGGACAGGCGTGGCGCGGGGAGGAGGAGCGGGCGGGGCCAGGACGGGGCAGCAGGACAAGGGCGGAGCGCCCTATCGTGAGCAACACGCAGAGGAGTGAGAGCGGGTCGGGGGACGGGGGACGGGGGACGGGGGGCGGGGGACCGGCGAGCAGCGAAGCCAGGGATGAGGAGGCGCCAAGGCCGAGGCGCGGGGGAGAAGCGGCGTCCAGGCCCGCGGGAAGGAGCCGGGGGCGCAGGAGGGCGCGGGGCGGGGCGCGACCTGGCGGCGGGCGGGGCCGGGCGCGGGGAGCAGTGGGGGCGGCGCCCAGGAAGGCGTGAGGGAGGCGCAGGCGCGAGTCTTTAACTCCACGTAGATGCTTCTCGCCTTTCAGGGGCGCCTGCAGCTCTGGTGACGTTATTTTGGGGCAGATGTGGCCTCTGGCCCCGGGTCATTGAACCCTGAAAAGCCGGCCCGGTGGGCGTGGCCACCGAGCGCCCAGGTGTGTCTGGCCCGCCCCTCACTCCCCCGGCCCCTGCCCGCCCCCTGCCCACCCTGCTGCTTGCACTGGCCTACCTTGGCTGCGCATGGCTCGCTGCGGCGTTCCTGGCGTCCTGGGCTACGTGCGAAGTGGTCGGAGCTGCGGGACCCGCGCGTCGCGGGAGGACGAGGTGAGCCGGAGGGCAGGAGGCAGGGAGGGCGGGAGGGCGAGCGCGTCTCCCTGGGCGGCTGAAGGAGGGTCCGGGCAGAAGGGGGGGGCTGGTGAGGAGAACTGGGGGGTCTTTGGGGTTCAGTTTTGAGCATGGAGTCACCTAGGGGGTCAGTTTCATGCCTGAGGGGACCCCCTGAATGCCGAGGGTCCCCCGAGTTTGTTCTGGCTCCTCGTGGCTCGAGGACGCGCCTGGGGGCTCTGGGCGCTGCTCTGCCCCGGGCCGCGCGGCTGTTACTGTGGGTGATGGTGTCTTTGGGGCAGACTGTGGTTTTCTGGGGTGACCCCCCTCCCCGGGCCCAGCAGGCAGGAGGGAAGCCCCGGCCCGACCCCCAGTCTGAGCAGCTCCACCCGCCCGCCGCCGAGGCCTCGCCTGCAGGGAGGCGGCTCCTCGACCCCGGGCCCTGGAGGCCCCGAGAACCCGCCGGCGCCTCCAGGGAGGGGCTCGGGCCTCGGGGCCGCCTCTCACTTCTCCTACAATGGAAACTCCAGGTCTCAGTCTTTGAATAGTTTTCTGAGAATAAAGCCCCTCGGGCGGCTTCCCGGGTTAAAACCCTCCCTGTCAGGACGTTTCCCGCCATCACCGGCACCACCTGCGCGACGGCTCTTTCCATCCAGACCCTGCCCTGTCCCTGCCGCCCCTTGTCCTGCCCCCGCAGCCTGGGCCTCGGCACACGGGCCTCCTTCCTGGGCCCTTTCTGGGGCCCCTTTCACCCAGGGGGCCACGTTTCAGCGTTCTTGTTAATGCGCCCCACCCTCCCAGTTCGTTGGCTTCAGGGTGGGCTTGAAAGTGGAAGCATTTGTGGGATGGAGCGGAAACATGCATGTGCTTGGGTCATACACAACCCTGAGAAAAACAGGCCAGCATTTCAGCTTCACGGCTTCACGTGGCGCCTCGCTGCTACTGCATGATGGAGACAAACCCTGTCACCGCAGGGCTTTCGCACCTGAGGTTCTGTCCTTCGTTGTGAAAGAATATTCTCAGGGGACCCTTCCCAGGTACTGTCTGTAATGCACCCCCCCTACGTTGACCGCAATTCCAGCCTTTTATTTGTGACACCTGTCTCTACCTGAGACTGATTTCCCCCAACCTCATCCCTTTTACCTCATTACCTTTCCCCCGGCCTCTGAAGCCCAAACCTCACTGTTTATTAGCAGGTGCGGCTTTTATTAGTAATTAGCTTTATTGATTTGTTTGCTATGGAAGCTTCCAGTGTTTCTCTCAGTCATTCTATCTGGCTTTACTGCACACGATTGCCTCAAACTCCATCCATTTTCCTGTAAATGGTAACCTTTCATGTTTTTACGGCTGACTTGTATTCTGTAGTGTGGATCGACCACATCTTGATCCAATGCTCTGTCAGTGAGCACTCAGTTTTTTTTTTTTCTTTGCATGTAACTGTGGTACAGGTCAGAGGTGCAGGGGTGTGTGTGAGAGGATTCACCAGAGGTGCAGTGGGGAGCAGGGCAGGTGGATCTAACTGTGCAATCCACTGTTGAGGGGAGCAGTGGGGAGACAGGGTGGGTCTGCTGCGCCATGTGGGTCAGCTCCCTGGCTGGGGATGAAACTCAGGCCTTAGTCATGATAGCCCTGATACTTAACCCCTAGGTCACCAGGAAGCCCTGGTTGTTACCGTTTTTTTAGTGACAATCTGGTTGTAAACATGTGGAGGAGGTTGCCTGACATTCCCTGTGCCTTCCAGATTCCTTTCTCATATTGATGTGTGTTGTCAATGTGTCAGATCTATGTGCATTTTTTTTCATTGTTATAAATTATACATAATATTTACCACTAAATATTTTTAAGCCAGGCATGTTATGGTATTAACTACATTGACATCATTGCAAAAATATCCCACCATCGTGGTCTAGGATGTTTCATTCCCCCTGTTAAACAAAGCTCCCCATTCCTCTTCACCTCAACCCCTAGCAACCACATTCTACTGCTGTCTCTGAATTTGACTGCTCTGGACCCCTAATATAAATGGAATTATACCCTGTTAGTCCATTTGTGTCTTACTTAACGTACTGACTTTAAGGTTCCTACAGTTGTAGCATGTATCAGAATTTTCTTCACTTAAAAAAAATATAGGATTCTTACATCATTTTTCATTTTTACACAATGTATGCATTTTAATTTTGGTTATATTCCACATACAATTTCACCCCCCTTATTTTGACCCTAGTCCTTCCACTCCCCGCCCCTCCACTGCCCCGTAGTGTGTCTCTGGTTTATAGATGCTTGTTGATGTTGACTTTTACTTTGTGTTAATTAGTCTTTTTCCTGGTCCCTTATTTAGGTTTTCTAAATTCCTGCTATGAGTGAGACCATACATTATTTTTCTTTTTCTTTCTGACTTATTTCACTGAGGATGATTCCTACTAGCTCCATCCATGTTGCTGCAAACTGCATGTGTTTATCTTTTTGAGTGCTGAGTAATATTCCATTGTGTATATGGACCACTGTGTATATCTTCTTGATCTAGTCATCTATTTTCGGGCATTTGGGTTGGTTCCATAGGGTTGGTTCCATCTTTTTGAGTGCTGAGTAATATTCCATTGTGTATATGGACCATTGTGTATATCTTCTTGATCCAGTCATCTATTTTCGGGCATTTGGGTTGGTTCCATAGCTTAGCTATTGTAAATAGTGCTGCTATAAACATAGGGGTGCCGGTGTCCTTTGGAAGTGATGTTTCTGTGTTATTTGGGTAGATGCCTAGGAGTGGAATTGCTGGATCCTATGGAAGCTCTGTCTTTAGTAGGTTGAGGAATCTTCCCACAGCTCTCCATAGTGGTTGGACCAGTTTGCACTCCCACCAACAATGCAGGAGAGTTCCTTTTTCTCCACAACCTCACCAACAGTTGTTGTTGCTAGTTTTTTTATGTGCCGTTCTCACTGGTGTAAGATGGTATCTCATGGTAGTTTTTGTACCAAATGCAAATGAGATTTGCATTTCCCTGATTACAAATGATGCTGAACATTTTTCATATGCCTGTTGGCCATTTATATTTCCTCTTCAGAGAAGTTTCTTTTTAGCTCTTCTGCCCATTTTTTGACTGGATTGGGGTTTTTTTTTGTTTGTTTTTATTGAGCCTCATCAACTCTTTGTGGATTTTTGTGATCAGTCCTTTATCATTAGTGTTGTGTGCAAAAATGTTCTCCCAGTAGGTGGGTGTCTCTTTGTTTTGGTTATTGTCTCTTTCGTTGTGCAGAAGCTCTTTAATTTGATGCAGTCCCAGCTGTTTATCTTTACCTTCACTGTCACTGCTTTGGGTGATGTGTCTGTAAAGATGTTTTTTGATGTGCATGTCACGTAGTGTTTCTCCTGTATTTACTTCTATGTATTTTATGTTTTCAGGTCTTATGTGTAGATCTTTAATCCATTTTGAGTTGGTTTTTGTGCATGGTGTGAGGTAATAGTCAAGCTTCATTCTTTTGCATGTAGTGACCCAGTTTTCCCAGCACCATTTATTGAACAAACTTTCTTTGCTCCAGTGCATAGTCTTTGCTCCTTTGTCAAAGATTAGTTGACCGTAAATCTGTGGATTTATTTCTGGATTTTTTATTCAATTCCATTGGTCTGTGTGTCTCTGCTTGTTCCAATACCATGCAGTTTTGGTGATTATGGCTTTGTAGTGTAGTTTGAAGACTGGGAGTGTGATGCCTCCATTCCCTTCTTTTTTTTTTTTTTTTAGGAGAGCTTTGGCTATTTGGGGTTTTTGGTGATTCCATATGAGTTTCATCAATAATTGTTCTATTTCTTTGAAGAATGTCATTGAAATTTTTATTGGACTAGCATTGAATCTGTATATTGCTTTTGGTAGGATGGCAATTTCAGTAATGTTAATTCTTCCAATCCATTAGCAGGGGATGTCTTTCCATTTCTTTGGGTCTTCTTCTATTTCTTTTAACAGTGTTTTATAGTTTTCTTTGTATAGATCCTTTACCTCTTTTGTTAGATTTACTCCCAAGTTTTGATTTTTTTTTTGTTTCAGTAATAGAAGGGATTTTTTTTTAATTTCTTCTTCAGATTTATTGTTTGTGTATAGGAAGGCTACTGATTTTTGCGTGTTGATTTTGTATCCTGCCACTTGACTAAACTGATTGATTAGTTGAATTAGTTTTCCTGTGGAGTTTTTGGGGTTCTCTATGTATATTATCACATCATCTGTGAATAGTGATAGTTTAACTTCTTTTCCTATTTGGACTCCTTGTATGTCTTTCTCTTGTCTTATTGCTCTGGCTGGGACTCCTAGTATTATATTGAAAAGCAGTGGTGAGAGTGGACATCCTTGTCTTGTTCCAGATCTTAATGGAAATGCTTTCAGCTTTTCGCCATTGAGTATGATACTGGCTGTTGGCTTGACATATATGGCCTTTATGATGTTGAGGTATGTTCCTTGTATCCCAAGAAATTTCATGGGCTTTTATCATGAATGGGTGTTGTACTTTGTCAAAAGCTTTCTCGGCATCTATTGATATTATCATACAGTTTTTGTATTTCTTTTTGTTGATGTGTTGGATAATGTTGATTGATTTTCGGATGTTGAACCATCCTTGTGTCCCTGGAATAAATCCTACTTGGTCATGGTGAATTATCTTATTGACACATTTTTGGATTCTGATAGCTAAAATTTTATTGAGGATTTTTGCATCCGTGTTCATTAGAGCGATTGGCCTATAGTTTTCTTTTTTGTGTGTTGTCCTTGTTCGGTTTTGGTATTAGTGTAATGTTGGCTTCATAGAACGTGTTTGGTATTATCCCTTCCTTCTCAGTATTTTGAGAGAGTTTGTAAAGGATAGGCACTAATTTGTCTCTGAATGTTTGGTAGAATTAATTTGTAAATCCATCAGGTCCTGGGCATTTGTTTTTGGGGAGGTTTTTGATGACCCTTTCAATTTTGTTGCTTGTAATTGGTCTGTTTAGGTGTTCTGTTTCTTCTTTATCTAGCTTTGGGTGATTGTAGAGTTGTAGGAATTTGTCCATCTCTTCTAGATTGTTGAACTTGTTTGCATATAACTGTTCATAGTAGTTTCTGATTATTCTTTTGATTTCTGCTGTGTCTGCTGTGATTTCTCCTCTCTCTTTTGTGGTCCTATTTATTTGTGCTTTCTCCCATTTTTCCTTTGTGAGCCTGGCTAGGGGTTTGTCTATTTTATTGATTTTTTTCAAAGAACCAGCCTTTGGTTTCATTGGTCTTTTGGATTTTTTTTTTTTTTTTAGTTTCGATTCTACTTATCTTTTTATTTTTTATTTTCTTCTACTGGCTTTTTTTTTCTAGTTCTTTGATCTTTGAGATTACGTTGTTTCTTTGAGTTCTTGTTTCTTGAGGTGAGCCTCTATTTCTATTTATTTTCCTCTTATTTCTGCTTTTGCTGTGTCCCATACATTTAGGAAATTGGTGTCCTTTTTGTCATTCAACTCCTAGTATTTTTTTAATTATTTTCATTTATGTCCTCATTAGTCCAGTGGTCTTCCAGTAATATGGGTTTCAATCTCCATGAGGTAGGAAAGTTCCTTGCCTTCTTTTTATGGTTTATTTCTAGTTTAGTGCCTTCACAGTCAGAGAAGATGGTTGGTATGATTTTCAATCTTGGTGTATCTGTCGATGTTTGTCTTGTGTCCCAGTATGTGGTTGATGCTGGTGAATGATCCCTGTGTGCTTGAGAAAAATGTGTACTCAGATTTTTTTGGGTTTAGTGTTCTGTAGTTGTCTGTTAAGCCTGTGAGCTCTAGATCCTTATTTAGAGCTTTAGTGTCCTTACTTATTTTTTGTCTCGTTGATCTAGCCATTGTTGATATTGGTGTGTTGAAGTCTCCTACTACATATGTGTTTTCTCTGATGTATGTTTTCAGAGATGATAATAGCTGTCTGATGTATTTTGGTGTTCCTTAATTTGGTGAGTATATGTTAATGAGTGTTAGTTCTTCTTGAAGTATTGTCCCCTTGATCATAATGTAGTGACCGTTGGGGTCTCTTTACCTTTTTATGTTTGAAATCTGTTTTATCTGACATAAGTATAGCTGTTTGTGCCTTTTTTTGGTGTATTTGCTTCTACGATTGCTTTCCGTTCTTTAACTTTGAGTCTATTTTTATCTTTCGTAGAGTGTGTTTCCTGGAGACAGCAAAAGGTTGGGTTTTGTTTCTTAATCCAGCCTGTGACTCCTTGTCTTTTTATCGGAGAGTTTAGTCCATTTACATTTAGAGTTACTATGGATATGTTAGCATCTGTATTTGCCATTGTGTTTGTCTTTCCTCTGATTTTATTTATTTATTATTTTAATACCCTTTTATTTCCTTCTTTCATTGTTATTCATCCCTATGTTGGTTCTGGCTTTAGGACTCCTTGTAGTATTTTTTGGAGTAGGGTTTAGTCATAATGAAATTCCAGAGTTTCTGTTTGTCTGGGAAGGTCCTTATTCTTTCTTCATAGAGGAAGGAAAGCTTTGCAGGATAGAGTATTCTTGGTTGGCATTTGTTGTCTTGGAGACCGTTGACTACGTCCCTCCACTCTCTCCTTGCCTGTGGTGTTTCTTCAGAGAAGTCTGATGTCAGCCTGATTGGTTTTACTTTGTATGTTATCTGTGTCTTCCCTCTTGTCAGCTTCATTATTTTTTCTTCGTCTTGGATTCTACGGAGCTTTACTATTATGTGTCTTGCTGTATTTTTTCCTTTCATCATGGAAGTTTGGTGTTCTTCTTGCTTCTTGTATGTCTATTTTCAGCTCCTTCTTCACATTTGGGAAGTTCTCTTCAATTATTTCCTAGAATATTTTCTCTGATCCTAGGTCTCTCTCCTCTCTTTCTGGGATTCTTATAACTCTTCTATCTCCTTTCCTCATGGAGTCAGATAGTTCCCAAAGTCTCTCTTCATTCTTTTTCTTTCGTACTTCTCTTTCCTTTTCTGTTTTGGTTCTTTGTATTCCTTTGTCTTCCACAGTGCTTATTCATTCTTTCCTTTCATCTACTCTGTTATCACTGCTTTCCCCAGAGTTCTGTAGCTCCTCCGTTAATCATTTGATCACCTGCATTTCCTTCACTTCCCTGTTTAGGGACTCAATTTCATTCTTCTGAGTGTTGTTTTCCTTAATGAGTTCTGTCAGTTTTTTTTTTTTTTTAATCATGGCAATTTCAAAACCTCTTTCTGGAAGGCTCAGAAGTTCTTCCAAGTCACTGTGGTTGCAATCTGGTGGGTGGTTTTCTTTTTGTGGTGTCTTTTTCCTGAGGAGTGGCTAGGTTGCATGTAGTTATCTTCTGCCTGCTGCCTGTTTTCTAATCTGCCCTATGTGTTGGGACACTGTGTCACTGGTACTGGACAGCATATTTTTGGTGTGCTCTTTCTGGGATTTCAGAAACTGGTGGTCCAAATGAGTCAAATACCGTTATGCCAGAAGTCCAGTGAGGCAGTGGTACTTTGAGTATGCTAATGGTAGCTGTCGCAGAATATCGCCAACTTCTGTGTTTAATTCCAAAGATGTGTCTTGAAGTCCCACAGACTGCCCTGGAGGTGGGGTGGCTGGATTGCACTCTGGGCTCCAACTCCCTGGATCCCCCTCTGGGCTCCAACTTCCTGCCAGGCGGGACCAGTCTTGTGGGGGCCTTCAGCTCTCCTCTGGCTGCACAGGGATCCTTCTCCCTGTTTCAAGCAGTCTTTATTGAAGAAAGGTCCCTATACTAAAATGGCGAGTCGGAGACGCATTTTCCTGCATATGCGGTCTGCCCCCGGGGTTGGATGCCCACTCCCCCTCTGGACTCAGACTGCTGACCAGAAGGGGCCTGGTGTTGGCGTGCTTCCCAGCTCACCCCTCGCTCTGCAGTGAGCCTTCTGCTGTTTTCAAGCAGTCTTTATTGAAGGAAGATCCCTGTTCTAAAATGGCGAGTTGGAGATGCACTTTCCTGAATGTGCGGTATCAGAATTTTCTTCATTTTTAAGGCTGAATAATAGTCCATCGCTTATATGCCATATTTTGTTTGTTTCATTTATTCCTCCATCAACACTAGAGTTCTTTCTAGATTTTGACAGGTTGTGAGTAATGCTGATATGACTGTGGACATACAGATGTCTTTTGGAGTCGCTGTTTTGAATTCTTTTGATTTTCCCTAAAGTGGAATTGCTCTGTCATCCATTCAGTTCATGCTTCATTTTCAAAGAATCAGCCAGAGTGCTTTCCCATGGCAGCTGTGCCATTTCATATTGTTCCTCAAATGACAGAATCAAATTGAAGTTAATAGAGCTTTTGCTTATTTACCATTTGATGGACATTAACAGTATTTTCCCACTTGACAATACTAAATCCTTCTACAGATGCCATCGTTTGGTGAAAATAGTGTCACGGAAGTCCAATCGTATGTGGGTCATGGACAACACGGCATCATTTGAAAAACTGGGTACACAACTAAGGTTATAGAAAATGGTGATTTTTTTACAATGCAGCAACAAAGAAAGCGAGAGACTATTTATATTCCAAAGGTGAAACTAAAAGCTGGCAAAGTAACAAATTTAAAAGTGTTCATTCAAGATCACTTCGAGTTCACTAATGGTGCAGGTGGGAAAAATCTAATTCTCTCG
Source organism: Talpa europaea (assembly GCF_964194135.1). NCBI lineage: Eukaryota > Metazoa > Chordata > Mammalia > Eulipotyphla > Talpidae > Talpa > Talpa europaea. Next base: position 4,388,044 of record NC_140075.1, on the reverse strand, counting down.
TACCAATTTTTTGATGTTTATGCCATAAGCATGTTTTTATATAGTTTCTTGTTTAACTGACATTTTCTTTTGACATGCTTTTTATGACTGATGTGATTTTTGTTTAGAACAAAATATTTTTATGCAGTTCAACAAAAAACACTATTACGAAAGTTTACACAAATATCAAAAAGCAAACATTTCTTATATATGTATATATATACATATATATATATACACATACATACATACATACACACACACACACACACCACAACTCCTTTGCCTGAGAAACAAAAGATCGCCAAGCCAATCAGTATGCAGTGATTGGCTCATGCTCAGGGTTACTGAAATGCCCCATCTACCAATGCCCCACCCACAGTGTCTACTGGGCTGCAATTGTAATGTGAATATCAAGTCCTCCGAAAGGACTGGTGTTTTAATAGGAAGGACTTCTTGTCAAATGGAGTGATTTGATCTTACAGAATTAAAGTAAGTCGTGGGTTTACTCTCCGTCTACATTTTGGCTGTTGTGAACAGTGGTGCTACGAACATTCCTGTACAGGCTTTGGCTTTAACACCCACTTCCAGTTATTTGGGGTATATATCTAGGAGTGGAAATGTTCAACCATACAGTTACTCTGTCTTTCGTGGAAAATGTCCAGCTATGTCATGTATAGATTGCCAAGCTTTTGATTTCCTAAAACATATTTGATTTCCTCAAGCATATATAAAATAACAATATCTGGGGGCCTCCCCTGGTGGCACAGCGGTTGAGCGCTGGGCTGCAAGGCTGCCCACAGCTTCTGCAGCGCCGATTCGTTCCCCGGCCGCTGGCGAGGTTCCCACAAAAAACAAAACAAAACAATATCTGTTATTTTACAATTATTGGCAATGGGATGTATGTGAAGGGGCATGACACTGTTTATGTACTGAAGGGTTCGTGCACTGCCACTTTGCTTTGAAGTGACATTTGACATTGGGAAGTATGAGCCTCTGACATTTTTTTTAAACTATTTTCTTGGCTGTTTGTGGGCCCTTGAATATCCATATATCAAAGTTAGGATCATCTTGCACATGTTCCCTTCAAAGCCCTTTGTGCATTTTCATAGGAATCCCGTTCAATCTGCACGTGCCATGATGATTGTCATCTAAACAGTATTGATTCTTTCAGTTCACAACTGTGGGTGTTTTTCCCTTTTATTTAGGGTTTCTTTCATCAGTGTTTTCTAATTTTCAGTGTACAAGTACTCCACTTGAGGCATAAATGGCTTCTTACATATTTTATTAATGTAGACATTGTGTCAAATGTATGTAATGTTTTCAAAAATTTTCTTCCCTTTTTTACTAGTAGTGTATACACAAGAAGTAAATGGTGGGTTATATTTAGAAAATTAGTTTACAGTTTTAATATTTTTCGTTATATATCAGATGATGTCAGCTGCTGTTTGTGAATAGACAGAGTTTTATGTTCTCCTTTCATACACTGGATGCCTTTTATTTATTTCTTCATTGCTCTGGAAAGAATTTCCAGTAAAGTTTGGAATGACAGTGGTGAGAATCAGTATCTTGGCCTCATTTTTTACACCTGGAGTAAAGCGCCCAGGTTTCAAAACTGAACATGATGCTCATAATTATTTTTATAATACTCTATATTCTATTGAAAAACTTTCCTTTATTCCTGTTTTTTGAGTGATTGTATCATGGAAGGGTACTGGATTTTTTCAGAAAGGGTTTTCTGAATCACTTGACATGATCCATGTTTGTTCCTCATACAATCCATGGGTTCGTTGCATGTCTTGGTTTTAGTATGTTAACAACTGGACTTTCTGGGATAGACATTCGTTTGTAGTGTATCCAACTTTTGATGGGCTGTTGGTTTCCTGTTGTTATTTTGTGGAGGATTCCTAGGCCTGAAAGGTCCAGGTCTTTAGTTTTCTGTTCTTGTGATTTTTTTTTTTTTGATTCGACTGATTATACTTGGGTGCTACTGGTTTAGAAAAATAGGGTCACTTTCTTTGGTTAGGAATTCAGGTAATAATTTGAGTAAGGGTGAGGGTTGTTGTGCATGATGCTTAGGCTTTATGATAACTAAGATGATAGTCATGATCTAGGGTTATGGTGAGAGCATATGTTCTGTTTCTGATTTGCATTGTTTTGCGAGCATGGATTTGGGGCCTGGTATGAGGTGAACATGAATGAGTGCGTGGTAGTGTCCTTGAATTTGTTGTTTTTCCAACTAATCCATCTGCTGTTCATCGGATGGCTTTTCAGCTGGAGGGGTAGAGAGAAATGTCCCATCCTCCCTCCAACAGTGGTTGATGGTTCATTCGTTCCTGTTGCTGACTTTTATTCATGCATGGTTGAATGACCAAATAATTTTGCCTGTACTATTCTAAGATCTTAGATGAGATCCTCTATCATACAAGAGAGATTATAGGAGAAAAAGCAAACTGAACTTTCATAACATTTATGTTTATTATATACATGAGGGATAGCAGGGGAAACCTAATAACTCCATAGAAGGGCCCAAGCGATCAGTCTCTGTGCCATCCTCATGTAAAAACAAAACAGGAAAATGTCAGGAGAGGGGGAAAGCCATGGAAGGTGATCATGCAAAGAAAAATCAGCCAGGGAGTCATTGTTCTTTAGATGAATGCCCAGAGCTTGCCATGGATGAGGTTGGTGGCTTGGTTTGAATTTGTTATTCTTCTGTTCCTGGTAGAGAGCAGACAACCTCAGGACTGGTGATTTCCCTTATGAGTGTGCAACTCTCACAGAGGGGCAACTTCTTGTTTTTGAGAGATTCTCCCAAACTGCTGTTTTTAAAAATAGACCCCAAATAATCCTGACACCAACGAGACAGGCTCTGCATTCATATTATGGTTGTCAAGTGGTCTTATGCCAAAGAGGCTTCTGTGGGGTCATGTTCTGCTCCCTTTCCCTGAAGGAATGACAGTTTGCTTTTGCACTCTTCATTAAAGGACATCTTGATTTGAGAAAGGATTTTAGCCATTATGAATAGAGCATCTGCACATAATAACATGCTAGATTTTGTTTGAACATAGTTTTTCAAGGTGGTTGTCTAAATACTGGAGGCCTGATTGTTGAATCTGAAGGTGATATTTTTTTTTGTCTTTGGGAAACACTGCCCAACTGCCCTCCAAAGCATCTGCCCATGCATTCCACTGGCAATGAAGGGGTCTTCCTGCTGTTCTCACCCTCCAGCAGTATGTCAACTGGTAAAGTGATGTTGGGAGCTTAACAGTTCTTTGTAGTGATGTTTCCTTGTTCCAATTAACAATCCCCTAGTTATACATGACAACGAATATATTTTGTGCGCCCATTTATTATCTGTATATTTTTGGTGAGATGTCTGTTCAGATTCGTGGTTTGCAAATTTGCTTCACTTTTCTTCTTGGCTTGTGGTTCTCTGAACATGTCCTTTCACAAAAAATATTCACAGAAAATATTTGATATTCTGAAGTCCACACTATTCATTTATTCTGTTTTCTGCTATGATTAATAATTATGGTTGACCATTTTTGTTTGCTTATGTATAATTTTAGTGATATTTGGTGTAAGTTGTAAGTTGTGTTCACATTCATTTCATTCCCACTGTTTCACAATTCGTCACTCCATCATTATTATTGGATGTATCAAGTTGCTTCCCTTTTTGTTTGAATTTCCATCCTTTCATGACATTGAAGTAGAAATTCTGGGGTGGGGACTGTGAATGCTGTGCATACTACTGTACCCACCCCCCACGGAGCACCGGGAGCCACTTTGATCCCTGCCGTGCATGGTCATCTGCCAGGGGCCCTGGCTCTGCCCACACAGAGGAGCTGGTTTCCTGAGGCCTCAGCAGAGGCACCACAGCACTTTGGTGTTGGGACTGCACTGGACTCCATGAAAAGAGGTAAGGCGCAGTCAATACTTCGGTGTTGAGACTACATTGGACCCTGTGGAAAAAAGGTAAGGAGCAGTGAGGGGAGGTAAGTACAGAGGTAAAGAGGAGGAAGAGGGGAAGGAAAAGTGAACCTAGTGACACACACACAGTCTTCATCAGTGACCTCGCTCCCACACACAGTTGTTTTGTTCCCATCTCACCTGGTCTCATCAGATACACATTCACACACACATAACTTCTCACACGCTGACACACAAGTATTTATTTCTCACCTTGTCGTGCCCACACATGTCAATATATCCTGACTTTTTCTCACCAACTCATTCACACACACTTGCCATTACCTGATTTCTCACCTGGACACACACAGATGTATCATCCTTTACTCCACTCCTGTTCTTGGTCCACCCACACACACTCAGTCACCTCATTCTGTGTCACCTTCCACACACACAGTTATGTTCCTCATCTGTGAACACATATCCCATCCATTACTTCATTCCTTACCTACTCACACATATAGACAGTTTCTCATTGCTCACCTTGTCTCTCACACATACACATGGTCACTTTTTTCTCACCTGTTTTTACACACATAAACATAATCACTATTTCTCACCCAACAATCACACACAGTCACAGGCACATGCACACGCAAAATCACTTCATCCCTTACCTTTGAAGTTAAGCACAATAACACACAGTGACCTCATTTGTTATCTCATCTCACCACAAACACACATTCAGAATCACTCCTCACCTAGTCACACAATCAATTTCTTGATTTTTTGCCTAGCCACATGATGTTTTATTCCTTACTTACCACATGCACACATCCAGTATGTTTGTTCATTCCTCACACAGAGACACACAGTTCCTTCATTACTCACTTAGTAACATGCAAACATACCAGCGACTCCATTTTTCCCCTGGTCTCACACAGCCACCTACTTTCTCTGTGTATTCACATAAACATACACACACTTACACAGGTGCTTCATTCCCCAAAGGGTCACACGTATATGTGGGTACTATGTTTGCTACCTTGCGTCACATGAACACACAATCGGTTTCTTTTTTCCTTACTTGTTCTCACAAACAAACATAATTTATGTCTTACCTAGTCTTTCACCGTTACTTCTTTCTTTAGGGAGTTACACACATATGCTTCACAATTACTGCAAGTCATCAGAATCACATGTACACAAATACAGTCCTTTGCTTTTTATTGATTTTATTATGCATGCAAGAGCTGGGGTGCAGGCCAGAGGTATGGGAGGGGTGAGAGGATTCACCAGAGAACAGAGTAGGGAGCAGAACAGGTGGATTGCACCATCCTTCACGTCTTTCCCCACTTTGTTCGATCAATACATCCACGAGAAATTGTTTTCCTCCTCCCTAGTAAAACGATGAGAAGGACTCACTTTGGTCTTGGCTGCCCGGACGCTCTCCCTGAGCTGTTCCTGCTCTGTCTGGAGCGCCCCCCTCTGCTCTTCTCAGGCTCTTTCCATGGTGATAAATTCTATTTCTTTAAGGTTTTCATGAAGTTTCTGTGTCAACCGTAACTTCTCTGCTTCCAGACCTCCCAGGGTAGAGTTCTGGGCCTCCATTTCCTTCCTCAGTTGCTCTTTTTGGTATATATTTTCTGTGAGACAATGTTTTGCCTCAAGAAGTTGATGTTCTTTTTCCTGGAGTTCTTGGACCTTGAGATAATCATACAGTTATTTTGGCTACAGAAAGAGGCAAATAAACAGCTAAAAAACAGTGTCTAAACAGGGTAGGGAGAGCTTTACTTGTCTTCAATTTTAGGTTAATTCATGTCCTGTCTCATTACAAAGACCCAATTCAAATTGTTTTACTCAGGTAACAATTTAAAAAGAGGAAAATATACCTGTGATTTTAAGAAAGAATTTGTGTTTTCTAAATCCATTTGTATACTTGATATTTCATCTGTCTTCTCTGAAACCATTCTCGGAGTTTATCAATGGTTTCTTGCTGTTCTTTCAGACTCATGCGAGCAGTTTCTAGTTCCTCTTGTATTTCCAGGTCCTTGATGGTTATTGGGAAAGATAAACACAATTCAAGCTGTGTACGAAGGAGCTGTCCTACCTGAGCCCCTCCTCTGAGTGACCTGGAGAGGTCAATAGCCCTGCACCCGCCCTTTCTTCCCTGACAGGACCACCTAGTGCCCGAGCCCCCTCACCCATGGCCTGTTAACCATGGCTTCAACCTGTGGCCCCATCTAAGCAGCCCTACCACAGACACTGAGCATGTCCCCGTGTCCAGGTTTGCTTTACTGGTCACTGCACCTCACTGTGGCAGAGACCCTTCCACACAGCCCTGCACAGTGGTGCTGACGCTGCTGGATACACAGCTGCAATGGCACTTTCCGGGTCCATGCACAACGCTTGGAAGGTCCTAGTGAGACCCTCCCCTGGCTTCCCAGCTGGGCTGTCTCCCCTTCAGGGTTGGGGAGACCCACCCTGCACACAGCTTCCCGAAGGCTCTCCTGGAGCTGGTCCCTCTCTGCTCTGAGGAGCTCCTGCAGACTCCGGAGGTCATCTGTTTCTTTGCAAACAGACTTCATTTCTTCTAAGTGTTCGTGCAGCTTCTCCATCTCTGTGTCCTCCAGAGTAGACATCTGGGTCTCGCGTTGCTGCGTCAGCCGCTCCACTTCACACTCTGCGGCCTGAGCCTCGCTGACAGCTGCACCCTCCACAGGCTGACGCTCCTGGGTCTGAGGACATCAGAAACCAAGTGAGCCGGGCAGAGCCAGAGATTTTGGGAAATAGGATTGTTTCTAGATTCAAGCAAACACCTCTGCATTTAGTCTAGGCTGCTCACCCAGGTAAGAAGGCAGACACCAGAGTCGGGGCACTTCTCACGTGAGAAAACAAGACTTACTCTGCCCTGTAATCCAGCATCCAGGTCTCCTGGAGACCCCACCTCTTGGTCCGTCTCCTCTGACAGGGTCTCTGCATCAATAGTTTCTTGGGACTCCATCAGAAAAACACTAGTTTTTAGCTCCTCTTTGATTTTCTGTCCCTTTGTAATTTGAGGAAAATTATTAATATTTAGTGGGCATCATCATTATCACCTTGACATTATTTCTGTTAAAAAAAAAAAAAACAACACTGAAAGAGGGAAACGTACTTTAGCTTCAATTTCTTCAATATTTTCCTTGAGCAGGTCTCTCTCCTTTTGCAGGGCCTCCTGCACGCCCTTCAGTTCATTTCTTTCCTTAGTTATAATTTTTATTTCTTCTTGACTTTCCTGAAGCCTCTCCATCAGCTCGAGCCTCTCGCCTTCCACACGATGTAGTGATGCGTCTCTGGCCTTAAGAAGCTCCTCTAACTGCTCCACGTGGCTCATTTTATCCTGAGTCTCACTGCTTTTTTTGATGGTAGTAAGTTGTTCTTGTTTCTCATGAAGTTCTTGGACCTTAAAATATTAACATGTTAGCCCCAAACACAGACACACACATACAAATATACACAGATAGGTTTACATGTGTGTGCATATTGTTTAAGGGAAAAAAAAAATACAGGATATTTCCAAGACAACTGAGTCCTCCAGTCAGTTGCCCACTCAGGTTCCTCCCACTGTTCCTTTACCCCCAATTTACCTTTTTCTTTAATTCATTGTTGGCTGTTTCTAGTTCCTTCTGCATGCTTGACAGTTCAGTTTCCCTCTCGCAAAGAGCCACTTTCAGCTGATGTATGGTTCCCTCATGTTCTTTCAGGTGATGATGAGCAATTCTCAGTTCCTTTTCCGTTTCTTGGTGCTTCATTATTAGAGGAAATTGCAAGAAATATGCAGAAACATTACAAACATCACAATATGACTAACTTGGTTTTTCAAAGGTTTAGCTTCTATAAAAATGCTTATAAAACGTTTTTAAAAACCTACCTTAGCTGTGACCTCTCCTAAGTTCTGAGTTGGTCACTTTCAGTCTGAAGGGCTTCCTGCAGCCCCTGTGACAAGCTGAGCCTTCCTGCCCCCAACTCCGGGAGAGTTGCACCCTCGACTCTGAATGGTGCCTCTGATGCCCCCTCCTCACTCGTTGTTGTCTCAGTCTCACTGCCTTTTTCTTCCATGCTGAAGGACAGTTCTTGACTTTCTTGAGATTCTTGGGCCTTAAGAAAATCATAAAATAAGACAGTGGCTATCCAGAGTCTGTATTTTATTCAAGGGGAGAAGAAATAAGGATACTTCCTACAACAATCCAGCTGGGATCGGCTCATTCATAGAGCAGACTTCCTGCTCTTCCACAACTCAGCTGGCTAGCAGTCACTGAGGGCGCACAGCGTCCTACCAGAGGATGGACAGCAAATGGTGAGATTTCCCCCTTGGGGTAGGAGAGATACTGTGCCAAATCCCACCAGACCCAGGTGGGGCACTCGAGGGTCTCACGGCAATCTCAGGGAGGACCTCCTGGGAGCTGGGGCATACTAGTCGAGGTCTGAATGCTGACACCACTAACCAGGTGAAGGGGTCTCAAGAAACAGTGCAGGCAGTGAGAGCAGGACGTCTTCAGGGTGAGGGAGAGCCAGAGACCAGAGTTGTGGAGTCACGAGAAGGAAGATGGGGGGAAACAAGTCCAGAAGCCAGAATGCCTGGGCCCAAGGGTACACAGGCCACGTGGGGAGTCTGGTCTTTATTCCAAGGGCAAAGAGAAGCTATTCCAGTGTTTATGAAGAAAAGATTGCATGGGATTGGGTTAGAGAATCTAAGAAGCTTAAGACAGAATGGGGGAAGACCAGGTAGGACGCTATTTGCAGAAAGTCAGGGAAAGCAGTGATGGGGCTGTTGACAACTGGAGAGAAATGTGGGTGGATTTCTCGCTCACTTTCTTTCTCACACACACACACACACACACACACACACACACACACACACCACCCCTCTTCACACCACAAGGCTAGGGAGTGAGCGGGGAGAAGGATGGCTCCTGGGTTTTTGACTGACACAATGAGGGAGAGGGCATTGCTGTATTTAAAGCTGGAATAATCATTTTTAAAAGAACTTTCTATATAAGAAAAAAATAAGCTCAGAGTTTAAAAAAAAAAAAGCAAAACAAACACCAGTTTTTTTTTTAAATAACAACAAACTTCAAGAGTATGTTTCAGACACAAAAAAGCACTTTGTCTACAATACCTAATTAACAATAGTAATGGTTAACTAATGATAGTAATTTCCAAGAAGAACTGTAATTTTATTCCAAAATAAAATAAAATTTTATTCCAAAATGAAACTGAAAATTTCTTTAACAACTGTATTTCTAAAACTATAGAAATTTCCTTGAACCTTAGCAGGCCAGAAATTAGCCAAACTCTAAAGGTACTACAGCATCTATCACGGTATTTCTTATTCTTAAAAGTTCTGATATGCCATACAACAGTTATTTTTACTTTTCAGTGTTATCTGGTAACAGTTTTGTCTGTGATATATCATTCCTTTACTGTTGATACATACCTGAGACGTTTCACACTTTTAAAATCAGTTCTTTTTACCCTCATGGCTTTGCCCAAGGCAAAACAGAACATTAAAAAAAAAAAAACCCTGACACTAAGATTTTCTGGTAGAGACCTGGAAGCAAAGGCTTACCTATATTCAGATGCATGCGCCTCAGCCAGAGTTAGAGCTCGGGAAACCTTAATTAGATGCAGAATTATCACTCAAATGAAGTCAGAGCTCAAAATGTGCTTTAACAGCAGCAAACACTGATAAGCAGTTGGATTTCAATGAGTAAAAGCACGTTCTGTGAAGTACTTTTAACTTACCTGACTTAGTAGCTTTGTTGCTGGATTCCACTCTACCTTAGTTAATGTATCAAGTGTGTTACTGAAAACATCAGACTCTGAACAGAGAGCTAGGAGGAGAAAAAGAAATTTATCCTTTACAAAGTTTCCTAAATGAGATCATTGAGAAATTCTGATTAGAAGTAATGATTAGTTCAAATTATCCCTCACATTCACACTCTGAATGCCAAGGATGCAGTCACAACAGACACAGTCACATGTGCTGCTGTTTGAATTAAGATCACTTGTTGGGGGCTTCCCTCGTGGCCTACGGATTAAATCTCAACATTATTACTACTATGGCCTCAGCTCGATCCCTAGCCAGGGAGATACTCACATGGCATAGCAGACCGCTCCTGTTTCGCCCCCTGACCCCCTCAGCAGTGTTTCAGTAGATCTCCCTGTTCTGCTCCCCAGTCTGTATCTGGTGAATCCTCTTACCCCCATACCTCTGGCCTGCACCCCAGCTCTTTTATGCTAAAAAAAAAGGTTGCTTGTTGGCTTAATAATGAAGTAGAGCTCCTTGATACAGGTAAAATGGACAAATCTATTCTGAATGGGATTTGATCACTGTGAGAAGATTTTAAAATTTTGCTTAAAAAATATTTATAATGTTGGAGACCTTATTTTGGAATAGACTCCAGTGTAAATGTCATCATTTCAAGATTAGCAAGGTTTAAGGTGGATGTTACAGGGGTACTAATTTAACCGGACAATGATGAGGGGCAAAACCAGTAAAAATACCTGCCTCATGTGTTTCAATCACTATTCTTGGGGGTCTGGAAAGAGCGGCTTTGTATTAGAGTTACTTGTTTTTTATAATTACCTCCATTCTATCACAGTTTACATACTATTTAAAAAATGTTTTAACTGTACTGAGCTGTAAATTAATTTTCTCTTTAAAGGGATGCTTCATAATCAAAAGAAACTGAAAAGAAACTCACATTCATCGATTTCTCCCAGGACAGTTTGAGTAGCTCTTTGTGATTTTGTTGTTACATTTGCCGGCACATTAAATTCATCGACATAGTTTGAGTCTTTCATTTTGTTAATTTTTCCAAGACACCAAGTGACTCTTCGTTTTATTTTAGCCTAAATAGAAAGAAATCAAAATAATCTCACCTGGACCTAGGCTCAAACAACAGAACAGAGGGAACTAGTTTCCATTTTCAAAGCCACTAACTTGGCAGAATTTTCTTAACTACTTTAATGCAAGTGTAAGGACATCCTCAGATGAGAAAATATAATCCCACTTTTCATATCAGTGGCAACTCCATAATAAATTACATATAACTAAGTCACATTTCATTTTTATTTGAAGGGTTCCTTGTAAGTTCCCTGGGATTTAGCTGAAATGAACCAGGGACTCCTGCTCCTTCATCAGCCCATCCCAGCCTGTGTGTCATCTTGATACTGTGACTCCTCTTGCCTTCCCTGCTTCTTGCACTTCAACCCTCACAGGGTCTTGCTAAGTTTGCCCAATTTTTCCCTCTCCAAAGCCATGCCTTTCTAAGCTGCAGTTCCGATCATGTCATGTCCCTGGATTTCTTTGTTCACAGCAATGCAATGTTCAAATCCTTTCATGTGGTTTAAAATGCCCCTGCCACAGGACAATGTAAATCTGAGGAACAGATTATGTTTTATCACAACTCTAGGCTTTTGTGCATGTTGAGATCTTCCTAAAACCCTCTTTCCTACATCTTCCCCTGGGCTGTTTCCTACCTGCTAGGTGTGTTCTGAACGCCTAGCAGTATCTATCAATAACAACCCTCGCAGCAGACACTTGCTGGAGATGTGCTGTGTGGAGAGTGTGGGGCAAACACACTTCTGTATTACTTCACATCTTTCTCACACCAGTCAGCTCACAGGTAAGGGAAGTGCAGCAAAGCACACTTAAGAATCACCTGGTGTCAACATTTGGAGTCGACAGAACAGGATCACCTTCAGGCAGTCAGCTCCACAGCATCTCCTTACCCACATCACCTTCACCGCAGAAGTAAGCCCCCACTGGAGTAAACCAAAAGCACACAAGCTGGAAGCCAGAATTTTTTAACACTATATTGATTTATATTCTCAATTTCCCTGAGACTATTACTTCAGTTTATTTAAACAGAAAATATCCCCATTGGCCCTGGAGACCTGTGGTTCCCAATGGCCTAATCTCTTAAGAAGCAGTTACAAATGGACCCCTTGACTGTAATCTAGGGTTCCCGAATTAAGGTCTGTGTGCATGGGAGCAGATCAGTATTCATAACTGCCTTCCATGGTGCTGCTGGTGAACAGGCAGGCACACCAGGCCTTCTGGGCTTCCTGTATACACTGTCTCACAGGATAAGAAATGACTATGTAGGGCCTCCCCAGTGGTGCAGCAGTTGAACACTGGGCTGCGAGGCTGCCTGCAGCCTCTGTGGCGCCAGTTCAATCCCTGGCCACTGGCAAGGGTCCCACATGGCGTGCAGACTTTCCCTGCCGTGTCCGCTGCTCCCCTCTCAGCAGTGTATTTCTTCATCAGTCTGCCTGTTCTATTCCCCACTCTGGCTCTGGTGAATTCTCTCACTCTCCCGCACTTCTGACTGTAATAAACACATCAGAACATGAATTCTATTCTCTATGGACAAAGTTTAAGCTGTCAACTTTAAAATTTTACCTTTAATTCCTGCTGTGAGGTGACGGAAGAAGAAGTCACCAGCATCCGTGTTAAGTTTTGAATTTTCTCAATCTGTACTTTTTGAAGCAAATCCTTTTCTTCCAGAAGTTGAGCCAATTGGTCTTTTTCCATTGCCTGGGCCCGAGTCTCTAAAGAAACCTATAGAACATAACATTGCATTATGTTGATAATGTAGCTAGATTGGAAGAATATAAATTAAGTATGTCAGCAATGAGAATTTTAATTTTATTGAAATAAAATATATCTCATCCACAGAACACTAGCATGCAATGACCATAATCAATAACTTCTCAAACTTATATTATGGGGCCATGATGATCGCAAAATTTCCAGTGGCTAGTGATTACACCATCTGTCAGATTTCTGACTCAGGGCTGAAGAACCCAAGATGGCAAGAGGTGGCCTCTTTCTAACCTAAGTCCTAGTTTGTGACAGATTCTAGGAAGTATCTCCACATGGCCCATTTGAATATCTCAAAATTTTCCCTTTGGAAATTAAAACCCAGAATTATTTCAAGAAACTCTATCTTTTGGCTTGTAGTAAATTAGTAAACTTTGAGTTGATTTCTTCCTGCAAACTTTTATGTTTAGGCTGCAGGACTCATGTGCTGTCCTGGGCATTGAGAACCCAGCTCTCACTCTGCCCCTATTCTTTCCAGAAATGCATGGCTCATACCTACCTCCTCTAACTGCTTTTTAAGGTCCATGATTTCCTTCCTGTATCTCTTCGGGAGAGCTTCATCACTTGACACCTCGTTAACATAGGGAGTATTTTTCATATATTTAGCAGTACTGGCAAACTGGGGAAAAATACAAGTGTTAAGTGTTCAAAAATATAAAGAATAATACTTAGTTTTTTTTTTTATAACTAATACTCATTGTTGCTGCCTTAATCCTTCTGAGCAGAGCGCAGCAGCTGTCCCTGAAACACTGTATGTCCCTGCCAGTTTCCAAAGGAAAGCATCGCTCTGCAGATGGACATCAGTAGGGCCCCTCCAACATGCGTGCTGCACCCCATCTGCCCCCTCAATGCCCCGCAGATGCTCCCTTTGCCCTGGAGCTTTGCCTCTAGTCATCTCTCCTTCCTGTGAATTCTGTCCCACTTATTAACCACTATCAACCCATGACAGCCATGCTGGAAAACAGGTCTCTGTTCCCCGTAAGACTATACATCCTGTGAAGCCAGGAAGTCTATTTTCTGACTTTGAATCTCTGACATGACCTTGATCGAGGGGCCAACAGCCATTTGCAGCAAGTTTCTAGAGGATGAGTATCACAAGTCACTATAGGAGGGTAAGTGAAGGTGACCCTCAGCAGGGTCTACCCATCAGTGAGACAGCTGTTCTGTTGCTCCTTCCCACTTTTAAGCATAAAATTCAGGTCTTGGGTCAAGGCTAATGCAGGCACCAATCAGCCAGCAGGGATTTCAGAATTGTTTTGTTAGAAATATGCACACACCTTCTAATTTTGAAAGTGACACTTGACTTTCATTTATAGTACTAATACAGTTCTCTTTTATACTAAAAATAAAAAAATGAGCTAAAGAAAAATATAAAGTCAATTTCAGTAAAATAGTGTTGGATGTGGCAAAAAATGGAAAGAGAGGATATAAATAATTCAAGTTTGGGGAAAGTAAGGAATGATACTTAATGGAAAACACATCAATTTTTTTTTAATAATTTTATTTTTATATTCCCCATACAATTGCAGCCCCCCCCATTCTGACCCCAATCCCTCCCCTCCCGCCCACCACCCCCCAAAAAGTGTCTCTGGTTCATAGTTTTTTGTTGATTTTGATTTTCACTTTCTTAGAGTTATTCATTTTCCTGGTCCCTTATTTAAGTTTTCTACATTCCTGCTATGAGTGAGACCATCCAGTATTTTTGTTTTTCTTTTTGGCTTATTTTGCTGAGCATGATCCCTTCCAGCGCCATCCATGTTGCTGCAAATTGCATGTGTTTATCTTTTTTGAATGCTGAGTAATATTCCATGGTATATATGTACCACATCTTCTTGATCCAGTCATCTATTTTTGGGCATTTGGGTTGTTTCCAAAGCTTAGCTATTGTAAACAGTGCTGCTATAAACATAGGGGTGCAGGTGTTCTTTGGAATGGATGTTTCTGTGTCCTTTGGGTAAATACCTAGGAGTGGAATTGCTGAATCATATGGAAGCTCTATGTTTAGTAGGTCCAGAAATCTCCACATAGCTCTCCATAGTGGTTGGACCAGTTTGCACTCCAACCAACAGTGCAGGAGAGTTCCTTTTTCTCCACACCCTCGCCAACATTTGTTGTTGCTATTTTTTTTTAGTATGTGCCATTCTCACTGGTGTAAGATGGTATCTCATGGTAGTTTTGATTTGCATTTCCCTGATGACAAGTGATGTTGAACATTTTTTCATATGCCTGTTGGCCATTTGCATTTCCTCTTCAGAGAAGTTTCTTTTCAGCTCCTCTGCCCATTTTTTGACTATATTATTTTCTTTGTTGTTGAGTCTCATCAGCTCTTTGCAGATTTTTGTGATCAGTCCTTTATCATTAGTGTTGGGTGCAAAAATGTTCTCCCAGTTGGTGGGGTTTCTCTTTGTTTTCGTTATTGTCTCTTTTGCTGTGCAGAAGCTCTTTAATTTGATGTAGTCCCAGCTGTTTATCTTTGCCTTCACTATCACTGCTTTGGGTGATGTGTCTGTAAAGATGTCTTTGATGTGCAAATCACTTAGTGTTTCGCCTATATTTCCTTCTATGTATTTTATGGTTTCAGGTCTTATGTCTAGTTCTTTAATCCATTTTGAGTTGATTTTTGTGTATGGTGTGAGGTAGTGGTCAACCTTCATTCTTTTGCATGTAGCAACCCAGTTTTCCCAGCACCATTTATTGAACAAACTTTCTTTGCTCCAATGCATAGTCTTTGCTTCTTTGTCAAAGATTAGTTGACCATAAATCTGTGGATTTATTTCTGGATTTTCTATTAGATTCCATTGGTCTGTATGTCTGTTCTTGTTCCAATACCATGCAGTTTTGATGATTATGACTTTGTAGTGTATTTTGAAGTCTGGGAGTGTGATGCCTCCATTCCCCTCTTTTTTTTCAGGAGAGCTTTGGCTATTCGGGTTTTTTTTGTGATTCCATATGAATTTCATCAATAATTGTTCTATTTGTTTGAAGAATGGCATTGAAATTTTGATTGGAATAGCATTGAATCTGTAGATTGCTTTTGGTAGAATGGTCATTTTAATAATGTTTATTCTTCCAATCCATGAGCAGGGGATGTCTTTCCATTTCTTTGAGTCTTCTTCTATTTCTTTTAACAGTGTTTTATAGTTTTCTTTGTATAGGTCCTTTACCTCTTTTGTTAGATTTATTCCCAAATATTTGATTTTTTTTTGTTTCAATAATAAAAGGGATTTTTTTTTTATTTCTTCTTCTTCAGATTTATTGTTTGTGTATAGGAAGGCTACTGACTTGTGCGTGTTGATTTTGTATCCTGCCACTTAACTGATTGATGAGTTGAATTAGTTTTTCTGTGGAGTTTTTGGGGTTCTCTATGTATATTATCATATCATCTGCAAATAGTGATAGTTTGACTTCTTCTTTTCCTATTTGGATTCCTTTTATGTCTTTTTCTTGTCTTATAGCTCTGGCTAGGACTTCCAGTATTATATTGAAAAGCAGTGGTGAGAGTGGTCATCCTTGTCTTGTTCCAGATCTTAATGGAATTGCTTTTAGCTTTTCACCATTGAGAATGATACTGGCTGTTGGCTTGTCATAGATGGCCCTTATGATGTTGAGGTATGTTCCTTGTATCCCAAGAATTTCAAGGGCTTTTATCATGAATGGGTGTTGCACTTTGTCGAAAGCTTTCTCAGCATCTATTGATATTATCATATGGTTTTTATATTTCTTTTTGTTGATGTGTTGGGTAACGTTGATTGATATTCGGATGTTAAACCATCCTTGTGTCCCAGGAATGAATCCAAATCGGTCGTGGTGATTTATCTTATGGATACATTGTTGGATTCTGATAGCTAAAATTTTATTGAGGATTTTTGCATCAGTGTTCATTAGGGAGATTGGCCTGTAGTTTTCCTTTTTTGTGTTGTCCTTGGTCAGTTTTGGTGTTAGTGTAATGTTGGCTTCATAGAACATGTTTGGTATTGTACCTTCCTTCTCAAATTTTTGCAAGAGTTTGTGAAGGATAGGCACTAATTCGTCTCTGAATGTTTGGTAGAATTCATTTGTAAATCCATCAGGTCCTGGGCTTTTGTTTTTTGGGGAGGTTTTTGATTACCATTTCAATTTTGCTGCTTGTAATTTGTCTGTTTAGGTGTTCTATTTCTTCTTTATCTAGCTTTGGGTGATTGTAGAGTTGTAGGAATTTGTCCATCTTCTCTAGATTGTTAAACTTGTTTCCATATAACTGTTCATA
Organism: Talpa europaea; assembly: GCF_964194135.1. NCBI lineage: Eukaryota > Metazoa > Chordata > Mammalia > Eulipotyphla > Talpidae > Talpa > Talpa europaea. The sequence continues at coordinate 4,371,260 of NC_140075.1, read as the reverse complement.
GTAGTTACTGATTATTCTTTTGATTTCTGCTGTGTCCGTTGTGATTTCTCCTCTTTCATTGATGATCCTGTTTATTTGTGCTTTCTCCCTTTTTTCCTTTGTGAGTCTGGCTAGGGGTTTGTCTATTTTATTGATTTTTTCAAAGAACCAGCCTTTGGTTTCATTGATCTTTTGAATTTGAATTTTTTTTTTTTTTTTTAGTTTCAATTTCATTTATTTCTGCTTTGTTTCATATTATATATTTTCTTCTACTGGTTTTGGGGTTTTTTTGTTGTTCTTTTTCTAGATCTTTGAGCTTCGAGATTAGGTTGTTTCTTTGAGTTCTTTCTTGTTTCTGGATGTGAGCTTCTATTGCTACATATTTTCCTCTTATTACTGCTTTTGCTGCATCCCATACATTTAGGATATCGGTGTCCTCCGACAAGTTCAATTGAAAGAATTTTTTAATTTCTTCTTTGATCTCCTCAATAGTCCAGTGGTTTTCCAGTAGTGTGGTTTTTAATCTCCATGAGGTAGGAAAGTTCCTTGCCTTCTTTTTATGGTTTATTTCTAGTTTGATGCCTTCATGGTCAGAAAAGATGGTTGATATGATTTCAATCTCGGTGTATCTGTTGATGTTTGTCTTGTGCCCCAGTATGTGATCGATCCTGGAGAATGATCCGTGTGTGCTTGAGAAAAATGTGTACTCCTTTTTTGGGGGTTTAGTGTTCTATAGATGTCTGTTAAGCCCAAATGCTCTAGGTCCTTACTTAGAGCTTTGGTTTATTTACTTATTTTTTGTCTTGTTGATCTATTGTTTATAGTGGTGTGTTGAAGTCTCCCGCTATATATGTGTTTTCTCTGATGTCTGTTTTCAGAGAGGACAACAGTTGTCTGATATATTTTGGTGCTCCTTCGTTTTGTGAGTATATGCTAATGAGTGTTATTTCTTCTTGAAGTATTGTCCCCGTGATCATTATGTAGTGACCACTGGGGTCTCTTTTTATCTTTTTGTGCTTGAAATCTGTATTATCTGTTATAAGTATAGCTGTTCCTGCTTTCTTTTTTGGTCCATTTGCTTGTAGGATTGTTTTCCATCCTTTAACTTTGAGCCTATTTTTATCTTTTGTAGCTAAATGTGTTTCCTGGAGACAGCAAAACGTTGGGTTTTGTTTCTTAATCCAGGCTGCAACTCTGTGTCTTTTTATTGACAGTTGAGTCCATTTACATTTAGAGTTAATATTGATATGTTAGCATCTGTATTTGCCATTGTGTTTGTCTTTCCTTTGATTTTATTTTTTTATTCTTTTAATAACTTTTTTTTTTTGGCCTTCTTTCATTGTTATTCGTCCCTCTGAGGTTCTGGCTTTAGGACTCCTTGTAGTATTTTTTTGGAGTGGGGGTTTAGTTGTAATGAAATTCCGGAGTTTCTGTTTGTCTGGGAAGGTCCTTATTCTTTCTTCATAGAGGAAGGAGAGCTTTGCGGGATAGAGTATTCTTGGCATCTGTTTTCTTGGAGTCTGTTGACTATGTCCCTCCACTCTCTCCTTGCCAGTAGTGTTTCTTCGGAGAAGTCTGATGTCAGCCTTATTGGCTTTCCTTTGAATGTTATCTGTTTCTTCCCTCTTGCCAGCTTCATTATTTTTTCCTTGTCTTGGATTCTTGGGAGCTTTACTCTTATGTGTCTTGCTGTATTTTTCCTTTTGTCGTGGAAGTTTGGTGTTCTTCTTGCTTCTTGTATATCAATTTTCAGCTCCTTCTTCACATTTGGGAAGTTCTCTTCAATTATCTCTTTGAATATTTTCTCTGTTCCTACATCTCTCTCCTCTCCTTCTGGGATTCCTATAACTCTTATATTTCTTTTCCTCATGGAGTCAGATAGTTCCCGAAGTCTTTCTTCGTTCTTTTTCCTTCATACTTCTCTTTCCTTTTCTGTTTTGGTTCTTTTTATTTCTGTGTCTTCAAGAGAACTTATTTGTTCTTCCATTTCATCTATTCTGCTTTCATTGCTTTTCCCAGAATTCTTTAGTTCTTCCATTAATTCTTTGATACAGGCCAGAGGTTTGGGGGGGTGAGAGGATTCACCAGAGAGAGTGGGGAGCAGCACAGGAGGATCTACTGAAATGCTGCTGAGGGGAGCAGCAGGGAGACAGGAGGGGTCTGCCGCGCCCTGTGGGCAGCTCCCTGGCCGGGACCGAACTCGCGCAGTAGAGGCTGCGGACAGCCTCACAGAGCTGTGTCTGACCCTTGTTCCCCAGGGAGGCCCTGTGGCTTCCTTCCTGAAGGTCCTCTCTGGAGGGTAGAGGCTGGGCGCCCCGGGTTAGATCCTCATCACCTGCCCCCAGGGCACAAGGTGTGGTGGAGAGACAGGTTCTCCTCCATTAGGGGCTGCCATTCAGACACGGTTGGGGCGGGGTGCTCTTCTGCCAGCCAGTCCGGTGCGGATAGGGGTCGACGGCCCTGGATTATGTCACCCCGCGGTCCCCAAACCCTGAGGCGCGTCCCTGAGATGAACACGCAGTTGGGGAGCAGGACTGGTCCGGTGCACCCACCCCAGGTGCACCCACACACCACGAGCGCCGGGAGACCCGTCCGCAGAGGCAGGTCACTGAGGGTCACGCTCAGGAATGAGCCCCGACCCCCAGGGTCCTCCTGGCCCGGGAAGACACCAGCCAAGCCCCCTGGTTCCCACCGTATCTCCCATGCCGGGGCAGCAAGGCTCCTCTCCTTGGGCAGCCGCACGGGTGTTCCCATGCCCACCCCACTCACCTGCTCCTCCCGCGACCACAGAGGCCCAAGGCCCAAGGAGATGGGTCGCGCGGAAACTAGGGTCCCGCCAGCCCCGACTTCACTCCGGGGTTCGGGCGGGGCGCGCGGGCATGCAGGCGGCTGGGCGGAGTGCCCCTCTGGGAGCTCTGCCAGAAGGGAGGAGATGGCCCGTGTCTGCTCTGAACACGGCCACGGACATGTCGGGAGCCTTTCGAGCGGTGACAGGTGTCTGTCCCAAGCCGGGCACCTGCTCGGGATTCCTCAGCGGGGACCGCGGACTCGCCAGACCGGCCCTCCCGGGAGAGACAGGTGGGCCCGCTGCGCCATTGGGCGGGGGCGCTGTGCACCCGGCTCGCCACCCCAGCAACACCCCGCGCCCTTGCACCCCGTGTTCAAGGCATCCCTGCCTCTCGGCACTGGGCGGGGCGGCCTTTTCTCTGCCCCTGCTGGGCCCCGCATTCTCCTCCGCCCACTCCATCGTCCACCGGCAGCTGCCCCACCACAGTCCAGGGACACGGTCCACTGTCCTCTGTCCAACCATCCTCGCGGTTGGACTTACACATTGTCTCCAGCGATTTGTTACTGCAAGATACGGCTGGTGAGTACTGTCACACTCGAAGATTTCATCTGCATTGGAAAGCATCTCCTTGGGTCATTCCCCCCGAAAAAGAAAGACCTATCAAGCAGTCTACATGTTCTCAATGCACAGCTCTCTGCAGGAGGATGGCACAATCTCTTTCTTTTCCCAGGAAGGAGTGAGGGGCTGTATCGCACCGCACCGTGGCCAACATGTCCCTCCAGGTGTCCAGGGCTGGGAGCACCCGGTCCACAAGAACCAAGTACACAATGAAGTGTCGTTATAGACAAGAAATATTTAACTACTTGATAGCGTCAACAATATGCAGCATTGGCTCCAGAGTACAAATAAGGGAAATACTTAAAACCCCGAGTTTTCGAGGGTAAACAGAGGACTCAGGGAAGGAAGCGAGCAGAATGGCCAGATGCTCGCCAGCACACGATCTCTGCGCGCCACAATGAGATCACATCACGGGTCTCCACCGCAGCTGTGCCTGCAGGAGCTGTAGCTGCCCGAGCAGGGGCAGGAGAGAGGTCCGCTAGTAAAACCTCCCCACCTCACCCACAGTGTCCTTCCCCACCCCTCCTTTGGCTGCAGCCAGATGACTCCACAGACGCAGGAGGACGGAATCAACACCTGAGGAGCCGAGGCTCCCAAATGATCACGTAGATGCCCCCAGCCAGACAGGCATCCTCATGAGAGAGGGAGGGAGTTTAGAGGCTGAAGCACCCGGTGTTCCAGGTTCCACGTTATAGCACCTGGGGTCCTTTACTGTGAGCGATGCAAATGGTGTCTTGAATAATGACGACATCCTGGACACCACATGAAATACCTTTTCCTTTATCGGTGCACCCATCCCCTGCTTTCCTTCTAAGTATCATCTCCCAGGAACCGATCTGCCCAACATGTAAATTTTTCCCAAGCTGAGATGATAGCTCTCCACTGAGAAAACTGCCAATATTTACTGTCATCAGAAACTTCTGGATGTTCTCATGAACCGGAAACTCCACTTGGCTCTAAAGAACAATTCCGGTTTCACTGTTAGAATCATTCTCCTTAAACAAGGAGAAATGGAAGCTCCTTGAGTCGACTGTCGACTGTCCAGTTTATGTTTCAGAGCCTTCCTGAGGGGCCGACTGACCTGGACACATTCTGCGGTGCTGAGAGGCTTGAGGGGCTCTGCATGCAGGGCCTGGGGGCAGCAAAATGCTGTTGCTTCCGTGGCCGCAGCCTGGGCCACCAGAGGGGCCACTGTGCAGGGCTCAGCCGCTCCCCACCTGCCCATGGGGCGCCAGCAACCATACTTTCCTCAAGATGCTTGGCCAGATTGTTTTAAATTTATGCTTTTTTAAAAAAATATATATTTATTCATTTATTTATGCAAGCACTGGGTACAGTCAGAAGCGCGGGAGGGTGAGAGAATTCACCAGAGCCAGAGCGGGGAGCAGAGCAGGCAGAAGGACTGAAGTACACTGCTGAGGGGAGCAGCGGGCGGCAGGAGAGGTCTGCACACCATGTGGGACCCTCCTCTGGTGGCCAGGGTGCAGCTGGGGATCGAAGCTGCGCTGCAGAGGCTGCGGGCAGCATCGCAACCCAGCACTCAACCACTGCGCCACCGGGGAGGCCCCTTTTTATGCTTATTCTTGATGCAGCAGATGGCAGACCCTTTCTAGAGCAGATATTCTGGGGGCTTTGCGGTTACCCCACCTCCTGTAACAAAAGGACTTTTTAAATTCCCAATTTCGACATCATGCCCCCCGAGAAGACGAAGGAGGTGAGTGACACAGAACAAACCCTGCACATACTCATCTCTCCACACTCTGAGGACAGCAGCCCGCACGACCCCTGGGGATACCCCGTGTCTAGTGGCGCTCAAGGAGCAGGGCCCTGGGAGAGTCAAGGGAGGACTGAGAACCCGGAGGAGGCGCCACTAGCTCAGACCCCGCCGGGCGGGGAGGACGTGCCTGGGATGGGCTGAATCTCCTGATGCGCCGAGACTGTCGCAGCGCAGGGAGGACACGCGGGTCACGGGGGCGACGGTGCCAGGGCTGCCTCTGCCTGGGCGGGTGCAGGTCCCCCCCACCATCGCCGCCCGTGGTCACCCTGTTTCCTCCGCGGGCCTCGCCGGCCACTGTGGAGGGAATCCCCCGGGAGAGCCTTGAGGACGTTTGCGCCCGATGGAGGAATCCACCCGCCAAGGGCCACCTCTGCACCCCGACTCCCCCCTGCCCCGGGAACCTTGCACCATGAGTTCGGGACTTAGGCCCCGGGAGGCGGCAGCTCAGGCTTACCCAGATAGCATCCCTGGAGGTCCGGGAGCCGCCGGAGCCAGCACAGGGCTCACCGCAGAGGGAAAATGTTCCCGGGCTACTCAGCATTGACCGCGGCGAGCGCCGGGGTCCTTTTCACAGACTTCACGTGTCCTTCACACTGTTTCCTCAGCTCACCCCAAAAGGCCACCGAGCAGGGTGCGCAGAGTCACCGCGAGACAGTGACCCGAGCAGCGTCCATACCCTCCACCCCAGCTCTCCGCAGGAGGACGGCCCCGATCACTCTGTCCTCACGACGGAGAGAGAGTCCACACTTCACCTCACCTTGGCCGACATGTCGGTCCCCGCAGCCAAGCCCAGGAAAGTCTCAGGAAACGAGCTGGAAACAACGCGCCTCTCCCTGCCCGAGAGTGCTTGATGCTCATCCCTGCTTGTGAGAAGGTGAGCAGCTCATCCTGGCCTGCTCTCGGGATGTATTTTCCGTCTCTCAGGATGTTCCACATAATCTTGCACACATCCAAGTTTTTACAGATTTGTTTCATGAATCTACACATATTTATTATTAGTATTCTTCAAAATGATATCACAAGTCAGATTAATTTATAACTAAGAATTTGATAAGGTAACTCTAGCTCAATTATTTTCCTTTCCAAAATACTTGTTCTATTCCTTTGAATAATGCCATCGGGATATTTATTGGGGTTGCAGTGAATCTAGAAGGGGCTTTGGGTTGGAAGGCCCTTTGGACAATGTTGATTCGTCCACCCCATGAGCTAGGTGTCTCTTTCCATTTCTCTACACTTTCTATTTTTTTTCCCACAATGTTTGATAGTTTTCCTTGTAAAAGTCTTTCACCTCCTCTGTTAAGTTTATTCTGTTAATTTTTTTGCGTGTGCAATTGTAGGTGGCATGGCTTTGTTAATTTCCTCTTCTAGTTCATTATTTGTACTTAGTAAGGCATATGTTTTTCCATGCAGAGTTTGGTGGCATTACGAACACTCATTCTGTCGTGTAACTCTCATTTCTGAAACCAGGGTGTCCCCGAAGGCTTACATACATCCCCAAAATAGACCTGCGTTCTTTCTGCTCATTGCTTAACTGTTAACAAAGACAAACTACTCTTTGTCTTCTAGCCTGGCTACATTACCAAGATGAACATGTTCTTCCCGAGCAGTTCTGCTTCTCCACAGAAAGAGAACCTAGCAGCCCAAGACCTGCCATCCACCTCAGTATCTTATGGATACATTCCTTTTCATCCAGGGGATGAACTTAGGGGTGGGGGCGACCAAGGGAGATGGCACAGACCTGCAAGTAGCACACACCTATTGTCCCCATATCCGAAGGATAAGTGCCCCACGCAAGAATGGACCCATAGCCTTCCTGCTCCGTAAATCTCAGACCATGAAGCTGAGCCATAGCCACTGCTGTAAGAACTCCATCCCCAGCCAGGGAGCTGACCCACAGGGCACAGCACCTCTCCTGACTCCCCGCGGCTCCCCTCAGCAGTGGATTTCAGTGGATCTGCCTGTTCTGCTCCCCACTCATCTCTGGGGAGTGCTCCCCCGCCCCGGTCCACTCCCTGTCCTTTAGTGTCCTCACCGCTGGAGCATGGACAGTGTCTCTGGGCTGTGCTGATCCTGCGCATCCTGACCCCGGGATGTAGCTGAGCTGGGCAAGGTCCATACGGAGCACGGTGGAGGTCTCTCCTGGGCCTCCACCAACACCATCACCACCCACCTGGGCCGCCCACCCATCTGCAGAGGCCACACCCGCCACACCCCTGGATGCCCCAACACACCTGCAGGGGAACGTGACATGACCCCCTGAACCCCTCACCTTCAGAGCAGAGAGTGACCCTTACTGCAACAGCCCACATGGGTCACGTCACAGCAACAGACACTTCCAGGGAATATGGCACTAGCAGAGGAGTGTTGTCTTAGCAAACGCTGCAGGCCTCTTTGGACCAGGTCTGAGGTGAAGGCTGAGGGGCCCGATGCCATCTTTAATGGGTGCTCAAGGACACGTAGGAGCCTGCAGCATCGTGGAAAGCGGCCTGCGGCCTAGGGGTGAAAACCTCAGCGACCTCCCACAGCGCATTGAGGAATATGGCCCGTGGGCCCGAAACTCCAGGTGGAGTTTGAAGGGACCAATGTACCTCCCCCTGAATCAGGGAAGATACTCTGAGGGGAGAGAAACCCCGTCAGTCACCGACCTGGAAACACAGGACGGGGACTCTGGCCATAGAGATGTTCCTGACTGAGCAAGCTGTGTAGAGGGCACGGGCAGGGAGGAGCAGGCGCCCATGTCCCAAATCCATGATCAGAGAAACAATACCCGATGGACAGGCCCCGAGCCCAGCCCTGGGGAGAGGATGCCACGGAGCCGACATAGGGCACGACTGCAAATCCACAGACCGAGGCTAGGTGTGGACATGCAGGCGAGTAACAGAGGCAAACAGCGGGCCTCGGAGCTTCGGGAGAGGCCTCAGGCCAAGCCCCTCAGCAAGAGACATGCCGCAGAGACCTCCACGACCAGCACCCGCTCCCTGCCTGCCACAGGTGTGGGAGCCCCTGCTTCTCGGCCCCAGCGGCCACCCCTCGGGACCGTTCTGTTCAGGGAACTTTCTTGTCCTTACTCCTGTGAGTAAATGTCTGGCTCTTCTGGAACTCTGGGCTCCAATTGGAAGTACTTTTGCACCAAAGACAAGAAATGAGGAAGAGCACACCCGAGGCCTCAGACTCCGGGCCTGCTGCACAAACTCTCCGCGCGGCATCACCACGGCACCAAAGAAACACACCAGAATGTGCCCAGGGCCGCTTAGGGGGGAGTGGTAGAGAGAGTGACATCAAGGACTTCCTCGGCCACCACCTTCCACACCGACCACTCACCCCAAGCTATGAACTGACTCAGACAAAGACCAAATTCAGGACACAGCCAGCAACGGCGGAAGGGGTTTTGTTCTGAACAAAGAGTGAAGGAAAAAGACCTGGATTACATCATCACCTCCAGGAGGAATACAGGGGAACGAAGAAAGGGTCAGGGGAAAAAGACAAAACTAGCAGGCAGATGACAGAGCTGAGACGCCAGCAGGGGACGGGGCAGAAGAGGGGCCAGGAGAGGAGGAGGAGCACCAGGGCCTGGGGTGACGGGTCACAGGGGCGGTGTGGACAGGACATTTGCAAGAATTATACAGAAGGGGAGTAATCCAATATTGCACAAAGATGAACAATAATTTAATACAAAAAAATTAACAGGAAAGAATCCTTTCCTTTAAAAACATTTCAGGGGCCTCAGTTGGTGCCGGGGTAAAGTCTCACTATGAAGCTGTTCTCAGTACTGCAGACATGAGTTCGATCCCTGGCTAGGGAGGTGACCCACGGGCACAGTAGACCTATCCTGTGTCCCTACTGCCCCCCTTAGCAGTGGATTTCAGTAGATCCGCCTGTTGTGCACCCCACTCTCTCTGTGGAGAATCCTCTCACACCCTCATACCTCCGGCTAGCACCCCAGATCTTGTATGCAGAATTAATCTTCCAACAAAATCCCCTTATTTTGTAGAACTGGGGTGCAGACCAGAGGTTCGAGGGTGTTAGGATTCACCAGATACTGAGTGTGGTGACAAACAGGCAGAACCACTGAAATACCTGGCTAACGGGAGCAGCGGGTGACACAGGAGAGGCCTGCTGCGGCCATATGTGGGGCGGCTCCCTAGCTGGGGCTGAAACCCTGGCCAGAGCAGGCAATAGCACTGAGGCTTAACCCCGAGGCCACCAGGGAGGTCCCGAATAGCCTTCATCATAAAAGGTAGGTAAAGATATCTGCAGACCTCAACCTATAGCCAATAGAACACAGTTCAATGTTTCCTTCTAGAGGAGGACATTTTGGTGGTGAGCAATTCCAGCATCGGGGGGCACCACAGAGACTTAGAGTACTGGACAGAACGTGACGACTAAGTTAGAAAACACAGAGAGATCACTTACCCACGCAACATGCAGTGTGCCATGTAGACAGACTGCTGCTGTGGACAGGCACAGCATCGCCCAGGAACTTAAGAGGATACTAGAGGCAACGGCAACAGGAACAGTGACATCATCACTGCATGAACTTGGGAGAACAGAGTGAACCAGGTAACTCCATGCAATTAGGATTGAAACTGTATGTGAGTTCCTATTGCTCTCAGCTGCATGATGTGGTTTGAGCTCCTACGTTTGAATATTTTTTAAAAGATTTTTATTTATTCAAACATACCAGAACCAGGGTACAGGCCAGATGTGTGGGAGGGTGAGAGGATGCAGCAGAGACAGAGCGGGGAAGAGTACAGGCAGACGGACCGAAATACACTGCTGAAATACATGCAGTGGGCCAGAATGGAGAGGTCTGCCATACCATGGGGCTGCTCCTGGCCGGCCAGGGAATCAAACTCTCACCACAATGTCCAGGGGAGGCCTGCCTGCACACTCCTGACATTCATAGCATTTCCCTCCAGTGTGGAGTTTGTCATGCCTAGTGAGGGCTGACTTCCTGAAAAGTATTCCCACTCTTCACAATCAGGGATTTTGTCCAGTGACATCTCTGATGTCCAGTGAGAGCTTGCTTACTGGAAAAAATTTTTCCACACTCTTGACACTAATAAGGCTTCTCTCTACTGTGACTTCTCTAATGTTTACTGAGGGATGATTTCTGGCAGAAAGCCTTCCCACATTCTTGACACTCATAGGATTTCCCTCCACTATGAATTCTCTGATGTGTAATGAGGTTGGACTTACGGGAAAAAGCTTTCCCACACCCTTCACAATCAAAGTATTTCTCTCCAGTGTGACTTCTCTCATGTTGACTGAGGGATGATTTCCATTGGAAAGTCTTACTACACTCTTGACATTCATAAGGCTTCTCTCCACTGTGAATTCTCTGATGATGACTGAGGGATGACTTACTGGAAAAAGCTTTCCCACACCCTTCACATTCATAGGGTTTCTCTCCAGTGTGAATTCTCTGATGTCTAATAAGGTGTGCCTTATGAGAAAAAGCTTTCCCACACCCTTCACAATCATAGGGTTTCTCTCCAGTGTGAATTATCTGATGGAGACTGAGGGATGATTTCCAGAGGAAAGTCTTCCTACACTCTTGACATTTGTAAGGCTTCTCTCCAGTGTGATTTCTCTGATGCTCAGTAAGGTCAGACTTCCTGGAAAAAGCTTTCCCACACCCTTCACATTCATAGCATTTCTCTCCAGTGTGAGTCCTCTCATGTAGAACAAGAAGTGACTTACGGGAGAACACTTTCCTGCACTCCTGACATTCATAGGATTGCTCCATTGTATGAGTTCTCTGATGGACACTAAAAGCAGGTTTCCGCCTGAAAGTTTTCTTACACACCTGACACGGGTAGCGCTTCACTCCCGTTTGAGACTGTGGATGTAAAGTGAGGGCAGTCTTTCATGAGTAAGTTTTCACATACTCGTTAGAGCCAAACAGCTTCACTGCAGTGAGATTTCTCTGGTATCCCCTCGGTAAGGAAATCTCAGCAGTGCCCCCACACTCATCAGGTTGATCGCCTGCTTGTGTTTTCTGATGTTCAGTCAGAACAGAGGTTTTAGAGGCCGCTTCACCATATCTCTTATATCCCAAATTATTCTTTCCTAACTGGGTACTCTCATGCGGATAGGTGTGAAATGTGTTTCTGAGACTGGCCCCACTTTCATAACATTTCTGCTGCTCATGTTCAACAAACCTACGAGTATTCAAATGCACTGGAGTCATCTCCGCAGCTCTCCCCTTTTCATTACAACTGCAGCGAGTCTGTTCTCCTTGGGTTCTGTCTCGGACAACAAAAGGTGCCTCATCACGGGTGTTCCTGCACTCATTGCATTTATGGACAATCCCTTCCAGAAGGGCTCCTCTAGGTGTAAATACTGTTTCTTCACTCACGACTTTTCCTTGTTCAGGAAATTCAAAAGGCTGTTGAAAGTTCTGAATCACCTGGTGACTAAGGTGTTCAGGATACTTGATGGGTTCCCTCATTCTAATAAAGACCTCCTTGTTCTCTCCAGCATGCCCTTCATGAGGCTCACCAGGGATCATCATGGTCCTATGTATAGTAAAGTTCTCAGGCATCATTGCTGAATTGTTTTCATTTTTGATACTATGGTTCAAACAATGAATTGAGTGCAAATTGCTTTTTTCCATTAAGTCAGTTCTCTCGTTGGATGGTATTTTGCTGCTGGTGGTTAGAACTTGCCACACATGTCTACCCTGATTTGCAGGGCTGTCCTGAGTCAGGTGATCCACAGTATGGACATCTAAAGTGAGATAAAAATGACCATGTCTCTAAAAAGGAAGCATTCTGAGTGAATACTAATATGCGGCACAAAAGTTCCTATATTACAACATAATTTGAAGGTAATTATTTTCTGAATCATGCTTTTTGCCCGTAGTAAATTATGGGGAGAATAGATTTTTTGGTATTTTTTACTTTAGCATAGGAGATCTGGGGTGTAGGCCAGAGGTGCAGGAGTGGGGGTGCTGTAGGGGAGTGTGGAGAGAGTGTGTTGACCAGAACAGGAGGACTGACTGAAATACACTGTTGAGGGGAGCAGCGGGTGAGACAGAGATTAGCTGTGCCAAAGTCGGTAAACTTCACTGTGGATCAAACTCAGGCCATCATAGTGAGAGCTAAGAGACTTACTCCCTAGGCCTCCAGGGAGGCCCCAATTAACAGATTTTCTAATGCCAAACCAGGATAACAAAGTGGTAAAACTAATTTCACAATGGTTTTATAAAATCAAATATTTGGTATATATAGTCTTTTAACTAGAGTTGTCAATTTCAACCAGAAGCATTTCACCCAACCTAGATCCTACACACTTTCTTTCTTAGACTGACCCTGTGCAGCACGTGTGGGTACTTTCTGAATAACCAAGCCCTGCAGAGGCCATGGATTTCCCAGAAACCTGTGGACTGAGAGACCCAGTCATTGCCCAGGCACTTTAAGCAAGAAGCCTTCTGAGACACAAGGACTCTGCTTCTCCATTTCCTTAGTTCTTCTTTTGACCCCGGCCCGGGCCACGGTCACCTGCAGAGGGTCTCAGAGGCATGCGCTTCCCACCACGGCAGAGACCAGTCAGTTCATATTTAAATATCATATCACATAAGGCTCAGAATCCTAATACATGCAGCAAACTCCGCCTCATCAGTGTGTCCCACGTTCCCTGCTAAGCGATAGGAAAAAAGTTCTGCATCCATCCTGTGCTATCAGTGTTAAAGTCTTTTCCCACATCCTTCTGAGAGCAACATCCTGGTGTTCTCACCGCACTCCCTGGAACCTGTGTTTCTGCTTTGTTCATAGCAGCTCCAGTTTCTATCCCTGTGTGACTCTCAGCTACATCACACTGTCGTCAATTCCTTTACTTTCCTCCCAACGATTCCCACGAGAAGGTGGAATTGCACAGGTCACACTGCTCCCCAAGGTATGAGCCCCAAACCTAAAACTCTTGGTTCCATGGCTTTAGAAACCACCACCTCAGATTCCCCCCCCCATGTCATAGAACATTCCTTCCAACGCTGAACAATTCTGGGTCCTCCTCAGCCTCACAATTACTATGAGGGCGGTCAAAAGGCTTGCCCCTGGAACACTAATCCTGTTCTAAATAACTCTCCAGTCAATGCCCCTCTATCCCTTTTGAGTTAGTCACCTGCAAAGTGACATCTCCAATAGCAATACATAGCCTCTATCCCAGACTGCAGGGGAACTATAGATATGACATGTCAAGCCATTCACCTCACCTGAGCTCTGAAAGAAAAGAATTAATCTCTATAATGATGCGTATGGAGCACACACACAAAAACAACATCCTCCACTTTGTTTCACTCATGCTGGTCAAACATCCTCTTTGGCTTTACCTCTCTATTAATAAATGTATTTATTATATATTCTTTCCTCACAGAGTTTATAGCTTCGGAAGGTAAAGATCATTTCTGTGAGTACTGTTGTTCTCCCCTGTCATAGAAAATTTATCTCTGGCTAAACTTCCCATAAAAATACGGAAAGAATAAAAAAATTCCTCAACAGGTACTTAAAGAAAACAGTCTATGAGAATACACTGAGAGAGAGAATAGAAATATGTGATTACTGCAGAATAATCCCCATGTATCAGGGACTGCATACTGGTTTAAGAACATAGACAGCTATCATTAAAAGAGCAGGACAAAATTCACAAGAGAGTAATATTTGGGAACTGAATAAAGAATCAGTTTGATATATGCAGACACACTGTCCAAGGTTGGACACTGGAAAAGCAACTCCCAGCCTCCTCCCAGCCTCTCCTCTCCTCCCGGCCTGGCAAGCACTGACCGACCTGAGTGGTCCTGGTTTGGGGGATCATCCACAGTCCACAACTGTAATCCCTGCTCCGACCTGATGCTCTCCTTAGGATCGGTAACACAGTGCCCTGTGATGAGAAACAGTGTTGTTCTTCATTCAAGTTCAACTTCAGTCTTTGAAAAGTAATAAATGCAGTGTGACGAGCTGTGCAAAAGAGGCCAATCTGAATCTTTCCAAATGAAAACCGAAACACCCACAATGCACACTGCCTGCCATGTTCAACCTCACCAACACTCAGTTTCATAAGCAAGTGCACACTTATCGGTGCAGAAGACAGCATTGCACTAGAGTGTTACACTGGAGCTTCCTCACCTAGGAACACCAGGTGATTGCAGGTATCCAGCATCACATCCCAGTACAGGGTCCTCTGAGCTTCACTCAGGTACTGCCACTCCTGCCACGTGAAGTTCACAGCCACATCTTCAAATGACACCGTCCCTTCTGAGGGAACATTTCTCATCTCAGGGCCGGCAGCCTGGGTCAGACAGAGCAAGTTCAAACACATCTTATTTTGTGGGTCTTCGGTCCTGTATAGAATTTGTAGTTGAAAGAGCCTCACCTCTACATTCACCCCTTTGGTCCTACAAGTAGAACTATAGCTTACCTTATATATTTGGAAGTGTCTATGATTCGAAGAATAAAAAGATGAAAAAAATTTGCTCCTTGAGGAGCCGATAGCCTGGCTGGCAGGTGTAACAGACGCACACCCGGAATCATGTGCTAAATGAGCTTCATAACAAATAAAAGCATGTGCAACTTTGTGTCAATATTTTACTCCTGTGACCTCAAAGCCTGGTATCTCCAACTCACAGTAAACAAAAAGTGAACCCGAAACCAGAATGTTCAAGCAATGAGGTGGCAAAAAGCACAGGTAAGAGATGTTCAACTACAAGCAAGTATAAACCAGAGATGCACTACGGGGGGGTGGAGGGATTAGGGTCAAAATAAGGGGGGTGGGATGTATGGGGACTATAACCAAGATGAAAATGCATACCTTGTGCAGAAATAAAAAATGATGTAAAATATATATAAAATAAAATTTTAAGAAAAGATGTTCAGCTGACGGAGTCAAAAGACAACAGAACAGGTCATCTCTTCTAAAATGGAAGGACAAAGGGGAGCAGAACTCGGTAATAACTTGGTGGCTGAGGTACGAGGAATGTTTTCCTAATATACTGTCCGCATAATGGGCTGGTAGACACTGGAATTCCACACGCAACTGGACATGTGTCTGGTAGATCAGGAAGTCCATGAAAACAGAAACTTGGGAATCAGGGCCTCCCTGGTGACACAAGGATTTAAATCTCAGCACTATGAAGCTATTGGCAGCTGCTGCAGCACAAATTCGATCCCCAAAGAGGGAGCTATCCACAAGGCACAGCAGATAACTCCTGTCTTCCCACTGCTCCCCTCAGCAGAGTATTTCAGTCAGTCTACCTGTTCTGTTCCCCACTCTGTCTCTGGTGAATCCTCTCACCCCCTGCACCTGTGGCCTACACCCGAACGTTTATATGCATACATAAAATAAATATTAAAGAAAATAATTTGGGAATCTTCAGGATATTATTGATAGTTTTCATCACCGTAGGGGAGAACATGGTGACCAGAACAAAAGGTATCAAAAGAAGAGGAAAATCAACTAGAAGAGACAAATATTTCTTTTGGAGAAAGGAAAAAAAAAAATAGATCATAGCAGTGAAAGAGTTTTGGAAAATAAGATACACGGTATAAGAAAACAAACATAAGAAATCCGTAAATTTATTCCATCATGTCCTTTCCTGTGTAGTAAATCCTGTGCGCCTCCACACACATATAGAACAGGAACCCTTTAAAAAAAATTTTCCATTTGTATTAGCTAAAAATGGATTCAGAGGATTTTTCCTCAACACAAAACAAGTCCTTGACACAGCCACAGGTGACATCAACATTCCCAGTGAGAGAAAGACTAACAAAGATGCTCAGTGTCCCCTATTCACAATGGGTTCTGGTGACACTACGTAACAACAAAAAGACAACATACATAAAAATGGTCATAACTAGTTATAATTCATTCTTGGAAAACTAATGAAAGCCACAGTAAAGCGACTCTGGAAAGGAAAACCCAGTGAGCAGACTATAACACACACCCGTGTTCACACACACACAGGAGCTCCTGTATGCTGCCAGTGAAATGATGAAACAGTAAGCAATGCATGTAGCGGAACCAAGGGTGGAGACTCACTGGAATAAAGAAACCCGGAGGGTTAAACAATGAATTAAACAAATGCAAAGACACAACAGCATCCAGGACACGATGAGCCTGCTGCACTGACAGCAACTCTCGCAAGGTAACACGGCACATCCCAGTTCTAGGAAAACAAAAATGCATTTATTTACAGGTTCATTGATTAAAACACCAATACGAGAAATAAAACAACAGCAGAGAGAAGGTGGATGGCTCATTTCTGTGCACAGAAACTCACGGGGACCTCCCATCAAGAGTAGGCTCAGGATGCCATAAAAGGACCATATGACGAAATGGGACAATACAATCTCCTTGCGCTTTCGACCCTGTTCAAAATGGAAATGTGCAGCGATGAGTAAAGGACTGGAATACACAGCTCTGCAAATCACATACCCAAGCGGGTCCTAACACATGAACGTGCTCAATACGACCAGTCACGAAGGAAAAATGAATGATAAGTACAAGAGATGAGATTTTACGTCTGCTGGGATCGCAATGATTTAAAAAGAAAGAAAAGAACAAGTACTGGCAAAAATCGGAACCTGGCTCCCTTGCACACTGTTGGGGAAAACATAAATGATGCAGCCAGGAGGGAAGACAGGAAGGTGATTCTTGGGAAAAGGGAACTCAGAATGATAGGAGGACCCACCCCCACCCCGGGGTGTTCACCAATAGCAGGAACCGGCAGAGATGTTTGCTCACCTACGGTCACTGCACCACCAGTCATTACAGCCCAAAGCAAAATCAACCCAAGCCCCAGGTGATGGATTAATGGATAAATAAGACTGGAAAATACACATAAGAGATTATTAATGAGCCTCACAATGGAACTAAACAATGACACACACTACAATATGAATGCACTCCTGCACGATACCTATGAAATGACAAAACAGTTATCAATGCAATAAAATAGATTCGCCAAGAAAACAAGGTGTAATAAGACTCCATTCATACAGGTCTGAGTTGTCAAACTCTTGAAAACAGTAAATGATGGACACATGGGCTGAGGGACAGAGCAGTTGGGAGTGAGAGTTTAATGAGTACAGTATTTTATTACTGGGAAATGAAAAAATCTGGAAGGTGGTGATGGCTGTATAACACTGGCAGATACTAAAAGCCAAAGAACAACACATGCGGGCCTCCCCGGTGGCGCAGCAGTTGAGCGCTGGGTTGCGAAGCTGCCTGCAGCCTCTGCAATGCCGGTTCGATCCCTGGCTGCTCCCCGGCCACCAGAGGAGGGTCCCACATGGCGCGCAGACCTCTCCTGCCGCCTGCTGCTCCCCTCGGCAGTGTACTTTGGTCCTTCTGCCTGCTCTGCTCCCCGCTCTGGCTCTGGTGAATCCTCTCACCCTCCCGTGCTTCTGACTGTACCCACTGCTTGTATAAATAAATAAATATTAAAAAAAAAGAACAACACATGCAATTAACAGCGAAAGGAGACTTTTTATTTTACATTTAAATAAAGGGTCAGGGGCTTTCCTGGTGGCTCAAAGGTAAAGACACAACCTATGGAGCTGTCCCGCAGCATGAGTTCAATCCCCAGCCAGAGAGCTACCCACATGGCGTGGCAGACCTCTCCTGACTTGCCCACTGCTCCCCTCAGCAGTGTATATCAATAGATTCACCTGTTCTGCTCCCCAATCTGTCTCTGGTGAATCCCCCCCCACACACACCTCTGGCCCATACCCCAATTTTTGTATGCATAATTAAGTTCATCTTTTAAAAAATGAATGAATGAATGAATGAATGGAGGTCCACATTTACTAGGAAAGGGAGAAAAAAGAAGCAAGTCACGCTGGACAGAAGAGCAGCCACTGCTGCTCCCCACAGTGCAAAGGTTTATAAAATGAAACACTTGCATGGTCACAGGTGACAGAAGAGCTGGTAAAATTAGGTTGCAAAATATATTCATTCTATCAATATTCTATTAACATCTATCAAAATTAAAAAAAATTACCATTAACCGTAACTTCACCAAGAATCATACGTATGACAAATGCAAGCACACCTACTATACTCCAGACTCGATGACAGAAACCTGAAGCTCTTTGTTAAAAAGTACATTGAGCATCACTGACATAAACTCCCAACAACCAAAGGTCAAATGATGAACATCTGGGCTACCTGGTTTTACTCAGCAAGTGTCTGTGGAATGACCCTTGTTCAAACATGTCCCACTGACCCCTGAGTACTTTCAACCCCAGAACTCTGAGGTGTCACCACACCCTGGCCAGTTGGAGGCAGAAAAGGGAGCAGCCTCATCACTGAGAAATTGCATCCATCAGGTTTGGCCAAGAATGAGAACTGTAATGTGAAAGAAAGTGAACACACACACACACACACACACACACACACATGCACGCACGCACGGCGGTGCTGTTGTTAGTAGCCATTAAGATATCAGGTAATATTGAAGAGTAACTTGCATTGGGTGAGACTAAACTCTGGAAAAGAGAAATCCCTTTCTGGTGGCGGGAGACCTGGGCTGAGAAGGATCTAATCCCACACAGGAGGGCACAACACAGAACGAGGTTTGCATGTTGCATGAGCGGCGGTTGCTATTGGGACGGCTACAAGCACAGTCAGGTGGGAGCCGAGCCTGTGGTACTAGGCCTGGGCAGGAGGCCCACACTCAAGTGTAACCGGCAGAAATGGCAAAACACAGTTGACTGATTCACTCAGGAGAAGTGCAGACTGAAGACGGGAGACCAGATCAGAACACAGGGACTAGCTACATTCAGGAGCACTAGATACTCAAGCATTCAGGGACACAGAAAAGAAATCATCAGAGAGACCATGACAGAAGCAAACACAAAGAAATTTGCATCTTCCAAAACACTGAAGACGGAGGAAAACTCACCAACACATACGATGAGGTCAACACTGCCCTGATACTCACTCCAAAAAAGACAGCATAAAAGGGAAAAATAGACCAACACCAACAAAGGACAGAGAAGCGAAAATCCTCAACAAATTCCAACCGACTTAATACAGCAACATGGAGTCTCCCTGGTGAGGCAAGGGGTTAAGGCAAAGCACTATGAAGCTATCCAGAGCCTCTGCAGCGTGAGTTCGATCCCCAGTCAGGGAACTCACCCACACGGCACACCTGACCTCTCCTGTCTCCTTGCTGTTCCCCTTAGTAGTGTATTTCACCAGATCTGCCTGTTTTGTTCCCCACTCTGTCTCTGGTCAATCCTCTCACCGACTACATGTCTGGCCTGTACCCCAGCTCTTATTTGGATAAATAAATCAATCTATAAAATTCCAAATGGATTAAATATTTGGTGATGTACTTGACAGAAAATATAGGACACACTAAGGACAGCTGCCCCAAAGTGCTCTAGGGAACACAACCCCAACACCCAGGGAAACAAAAGCAAAAATCAACAAGTCGGACATCACTAAACCTAAAAGCTTTCATACCTTAAAAGAAACCAGCCCAAAAAATGAAAGGTAGTCTACAGAACAGAAAAAGAATCTGCATGCCACACATATGACAAGGGGTTCATTCCAAAATTTATAACATCTCTAAACAATGCGAGAAACCAACTGATGACTCAATTAAAAATGGACAAAGGGGGGCCTCCCTGGTGACACAAGGGGTTGGGACGCAGCCTATGAAGCTTTCCACAGTGCAAGCCTCTGCAGCGCAAGTTCAATCCCTGGCCGGCAGGGTGCAACCCGCATGGCGCAGCAGACCTCTCCTGACTCCACACTGCTCCCCTCAGCAGTGTGTCAGTAAGTCTGCCTGTTCTGCTCCCCACTCTGTCTCTGGCAAATCCTCTCACCCTCTGCACCTCTCACCTGTACCCCAGTTTTGTATGCATAAATGAATAAATCTTAATTAAAAAATGGACAAAGGAACTACATACACTCTTCTCTAGAGAGGGAATTCTGACATCCTACAGACAATAGGAATGTTCACCTTAATTTATTTCAAGATAAATGTAAATTAAAGGCACACTTCGATGCCATCTCACCCCTTGAGAAGGCCCAAATGAAAACGAATGGATTTATACAAATCGGGGGGTGAGGGGTGAGAATTTTATGGGGACTATTACGAAGATGTAAATGATTACACTGTGCAAAAATGAAAATGATGTAAAATAGTATTTAAAAAAGTGAAACACTAAAAAAAAAATATGGAATGAACAACGCTGGAGAGGGCACAGAGAAAAGGGAGCTCTCACCCATGTCTGGTGGCCATGAAAGTCGGAACAGACCCTGTGGATGAGGGTGCAGAGGTTTCTTAAGGAAATAAAAACGGAAATTCCATATCATCTGCAATATTTCTGTACATTATCCTCACAGGAAAACTCACACACAAAAAGATTTATCCCATTTGTGAGCAGAGCAGCTGTGTTTCCAACTGCCCAGTCATTGCCCAATCTACATCTCTTCGGCAGAGACAGGGCAGGAAAGGTGGAGCACACACAGAGGAGCACTGCAGGGCTGGGAGGAAGGAACAAAGGGCCACACTGGGGATAAAATGGGTGGGCAAGGAGGTGATATTGTTTTTTTCTTTTTTAAAAATATTTATTTATTTATGCATACAGGAGCTGGGGTACAGGCCAGAGGTGCAGGGGAGGAAGGTGTGAGGATTCACCAGAGACAGAGCAGGGAACAGAACAGGCAGATAGACCGAAATACACTGCCGAGGGATGCAGCAGGCCAGTAGGTCCGCTGCACCATGTGGGTAGCTCCCTGGCTGGCCAGGGGATGGAACTTGTGCTGCAGAGACTACAGACAACCCCATCGGTTGCATCTCAACCCCTTGTGCCATCAGGGAGACCCCAGGAGGTGCTATTCTTGAGTGAAATAAGCCAAAAAGTAAAGACACATATGAGATAGCTTCACTCATCTGTGGAAAATAAATACCCAAAAAACATTTACAGCCAAAATACTTGAATAAAACTTGAACAGGGTCATTTGAAGGTAAAGATGACCACCAGAGGGAACAGGGGAATGGGTGGAGAAGTTAGGGAGGGAGGCAGACGGGAGATGGGCCAGAGTGGTTTGGTAGAGGGGAAACAAGGGGTAGGGCAAGACCCATTAGGATTGTAGGAAAAAACTGGCATCTATTTCAGCAGAAGGCTTTTAGTGCTACACATGTCAATGACAGATCGAGGAGGGAAAATAAGTAAAATAATAAGAAAAAAGTATAAGAAGCTTTAAAACAATTTAAAAAAATGAAATTTCCCAAAGGTCACACATGGTGTTCTCAAACATGGCAGGAACTTTTGGAGAGTGTAACTGGACTGGAGAGCAACTTAGGGTGTAGTGAGTGTCACTAGAAATGCATTCAGACCACACCAAGGAGAAATGCGCAGGAGCAGTGGAAACAACGGCCAGAAAAAAGGACTCTGAAGAGTCTACTGGGCACCTTCAGTTTGCAGGCCACCTGAGAGAAAGGCAGGGACAGGTATGTAAGGATCCCCATTGGACTCAACGGCACACATGCCAAGACTGATGCCTGCATGAAAGTCTCCGAGAGTTGTGTAGGACACAGTATGATTTTAGCTACTGCACAGAAACCTTAAAAATTTAGCTGGAGCCTCCTGGGGGGCGCAAGGGGTTGAGTGTTGGGTTGTGAAGCTGCCCGCAGCCTCTGCAGCCCCAGTTCGATCGCCAGCGAGGGTCCCACATGGCGCAAAGACCTCAACTGCCGCCTGCTGCTCCCCTCAGCAGTGTACTTCGGTCCTTCTGCATGCTCTGCTCCCCGCTCTGGCTCTGGTGAATTCTCTCACCCTCCCGCGCTTCTGACTGTACCCAGTACATGTATAAATAAATAAACAAATCTAGAAAAAAAATCAGTTGTCCTTTTTAAAAGACATGCGGCTCCTTCACCCCCATTCTGCACTCAGGTCCTCAGGCCCCATTTCCCCCCCCCTCCCTCACCCCGCACCTGACCAGCGCAGAGCTGGGAAGTGTTTCTGTCCAGCGGGGTGAAGAGCCACATGCCACACCTTCAGCGTCATCAACCGTGACCCAGGTACAGACTCTGACTCTGCGCTGCGTGAGCACCAGGGCAGAGCCCAATCTTCACACTTGCTGGACATGTGAAGTGCCTGAATCTATGCCACACCTTTCTCCGGTGAGGAATGTGTCCCTGGAGAAAACTATGTTTCTAATTTACATGTCCGTTGACATACGCAAACACAGCACTCACCAGAGATTGGTCCATTGTCGCTGCTCTCACAGACGCTCGAGGGCTCTGGAGGTGGCGCTGGGAGAGGCGCTGGGGTCCAGCACAGTGGATGGAGGCAGCTGCACGGGGTCCTGGAGTCTCCTGTCCAGAGCCCGCCACACGCTGCCTGGAGACACCAGAGAGTCCCTGCGGGTGACGGCCGTGTGACACTTCCAGCAGGGGCAGGAGAGGCCCCGCGAGTCCATGAGCGGCAGAACTTGGGTTTACGGCTCACCATAACTTAGTAAAAGGTGACACTGCCCACCGCCTGGTCAACAGTCACGCCAAGAACAACAGTCTCAAAGCTGAGGAGTCACTGCAGAGCGTGGACACGATTTCCAACGAGACGACGCCCCGAACGCACTGTTCTGCCAGGACACCCCGGCAGTGGCTCCGCGCCCTTCCTGCCCTCCTCTCCGTGGACACCCAAACAAGGACACAGCCCCCCCGGTGTGCGCAAGTCCAGGCAGGAGGCCAGAGTGCAGCAGCCAGCAGGACGCCGCCTGGGGGTGGGAACGTGGAAGCGCGCCCGGAAATTCAGACAACAAGCCTCTAACGCCCCAGGAACTCCGCGCACCAGCCCTGCCAACCCAGTTTCCCAGGACCTCCCACAGGGGCGCCTCCCCCTGACAACCCTCGCGATGTCACCCGCCCACCTTGGGTCCGTGAATCTGGCCCCGGGCGCAGTACCCCCCCCAGAAACGCAGCCTGGTCTCCCCTCCCTCACGGCCAGACTTTTGGGGGGCCCAGAGGAGGCAGCGCGCATGCGCACAGGCGGACCCGCGCTTCCCAGGGTCCCCGCCTCGGGGACCCCGTCCGCCCCTCCCGGGAAGACCCCGGGCAGCGTCCGGGGTCAAGGCTGGGCGGCCGCGCCGGGAACACCCCGGAAAGGCCGGGACGTTCTCCCCAACCGCCCTGCCCCGCCCCCACGCGCGCTCTTCTGGCGGGAAAAGGCTCCAAAGAGTCCGACTCCACGCGGCCGGGGCCCCCGCTCGCCCGCGCCCCCCACTCCCCAACCCCCGGGGTCACCGCTCACCCGACCCGGCCTCCCGGGACAAACCCGCGCTCACCTCGGGGCGCCCCAGCGCTCGCGGAGGCGCCAGAACGTTCGGGCGGACGGGGGCGGGGCCGCGCCTGCGCAGATCGCGGAAGCCCCGCCCAGAAACCTCCGCGGGAACCACAGGGGCTGGAGACTACATTTCCCACAACCCCTTGCGCAGCCCGTCGGGCCGTCGTCGGGGTGGGGCTGCGGCCTGGAAGTGGGAGGAGTGGAGGTTGAGGAGAACCGGCAGGTGGGCGAGGCCCGTGAAAACTGCGGGGCCCGTAATGGGTTCAGGGCTCTGAGGGAAGAGAGCTCAACAGGGCCGCCCTGGGGCTGAAGGGCTTAAGCACCGCGCTGACTGACAAGCTATCTGCCCCCTCCACAGCAGGGAGCCTCCCACAGGGCAGGGCAGACCTCTCCCTTCTTGCCCACTGCTCCCCTCAGTAGTGTATTTCAGTCAGTCGGCCTGTGCTATGCCCCACTCTGTCTCTGGTGAATCCTCTCTCTCTCTCTCTCTCTCTCTCTCTCTCTCTCTCTCTCTCTCTCACACACACACACACACACACACACCCCTTTGGCCTGCACCCCAGCTCTTGTATGAATAAATTTTAAAAATATACATAAGAAGTTCACATATAGTCTAATAAGACATTCAGATACCAAGACACATTTCATCAAAACCAACATTCAGGTATTTAAGAAGCATCTTGACCTTCTGATACCTGGATCACAGAGTCGGTGTTCAACACAAAGATGCTTTGCTTAGCTAATGTGAATGCACAAGAATTCTATGCTGTTATGAAAAGCTCACCTGCTCTTTCATCACATGCTTGTGAAGATTTCTTTTGGCGACAACGTCCAATAATATTCATGGCTCCATTACTACCATGAAGAAACATGAGGATATTAACTACAGTGGTCTAAATGCCAGGTGGAGCCGCACAAGTACTTACAGAAAGCTGTCGTGGAGACGGGAGTGCTTGAAGAGAGTCTCTCATGTTCCAGACAGCACCGAGGAATTTCATGCCTTGTCCGCAGTGCTGTCCAAGGTCTCTTCCCCTCCGCAGGCAATGGAGCCCCCAAATGTGTCTGCTGTCACTGAGTTTCAGCTGCTGGGGTTCCAGAACCTTCTCGAGTGGTAGTCCCTGCTGTTGGCCATCTTTCTGTTCATCTATGTGCTCATGGTGGCGGGGAACGTCGTCATCATCGCCGTGGCGAGCCACGACCGGTGGCTGCACTGCCCATGTACATGTTCCTCAAGCACCTGTCCTTCCTGGAGGTCTGGTACACCTCCACCGTCGTGCCGCCGCTGCTCGCCGGCCTGCTGGCCCGGGGCTGCACCATCTTCTTCCCTGGCTGCATGGCCCAGCTCTACTTCTTTGTGTTCTTCAGGGCCACCGAGTGCTTCCTCCTGGCCACGATGGCCTATGACCACTACCTGGCCATCTGCAGCCCCCTGCAATACCCCCTCCTGATGTGCCCTGAGACCTGCGCCAAGCTGGTGGCCGTCTCCTGGGTGGCCGGGGTGGGCACAGGGGCCCTGCCCTGCCTGATGATCTCCAGGCTGGACTTCTGTGGCCCCAACTGTATCCGGTGCATCCCTTAAAGCCCGCCTGGGCGTCGCTTCTGCTAGTTTTCCCTGCAGCCCCCACCCTCTGTGCGGAGGGGACCCCACCCCACCCACCCTGCCCACCCCGCCCACCCCGCCTGTGTCCAATCCTCTGGGAGCTTGGTTCGCGCGGGGGGGTAGAGGGTGTGCGGGGAGCCCCAGAGCCCCTCCGAGCCGGGCCTGGGCCTGGGAACTGAAACAGCAGGCGGAGGACTCGTGTATCAGGGGTGTCCTGTTCACCCCTCACGTCGGGTCCTCACCGGACACACCCACTTCTGCTCGCTGGTTCCCCTCACTGCCCACCCTGCTCCTGGTGGTACCGTCCCAACGGGGGACAGACAGAGGCTGCCAGGGAACCGAGGGGCCCCTCTGGTGTCCGCAGCGCATGCCAGCGCCTCCTCCGTAGCTCCTCACCCCGGCGCCCTTGCGGGGTGAGCAATGAGCACGCACCCCCACCAGCTCCATCACCTCCTCCCCAGCGCGCCCTGCTCTGGGGCTCCCCTGCGGGGCACAGCCATGGTATCGCAGTTGAGGGTGGCCCCATGATGGGTCTCAGGCCCCCAGGGCCCCCCTATGTCACGGGTGCTCCCAGGCGCCCAGAGGAGCCCAGTAAGACATGGGGTGTGCCGCGGGCCCTGAGGAGGCCCCCTGTTCGCCTGACGAGCACCAGGACTCACAGGGGCGGCTTGGAAGTGGGGGGACTCCGCGCCCCGCTGTCCCCAGCGTGACTCCCCTGCACTCCCTCTGCACAGCCGGGGTGGCTGTGTCCTGGGATGGTGGGGGGACCCTGGGGACCCCAGGGGCGCCCACAGACACTGGGAGGGCTCCGGGCGTGCCTGGAAGGCCACCTGCGCCATTCCCTACTCAAGCTGCTGCCCCGGGTCCCCTGGGGGCTCCGGCAGGGCGCAGGGTCCCCAGGCCGGACCCGGGCCCAGTGGGCAGCAGAGCCCCCCAGCCCCCGACCCCCACCCGTGCAGGGGACAGGTGAGGCAGCCTGACCCGGAGCAGGGAGCCGGGCGGGGGATCAATCCCAGGGCGCCCAGCCGCGGCCCCTGGGGGACGGTCCTGGGGGGCCCTAGCTGCTGCCCGGGCTTGGCCCCCGCTTCGCGGTCAGCGCCAAGCTCCCCGGCCGCGGTCACACCGTCCCCACAAGACCGTAGTCACCTCCCAGCCCGGGAATCCCTGGCATCCACCGTGCCCCTCACTGGCTGACAGAGGTCGCTGCCCCCCAGCCCAGCGTGGGCCCTGACCTGGGGTGGCGGTGTCTACGCAGTCCTGACTCTTGCAGGGGACCCGGCCTGGTGGGCGCGGTGGCCTGAGGCTCCTACCCCGCCTCGAGTGTGGTCCCGGGCCCCCACCGCGCAGCCCCCAGACGGCAGGGTGTCGGCACCCAAGCCCTGGCCTCGGCTCCTGAGAGGGCGGGGTGGGGGCCCAGGGAGCCCTGGAGGGGCCAAGAGCGCGGCAGGCCCAGAGCCCGGGGATGGCCGGTCCACGCTGTCCAGGGCGCCGCATCTGCCGGACGCAGGGCTGGGCGCTCTGGGGCCTGGGCCCGGGATTGGGGTGCGCAGAGTGGTGCGGGCCTTTCCTAAACCGCGTGTGGCAGGGTCAGCCCAGGACACCGACGGGCGGAGCTGGTGGCAGGTGGTGGTGCTGCAGGGCATGGAGCCTTGGGTGGGGGGTGGCCTGGCGGTCCAGTGGATTCCAGCCTCAGTCTCCGCAGTGACCCGCGCCCCTGCACGAGGACACAGGAGGGAGTTCTGCTTCCTGTATCCCAGCTTCTCGTGGTCAATAATTATTTTCCTTCCCTTTTGGCCTTTGAGGCTTTCTGGTGAATTTAAGTTCGTAATATATTTCTTGACCTTCTGGATCAATAGCTTTAATGCACAACTTCTAGCACATTGAGGATTTATAAAACTGTTGTTATTGAATCCCGACAACTGTGCTAGCAGCAGGTTACCATGGTAAAAAGAAACAGTGATATAAATCATTTAGAAACGCCCAGTAAGAAAAAAAAATCAGAAATCAACGGTTTTAATTGTGATTAAATGTTTGAATTCATGCAACATAGAGCAGTTAATGTTTTATTAACTTATATATTCTAATTATGTTGTACAAGGTTGGCAAAAATGTTGGCAGTGAAGCGCATGAGTTTCGAATGGTCTGATCCAGTTTCTTGTTCAAGGCACACACTGGATTCTCATCATATTCCTTAACATTTATTGGCCAGTGTAACAGCATTATGAAATAATATTAACAGAGTCACTTATCCGACACTAAAAATAAAAAGGTCAATCACTTAACAGAGCAGTAGGCCATTGTCAGCCCAGAAGTTCACAGGTCAGGATTCTGCCACCTGTTCTACCGCCCCCGGCTGGTCTCCGGATTTGCCTGGTTCCACCTGGAGCCCCCCCACCCCCCGCTGGACGCAAGGTCAGCCTAACTCAGCCCCTCCCAGGTGTGTGTTTGAGAGTGACCGAATGAATGTCAGACATCCGATTGGAACTGCATTTCATCATGAAACATTTGGTGTGAAATTTGCAAATATGGAACATCACAGACGGGAATGCAAAGGATGATGCGGTCAGCAGAGAGGAGCTGAGGCCAGACAGCAGCCTCACCCACAGGGTGCTTCACTTCCCAAATGAGATCTTCTTCAAATCCTTGGCACGTCTATGAACTCACCAAATGATAGTGTTACCTTTTTGCACATAAATCCAACGACTTCTTTCAATTCAACCTGTTCATAAAAATGCAGACACTCTGTGTGAGATTCCTCTTGATAACCTGCCTGGCCAGGTCATTGTCCTACCATTCCCACCTGCCCACTCTAGGGGATGAAATGAATGGGGACAACACTCCTGTGAAGTGTGGGGTGAGGTCATGGATGGCATCCCGAACACATTTCTGGAAATATTAGATGCAAGGCAGGCTACTAGCTGTCATTTTGTTTTGAACAGATTGTTTCTCAAAAATTCCCACCCAATAATTTTTGTATTTTTTTAGTAATTATACTGCATAGGAACTTAACTTTCTTATT
Source organism: Talpa europaea (assembly GCF_964194135.1). Classification (NCBI taxonomy): domain Eukaryota; kingdom Metazoa; phylum Chordata; class Mammalia; order Eulipotyphla; family Talpidae; genus Talpa; species Talpa europaea. The sequence continues at coordinate 4,343,180 of NC_140075.1, read as the reverse complement.
TCTGCTGTCCACCAAGCAGTGATTGTGTTTATGGTAAATGTGGCGGCACCCACACCAGAGCTTCCAGAAGAGTCTCTGCCACATCAGGTGTGTGGGTCCTTTTCTACAGTAGATTGCGACTGCTCAGATTCAAACTTGGACCCAAAAGCCTTGTTTATGCTGTGAAGGCCTCACTCACTAAGTACAGGGGCCTCTATCCTACCGTGACCCCTGATCCCACACGTGACCGTGAGGGTCAGACATTAGAGGGGAAGCCACATTAGAGACTGGAAATGCTGCCCAAGGGACAACTGAGATGACAACAGATGAAACTGCTGCTGACAACTGCTGACAACTGAGAAGAAACCCAACCAGCTCCTCTCTTGGCTGGGAGCTACAGAAATGGAGAACAGCAAAGAGTGGCTTGAAGTTCAGTTACCCCAGTATACATGGAATATCACACAGCACCTAAGAGGTAAAAAGAGCAACAACTAAAACTAAGGGTATATGAAGTTATCTTAATATATATTTTATCATTTATTTTATTTAATATTTATTTTATTATTTATTATATTATTAATATGTATTTTATAATTATAAGTATATAGAATAGTATAATGTGAAAATTTAAAATAATTGTCTTGTAAAGAGTAATGAACTCATTTCCCCTATTATAATTTGGTGAGTCTCCCATTCAAGAGTCTCCCCACAGCCAACTTCATGGCTTGGTTCCTCAGACTGTATATGACAGGATTAAAGGTGGGGGGCACCACCGTGTAGAACATAGAAATGACCAGGTCAGACATGGACAGGGTCCCTGAGGTCGGCTTCAGATAAGCAAAGCATCCAGTGGAGAGAAACAGCACCACAACCAGCAGGTGGGGAAGGCAGGTGAGTAGACTTTGGCCTTCCCTTCTGTGGATGGGATCTTCCTGACAGCAGAGAAGATGTGGACATAGGAAATGATGACAAAAATAAAACAGCAGATACACAACACTGAAGTAATGAGCATGGGGAAAAGTTCATTCATTAAATTTCCAGAGCGGGAAATAGCCAATAACTGGGGGATGTCACAGAAGAACTGGTGGACCACATTGGACCCACAGAAGGACAAGGAGAAGGTTCCAGCTGTGTTCATCACAGCATAGAGACCCCCACCCATCCAGGACACAGCTGTCAGCTGCTCACACCTGTCCCTGCTCATGATGACATCATAGTGCAGGGGGTGGCAGATGGCAGCATAGCAGTCAACACTTATTACGGTGAGTAGGTGAAGCTCTGTAACTCCTGAAATAACCACCATGAAGACCTGGAGGACACAGCCCGGGAAGGAGATGGAGCTGCTGTGCCTCAGAGAGCTGGCAATGGACTTGGGGACCGTGGCTGAGATGAGGCAGATGTCCGTGAAGGACAGATTCCTCAGAAAGAAGTACCTGGGGGTGTGGAGGTGCCGGTCCAGGGTGGTGATGAGGACAATGAGCCCGTTCCGCAGCAGGGCGCACAGGTAGACCAGGGAGAAGAGCAGCGGGTGCAAGAAGTCCATGGTCCCCTGGGTGGGAAACCCAGGAGGACAAATTATTTCATGGCCGTGAGATTGGCCACCCCTGGGGCCATCATCTGCATTAATAAAATAAAGAGGAAGAAAACATTGTCAGATATTCTAATATTGAACATAAGTTGGTTTTCAGCATAGGATAATGATTCAGCCTATCTACCAGGTAATTACTTCTTCTAGATCTCACGGCATCTAGTACCCTCATCTGCATGTGCTTCTGTGTTCAACCTTTCATTTCCATCTCATGTGAGGTGACTTTATCACACTGTCCAAACATGTCCTGAAAATAGGTGAAGGCTTGAAGATTTCAATTGACCCTATAGAAATTTAAGAATTACAATCTCAAACCTCTCAACAAACCTGACTGACTGTACCTCCCGACTGCCCCAGTCTTGCTGCTCCCCCTCCTGCCCAGGCCCCAGCAACTCCACCCAGCACACCTCCCAGAGGTTGTCCAGGGCCCAGCCCATCCCCACCCTGGAGAGCCTGTTCCTGCTCCTCCAGCACAGCCCTGGTCTGGGGAGGCCCCACAGGGACGGGTGTGCAGGGAGATGGGGTGTGTGGTTCCCCATTTTCCTGCTCCCCAGGACCTGACACTATCCTGGAACTGAATGATCTGGGCTTGGTGTCCCCATGCGGCATGTCCTGATGCCTCCTCTGTCAGATTCCTGCCCCTGTGGCCTCACTGCTGCCTCCTGGCCTGTCCCCTCATCTCCTCATCTCCCTGACACTGACACCCCACATCTGAGGACTCAGAGACCACATTTCCCGCAGAGTCTCCTCCTGGGTGACATCCACACATCCCTCCTGCAGGATGGGTTCGTCCACCCCCGGGACCCTCCCGTGCCCCTCTGTCCCCCTCAGACTCATGCACGTCTGTGCAGGTTAGAGGCCGCTTGGGGGCTGAGCCTGACTGTCTGAGCGTGTGGCTGTCCCTGCTGGTCCAGGGCCCCAGGTCCACTGGGTGCGGGTTTGTTCCTCTCCCCAGGCCCGTGCATGAGTGGGGACGTCTGGACACAGGGCAGCCCTGCCCACTCTCCCCCTCCCCAATCTCACCCTCTCCCCCCTCTGTGGGGTGGTGGAGGGACAGGCCCTGGGGAGACAGGATTTTTAAGGTCACATCATAACATAATTACAACACATTGGTGGAATCTTCCTAATAATTTAATAAAAACGGGAAAATAAATCATGTAATGAGATCATCCGAAATATAGACATCTTTAGACTGATATTGGTAATGATGACAGAAGCTCTGGCATATTCTCTTCCTGTGCAATATCACTAACGACCCCTGAGTGGGGGAGTTGGGAAACAAACAAACAAACAAAAAAAATAACAAGTTTTTTTCTGTAAAGAGACATTCTTCATCACAATGTAATTCCGTTAATTGGTGTGCTTTTGTAAAGTGCCCAGAGGAACTCAGGGTGCTGAATGCTCAAATGCCAGTTATGAATCATTAATTGTCAAATACACGATGCACCACAATGTTCTGTTCAATCCTTTGAACACTTTAAATTCCAGGAGAGTATATTTCCTCTCGCTGAGACTCTTCCAGCATGATAAGGCAGTGGAGCACTGAGAAACTTGTGCACCTTCAGAATTTATTAGATTTTGTGATTTATAAAAATGAATATTTTAATTACTGTGAATTCTCAAATCTAAAATGAAGCTTGAAATCTAAAAACAGTCAATTCTGAAGGATTTCCATTCTGAAAACTGTTTAAGAACAGAATACCTGCAGCCTGGGGAGGGAGTTCCTGCTGCCGTGTCAAGTCTCTCTCCTGAGATTATACCCATGGCAGGACAGAGGGCGTCCTGGCCTCTCACTCCATTGTCGGGGCTCGTGTGGAGCCTCTGAGCACTCACAGGATGTTACATCCAGTCCTGCACCACCTCATGGACAGAGCAAGGCCTCAGGGCTGGGCTATTTGAGATCTGGAGCTGGCATCCGCATGTTGGACACGGTCCAGATTCCAGCCCTCAGGCACCTTCCTCCAGAGGGGAAGTGTGTTTTCTTGACTGTGTTAATTGGAGTGTCCTGCAGTGAGTCTCAGTAAGTAATTATCACACTCAGTGTGCAGATGTGATATTGTGTCTGGCTCATGCCACCCTGGACATGAATATACAAATCCTCATGTCCAGGTTCCATTCCCCACCTGTCGTGTCCACCGTGGTGGGCACCATTAGTCATAACAGTGCCCTGAGTCCCTGTCTAGAAAGCTGGACAGTCGCCCATCACCCCCCGTGTGCCCTTCATGGAGATGTCCTGGGGATGGGTGTGAGGGGGTGGGGAAAGGCCTGAGGCGGGAGGGAAGGGACACGGAGATAGGCAGGAGGGAGCCAAGGGAGGGTGTGTGGGGCGGAAAGACAATGGACGTCCAGCAGAAGTGAGTGACCACGGGGGTCAACAGCCCTGTGGTAAGAACAACTTTACTCATCTCTGAAATTGTGTATCCTATGGTTCTTTTCCACCCCAGCCCCTGTCCCTGCACTTACATTAGAATTGTCCTTTTGTTGGGATAATTTGCTTTTAATCTTTAGGAAATAGTATTTTAGGGTTTCTGCACAAGGTGTCATATCCTTAGGTTTGCTGCAGGACGATGGTGCTGTCACACATGGAAATAGATGTTTATCTGCTTGAGTTTACTCTTCTGCAGGGGGTGGGGCAGGACCTGCTTCTCTCTGCTGCATGTGTCTGTCTGCTTCTCCCAGCACCATTTCCCACTTTCCTGCTCCAGAGCCTGCTCTGGTTCCTCGGTCGTAGGGTCACTGTCCCTCCTGATGAGGTTGGGTCGCTGTGCCCTCATTATATTCCAGTGGCCGGCCTGTCTGTTTTTGTCCCAGTGCCATGCTGCTTTAACTATTAGAGCTTTATCGTATGGACTGGATTCTGGAGTGAGCTTCCTTCATTCTTCCTCTGTTTGTCAGTGTTGTTTTGGGTGTTGGGGGTCTTTTACATTCCAGGGTTTTTTTTTTTTTTATATCCTTGGAGAATGCCACTGTAGTTCTTATTGGGATTATGATGAATCTGTAAATTTCTTTGGATCATATGGGTATTGGTAATGTTGAATGATCTAAGCCAAGGGCAGGGGATATCTTTCCATTTCTTTGTCTTTTTTATTTATTTTTACAATGTCTTTTCTTTTATCTTCACCTCCTTTGTTAATTTACTCCATGGTAATTAGTCTCGTGATTATAAGTGGGATTGTTTTCTTCCCTTCTCTTCTAGTTCATTTTGTGCATATAGAAGGCAATTGATTTTCATGTGTTGATTTTGTCAGCTTCCAACTACACTGATGTGGCTCATTGACTTAATTTCTTGTTTTCAGTGGAGTCTTTAGTGTTCTTAGTGTATATTATGTTGTACAACTATCTAAAATGTGCTTAAATGTTTAAATTCATACAATCTTGAGGCACTTAATATTTTATTAATTGAAATTTTTATTTATTTTATACACAAGTGGCAAAATGTAGTCTATGAATAGTCTCAGCATATGTTTATAATACCCTGATTCAAGTTCTTAATTCAATACATGTATTGAATTCTCCTTATATCTCATAACTTTATTGTCATTATACCCCATAAATTTTATTGACCAGTAAACTATGACAGTATCAAGAATTCATTTTAACAAAGTTATTTATCATCAGATAAATAAAAATGCCAATGATTTAAAATGACAGTAGCAAGTTGTCAACCCAGATGTTTATATATCAAGATGATGTCATATTTTAACCATTGCTGGCTGCCTCCACATTTGCCATGTGCCCTGCGGAACTCGCCTCGGCTGAAGGCAAGGTCAGCCTGATTCCCTCAGAGGGTGACCTGTTTGAGAAACAGTTAAAGGGCCTGATGTCCAATTGGGACTACATTTTATTTATTTATTTATTTATTTATTTATTTATTTATTTATTTTTAAAGATTTATTTATTTGTTTGTTTATTTATTTATCTATACAAGCACTGGGTACAGTCAGAAGTACGGGAGGGTGAGAGAATTCACCAGAGCCAGAGCAGGGAGCAGAGCAGGCAGAAGGACCGAAGTACACTGCTGAGGGGAGCAGCGGGCGGCAGGAGAGGTCTGCGCGCCATGTGGGACCCTCCTCAGGTGGCCGGGGAGCAGCCAGGTATTGAACTGGCGCTGCAGAGGCTGCAGGCAGCTTCGCAACCCAGTGCTTAAACGCTGCACCACCAGGAAGCCCCTGGGACTACATTTTATATTGAAATATTTTGGCGTGAAATATTCAAACCTCGGACGTCACGACAGGAAACTACAGGTGGATGCAGTCAGAGAGAGGAGCTGAGGCCAGAAAGCAAGTGCACTCAGGGGCTTTTCATTCCCCCAATTTAAACCTCAAATTCTTTATGTCTTTACGTCTACACTAAATGATGATATCATTCATGATATGTAAATCTGAGGAGTTTTCTTGTTTGAAGTACTCCACATGGAAACACAAACACTCTGGGTGAGATCTCTGTAATAAGGTGCCCAGAAGGACACTGTCCTCAAATTCCTAGGCATTCTAGGTAATTAAATGAATGTGGATAATCACACATGTAAAGTGCAGTGTGATGCTGTGATTGCCATTCTCAACTGTTCCTGGATATATTAGAATATTGTGCAGTTCACGAGCTATTATTTTGATTTTACCATTATAGTTTCCTAAGTTCCTTTAATGTTTATTTTTTTTAAAGATTTATTTATTTATACAAGAGCTGGGGTACAGGACAGAGGCATGTGATGGTGAGAGCTGGTGTGAGAGGTGTGGGGGAGGAGAGCCAGATTGACCAAAATACACTGCTGAGGGGAGCAGCGGGTGAGGCAGGAGAGGTCTGCCGCGCCATGTGGGTAGCTCCCTGGCTGGTCGGGGACTGAACCCATGCTGCAGAGACTGCATACAGCACTGTGCTGCACCCACTGTACCACTAGGAACTCCCCCTTTACTGTTTCTTAAAAAACCCTACCCACTATATATTGTCAGTTTTTAGTGATTATACTGCACCTGAAAATAACTGCTTTCAAGTCCCTGTCTTATTTCTGGTGTCACTTTGCTTTTGTGTTTATGGTAAATGCTGGAGGCACCCACACCAGAGCTTCCGGGAGGGTCTCTACCACATCACGTGTGGTCCTTATCGACAGAAGGTCATGACTACTCGATTCACTATGGATCTTCGGGCCCTATTTATGCTGTGAAGGCCTCACACACAAAATAAAGGGGCCTTTGTCCTACCCGTGTCCCCTGATCCCACACGTGACCCTGAGGTTCAGTGACATTAGAGGGGAAGCTGCCTTAGGGACTGGAGATGCTGCCCCAGTGAGAAAACTTCAGCCAGCAACACAGAAATGGAGAAGAGCAAAGAGTGGCTAGAAATTCAAACACCGGTACACACAGAATATCAAAGAACATCTAAGTGTTAACAAGAGAAACAATTAAAGCTATAGGGGTATATGGAGTCATCTTAAATATAATTTAAAAATAAGAATATATATTTAATTATACAATGGAATTACATGTAACTATACAAATATAAAGGGGAGAATGATGTGAAAATTTAAAATAAGTGTCTCATAATGGAGTGATGAAGTCATCTTCTCTACTACATTTTGGAGAGTCTCCCCTTCACCAGTCTCCCCACAGCTGAATTCATGGCTTGGTTCCTCAGGTTGTATATGAGGGGATTAAAGGCGGGGGGCACCACCGTGTAGAACATAGAAATGACCAGGTCAGACATGGATGGGGTCTCTGAGGTCAGCTTCAGATAAGCAAAGCATCCAGTGGAGACAAACGGCACCACAACCAGCAGTTGGGGAAGGCAGGTGGAGTAGACTTTGGACTGACCTTCTCTCCCCCCAATCTCATCCTCTCCCCACTCTGTGGGGTGGTGGAGCAGCAGGCCCTGCGGAGGCAGGACTTTTAGGAGAATGTGCTGATATGAAATAACTGTGAAAGATTTGTGGAAATGACCCACCCCACACCTTCCTCCAAGTACTGTCATCCAAGCCTGAGTGTGGCCCCAAATACAAGTGAGACCTGCCGCGGGGAGTGGTCACGTGCAGACACATCCGGACACCAGCTCCAGAGCTCAAATAGCCCAGCCCTGAGGCTCTGTGTTGCCCATGAGGCAGATGTTTTAATTGAAAAGGGAATACTCGAGCACAGGCTGTGGTCAGGGCCTGGAATTCTTCTGAGTGACGTAAAACTCAAATGTCTCATGACAGATACACAAGTCCGGTCTCTGCCCAGGCCCTGATCAGCTGGGGGAACCCTTCCCATCACAGTGTGAGACAGTGTCCTGTGCATGGAGGGTGATAGGTCAGATACCCCCAAAGCTCGTGTCCAGTAATGGACACAGTCGCAGCTGCACCACGTTTTGAGAGAAAGATCCGTCTCCCCATATGCTGCCTCAAGCCCCTTGACTGTCGCTCCCTGATGCCGTGGCCTGCTGTGGATGGACAGGACCAGCACCCCTGTCCTCAGAGCAGCCCCTGCCCTGGTGCAAGGGTGGCTCCCCATGAGAGGGGCCCCATGTCTGCTCTGGGTCTCCACTCCCTGCCTCCCCATCCCCCACCCCAGCCCTCCAGTCCCCCATGGCAGGAGAGGAACCAGCTCCTCTGGGTCTGGAGGGAACCGGCTCCTCTGAGCGCGGGACCCGCTGCAGCCCGGAGCCAGGCTGGGATTTTTGTGGCCCCATCCCCACCAGCAGCGTCCCTGGACTCTTCCGTGAGTACCCCAGTGGCTGTGCGTCCCTGACTGTCGTGGCTCTTTCCTTTCTGGCTCCTCCCTGTGGTCCTCGCTCACGTCACAGGCGTGAGCCACGATGGTCACAAACACAATTGTCGGGTCCACCCCCTGGTTCTTGGGCTGCTGCCTGGCACCCAGGAGGTTCTGCTGATTATTTAGCTAATGTGGGTCAGGCAGGAGCCTCCGGTCAAGACAAAGTCTTGGTTAGAGCCCACCTGCTGGGAACACAGGCAGACACTGGCGCCAGAGCAGCTTCGCCAGCAACCACCGTGACAGGAAGGAAGCGGTCACAGGGCTAGACACGGGCCGTCCTGAGGCAGAGGCTGGAGCCCCTGTAGCAGCTCCCATGCCCTCCCCCAACTCCTGCCAGACATTTAGCATCCCCATCCCCACCCACCATGCACCCCACACCTTCTTCCAAGTACTGTCATCCAAGCCTGAGTGTGACCCCAAATACAAGTGAGACCTGCCGCGGGGAGTGGTCACGTGCAGACACATCCGGACACCAGCTCCAGAGCTCAAATAGCCCAGCCCTGAGGCTCTGTGTTGCCCATGAGGCAGGATCAGTATGGGGTGGACCTCCAGGAGTCTCTCTGCTTGCACTTGGAGTGATTTTTACACTGCCCAGCGCCGCCCCCAAGGCTGCCACCCATGCGAGGCGACACTGTACATGAAATGCCTCTAATATCACAAATGTGTACAAGGAAAAATCTTCTAAATGCCTTAAGTTAGAGGAAAACATATTTTCTCACATTGCAAGTCATCTGCACAATACGACATTGAGAAGTTGAGCACATTGTGTAACGTTAGCATCAGTTTTCTCTATTTATAAAATGAATAGTTTATGATACTTTCTCAAGTCTGAAATAAAGCATGAGCACTAAAGTCATTCAGGTCTGAGTGGATTTTCCCCTGGAAGCGGCTGGGGGCAGATACCTGCAGTCTGGGGGACAGTTCCTGCTGCCGTGGCCTGTCACTCCTGAGGTTGTCCCCATGGCAGGACAGAGGGTGTCCTGGCCTCTCACTCCATGGTCGGGGCACGTGGGGAGCCTCTGAGCACTCGCAGGATGTTCCACCCCATCCTGCGCCGCCTTATGGACAGTGCAGGACCTCAGGGCTGGGCTATTTGAGCTCTGGAGCTGGTGTCCGTGTGTTGGACAGTGTCCAGATTCCAGCCATCAGGGACCTTCCTCCAGAGGCACAAGTGCATTTTTCAGGTCACTGTCTTAATTGGTGTCATCCTGTCTCACATCCCAGTGAGCTATTAGTGCCCTGAGTATGTCAGAGTCTATTTTGTGTGTCTTGTGACCCTGTAGGAAAGGCTTGTAATTAATGTTGCTCAGTGGTCTCTTTCATCATCACTGCCTGGCCTCAGGGGACCCGGGTATGGCCCCGTCATCAAAGCATAATAAGCCACATCCAAGGGGCACTGGAAATTCACCGTCACCCAAGTGTGCCCTTCATGGGGGGACCTGGGAGGTGGGTGGGGATGAGGGTGAGGAAGGGAAATGAAGGTTGGAAGGGAAAAGGCAGGTTGGGAGAGGCGGCAGGGAGGGGAAGGGAGGTGGGGGAAAATTCACCAGAATGAACGACAGAGGGAAGTGAACTAGACCCTCTGCAGGGAAGGTTCCTGTCCTCACGCGTTGCTGCATGTGTGTTTGGTCACATGTGTGTGGCTGCTCCGCCTCACGCCTGCCAGTCTGTGGGGTGTGCTGGCTGCTGCGCACGGGGGTTCTCCATGGTCTTCATGCGGTGAGGGGCCATGGCGGGGGCCACGGTCATGAGCGGTTGTGCGTGGCGTGCGGCTCCTGGGTGGGCGTCACGCCCGCTGTGTCCTCTGCCCCACGGGAAGAGGCCTTTTGTGTGTGGCCAGGACTGTGAGGGGCCTGGGAATGGGCCGCACCTCAGCGAGCAGATCATGCCTCGTGCTGACCAGCGTGGGTGTGTATGGCACGTGCGTGGGACAGTCTCCTCATCCTGCCACGCCCTGGAGCCTCTGTCACCACCTCCACGCGACTGTCCCACTGCGGGGTGTGTGGCCGTGGGGGAGAGGCTTGGAGAAGACTCTTCCTGCGTGACGTTCTCCACTGTTTCCAGGCCATTTAAGTCAATCTCTCGGCGACGTTGCGGGGACGGGGCATCACTGAGGCTCTTTCCTGTAGCTGGGCACGACATGAAAATGGCTTCTCCAGTGAGGTGAGAAATGCACACATTACCATCCGTCCTGAAAGGCTAATTTACCTTCCAATATGGGCTCCAGGAGCCTGGTTTGGGGCCCGTTGTGCAGCCATCACAGGCTGCGCGGTTCATGGTCGGTTCTCACACATGAAGATGCTTTTGTGGCCTTGGTCGAGTTTTCAGGCCTGTAAAACTGACCTGGGGGCTGACTGGCTCTCCCACAGCTTTTCTCTGGCCTCTCCTGCCCTCTGGGTCTCAGACGACGCTGCCATCATCCCCCTGTCCCTTGGCACACAGTTCCCGTCACACAGGCGCCTGCCCGTGTTCTGGCCCTGGAGCCACATCACAGACACACACGCAAGACCCAGCACACGGGCCTATTTCGGGGATGGCGTCTCTGAGGCTCAAACACTCCCTGGGGTGTGGGGCCACTTGTCCATGCGCCCTCGGCGCCCTTCTCCTTGGAGTGTGTCCTCCCAGCACTCTGCGGTGGGAGTCGTGGTAGACCACGTGCTCCTGTGGTCTCAGCAGCACCGTCCACCGTGGCCGGTCCTGCCCCCCCCCAAGTGCCGGCCACAGGGCAGTGAATAAAGAATGTGGGTACACGCTCAGTGGGTACCACCCAGCGGTGAAAGGATGAAATAGTGTCATTTTCGACAGTGTGGCTGGATCCTGAGTTGGTTTTCTGAAGTGAAATGAGCCGGAGAGTGAGAGACAGAGGCAGATGGTCTCACTCGTCTGTGGAACAGAAATACAGAGAAGCTCCATCTCCAAATGCAGCAAAAGCAGATGTCAGGCTTAGTGAAAAAATGTGCTGTTACTTGAGGGAACAGAGAGAAGCAAGGGGATGGGCATGGAAGAAGAGGAGGCACTAACGGGGTGTTGTGTGGACTGCGGGGGGCACTGTGCCTGCAGAGTGGGAAATTAACCACCAAATTAAAGCAAAAAACCCCGTGAATAAAGCATTTCTTGGTAGCAAGTTGTAAACTCGCATAACCTCATGTGACATCACTGATTATATCAACTCTCTGGCTCAGCAGAGATCTAGAAGTTTGGTGCAATTGAAAATAGAAAATTTTAAAGAGATCTGACCAGGGCCTCCCCTGGTGGCACAGGCAGTTGAGCGCAGCTTGTGAAGCTGCCCGCAGCCTCTGAGCGCCAGTTCGATTCCAGTCTGCCAGCGAGGGACCCACATGGTGCCGCAGACCTCTCCTGTCTGGCCTGGTGCTCCCCTCAGCAGTGGATTTTGTCAGTCTGCCTGTTCTGTTCCCTGTTCCGGATCTGGTGTATCTTCTCACCCTCCCACACATCTGACCTATACCCCGGTTCTTGTGTAAAATAAATAAATAAATAAATCTTTAAAAAAAAAAAAAAACAGAAAAATTGACCTATAGTGTCATGCTGACCTTTACATAGTGTGTCAGGTGCCCGGGAGGCTCCGTGGGCAGGACCTGGTCCCACCTCAGCACCATCACCCCCCTGACCCTGCGGGGATGGGGTGGCCCCGGCGTCACACCAGTACAAGCCCCGTCCACAAGGAGTGGGAAAGTCGCCGCCACCCCCGTGGACCCCCTGGGCCTGGCAGGGTGTTTGGGTGTGGGGGGAGGGGAGGCAACCGAGAAATCCCCCAGGAGTGAGCTGGGGAGAACCTGGGTCTTCTGACATGGGTTTCTTCGCGTCTCTCAGAATTATTTTATTCAAAAAGGCCGTTTACCTCAGCGCCTAGAAATGGAACAACATGTGAACGGGCATGTCTGACAGAGGCTGGTGGTGACCTTAAAATGGGGGTCAGGCCCGCGGCGGTGCCGTCCGGTGTGTCCTCACGGTGGGTGTGCCTCAGCTCTAACACCACAGAGTGGGGGGCCCTCTCCCAGGTGTGGTCTCACCGAGTCCTCACAGGCTCCCCGAGTCAGGGTCACAGAGAACATACGAGCTCGTGGTGGGCACGCTGGGACCCTCCCCTGCACACGCAGAAGGGAAGGCTGAGGCCGGAGCCAGCATGAGGGACGCACCCTAACGAGCAGTTCTGGAAGCTGCAGCCCCAGAAACTGGCGGTGATTCTGGAGTTTCTTGCAAATACACCCCACGGTCTCCTTTCATCCACAATAAAGAAAACATCTTCCATTTTGTCTCATGTGTCATTCCTAGTGACAGAGGTACGATCCGCCGGCTGCTCTGAGGAGACAGGGGCTGGGACGAGGCCCACCCAGGTCTGTGCAGGCCGCGCTGGGGGACTGCGGGTGGGGCCCCTCGCTTCCCTGACACGTGTGGGTGCCGCGGAGCTTGGTGTGGGTGGGGATCTGGGGTCAGGGCAAACAGCAAAATGAAATGTTGCACTGAGTGCAAAAATTTGCTCATGACCAGACAGAACAGGAGAGGAGATAGGAGTGTGGACAGAGGGGCCGGGCACTGCAGGGCATTTAGTAGATTCTGAGTGGACACTGGTGCATGTGGGGGACTGAAGAGTGACCCACGGTGAAAACAGTAAAAAAATCTAAATGAGACATCTCCTTTGATAAAACAAATTACAAAATTAATGTGACATTGGGGTGAAACACTCATGGTAAACATCCCTTCTCAACAGACACTCACTGGATTTATTAAAGGAAAAACAGAAAATACATCCACAGGAATCTGACAAGGGAATGACGCAATATCCCAAGGGGGTGGGGACTGTGCTCTCACGCTGTCACTGAAACTAATATTACTGTGAATGATTTTCTAACTCAGGTTTCATTCTGAAATTTGAATGGACAAGTCATGTCTTGTGATTAACTACATTTTATTATCATAAATAGTTTTGTGGACAAAATGTGCTCATCAGTCAAGAGAGCTGGAGACCCAGTGAACTGCTCCGGACAGAAGGAATGTCACCCAGCTCACATTCTCAGTGTTAGGATAATAGCAGTGATATCTTCCGACATGCAGTGCAGATGTGTAGAATTATAAAAAAAAAAAAAACAAAATTTCAAATGTGCCATGCTTTACTTTACATAATAAAATAATAATATCATTCCCAAGTAGAATAAAAGTGAACTTCAGTTTATTCTACAAGATGGTGGAGGTGAATACCTTGTGCAGAATCAAGATAGAATCTGGAAAACTAAGGAAGCTAAAAATGAACACAGCAAATTAAAAATGATAAATTTTTAAGTAGAAACGTAGTTCTTAAAAGATAATTAATGTAACTTTACTTCTGAAAACACCACATCAAGGTGTGCAGTCACGTTGGCATCCAAACAGGCATCATAGAAATTAACTAACATTCCATCCATTCCAGGTTTCACTCATAGATTCCTACTAACCAAGGAAGCGTCCATCCTTCCACCTCTGGCAGAGTCAGGTGTGGTTTCCTTTTGTCCTTTGAGCAGCAACAGGAACTTCTCCTAGAGGAAGACGCCCCGTGAGGAATCGTGAGGGACGGGGGGCCTCACTCTCTGTCTCCCCTGCCATCAACGAGGACAAGGCCCTCAGTGGAGACACACACAGGCTGTGGGAACCGAGCCCCAGGACAGGGGTCCCCTGACCATGTGGTCCTGAGGACAGACCCCTTTACCACTGCTTCGTGTTATGTAAATGTTGGTACATGTGAGTTCTAGAACATTCTTTCTACAGCAAATACAAGTTTTTAGCCACAAGCTGGATTCAGTTTATGAACATCACACAGGGAAGGCTTGGGGGAAGGATGAGCAATTTAGGAAACAGGAGTATAGTGAGGATTATGAGAATATGAATTTGTGAAAAGGGAATAAGCCTAATTCAAGAAATATAAGCTTATAAATGATGACATGTAAGAATTAGGGGGGCAAAGCTGAATTAATGAGGGTTTATAATTGCAGATTGTGATATCTCACATCTTAGAGTATTGGCCCTTCATCAGTCTCCCCACAGCCATCTTCAAGGCTTGGTTCCTCAGACTGTAGATGACAGGATTAAAGGTGGGGGGCACCACCGTGTAGAATATAGAAATGACCAGGTCAGACATGAACGGGGTCCCTGAGGTCGGCTTCAGATAAGCAAAAAATGCAGTGGAGAGAAACAGCACCACAACCAGCAGGTGGGGAAGGCAGGTGGAGTAGACTTTGGCCTTCCCTTCTGTGGATGGGATCTTCCTGACAGCAGAGAAGATGTGGACATAGGAAATGATGATGAAAATAAAACAGCAGAAACCCCAGAGCACACTAATGAGAATGGGGACAAGTTCGCTCATTAAATTTTCTGAACAGGAAGTAGCCAATAACTGGGGGATGTCACAGAAGAATTGATGGACCACGCTGGACCCACATTAGGACAAGTAGAAGGTTCCAGATGTGTGTATCACAGCCAATATACCCCCACCCAGCCAGGACACAGCTGTCAGCTGCACACACCTGTCCCTGCTCATGAGGACCTCATAGTGCAGGGGGTGGCAGATGGCAGCATAGCGGTCAAGGCTCATCACCGTGAGGAGGCTCACCTCTGTATCTGCTGCAATAACCATCAGGGAGACCTGGAAGACACAGCCCAGGAAGGAGATGGAGCTGCTGTGTCTCAGAGAGTTGGCGATGGACTTGGGGACCGTGGCTGAGATGAGGCAGAGGTCCGTGAGGGACAGACCCCTCAGAAAGAAGTACATGGGGGTGTGGAGGTGCCGGTCCAGGGTGGTGATGAGGACGATGAGCCCGTTCCCCAGCAGGGCACACAGGTAGACCAGGGAGAAGAGCAGCGGGTGCAAAAAGCCCATGGTCCCCTGGGTGGGGAACCCCAGGAGGACGAATTCTGTCACGGCCGTGAGATTGGTCATCCCTGGAGCCATCATCTGTATAAAAAATAGAGAGGAAGAAAACATTTCATATCCTACAATGTTGAACACAAAATGGGTTATCAACATAAAACAATCGTGCAATCTATGCTTTATCGTTATCTGAGCAAATTTATATTTTTACTCATGTGAATGTGCTATTGAACTATTGTCCAAACATGTGTCCATTTATTTTTGAAGAAATGAAATTTTAAATGACCTTGATAAAACCTGAATATTAGGTCTCTCAGTGAACTGAATTGACAGACCACCCGTGCCCAGTCATTCCCATGCCCGTGGCTCCCCCTCATGCCCAGGCCCCAGCGTCTCCCCCCAGCACACCTCCCAGAGGTTGTCCAGGGCACAGCCCCCGAGGACACATCGCCATGCCCAGACCCTCCCCACCCTAGAGAGCCCGTCCCTGCTCCCCCCGCACAGCCCTGGTCTGGGGAGGCCCCACAGGGACGGGTGTGCAGGGAGATGGGGTGTGCGGGTCTCCGTTTTCCTGCTCCCCAGGTCCTGACACTGTCCTGGAATTGAATGATATGGGCTCGGCATCCCCGTGTGGCATGTCCTGATGCCTCCTCTGTCAGATTCCTGCCCCTGTGGCCTCACTGCTGCCTCCTGGTCCATTTCCTCGTCTCCTCATCTCCCTGCCCCTGACTCCCCACATCTGAGGACCCAGAGACCATGTTTCCTGCAGAGTCTCCTCCTGGGTCACACCCACACATCCCTCCTGCAGGATAGGCTCGTCCACTCCGGGTCCCTCCCGGCCCCTCTGTCCCCCTCAGACTGATGCACGTCTGTGCAGGGAGGAGGCCGCTCTGGAGCTGAGCCGGACAGTCTGTGCGTGTGGCTGTCCCTGCTGGTCCCAGGGCCCCGGGTCCACGGGTGCAGGTTTGTTACTCCCCCAGGCCTGTGCATGAGTGGGACGTCTGTACACGGGGCAGCCCTGCACGATCCCCACCTCCACCCAGTATTGTCCTCTCCCCGCTTGGTGGGGTGATGGAGGGGTGGGCCCTGGGGAGGCAGGATTTTTAGGAGGATATAGTAATATAAAATTATTGCCACACATTGGTGGGAATAATTCCAGAAATTTAATAAAAACAAGAAAATAAATCAGGGTACATGGTGGTGAAAAATGTTGGCATCTGTCGAGTGACCTTAACTACACATTTTAAATGGATAAAATAACTTGACCTATCTCCCCCAGGCCCTGATTAAACACTGTGACTCATTTTACAATTACACTGACAATCCATGGGTGTGGAGTTGGAGAAAAATCCCAAGCTCACGTTCACAAATACACAGATGTCGGCACCACCATTATGTTAGTGCCAGAGCCTTTAAGACGTCAACATATCGCTGACAAGTTACTGAATTTCTATCTGACTCACATCTGTCATCATGTTTAGGAGAAAAGGCATAACATTCTGAATTGAACAATAATTGTAATTTTTAGTTCCCTCTGGAATATCTTCATCACCATCCAATTCTATTAATTGCTGTGATTTTACTCAGCACCAAGAAAACACTGAGTGTGCTGATGCTCATCCCAGGTGTGCGGCAGAAATCGTTGCATCTCCCACAAATCAAAATCTACTAATATGCTCAATGTGTTAAAAGTCAGTATCTTTGACCATCGTAAATTACAAGAAATATGTTTTCTCTCACCAAAGCTCACCCAGGCTGACAGGGCAGCGGGACATGACGACTTGGGCCCCCTCAGCATTAGTTGTCACGATTTACAAAGTGAATAATTTAACTGTGGCGTGTTCTCCAGTCTAAAATGAGGCTTGAATCTGAGAACTCTCAAGTATGAGTGGATTCTCCCCTGCAAGCGGCTGGGGGCAGTTACCTGCAGTCTGGGGGTGAAGTTCCCACTGCCGTGTCAAGTCTGTGTCCTGAGGTTGTCCCCATGGCAGGACAGAGGGTGTCACGGCCTCTCACTCCATGGTCAGGGCTCGTGGGGAGCCTCTGAGCACTCACGGGATGTTCCACCCCATCCTGTGCCGCCTCATGGACAGAGCAGGGCCTCAGGGCTGGGCTATTTGAGCTCTGGTGCTGGTGTCTGCGGGTTGGACACAGTCCAAGATCCATCCATCAAGTGACTTTACCCCAGAGGGACAAGCGCCCTTGTTCAGGTCATTGTCTTAGTTAGTGTCGTCTTGTGGCTCATCCCAGTGATCACTAGTGCCCTGAGTGTGCAGAGGTGATTTCCTTAGTTTTTACATCTGTGAGAACAGGAGCTATTACCCCTCAGCCCCATCACCCCCCTGACCACCTTGGGGACCAAGGATACCCTGTCATCGGAGACAGGACTAACCGCGTCCAGAGGGAGCAGGAAAGTCGCTGTCAACCCCATGCACCCTCCTGGGCCTGGCAGATGGGGGGAGACACTGGCAGGGGCGGGAAGGGCAGAGTGGGGGACAGGGCGAGTAGGACAACGAGCAGACACCCCGAACCGGGACGAAACGGGACACAAGTTGGACACCGAAGCAGGAGTTGTTGGCACCACAGCAACTCTCCCTGTCCCGACGCTCCTGCCAGCCCCTCTAGTGCCTGAGAATCTGACTTGCTGCTGACTTCCCGTGGATGTCGCCTTCACATGGACAATCCTGCCTGGGTGCATGGGGTGCACATGGCCGGCCTGGAGACACCCTGGGGTCCTGACAGCAAGGACGGCAGGGTGCCGGGTGGGTCCGGCTCTGCCTTGGGTGCCAGGGTCTGGGCCAGTAGCCCGTAGGACCCGTGGGCAGCCGTTCAGAGGGAAGACAGGGCTCAGGGGGGCTGAGACACGCAGGGGGCGAGGAGCCTCCTTCAGAAGAGCGGCCAGCAGGAATCTCTCTCTGGCATTGGTGCCAACCGGACAGTGGTCAGCCCAGAGCTGGATGCACCCGGGGTAGCTGTGCCAACCATGAGGCTGGGAGGGGATAGATTCAGAGTGACCAAAGTCTGTTTCCTCCCCTGATGGGAGTGACCCCTTCATGAGCGGTCCCAGCTGGGCTCACGGACGGGAGGACACAGGACAAACCCCAGAACCTCCCCGATGCATGTTCGCCTTTGCCTGAAATGTGGATATTTGTGCCCAAAGGACTCTGTGTGGTGGACGCGCTCCCGAGGACAGTGCAGGTCCAGGGGAGTTATGGAGCATCCGCTCAGAGCCTGGTGCTGGCCGAGGCTGAGGTGAGGGACATGTGCTGCCCATCCAACTCTGGGGAACCCTGCGTGCGCCTTCTTGTGCTCCCCCATGTCCAACTCCTCGGTGTCTCAGATACCACCTGCCCCGCCCCTTGGGGATTCTGCCTCTGGACATTGGAACCCCAGAGGGCCTGGACCCCTGACACCTTGAGAGATAATACCCCTTCCTCCTGCTCTGCCTGCATGGTAGGGGCAGCTGGGCGTCAGCTCCAGGGGCGCTAGAGTGCTGGGGGGTCTGGGGTGCTGCTCGAGGGGTCGGGGGATCCTGGGTCCTCACTTAAACCCTTCTGGTTGAAACACCTCAGCTAATGAAGAGAATGATCAGTCCTTCCTGCTCACCCTGGCTGAGCAAAGCTTCTCAACCCCAGGAGCACATCCCCACATTTAATGTCTCTGGACACAGACTCGAGTCTGTCCACCGTGTGGACCCCCGTGTCCAGCACACGCTGAGGGAAGGGGACATGGTGGAAAGTGTGGGCTGAGTGTGAGGAGCTGAAGTGTCATCACCGGCAGCTCTCAGAGGTCCCAGGAAGCAGCAGGACAGAGTCTGCCCAGCTTATTAGATGTTAATACTGAATAATGACAAGATCATGCCCTGGACTCCGCTGGCCCCACAGGATGAGCCCATCCCGGGACGGGAACAAACACTTCCATGCGGGGGTTCAGGACGGCCAGCAAGCTCGGAGCAGGGTCTGGAGCCTGAATCCACCTGCCCGCAACTCTGCAGGCACTGGCGGTTCCTCCTTAGAGACTGTCTGTGTAGGCCATGGCCTGTGTCTTGACTGGGGTTTTGCTCCCTGTTGTGGTGGGACACACGTGTGTGGATGGACACTCGCACTTGTCAGGGGTGTGGGGTGCACGTGGCTCCTCCCCGAGCAGGGCCTGTGCTCACAGCGGTTTCTGAGGCCCAGGAGCACTCTAGTGTGTGTGTGGGGGGACTTGTTTATTACCCTTGGTGTTCCCTGTCATTGAATTGTGGAGGCAGGAGGGTGTTCATGTGGGTGTTCCGTGGAGTGTGAGGTGGCACCACACACACAGAGGAGCAGAAATGGAGCCCCAAAACAAGACAGCAAAGATGTGACAAATGGCAATTATTACCATGACCCTACGTCACCCCACTCGGGAAGTCAAATCTTCTCAACAGAGTCTAGAGGCTTTGCACAAAGCCAAGACAGAAAGTGTGTAAAAGCAGTGATCCGGGAGTGATGGAGGCCCATGGGGGAGACACCTGCCATCCCCACACAGATTTTATTCTGAAATCTCAATGGACATGGTCTTGTGGGTAACATGCATGTTATAAGAGAAATATTGTCTGGACTGAGTCTGTTAGGATCCATCAGGTGAATTTGGAGACACCGTGTCCTGCTGCAGAGAGGATGCGTGAGGGAGGGGCCGCCCCTCAGCTCATGTTCTCAGGGTGGGTGAGCAGCCAGAAGGACCCGGCGTTGACAGCACAGAAGCTGCCGGAGAATAAAAAATTTACAGATATCGCCGTGCCTTACTTTACATGATGTAGAAAGTGACATAATCCCAGACGTACCAGAAAGTGGGGAAGAAGACCTGGTACAGGACATCAACAGACAACCTTGTGAACCCCTGAAATGGGAACTCCTAAAAATAAACACAAGAGCAACAAGTGTCTTAAAAATTATAAAACTTAATAGACGAAACATACTTATTCAAAATTAACTCATGTTAAAAAGAAAAAAAAACACTCTCGGGCCTCCCCTTGTGGCACAGTGGTTGAGCGCTGGGCTGCCAAGCTGCCAGCAGCCTCTTCAGCGCTGGTTCGATCCCCAGCCAACGCGAGAGGTTCCCACATGGCCGGACAGGCCTCTACTGCCGCCCGCTGCTCCCCTCAGCAGTGTGCTTCTTCAGTCTGACTGCTCTTCACCCTGCTCTTACTCTGGTGAATCCTCTCACCCTCCCGTGCTTTTGACTGCACCAAGTGCTTGTATAAATAAATAAATAAATATTTAAAAAAATAAACAAAAATAACCACACTCTCGAGGTTATGTAACCAGATCAGACACCATATAAATGAACATTAAGTAGAGGTTCAATCATAGAATCAGATTATTTCGGAAACTTCCATCCGTCTCCGAAGATCATGTCAAGTGTAATTTCTACTTGACCTTTGAGCTGAAACATGAATTTCTCTCAGAGGAAGTTGCCCCATCAAGAGTAGGGATGGGGGTGGGAACTACCAGCTGTCTCCCTCCCTCCACAGGGAAGGGCCTCAGGGGAGACACAGGTTGTGGGAACCGAGCCCCAGAACTGGGGTCCTGTGACTGTGTGCTCCTGGGGACAGACCCCTTACCACTGCTGGATTTCTTAAAAATGTTTGGGATGTGTGAGTTCTAGAACATGCTTTCACATACCAGCCGTAACATTTAAAGACCGAATACATATCATGTATGTCACATGGATGGGTGTTTTGGAAATGGCTGCATTAGTTTAGGAAATAGAGATTTGAAGACTAGAACAATGTTAAAATTTGTAATTGAAATCTGTAATGAAAAGTCTTATTTTACTTTAACATGCTGACTGGTAATAGTTAGAGGGAAAATCTAAATAACTGAGGAACACATAAATGTAGATTGGGTAATTAGTTAATGAAAACAATGATACCTCAAATACTGGTGTACTGGCCCTTCATCAGTCTCCCCACAGCAGATTTCAAGGCCTGGTTCCTCAGACGGTAGATGATGGGATTAAAGGTGGGGGGCACCATCATATAGAACATAGAAATGACCAGGTCAGACATGGACGGAGTCACTGAGGTCAGCTTCAGATAAGCAAAGCATCCAATAAAGGAAAACAGCACCACAACCAGCAGGTGGGGAAGGCAGGTGGAGTAGACTTTGGCCTTCCCTTCTGTGGATGGGATCTTCCTGACAGCAGAGAAGATGTGGACATAGGAAATGATGATGAAAATAAAATAGCAGGTGCTCAACACCACACCAAAGAGAATGGGGACAATTTCGCTCATTAAATTTCCAGAGCAGGAAATACCCAATAACAGGGGGATGTCACAGAAGAACTGGTGGACCATTTTGGACCCACAGTAGGACAAGGAGAAGGTTCATCACAGCATAGAGACCCCCACCCAGCCAGGACACAGCTGTCAGCTGCACACACCTGTCCCTGCTCATGAGGACCTCATAGTGCAGGGGTAGAAGATGGCAGCAATGCGGTCAAGGCTCATCACCGTGATGAGGCTCATCTCTGTAGCTGCTGACATAGCCATCATGAAGATCTGGAGGACACAGCCCAGGAAGGAGATGCTGGCAATGGACATGAGGACCGTGGCTGAGATAAGGCAGAGGTCCAAGAAGGACAGACTCCTCAGGAAGAAGTACATGGAGGTGTGGAGGTGCCGGTCCAGGGTGGTGATGAGGACGATGAGCCCCATCCCAGCAGGGCTCACAGGTAGACCAGGGAGAAGAGCAGCGGGTGCAAGAAACCCATGGTCCCCTGGGTGGGGAACCCCAGGAGGACGAATTCTGTCACAGCCGTGAGATTGGTCAACCCTGGAGACGTCATCTGTATAAAAAATAAAGAGGAAGAAAATATTTCATATCCTCCAATATTGAACACAAAATGCGTTATCAGCATAAAACAATCTCACAATATATTTATGCTTTATCATTATCTGAGCAAATTCATATTTTATCTCATGTGAATGCACTCTTGAAGTATTGGCCAATCACGTGTCTATAAATTTCTGAAGAAATGAAATTTTAAACGACCTTGATAAAACCTGAATATCAGGTCTCTCAGTGAACTGAATTGACAGACCACCAGTGCCCAGTCATTCCCAGGCCCGAGGCTCCCCCTCCTGCCCAGGCCCAGCGTCTCCACCCAGCACACCTCCCAGAGGTTGTCCAGGTCACGGCCCCAGAAGACATGTGACAATGCCCAGTCCCTCCCCACCCTGGAGAGCATGTCCTTGCTCCTCAGCACAGTCCTAGTCTGGGGAGGACCCACAGGGACGGGTGTGCAGGGAGATGGGGTGTGTGGGTCCCCATTTTCCTGCTCCCCAAGATCCGACACTGTCCTGGAACTGAATGATCTGAACTCTGCATACCCGTGCAGCGTGTCCTGATGCCTTCTCTGTCAGATTCTAGCCCCTGTGGCTTCACTGTTGCCTCCTGGTCCATCCCCTCGTCTCCTCATCTCCCTGCCCCTGATATCCCACATCTGAGGACCCAGAGACCACGTTTCCCCCAGAGTCTCCTCCTGGGTCACACCCACACGTCCCTCCTGCAGGATGGGCTCGTCCACCCCGGGTACCTCCCGGCCCTTCTGTCCCCCTCAGACTCATGCACTTCTGTGCAGGGAGGAGGACACTCCGGTTGAGCCAGATGATATGTGCGTGTGGCTGTCCCTGCCGGTCCCAAGGCCCCGGGTCCCCCGGGTGCGGGTTTGTTCCTCACCAGGCCCGTGCGTGAGTGGGGATGTCTGGACATGGGGCAGCCCTGCCCTCTCTCCTCCCCAGCCCCAATCTCACCCTCTCCCTCCTCCATGGGGTGGTGGAGGGGCAGGCCCTGGGGAGGCAGGATTTTTAAGGTCACATAGTAATTTAAAACAAGTGCAGCATGTTGGTAGAAATCTTCCTAATAATTAAATAAATACAAGGAAATAAATCAGGATATGAAGTGATCCAAGATGTCGACATCTTACGAGTGCTATGAAACGTACATTTATTGATGACAGAAACTCTGATATTTTCTCTACCTGTGCAGTATCAGTTACGACCACTGGGTGGTGGAGTTGAGGAAAAATCCCCAAGTTCATGTCCATAAAGAGACCTGAGTCTACTCCCAACTTCTCTTTATTGCCAGAGCCATGAAATAATCAACCATGTTGCTGAAAAATTTGCAGAATTTATATTTGACTCTTAGGTCTGTCATAATATGTAGGGAAAAGGCATAACATCTGATTTTTAACAATAAGTATTATATTAAATTTCCCCCAGAATTTCTTCATCACAATGCATTTCCATGAATTGTGGTTATTTATACAGTGCCCGCAACAACTCAGGGTGCTGAATGCTCGAATGGCAGTTATGAAGCATTAATCGTCACGCACAACAAAACCTTTTAATATATAAAGGTACAAGTCAATCTTTTGAACACTTTAAGTTCAAGGAGAGAATATTTCCGCTGACTGAGACTCATCCAGCATGATAAGGCAGTGGGGCACTGAGAAACTTGTGCCTCTTCAGAATTTATTAGTTTTCATGATTTATAAAATGAGTATTTTAATTACCATGCTTTCTCATATCTAAAATGAAGCTTGAATTCTAAAAACATTCAAGTCTGAATGATTTCCACTCTAAAAACTGCCTAAGAACTGAATACTTGCAAATTAGGGAGGAAAGTTCCGGCTGCCATGTCCATCTGTGTCCTGAGGTTGTTGCCGTGTTGCGGACAGAGGGCGTCCCAGCCTCTCACTCCATGGTCGGGGCTCGTGGGGAGCCTCTGAGCACTCACAGGATGTTCCACCTCGTCCTGCACCGCCTCATGGACAGAGCAGGGCCTCAGGGCTGGGCTATTTGAGCTCTGGAGCTGGCGTTCGCGTGTTGGACACTGTCCACATTCCAGCCCTCAGGGACCTTCTTCCGGAGGGAAAGTGTGGGTTTACTTGACTGTGTTAATTGGAGCATCCTGCAGTGCTTCTCAGCGAGTAATTATCACACTCGGTGTGCAGATGTGATGGTGTGTCTGGCTCACGCCTCTATGGAAGTGAATAGACAAATCCTCATGTCCAGGTTCCATTCCCCACCTGTCAGGTCCACCATGGTGGGCACCATCAGTCAAAACAGTGCCCTGAGTCCCTGTCTAGACAGCTAGACAGTCACCCGTCACCCCCCCCCGGGTGCCCTTCATGGAGAGGCCCTGGGGATGGGAGTGAGGGGGATGTGGAAAGACCTGAGGCAGGAGTGAAGGGACACAGAGAGGGGAAGGAGAGACCCCAGGAGGTGGAATGGGGCGGAAAGACAATGGACGTCCAGCAGAAGTGAGTGATCACGGGGGTCACTAGCCCTTTGGGAAGAGAAACGTAACTCATCTCTGAAATTGTGTATCCTGCAGTTCCTTTACACCACAGCACCTGTCCCTGCACTTACATCAGAATTGTCCTTTTGTTGGGATAATTTGCTTCTAATCTTTAGGAAATAGTATTTTAGGGTTTCTGCTCACGTTGTCCTATGCTTAGGTTTGCTGCATGACGATGGTGATGTCACACATGTTTGTGTTTACTCTTCTGTAGGGGGTGGGGCAGGACCTGCTTCACTCTGCTGCGTGTGTCTATCTGCTTCTCCTAGCACCATCTCCCCACTTTCCCTGCTCCAGTGCCTGCTCTGGCTCCTCTATCATAGGGTCATTGTCCATCCTGATGACAGTGGGTTCCTGGGCCCTCGTTACATTCCAGGGGTTTGTGTCTGTTTTTGTTCCAGTGCCATGCTGCTTTAAGTATTAGAACTTTATCGTATGGGCTGGCGTCTGGAGTGAGCTGCCTCTATTCTTCCTCTTTTTGTCAGTGTTGTTTTGGGTGTTTGTGGTCTTTTACATTTCAGTATTTTTTTTTTTATGTCCTCGGAGAATGCCACTGACGTCCTTATTGGGATTGCATTCAATCTGTAAACTGTTTTGGGTCAGATGGGCATTTAGTAATGTTGATTCTTCCAAGCCAAGGGCAGGGAATTTCTTTCCATTTCTCTGTACTTTCTATTTCCTTTGACAATGCCTTACCTTTTTCTTGTATCTTCACCTCCTTTGTTATGTCTACTCCATGGTACTTAGTGTTGTGATTATAAGTGGGATTGTTTTCTTAACTTCTCCTTTGGTTCAATTTTTGCATATAAGAAGGCAATTGATTCTCTTTGTGTGTTGATTTTGTAAGCTTCCAACCACATTGAATTGACTTATTGTTTTATTTTTTTCCAGTGGAATCTCTTGTTTTATTAGTGTATAATATGTTGTCTATGACAGTTTTAATTGTGCTTAAATGTTTAAATCCATCCAACCGAGATACAGTTAATGTTTTATTATTTTAAAATTGTAATTATGTATCACAAAACTGACAAATTGGAGGCAATGAATAGTCTCAGGATATGTTCATAATAGTCTGATTAAGGTTCTTCATTCATTACGTGCATTGAATTCTCATTATATCCCATAACTGTCTTCTCTTGATATCCCATAACTTTTTTTAAAGATTTATTTATTTTTATTCATTCATTCATTCATTCATTCAATCATTCATGTATGTATGTATGTATGTATGTATTTATTTATTCAAGCACTGGGTACAGTCAGAAGTGCGGGAGGGTGAGAGAATTCACCAGAGCCAAAGCGGGGAGCAGAGCAGGCAAAAGGACGAAAGTACACTGCTGAGGGGGGCAGCAGGAGAAGTCTGAGCACCATGGGGGACCCTCATCCTGTGGCTGTGGAGCAACAGGGGATTGAACCGGCTCCACAGAGGCTGCAGGCAGCTTCGCAACTCAGGGCTCAACCGCTGCACCGCCGGGGAGGCCCGTCCCATAACTTTTATTGACAGTAAACTATAAGAATATAAAGAATTAATATTAAGAAAGTTATTTATCATCAGAAAAAAATACAATGCCAATGATTTAAAAGAACAGCAGCACACTGTTAACCCAAATGTTCAAAGATGGAGATGTTGCCACTTTTAACCATACCTGGCTGCCTCCAAACTGACATTGTACCCACATGGGCTTCACCTGGGCTAAAGGCAAGGTCAGCCTGATTAGCGCCCTCAGAGGGTGAATGTCTGAGAATGAGTTAAATGTCTTATATCCAATGGGAGCTACATTTTACCATGAAATATTGTGGTGTGAAATTTTCAAACATTGGACGTCACAGACGGGACAGCAAAGGTGGATGCAGTCAGCAGAGAGGAGCTGAGGCCAGACAGCAAGTGACAATCGTGGGGACACTTCATTTCCCCAATTTAAATCTCCTTCAAATTCTTTGTCTTTACGTCTACACTAAATGATAGTGTTATTTATGATAAGTGAATCTGACGAATTTTCTCATTTGACCTACTCCCCATGGAATCACAAACACTATGAGATCCCATAATAACGGGGCCAAAAGGACATTGTCCTCAAATTCCCAGAAATTCTAGGTAATTAAATATATGGGGATAAATACACGAGGAAAGTGTGGCGTGCTGTTGTGGGTGTCCTTCCTCAACTCTCTCTTCAAATACTAGAACATGGTTCAGTCCACTAGCTATTATTTTGTTTTTACCATTATCGCTTCCTAAGTTCCTTTATTGTTTCTTGAAAAACCCTACCCAATGTATCTTAGTAAATTTTTAGTAATTATACTGCACATGAAATTAACAGCTTTCACAGCCACTGTCTTATTTCTGGTGTCCAAAATGCACTGAGTGAGTTTATGGTAAATGCCAGCGGTGCCCACACCAGAGCTTCCAGGGGGGGTCTCTACCCAGTCATGTGTGTGGGTCTTGTCCACATAAGGTTGTGACTACTCAGATTCCAACTTGAACCAAAGGCCTTATTTATTCTGTGAAGGCCTCTAAGTACAGGGGCCTCTGTCCTACCATCATCCCTGATCCCACCCATGACCAAGAGGGTCAGTGACATGAAAGGAGAAGCAGCCTTAGAGACTGGAATTGCTGCCCGAGTGAGAGAACTTCTGCTGACCACTAAGATGAAACACAACCATTGTCTCTCTCGGCCCGGAGCACAGAATGGAGAACAGCAGGCAGTGGCTGAAACACAGTGACCTCCATCATACAGAGAATATCAAAGTGCAACTAAGTTCAAAAGAGGAAAAATCAATGCTAATAAGACTATATGAGTAGCAGAATATATGAAGTCATCATAAATATATTTTAAAAAAGAGCATATATTTTTAAATTTTAAAATGGAATTATATGAACTTAGAAAAACATAAAGGCCAGTATTATGTGAAATTTTAAAATATGTCTCCCATAATGGAATCATGAATTCATCTTCTTTTTCACATTTTGGTGAGTTTCCCCTTCATCAGTCTTCCCACAGCCGACTTCATGACTTGGTTCCTCAGACTGTATATGACAGGATTAAAGGTGGGGGGCACCACCGTGTAGAGCATAGAAATGACCAGATCAAACATGGATAGGGTCCCTGAGGTCAGCTTCAGATAAGCAAAGCATCCAGTAGAGAGAAACAGCACCACAACCAGCAGGTGGGGAAGGCAGGTGGAGTAGACTTTGGCCTTCCCTTCTGAGGATGGGATCTTCCTGACAGCAGAGAAAATGTGGATATAGGAAATGATGATGAAAATAAAATAGCAGATACTCAACACCACACTAATGAGCATGGGGACAAGTTCACTCATTAAATTTCTTGAGCAGGAAATAGCCATTAGTTGGGGGATGTCACAGAAGAACTGGTGGACCACATTGACCCACAGAAGGATAAGGAGAAAGTTCCAGCCACTTCATTCCCCCAATTTAAATCTCCTTCAAATTATTTGTCTTTAGTCTACACTAAATGATAGTGTTATTTATGATATGTGAATCTGATGAGTTTTCTCATTTGACCCACTCCCCATGGAATCACAAACACTCTGAGATCCCATAATAATGTGGCCAAAAGAACATTATCCTCAAATTCCCAGAAATTCTAGGTAATTAAATATATGGGGATAAAAACACAAGGAAAGTGTGGTGTGATGTTGTGGGTGTCCTTTTCAACTATCTCTGGAAATAGTAGAATATTGTGTAGTCCACTAGCAATTATTTGGGTGTCATCCACAGAAGGCCAGGTAAAGGCCAATTATTATTATTTTTTTTTACCATTATAGCTTCCTAAGTTCCTTTATTGTTCCATGAAAAACCCTACTCACTGTATCTTAGTAAATTTTTAGTAATTATACTGCACATGAAAGTAACAGCTTTCATAGGCACTGTCTTATTTATGGTGTCCACTGTGCACTAAGTGTGTTTATGGTAAATGCCGGAGACATCCACACCAGAGCTTCCAGGAGGGTCTCTACCCCGTCATGTGTGAACCTTGTCCACAGAAGGTCGTGACCACTCAGTTTCCAACTTGGAACCTAAGGTCTTATTTATGCTCGAAATTTCCCACTCAGCATGTAAAGGGGCCTCTTCCCTCCCCATGGCCCTGGTCCCACACTTGACCGAGAGGGTCAGTAACATAAAACGGGTGCATCTTAGAGACTGGGGAGGCTGCCCCAGTGACAGCGCTTCTGACAACTGAGGTGAAACCCAACCATCGCCTCTCTCATGCGGAAGCAGAGAAATGGAAAACAGCAGAGAGATGCTGAAGTTCAGTGACCTTCATTATATAGAGAATGTCAAAGTGCAACTAAGTGTTAAAAAATAGAACAATCAATGGTAATAGAGTGAATGAGCAGCAGAATATATGAAGTCATTGTAAATATATTTTAAAAATCAGCATATCTTTGTAAATTGTACAATGGAATTATATGAAATTATAAGAATATAAAGGGGACAATGATGTGAAAATTTAAAATAAGGGTCTTGTATTCGATTCATGAACTCATCTTCACTATTACATTTGGGACAGTCTCCCCTTCATCAGTCTCCCCAAAGCTGACTTCATAGCTTGGTTCCTCAGACTGTATATGAAGGGATTAAAGGTGGGGGGCACCACCGTGTAGAACATAGAAATGACCAGGTCAGACATGGACGGGCTCCCTGAGATTGGCTTCAGATAAGCAAAGAATCCAGCGGAGAGAAACAGGACCACAACCAGCAGGTGGGGAAAGCAGGTGGAGTAAACTTTGGCCTTCCCTTCTGTGGATGGGATCTTCCTGACAGCAGAGAAGATGTGGACATAGGAAATTATGATGAAAATGAAACAAGAGGAATCCATCACCGCACTAATGAGAATGGGGACAAGTTCATTGATTAAATTTCCTGAGCAGGAAATAGCCAATTAGTTGGAGAATGTCACAGAAGAACTGGAGGACCATGCTGGACCCACAGTAGGACAAGGAGAAGGTTCTGCCTGTGTGCATCTCTTCATAGAGACCCCCCACCCAGCCAGGACACAGCTGTAAGCTGCACACACCTGTCCCTGCTCATGATGACGTCATAGTGCAGGGGTGGCAGATGGCAGCATAGCCGTCAAGGCTCATCACCGCAAGCAGGATCAGCTCTGCACCTGCTGACAAAACCAACATAAAAACCTGTACCACACAGGCAGGGAAAAAAATGTAGCTGCTGTGCCTCATTGAGTTGGCAATGGACTTGGGGACCGTGGCTGAGATGAGGCAGAGGTCTGTGAAGGACAGACGCCTCAGGAAGAAGTACATGGGGGTGTGGAGGTGCCGGTCCAGGGTGATGATGAGTATGGTGAGCCCGTTCCCCAGCAGGGCACACAGGTAGACCAGGGAGAAGAGCAGTGGGTGCAGGAAGCCCACAGTCCCCTGGGTGGGGAAACCCAGGAGGATGAATTCTGTCACGGCTGTGAGATTCAACCCCCCTGAAGACATCATCTGTATAAAAAAATAAAGAGGAAGAAAACATTTCATATCCTCCAATATTGAATGCAAAATGTGTTATCAACATAAAACAATCTTGCAATATTTATGTTTTATCATTATCTGAGCAAATTCATATTTTATCTCATGTGAATGCACTATTGATGTATTGTCCAAACATGTGTCTATAAATTTGTGAAGAAATGAAAACATAAATGACCTTGATAAAACCTGAATATCAGGTCTCTCAGTGCACTAAATTGAGAGACCACCCTTGCCCAGTCATTCCCAGGCCCATGGCTCCCCATCTTGCCCAGGCCCTGGAGTCTCTGCCCAGTACACCTCCCAGAGGTTGCCCAGGGCACAGCCCCAGAGGACACATGAACATGCCCAGCCCCTCCCCACCCTGGAGAGCCTGTCCCTGCTCCTCCAGCACAGCCCTGGTCTGGGGAGGCCCCACAGGGATGGGTGTGCAGGGAGATTGGGTGTGGGGGTCCCTGTTTTCCTGCTCTCCAGGACGCAACACTGTCCTGGAACTGAATGATCTGAGTTTGGCGTCCCCGTGCGGCATGTCCTGACACCTCCTCTGTCAGATTCCTGCCCCTGCAGCCTCCCTGTTGCCTCCTGGTCTGTCCCCTCGTCTCCTCATCTCCCTGCCCCTGACTTCCCACATCTGAGGACCCAGAGACCACGTTTCTCGCAGTCTCCTCCTGGGTCACACCCACACGTCCCTCCTGCAGGATGGGCTCATCCACCCCCTGGGGCCTTCCGGCCCTTCTGTCCCCTTCAGACTCATGCACATATGTGCAGGGAGGATCCGCTCCAGGGCTGTGCTGGACGGTCTGTGTGTGTGGCTGTCCCTGCCAGTCCCAGGGCCCCGGGTCTCCCGGGTGCAGGTTTGTTCCTCCCCCCAGACCCATGCGTGAGTGGGGACGTCTGACACGGGGCAGCCCTGCCCGCTCTTCTCCCCCCCAATCTCATCACCCCCTCCCCCATGCGATGATGGATGGTAGGCCCTGTGGAGGCAGGCTTTTTGGGAGATTGTGGTGATACATAATTATTGTATGAGACTATAGGAACAATTTTTGCTATTGTAATGGAAACAAGAAAACAAATTCAGAACCTGCTGTTTTGCGCCCTCTGCCAAAACCTTTTCAGTGACTTAAAATAACATTTATATTGATAATACATTTTATAAAGCTGTTTGCTGTGTGGAGTCACGTAAAATGTTCACATTCATGATGGACTGATTTCTACATGTGACTATCACTTCAGTGTGAAAAAAAAAAGATAATTATTTATTGCCTCAAAAGTTTATGAATTTCTGACTCCCGATTGTGTCATATTCTGGGGATGAACATGTGAAGCTTTCCCTTTTAAACTGCTAGTGTGAATTTTAACTTCCTCATAAGATTCTTTCTCACTGCTCCTAAATAGCTCTTGTACGTGTGATATTCAACATGTGATGCACTTTCATCTCAGTGTTGTCAGTGCCGACATACATGGTTATGAGCCATAATTGTCAGATAGACCATAATTAAAATATTATATGACCAGAAATATATTAAAAACCATAAGCTGAGCCTTCCCGGTGGCGCAGAGGTTGAGCACTGGTTTGCCAAGCTGCCCGCGGCCTCTGCAGTGCAGGTTCGATCCCCGGCTGCTCCCTGGCCACCGGAGGAGGGTCCCACATGGCGCACAGACCTCTCTTGCCGCCCTCTGCTCCCCTCAGCAGTGTCCTTCGGTCCTTCTGCCTGTTCTGCTCCCTGCTCTGGCTCTGGTGAATTCTCTCACCCTCCCGCGCTTCTGACTGTACCCAGTGCTTGTATGAATAAATAAATAAATCTAATAAATAAATAAAGAAAAAGGTATTCTTTAAAAAAAATAAAAGCATAAGCTGCAGAACTTTTTTAATGGAAGAGAAGTAAAAAAAAAAAAATAAAATTTCCCCTCTTTGAAACTTATCCCAGAATATACAGCACTGTGACATTGAACTGTGTAGTTTTAAAAGTTCTCTTTCATTTATAAGATGAATATTTCAACTGCTGTTATTCTGAAATGCAGAATGCATTGGGAAGTGATACCGGGTTGTAAAACACGTTACCTCAAAAGAGAACAAATCAGATTCCCTCTGGTAGGACAACAAGAATAGGGTCCGCTGTTCCCAGGGAAAGGCTGACGCTGGAGACGCAGCTCAGTGGAACAGACACTGACACTCAGCAGAGAACATGGATCACCCGGGAGCGCCCCCGCCTGACCCAACCCGTGCTTCCAGGTTGGCGGCGCACGCGCCCAGCAGCGGCTCCCACGAAGCTCGCCCTCTGGATCCGGGAGGAGATGCGAACCCCGGACGGCCGGTCCCGCTGCCCCCGGCGCTGCCTCCGCTGTCCGGTCCGGCCTTGGCTCCCGACCCGCGGCGGGCAGGGCGCTCCGTGTCCTCGCCCGGCCCTGACATGTCCGCGCCCTCCGCGGGAGCCTCGCCTGGGGTACCGGGTGTCCTCGTCCCAGAGGACGTCTCGGCGGAGCCGGGTAATGAGCCTCCCGGGTCAGCTGCGCCGTCGGTGGTCCTTGGGGACCCCGCGAGCAGGACCCGCCCCCTCAGCTCCATCAGTGACCCTTAACCGCCCCAGGGCCGGGTGTGGCCCCCCAGAGCCACGGAAGAACCCCGTCCACAGGGGGCTGGAAAGTCCCCGCCACCCCCGTGTGTCCTCCTGGGGTCCTGGGGCAGGAGGAGGGAACAAACAGGAGGAGGGAGCACAGGAGGAGCGGGGAGAAACAGGAGGGCAGCAGAGCCGGAGGGCAGTAGGACGGAGCCGGCACTGGATGTTCCTGTCCCTGCAGAACCCCGTGTCCCCCCGGGGAGTCTAGCTGTTCCAGGGTGTGTCTCCCCTTGGCCAGGCGGCCTGCGTGCACCCCCGGGTGGCCACCGCGGGGCTCTCCCAGGCTGATGTTGTGTCGGGGGCATCTGGATGGGGCTTCCTTGTGGCGCCGCGGGGGGCGCGCCCAGGAGCTGTCCGGACTCTGGAGACACTTGCTGGCCAGGTGGGGACAGGCCCTGGGTGGGGTCGTGGCCATTGGCATCGTGTCCTGCGTGGTCGTCAAGGGACAGAGGGCGTAAGAGAGGACCTTGTCGGGGTGGCTCCTGAACCCCAGTGAGCCCTGAGCAGCAGTGACCCCTGCAGCCCCAACCTGTGAACCCCAGTGACACCTGCACTCCAATGACCCATGGATTCAGGTGACCCGTGGACACCTGTGGCCCCAGACAGCCCAATCAGGCCCTTCACTCCCTTCCCCCAACCTCCCTCCCGTGGGCTCCTCACCAAGGTCCCCTTGCCAGGACGAGGCGACAGGACCAAGGCGGGTCAACAGCAGAACCGGGCCCAGTGCTCTGAGCACAGAGCCTGCATCCCAGCCCTGCCCCATCACCCCCTTCTCCGGACTTGTCCTCCGGGATGCCCCTGGGGGGCGCCGCAGTGATACAGTTGAGGGTGTGTGCTGGTCCCACGACCAGCAAACTGATGGGAGTTTTTTCTCCACATCCTCACCAACATTTGTTGTTGCTACTTTTCTTAATATGTGCCATTCTTACTGGTGTGAGATGGTATCTCATTGTAGTTTTGATTTGCATTTCCCTGATTACAAGTGATGTTGAACATGTTTTCATATGCCTGTTGGCCATTTGCATTTCCTCTTCAGAGAAGTTTCTTTTTAGCTCTTCTGCCCATTTTTTGACTGGATTATTGTGTTTGTTTTTGTTGAGTCTCTTCAGCTCTTTGTAGATTTTTGTGATCAGTCCTTTATCATTAGTGTTGGGTGCAAAAATGTTCTCCCAGTGGGTGGGGTTTCTCTTTGTTTTGGCTACTGTCTCTTGCTGTGCAGAAGCTCTTTAATTTGATGTAGTCCCAGCTGTTGATCTTTGCCTTCACTATCGCTGCTTTGGGTGATGTGTCTGTAAAGATGTCTTTGAGGTGCACGTCATGTAGTGTTTCGCCTGTATTTCCTTCTATGTATTTTATGGTTTCAGGTCTTATATCTAGTTCTTTAATCCATTTTGAGTTGGTTTTTGTGCATGGTGTGAGGTAGTAGTCAAGCTTCATTCTTTTGCATATAGTGACCCAGTTTTCCCAGCACCATTTATTGAACAAACTTTCTTTGCTCCAGTGCATATTCTTTGCTCCTTTCTCAAAGATTAGTTGACCATACATCTGGGTTTTCTATTTGATTCCATTGATCCGTGTGTATGTTCTGGTTCCAATACCATGCAGTTTTGATGATTATGGCTTTTTAGTATAGTTTGAAATATAGACGAGTGTTGCCTCTATTCCCCTCTTTTTTATTTTATAAGGAGAGCTTTTTTCTCGTTTTTTCAGGAAAGCTTTGGCTATTCAGGGTTTTTGGTGGTGCCATATGAATTTCATCAGTATTTGTTCTATTTCTTTGAAGAATGACATTGAAATTTTTATTGGAATAGCACTGAATCTGTAAATTGCTTTTGGGAGGATGGCTATTTTGATAATGGTAATTCTTCCAATCCATGAGCAGGGGGTGTCTTTCCATTTCTTTGTGTCTTATTTTATTTCTTTTGAAAGTGTTTTATAATTTTCTTTGTATAGGTCCTTTGCCTCTTTTGTTAGGTTTATTCCCAGGTATTTGATTTATTTTTGTTTCAATAATAAAAGTGATGGTTTTCTTGATTTCTTCTTCAGATTTAATGTTTGTGTATAGGAAGCCTACTGATTTTTGCATGTTGATTTTGTATTCTGCTACTTTACTAAACTGATTGATTAGTTTAATTTGTTTTTCTGTGGAGTTCTTGGGGTTCTCTGTGTATAGTATCATACCATCTGCAAATAGTGATAGTTTGACTTCTTCTTTTCCTATTTGGATTCCTTGTATGTCTTTTTCCTGTTCTATTGCTCTGGCTAGGACTTCCAGTATTATGTTGAAAAGCAGTGGTGAGAGTGGACATTTTTGTCTTGTTCCAGATCTTAATGGAAATGCTTTCAGCTTTTCACCATTGAAAAGGCGAGGATGATTCTGGTTATGGGCTTGTCATATATGGCCTTTATGATGTTGAGGTATGTTCCTTGCATCCCGAGAATTTCAAGGGCCTTAATCATAAATGGGTGTTGTATTTTGTCAAAAGGTTTCTCAGCATCTATTGATATTATCATATGGTTTTTATGTTTCTTTTTGCTGATGTGTTGGAATACATTGATTGATTTGCAGATGTTGAACCATCCTTGTGTCCCCAGAATAAATGCTACTTGGACGTGGTGAATTATCTTATGGATGCACTGTTGGATTGTGATAGCTAAGATTTTATTAAGGATTTTTGAATCAGTGTTCATTAGATAGATTGGTCTGTAGTTTTCTTTTTTGTGTTGTCCTTTTTGGATTTGGTATTAGTGTAATGTTGGCTTCATAGAACATGCTTGGTATTATCCCTACCTTCTCAATTTTTTTTGGCAAAAAACATCAGAAATTTGTTGTCTCATACTTCTGGAGGCCAGAAGTCCAAAATTAAGGTGATAGCAAAGCCATGCTCTCTGTCATGCTCTGGGAAAGGAACTGCTTCTTGCCTTTCTCATAGCTTTTGGTAGCCTCAAGCTCCTGTTGGCTTGTAGGTACATCTCTCTAGTCACATGGCTGCCTTCTCCCTGTGATTTCACATAATCGTCCCTCTGTGTGCATCTGTCTCTGTGTTCAGATTTTTTTTTAATAAAGACATCTGGATTAAGTCCACCTAATAACTTATTTTAGCTTGAGAATTTCTATAAAGATCATATTTCCCAATAAGTTCATATTCTGAGGTACTGGGGGTTAGGACTCCAACATATCTTATTTTTTCACATTTGATACACATTTCATTTTATTTTTTATTTTTTTTAATTTAAATTTTATTTTTATATTCCCCATACAATTGCAACCCACTTGTTTTGACCCCAATCCCTCCTTTCCCAGCACTCCAACCCTCATAGAGTGTCTCTGGTTCATAGTTGTTGGTTGCTTTTGGTTTTTACTTGACCTACTAAACATAGAGCTTCCATATGATCCAGCAATTCCACTCTAGGTATTTACCCAAAGGACACACAGAAATGTCAATTCCAAATAGCACCTGCACCCCTATGTTTATGGCAGCACTGTTTACAATAGTTAAGCTATGGAAACAACCCAGATGCCTAAAAATACATGACTGGATCAAAACGATGTGGTGCATATACACAATGGGATATTACTCAGCATTCAAAAAAGATAAACACATGCAATTTGCAGCAACATGGATGGAGCTGGAATGGATCATGCTCAGCGAAATAAACCAGAAAGAAAAAGAAAAATACCGGATGGTCTCACTCTTAGCAGAAATCTAGAAAACTTAAATAAGAGTCCAGGAAAAACAATAACTATAAGAAAGTAAATACCTTCTAAATTTTTTGAAAGAATTTACAAG
Organism: Talpa europaea; assembly: GCF_964194135.1. Lineage (NCBI taxonomy): Eukaryota > Metazoa > Chordata > Mammalia > Eulipotyphla > Talpidae > Talpa > Talpa europaea. The sequence continues at coordinate 4,306,780 of NC_140075.1, read as the reverse complement.
GATAGGCACTAATTTGTTCTGAATCTTTGGTAGAATTCATTTGTAATTCCATCTGCTCCTGGGCTTTTGTTTTTGGGGAGGGTTTTAATTACCAATTCAATTTCACTACTTGAAATCGGATTGTTTAGGTGTTCTATTTCTTCTTTAGCTAGTTTTGGGTGACTGCAGAGTTGTCAAATTTGTCCATCTATTCTAAATTGTTGAGTTTGTTTGCATATAACTGTTCATATTAGTTTCTTATTATTCTTTTGCTTTCTGCTGTGTCTGTTGAGATTTCACCTTTTGCATTTGTGATCCTATTTATTTGTGCTTTCTCCCATTTTTCCTTTGTGAGCCTAGCTAGGGGTTTGTCTATTTTAATTATTATTTTTTTTAAGAACCAACTTTTGGTTTCATTGATCTTTTGTTCTGTTTTTTTTTTCTTTCATTTCTATTTCATTTATTTGTGCTTTTATTTTTAGTATTTCCTTTCTTCTACTGGTTTTAGGGTTTTTTGTTTTTCTTTTTCTAGTTCTTTGAGATGTGTGATTAGGTTGTTTCTTTGAGTTATGTCTTGTTTGTTTATGTGAGACTGTATTGCTGTATATTTTCCACTTATTACTGCTTTTGCTGTATCCCTCACATTTAGGAAATTGTTGTCTTCCTTGTCATTCAACTCAAATCATTTTTTTTTAATTTCTTCTTTGATCTCCTCATTAGTCCAGTGGTCTTCCAGTAGTGTGGGTTTCAATTTCCATGAAGTAGAATGGTTCCTTGCCTTCTTTTTATGGTTTACTTCTAGTTTGATTCCTTAATGGTCAGAGAAGATGGTTGGTATGATTTCAAACTTGGAGTATCTGTTGATGTTTGTCTTGTGTCCCAGTATGTGATCCATCCTGGAAAATGATCTGTGTACACCTGAGAAAAATGTGTACTCATATTTTTTGGGGTTTAGTGTTCTATAGGTGTCTGTTAAGCACATGAGCCCTAGATCCTCACATAGAGTTTTAGTGTCCTTACTTATTTTTTGTCTCATTGATCTATCCATTGTTGATAGTGGTGTGTTGAAGTCTACTACAAACATGTTTTCTCTGAGGTGGTTTTCAGAGATGATAAGAGTTGTCTGATATATTTTGGTTCCCCTTCATTTGGTGAGTATATGTTAATGAATGTTATTTCTTCTTGAAGTATTGTCCACTTGATCATGATGTAGTGACCTTCTGGGTCTTTTTTTTTTTTTTTACCCTTTTGAGTTTGAAATCTATTTTATCTTATATAAGTATTGCTGTCTGTACCTTCTTTTTTGGCTCATTTGCTTGTAGGATTGTTTTCCATCCTTTTACTTTCAGTCTATTTTTTTAAATTTTTTTTCTAGAAGCATGTTTTTATTTATTTGTTTGTTTGTTTGTTTGTTTGTTTTGTTTATACATGCACAGTCAGAAGTGCGGGAGGTAAGAGAATTCACCAGAGGCAGAGTGAGGAGCAGAGCAGGCAGAAGGACTTTAGTACACTGCAGAGGGGAGCAGCGGGTGGCAGGAGAGTTCTGCCCGCCATGTGGGACCCTCCTCTGGTGGCCGGGAAGCAGCCGGGGATCGAACCAGGGCCGCAGAGGCCGCAGGCAGCTTCGCACCCCAGCGCTCAATCGCTGCGCTACCAGGGAGGCCCCCTTTCAGTCTATTTTTATGTTTTGTTGTTAAATGTGTTTCCTGGAGATAGCAAAAGGTTGGATCTTGTTTCTTAATCCAGCCTGTGACTCTGTGTCTTTTTATTGAAGAGTTTAGTCCATTTACATTTAGAGTTAATGTTGATGTGTTAGTGTCTGTATTACCATTTTGTTTGTTTTTTCTATGGTTTTATTTATTTTTTCTTAATTTTTTTTGGTCTTGTTTCATTTTTATTCATCCCTCTGTTGGTTCTGGCTTTCGGACTCCTTGTAGAATTTTTTGGAGTGGGGGTTTAGTGATAATGAAATTCCAGAGTTTCAGTTTGTCTGAGAAGGTCTTTATTCTTTCTTCATAGAGGAAGGAAAGCTTTGCAGGATAGAGTATCCTTGGTTGGCATTTGTTGTCTTGGAGCCTGTTGACTATGTCCCTCCACTCTCTCCTTGCACATGGTGTTTCTTCAGAGAAGTCTGATGTCAGCCTGATTTGTTTTCCTTTGTACGTTATCTGTTTCTTCCCTCTTGTCAGTGTCATTATTTTTTCCTTGTCTCAGATTCTTGGGAGCTTTACTATTCTGTCTTGCTGAATTTTTCCTTTCATTGTGGAAGTTTGGTGTTATTTTTGCTTTTTCTACATCTATTTCAGCTCCTCCACATTTGGGAAGTTCTCTTCAATTATTTCCTTGAATATTTTCTCTGTTCTTATGTCTATCTCCTCCCTTTCTGGGATTCCTATAACTTATATTTCCTTTCCTCATGGAGTCAGATAGTTCCCGAAGTCTTTCTTCAGTATTTTTCCTTCATACTTCTCTTTCCTTTTCTGTTTTGAATCTTTTTTTTTTTTTATTTCTGGGTCATCGAGAGTGCTTATTCATTCTTCCATTTCATCTATTCTGCTTTAACTGTTTTTCCCGGAGTTCTTTAGCTCCTCCATTAATCCTTTGATCTCCTGCCTTTCTTTCACTTCCCTCTTTAGGGACTCAATTTCATTCTTCTGATCATTGATTATTTTTCCCTTGTCATTGTTTTATGACTTCTTTCAGTTTTTTAATCATGGCAATTTTAATTTCTGTATCTGGAAGGCTCAGAAGTTCTCCCAAGTCACTGTTGTTGCAATCTGGTGGGTGATTTTCTTTATTTGGTGTGTCTTTTCCCTGAGAACTTGCTTGGTGGCTTGTAGTTTTTCGTCTCCCTGCTGCTTGTTTTCTAATTTGTCCTATGTTTGGGACACTGTATCACTGGTACGGGCCGGCATTTTTTGGCCTGCTCTTTCTGGGATGTAGAAAACTGGTGGTCCAGTCAAGTCAAAAACTGTTATACCAGAAGTCCAGTAGGGCAGTGGTACTATGAATATGTTAGTGGTTGCTGCCACAGAAAATTTCCTCCTTCTGTATTTGTTTAATTCTAGAGGAGGGTCTTGCAGTCCCACAGATTGTCCTGGCCTTGGCTGGATCACCCACTTGGCTCCAAATCACTGGATCCCCCACCTGGGCTCTGACTGGCTGCCAGACAGGGGCCTGGCTTGTGGGGATTTTTGGCTCACCTCTGGCTGTGGGGGCAGCACTTTTCCATTTCCACACAGTCTAGGTGGATTCCAGATGCAAAGATACCTGGTCTAAAATGGCGAGTAAAGAGGGCATTTCCCTGAGCCCATGTTCTAGAAATTAACAGTTTAATTCATACAACCTTGAGACATTTCATATTTTATTAAGGTAAATATTTTAATTATGTTGTACAAAGATGGCAAAAATGTTGGCAATGAATAGTCTCAGCATATGTTTATAATGGTCTGATTGAGCTTCTTAATTCAAAACATATATTCCATTCTTATTATATCCCATAACTTTCATTGATGGGTAAATTATAACAGTATCAACAATTAATGTTAACAAAGTAATTTATCGACAGAAAACATAAAAGTGCCATTCATTCGAACACTTTATAGTATAGCAAGTTATCAGCCCAGAAGTTCAAAGATCACGATTCTGCCACCTCTTCTACTGTCCCTGACTGGTCTCCAGATTTCCCTTGTGCCACATGGGACTCTCCTCCGCTGGAGGCAAGGTCAGCCTGACTCACTCCTCACAGGGCAAGCTGTTTGAGAGTGACCGAATATCTAGTATCCAATTGGAACTACATTTTATCATGAAATATTAGGTGTGTCCTTTTCAAAGATCAAGCATCACAGACAGGAAAGCAAAGGTCGATGCAGTCAGCAGAGAGGAGCTGAGGCCAGAAAGCATCCACACCCAGGGGCATTTCACTTCCCCAAATTATATCTTCTTCAAATCCTTTGCATCTTTATGTCTACACTAAATAATAGTATTATTTTATTGTACACTAATCTGATGAGCTTTCTCGTTTGAATATGTCCATAGAAACGCAGACACTCTGGATAAGAATCCTATGAGGTGCCCACAGGACTTGTCCCCAAATTCCCAGGCACCCAGGTAATTAAATAGATGTGGACAATAGTGTGGGGTGATGCTGTGGTGCCATTCCTAAGTGATTTCTGGAAATATTAGAATTGATGAAGGTTACTCTTTTTATTTTGCTTTTATAAATATAACTTGTTAATTTCTCTTATTTGTTCCCCAAAATTCCTATGCTTTATATTTTTGTAATATTTTAAATATTATTTAAAATAGTTTAATGTTTATTTTTTTAATGTTGATGGGTAAATTATAACAGTATCAACAATTAATGTTAGCAAATTTATTTATCAACAGAAAACATAAAATGGCCAATCATTTGAACACTTTATAATAGAGCAGGTTGTCAGCCCAGAAGTTTAAAGATCAGGATTCTGCAACCTCTTCCACAGTCCCTGCCTGATCTCCAAATTTCAATATTTAATATTTCAATATTCAAAATATTTTTTATTATTTAAAATATTAATATTTTAAAATTTTATCTAAAATATTGACAACTTTATTTAAATTTTTTATTTAAAATTGTATTTAACTTTTTATTATATAAAATACTAATATTTAAATAATATTTAAATTAAAATATTTTAGATAATATTTGAATATAAATATTATCTAAATTTTTTGAACTTATTATTTAAAATATTTAAAACATTGTTGTAATATTTTAGTGATCATACTGCACAGGAAATTAACGTTCTTATTTCTAAGTGTGTTTATGGTAAATGCTGGCGGCACCCACACCAGTGCTTCCAGAAGGGTCTCTACCACGTCACTTGTGGTCTTTATTGACAGTACATGGTGACTATTCAGATTCTAACTTGTACCCTAAGGCCTTGTTTATGCTATGAAGGACTCACTCACTAAGTACAGGGGCCTCGGCCCCAACAGTGGCCCCTGGTCACATTTGTGACCGAGGGGTTCAGTGATATTAGAGGGGAAGCTGCCTAAGAGACTAGAGATGCTGCCCCAGTGAGAGAACTGCTGACAAATGAGATGAAGCCCAACCATCTCCTTTCTCGGCTGGGAGCTAAAGAAATGGAGACCAGCAGTGCTCGCTTCGGCAGCACATATACTAAAATTGGAAAGAAATGGAGACCAGCAAAGAGTGGTTGGAAGTTCAGTTCCCTCCAGTATACACAGAATATCAAAGTGCACATAAGGGTTAAAAAGAGGAACAATCAATGCTAATAGAACATATGAGCAGCAGACTATCCTGGCCATCTGAGACACAAGGTAACGTGAGGATATATGTTGCTTATATAACTGTAAAAACATAAAAGTCAGTATAATGTGAAAATTTAAAATAAGTCTCTCATAAAGGGGACAGGAAGTCATCTTCTCTATTACATTTTGGTGAGTCTCCTCTTCATCAGCCCCCTCACAGCTGACTTCATGGCTTCATTCCTCAGACTGTATATGACAGGATTAAAGGTAGGGGGTACCACCGTGTAGAACATAGAAATGAACAGGTCAGACATGGATGGGGTCCCTGAAGTTGGCTTCAGATGAGCAAAGAATACAGTAAAGAGAAACAGCACCACAACCAGCAGGTGGGGAAAGCAGGTGGAGTAGACTTTGGCCTTCCCTTCTGTGGATGGGATCTTCCTGACAGCAGCGAAGATGTGGACATAGGAAATGATGATGAAAGTAAAACAGCACAAATCCGTCACTGTACTGATGATAATGGGGACAAGTTCTCTCATTAAATTGTCAGAGCAGGAAATAGCTAATAAATGGGGGATGTCACAGAAAAACTGGTGGACCACGTTGGACCCACAGTAGGGCAAAGAGAAGGTTCCAGCTGTGTTCTTCACAGCTAATATACCCCCACCCAGCCAGGACACAGTTGTCAGCTGCACACACCTGTCCATGCTCATGAGGACCTCATAGTGCAGGGGGTGGCAGATGGCAGCATAGCGGTCAAGGCTCATCACCGTGAGCAGATGAAGCTGTGCACCTCCTGACATAATCACCATGAAGACCTGGACGACACAGCCTGGGAAGGAGATGGAGCTGCTGTGCCTCAGAGAGTTGGCAATGGACTTGGGGACCGTGGCTGAGATGAGGCAGAGGTCCGTGAAAGACAGACTCCTCAGGAAGAAGTACATGGGGGTGTGGAGGTGCCGGTCCAGGGTGGTGATGAGGATAATGAGCCCATTCCCTAGCATGGCGCACAGGTAGACCAGGGAGAAAAGCAGCGGGTGCAAGAAGCCCATGGTCCCCTGGGTGGGGAAGCCCAGGAGCACGAATTCTGTCACTAAGGTGAGATTGTTCACCCTTGGAGCCGTCATCTGTGAAATAAATGTGGAGAGGAAAAAATCAGAACAATCCCATCTCTGCAGACTGAATATAACTGGGTTTCTCATATGACAATCACACTAGTTTCTCACCACCCACACCCCTGATGCTCCCATATCTCCACCTCTAGTCATTCTCTGAGTACTGTGTGCTGACAAACTACTATATTTCCAGTTCTTCTGAAAGAGATTTGTGATGTTGTCCAAACAGCTCATGTTAGAAACACTGAGATTGGACACTTACCCTTCCCCCAGAAACCGCCAGACTGTCCTCCCACATCTCTCCATAACCTGCCCAGCATCACTGTTATTCCTGTTGCTCCCACACCCTCAGCCCCTCAGAATCCTGGGTCAGGCCTGTCCAGAGCTGAATCCACATCTGAGGAGGAAACTCACTGAACCTCCACCCTCCACCTAGAAACCTTCAATCCATGCCCTGCCCTCAAGCCACTCACTGTAGAGACCTCCAACATCTGCACTTGTATCAAGGACTCAGTAGACACTCGGCAGCCATGTGGGTCTGCTAGATTTAAAGGGCCTGATGGGCCCCCATCTTGGGTGCATGAAGCTCTGCCCTCCAATACAAGGACAGGACAGCATGGTCAATTACGAGACATAAAAGAGTGGAGGACACCAGACCCTGTAGACTCCTTTGAAATTAAGCAAGAGCAGGAGATGATGACCCGGAGAAAGGGCTACATCGGGAGGTATGATGCGAAGGCCGGGCCCCAGAGACTGGGCAGTGGGACACCTTGTCGATAAGATTGGAAACATGGCAGGCCTGGGGTCTGGTTTCCATTACACCAGTTTGTGGAGTAGAAAAAATATCTGGTCACAGACTCATGTCCCCCTGAAGCCCTCGGTGAGTAAACACATTTTCAGTGTCACCCCTGCATCTCCAACGGGTGCTGTGGGATGACGCTACCACTACGCAGGCAGATTCTGCTCTTTCCCCAGCATGCTGCTCTTGTGGGTGGCTGCACAACCCATGCTGGTCACTGCAGTGTTGTCAACCCAAACGCCGCGCAGTCCCCAGCACATACGCAGACGCTCATGAAAGGAGTTGTCTTAACATCCACTTCCTGCAATGATGCTTTTCTGGTCACTGGTCACCACACTCCTCCTCTGTGGGCCCTGGCTGTGGGCACCGAGACATCAGCTTGTCCCGCTGTGATTTCCCATTAAAGGACCTTCCTCCATCTCTAGTGTCTCCTGCAGAGTCTGCTCCTGTGTCACACCCACACGTCCCTCCTACAGGATGGGCTCGTCCACCCCGGGTCCCTCCTGGCCCCTCTGTCCCCCTCAGACTCATGCATGTCTGTGCAGGGAGGAGGCAGCTCTGGGGCTGAGCAGGACAGTCTGTGTGTGTGGCTGTCCCTGCCGGTCCCAGGGTCCCAGGTCCCCCGGGTGCGGGTTTGTTCCTACCCCCAGGTCCGTGCGTGAGTGGGGACGCCTGGACATGGGGCAGCCCTGCCTTCTCTTCTCCCCCCAATCTTATCCTCTCCCCCCTCAGTGGGGTGGCAGAGGGGCGGGCCCTGGGGAGGCAGGACTTTTAGGAGAATGTGCTGACATGAAATAACGGTGATAGGTTCGTGGAAATGACCCAGATGTTTGAAGAACAAAAGGGATCAGTTTAGGACACGCTGTCATCAGGTGACTGGGATTCTTCTGAATGACATAAAACATAAACGTCTCATGACAAATTTAGCTGTGACACATCTCTGCCCCTGGCCCTGATCAGATACTGGGACACCTGCATGCCACAGTGTCAGGGAGTGATGAGGTCAGATCCCCCCGAAGCGCATGTCCAGTAACAGACACAGCCGCGGCCACGCCATGTGTTGAGAGAAAGATCCGTCTCCCCAGACGCTGCCTCGAACCCCTTGACTGCTGGCTGCAGACAGGCCTGTCACCCCTGTCCTCAGAGCAGCCCCGCACCAGTGAGGGTGTGGCTCCCCATGAGAGGGATCCCGTGTCTGCTCCAGATCTCCACTCCCTGCCCCCCAATATACCCCAGCTCTCCCGTCCCCCCGGGCAGGAGAGGACATTAGGGTCTTGAGGGAACCGGCTCCTCTGAGCACGGGACCCAATGCGGCCCAGAGCCAGGCTGGGCTCTTCGCCACCCCATCCCCACCAGCAGCATCCCTTGGCTTTCCTGTGAGTCCCCCCCGTGGCTGCACATCCCTGACTGTCCTGTCTCTTTCACTTTCTAGACACACTCACTGCGCTCCATGCTCACATCACAGTTCCAAAGCAATAACCATCCTATGCCATGTGATGCACCATAAGTAAAAATCCTCTCATATGATAAGTGTACTAAAAAGTCAGTATCGTTTGAGCTCCTTAAATTAAGAATCAATTATTTTCTGTCATTGAGACTCACCCCAGGATGATGTGTTATGGGACACAGAGCAACTTGTGCTCATTTAGAATCCATTAGTTTTCATTATTTGAAAAAGGAATATTTATCTGCTATACAGTCTCAAATCTAAAATGAAGCTTGAAGTTTTTAAACTTTCAAGTCTGAAAAGATTCCCTGTATACGGTCGGAGGCAGGTACTTGCAGTCTGGGGGGAATTTCCCGCTGTCGTGGCCTGTCTCTCCTGAGATTGTCCCCATGGCGTGGACAGAGGGCATCCCGGCCTCTCACTCCATGGTCGGGGCTCGTGGGGAGCCTCTGAGCACTCACAGGATGTTCTACCCTGTCCTGTGCCACCTCATGGACAGAGCAGGGCCTCAGGGCTGGGCTATTTGAGCTCTGGAGCTGGTGTCTGCATGTTGGACACTGTACAATATCCTTCTGTAAAGTGATTTTATTCTGGAGGGACAAGTGCCCTTTGTGAGTTGACTGTCTTAATTGACATCATCCTGTGGCACAATCAGCAGGTAATTGGAGCACTGAGTGTGTCAGAAGCAGTTTGTTGGTGGTTTGCACCTGTGTGGGGAGGAATGTAATTCATCCCCTTTCCAGGCTCCATTAGACTCCACTGACCCAGGTGCCGGACCCGTCCTAAGAGCACGTGTTGTGGAGGGAGCTGGAATGTCACCGTCCCCACTGTGTGCCCCCCGTGGGGAGACCTGGGCATCTTGGTGTGAGGCAAAGTGAGGAAACTGTGGAGGCAGCAAGGAACAGAAGACATGAAGGAAGGAAGGGGCGAGGGAGGGAAAGTGAGGAGGGGGGACAAGGAGAAACTCAGCAGAAGGGATTGGCCAGGGGATGAATACACAATCATCTGAGAAAGTGATTTATTCTTGTCCCTTAAAACCTGTTTATTCATGTAATTCTGTTCTGTTTTCTGCACTTGCGATTCTGCATTTAAATTATAATGTTTGAATAAATATGTTTGAAAAAATATGTTTAAATTATTATATGTTTGGGGCCTCCCCGGTGGCGAAGCGGTTGAGCGTTGAGTTGCGAGGCTGCCCGTGGCCTCTGCGGCGCCGGGTCGATCCCCGGCTGCTCCCCGGCCACCGGAGGAGAGTCCCACATGGCGCGCAGACTTCTCCTGCCGCCCGCTGCTCCCCTCAGCAGTGTACTTTGGTCCTTCTGCCTGCTCTGCTCCCTGCTCTGGCTCTGGTGAATTCTCTCACCCTCCCGCGCTTCTGACTGTACGCAGTGCATGTATAAACAAAACAAACAAACAAATAAATAAATAAATAAAACATGCCTCTATAAAAAATTATAAAAAAATAAATTATTATATGTTTGAATAATTATTCATTTTTCCTTAACATATAGGAGTGATTATTGGGGCTTCTGTACATGCGGTCATGTTAGTTGAGTTTCACTGTCACGATTATGGTGACTTCACATATTTGGAAAAAGTCATTTAATCCATTTTGAGGTTTTTTGGGGGGTGCCTGCTGGGAAATAGTGAAGTAGTTTCATTCTTTTGCATGTGGATGCCCAGTTTTCCCAACCCCATTTCCACACTCTCCTTGTTGCAGGCATACTCTTGGCTCCTCTGTCGTAGAGTGACTGTCCATCTGATGTGGGCGTGTTCCTGGGCTCTCATTATATTCTGGAGCTCTGCGTGTCTGTTTTTGTCCCACTACCATGTTGTTTTAACTATTATAGCTTTATTGTATAGATAGATGTCTGGTGGTGTGTTTCCTCCATTTTCCTCATTTTTTGTCAGGATTGTTTTGTCTGTTTGGGGTCTTTTGTGGTTCCATATGCATTTCAGTAATTTTGTTCCATATCTTTGAAGATGCTATTGAAGTTCTCACTGGGGTTACCTTGAATCTGTACATTGCTTTGGGTGGGATGGCCTTTTGACAATGCCGATTCTTGTAATCATTGAAAAGAGAATATATTTCCATTTCTTTGCATTTTCCAGATCTTTAACTATATCTTACAATTTTCTTTGTGTAGGGCCTTCACCTCTTTTGCTAGGGTTGCTCCTAGGTTCTTTTATTTTTTTTATGTATTTATTAATACAAGAACTGGGGTATGGGCCAGATGTGTGGGAGGGTGAGAGGAGTCACCAGAGGCAGAGAGGGGAACAGAACAGGCAGACTGATGAAAAACACTGCTGAGGGGAGCAGTGGGCGTGGCAGGAGAGGTCTCAACAGTTGGCCAGGATTGAACCGTTGCTGCAGAGGCTGTGGACAGCTTCACAGCATGGTGCATAATTGCCTGCACCACTAGGGGAGGCACTGCTCCTAGGTGCTTAATTTTGTGACTGCAATAGGTTTGTTTTCTTAATTCTTTCCTCTTCCGCCTCATTATTATTTTTTTTTTTTTTGCATATAGGAAGGTAACTGATTTTCATGTGTTGATTTTGTAACCTTCCAACTGAATTGAAATGGTTTATTGTTTAAATTAGTTTTTGCATGGAAATATGAGATACTTATCTAGTTTGATACAATTAATCTTGAGAAAGGAGCCAGGAATTTACACTGGAGCAAGCGAAGAGCCTTGAATAAGTGGGGTTGGGAGAACTGCGTGGTAACATTCAAAAGATTAAACCAGATATATTGAGAGACCTTAGTGTATATTATCATGCTATCCACAATAGTTTTAATTGTGAATAAATGGTTATGAATTTGAATTCATACAATGTTGAGACAGGTAATGTTTGATTAATTAAAAATTTTAATCATGTCATACAAACTTGGCAAAAATGTTGGCAATGAATATTCTCAGTATAAGGTTATAATGGTTTAATTCAGTTTCATAATTTAGTATGCATATTGAATTCTCATTGCATCCCATAACTTTTATTGACCAGTAAACTATAACAGAATCAAGGATTAATATTCACAAAATTATCTATGGGCAAAAAAATAAAGTTAATAATGCCAGTCATTTACAAGTTTGCCATTTCTTCTAATCGTTCCTGGCTGCCTCCAAATTTATATTGTGCCCACCTGGAACTCACCTGGGCCAATGGCAAGATCAGCCTGACTTGCTTCTTACAGGGTGAATGTCTGAGAATGAATTAAATGTCTGATATCCAATTGGAACTACATTTTATCATGTAATTTTTGGTGTGGAATTTTGAAATATTGGACATCACAGATGGGAAAGATCGATGGAGTCAGCAGAGAGGATGTGTAGCCAGACAGCCAGTGACACACACCGGGCATTTTATCTTTCCAAATTTAAATCTTCTTAATATTCTTTTAAGATTGATTTATTTATTTATACAACAAGCACTGGGTACAGTCAGAAGCACGGGAGGGTAAGATAATTCACCAGAGCCAGAGCGGGGACCAGAAAAGGCAGAAGGACCGAAGGATACTGCTGAGGGGAGCAGCGGGCAGCAGCAGAGGTCTGCGCCCATGTGGGACCCTCGCTTTGGCTGGGGATCGAACTGTTGCTGCAGAGGCTGTGGGCAGCTTCGCAGCCCAGCGCTCAACTGCTGCGCCACTAGGGAGGCCCTTCTTAATGTTCTTTGCATGTCTTTATGTCTACACTGAATGATAATGTTATATTAATGCACTCAAATCCTGTAATTTTGTTAATTCGACCTGTACTGGGAAACTCCAGGCGTCTGGGTGAGAGCCCCACGGCGAGGTCCCTCGGGACACCGTCCCTAGTCTCCACAGCGGAAGAAAATGAGCAGATGGGGACAAACACGTGAAGGTGCGGGGCGAGGCTGCAGGGCCATCCTCGGCGATATCTGGAGACACTAGACTATAAGGAGTCTGGGGTTTCTGCTTTTGCTGTTATAATTACAAAATTACATGCTCTTCATTTGTTCCCCAACATTCCACCTAATACATTTTCACAATGTTTTCGTCATCCTGCTGTAGTGCAGTGAACAGCTTTCGCAGCCGCTCCTTCCTTGTCCTGGGTCGGGAGCACGGACAGCCCCGCACACGACAGTGCGAGGGCAGCGCGGCCACAACAGCAGCAGCAGCAGCAGCTGGGGTCAGCGGCCATGCAGGAGGGCGGGTGGCCAGGGGGCCCCTCCAGTCACCCGCGGGGACCATGGGCACCTCACAGCACTCACGGGGCCAGCATGCTGACAGCAGCCTGGCCTGGGAGACATGGCTGGAGCACGACCAGTGCCCACCCCCCCTCGTGGGCTCCTGGGTGCAGGACGAGCAGGCGTCCTCGGCGGTCAGGCGCTGCCCGTGCTCAGCTTCTGCACACACACCTCGTGACCTGGTTTTGATGCTGCAGACCGCGTGTCCAGGGAGGGGCAGCTGCGCGCAGAATGCAGATAGGACACGGTCTGCGAAGGAGGCCCCAAACAGCTCCAGGTTAGCCTGGAGCGCGCGGGAGGTGCAGGGTGAGGCCTGGCCTGGCCAGGGGCAGGCCCCTGGATGGGCGGGTGGGGCTGTAGAAGCTGCGGGAGAGGCCCGGGCCATGTATGGTTGTGGTGTCTCTTTCTGTGCTTGGTTTGTAGGTTTTGCGTATTTTGGACACTCGCCCTTGTCAGGTGTGTGATGTGCACAATCATCTCCTAGTGCAGGGGCCCATTTTGGGGATGACGTATTCTGAGGCACAGAAGCTCTCTGGTGTGTGTGGGGCCACTTGTTCCTATGTGCTGATATTCCCTGGTCCTTGGTGTGTGTCCCCAATTTCATCTGTGGGGTAGATGTGCAGTGGGCAGCACCCAGATGTGCTTTCTGGTCTCTTAAGGCTTCATCTAATGCAGATTTTTAATCCACTAATAAGGAAAATAGAAATCCAAACTGTAATGAGTTTCACATGTGAGAAGGGAAGGAAATAAAGGGTCTCTCACCTCTGATGCCAAATGGCATGAAGATGTCTTCAGACAATGGAAACAGAGCTCCCACAGGTTGGACCAACATCTGCCGGGTGTTATCCCAAATGCACAGACTCTACAGTACAGACCACGTACACCTGTGTTCACAGCTGCACTGACCACTGTTGCTGGGCATGACCCCAACCCAAGTGCGGTGCACAGAAGAGTGAACAAACAATGTGGGTCCACACTCAGTGGAATACTACACAGCTATTAAAAAGATGAGTCCCATGCCCTTCGGGACCAAAGGATGACATTGAGCAGTGTATGCTGGTGAGATAAGTCGCAAAGTGAAAGATATTGGCTGGTCTCACCCATCTGTGGAAGATAATATAAAAGTTCAATAACTGAACAAGTATAGTAGCAAACAGCACATGGAAATGTTGGACTGAGTGCAAAATTTTGCTCATTACCAGAGGGAACCAGGGAGGAGATAGGAGTGTGGACGGAGGGGCCGCGCACTGCAGGGCATTTAGTAGATTCTGAGTGGACAATTGTGCGTGTGCAGGAGTGAAAAGTGACCCACGGTGAAAACAGTATAGAGTGTAAATGTCATCCTTGATAAGAACAAATAACAAATTAACGTGACATTTTGATGAAACACTCATGGTAACGATCCCTTCTCAACAGACACTGGATTTGTTCAAAGGAAAAATAGAAAATACATCAACAGGATTCTGACCAGGGAATGATATCATATCCCAAGGGATGGTGACTGTGATCTCATACTATCACTGAAATGAATATTACTTTGAGTGATTTTTTTCCCTCAGATTCTTTCTTTTTTTTGTTAAAGATGTATTATGCATACAATAACTGGGATACAGGTCTGAAGTGTGCAGAGGTGAGAAGATTCACCAGAGAGAGTGTGGGGAGAAGAACAAGCAGATGTACTGAAATATACTGCTAGGGGGAGCAGCAGGAGAGCCAGGAGAATTCTGCTGCACCATGTGTGTAGCTCCCTGTACCGGGATTGAACTGGTGCTTCAGTGGATGCCGTTATCTTCATAGGTTGCATCTTAACTCTTTGAACCACCAGGCAGGCCCCTAATTTGAGTGATTTTCTTACTCATATTTAATTCTGAAATTTGAATGGCCTAGTCAGGTTTTGTGGTTAACCACACATATAAGAAATATTTTTGTGGACAAATATGTGATAATCAATCAGGAGAGTTTGGAGACACAGTGACCTGTTCCAGAGAAAGTACTTGAGAGCAAGAACAGCAAGCCCAGCTCACATTCTCAGGGTTAGTGAATCAATAACACTACAATAACAATAAAACAATAACAAAAAATTCCTATGCTTTATAAATGACGACATGTAAGAGTTAGAGGGGAAAAGCTGAATAAATGAGGAGTTATAATTTTGCATTATGAAATTTCACATCTAAGTGTATTTGCCATTTATCAGTCTCCCCACAGCTGTCTTCAAGGCTTGGTTCCTCAGACTGTATATGACAGGATTAAAGGTGGGGGGCACCACCGTGTAGAACATAGAAATGACCAGGTCAGACATGGAAGGGGTCCCTGAGGTCGGCTTCAAATAAGAAAAACATGCAGTGGAGAGAAACAGCACCACAACCAGCAGGTTGGAAGGCAGGTGAAGTAGATTTTGGCCTTCCCTTCTGTGGATGGGATCTTCCTGACAGCAGAGAAGATGTGGACGTAGGAAATGACGATGAAAATAAAACAGCAGATACCCCAGACCACACTTATGAGAATGGGGACACGTTCGTTCATCAAATTTCTTGAGCAGAAAATAGCAATACCTGGGGGATGTCACAGAAGAACTGGTGGATCATGTTGGACCCAGAGTAGGACAAGGAGAAGGTTCCAGCTGTGTGCATCACAGCATCGAGACACCCACCCAGCCAGGACACAGCTGTCAGCTGCACACACCTGTCCCTGCTCATGATTACATCATAGTGCAGGGGGGTGGCAGATGACAGCATAGCGGTCAAGGCTCATCACTGTGAGCAGGTGCAGCTCAGCAACTACTGAAAGAAACAGCACAAAGACCTAGACGACACAGCCTGAGAAGGAGATGGAGCTGCTGTGCCTCAGAAAGTTGGCAATGGACTTGGGTCCACGGCTGAGATGAGGCAGAGGTCTGAGAAGCACAGACTCCTCAGGAAGAAGTACATGGGGGTGTGGAGGTGCCAGTCAGGGTGGTGATGAGGACGATGAGCCCGTTCCCCAGCAGGGCACACAGGTAGACCAGTGAGAAGAGCAGAAGGTGCAAGAAGCCCATGGTCCCCTAGGTGGGGAACCCCAGGAGCATGAATTCTGTCATGGCTGTGAGATTCGTCACCTCTGGTGCCATTATCTGTATAAAAATATTGAGCAGAATAAAACATGACACCTGCAAGGACAGTCACAGGCGTGCCCCAGAGGTCTCTCTCAGGGTGTGGAGTGGAGCAGCTCCGTGTCACTCGCTCTCTATTGAGCCTTTTGTGTTTAGCTCCAGAAAAGCGCCTTTATCACACAGGAACTGAGATTGGGAAATGAGGGACATTTCAGCTGATCTTAGGATTCTGCCTGGTTGAATCTCATAGTTGACCGACAGCCCCGCTGCTCCCTCTCCATGTGCAGGTTTGTTCAGGCCCATGAGTGAGTGGGGATGTCTGAACACGGGGCAGCCCCACCCACTCCCCTCCTCCCCCCAATCTCATCCTCTCCTCCCTCTGTGGGGTGACGGAGGGGCAGGACCTGTTGACTGTAAGATTTTTAGGAGAATGTAGTAGTATATAATTACTGTAAGATATAAGAGAAACAATTCCAGCTAATTTAATGAAAACAAGAATAAAATCAACTCAAAAAATGTTGTAGCCTAGGGAAAAAGCTTTTTCAGTGGTCTGGAATCAATATTTATATTGACAAAATTAGATTTTTCATAGCTCTGTTGTTGTGTGGAATTAAAATGAAAACAAGATCACATACATAATAGATTTCCACAGGTGTCTCTACTTTAGTGTGAAGGAACTAGCAATATCAAAATGATAGATCAGAGAAACCTGCTACCCTACCCACCCACAAAGTCGGCACTCTCTGACCAACAGAAAGTAGGAAAAAAGAAAGAAAAGAAAACAGGAACAAACTACAGATCAAGGGGGACACTGTGTAGAAAAGAACTATTTCAGGCATGGCATCCCGTGAATGGGAACTGTGGAGATCCGTGCAGGAATCACCAGGCAGTGAGCAAACAGCTCCAGGCACCATTAGAGGAAGACAAGGACTCCGCCTAGAGACCTGCAAATAACCCAAGGCCAGCTGGTAAGCTTGTGCAGAAAAATGACACACTCTGGAAAAGCACACGTGTATCGGGCCACCCCTGGTGGAGCAGGCGGTTGAGCGCAGCACTGTGGAGCTGAACACAGTCTCTGCAGTGCGGGTTCCATCCCGGCCAGAAGGCGAGGGTCCCACATAGCGTGCACATCTCTCCTGTCACGCCCATTGCTCCCCTCAGCAGTGTATTTCATCAGTCTGCCTGTTCTGCTCCCCGCTCTGTCTCTGGGGAATCCTCTCACCCTCTCATGCATCTGGCCTGTACCCTGGTTCTTGTATAAATAAATAAATAAATCTTAAAAAAAAATACGTGTATCACATTGCCCAGGACCACGTGCCCACAAACTAGGTTTGTGGGGAGGTGCACCGGAGCTGTCATTGAGGTAAATGTCCCTCCCTGAGTAGTCAGAAACCAGGTGCCCAGACACGGGAGCAGGGTGCAAAAGGCACCATTTCTGCGAACACTGAACTGTGCTACCACTCACGGCCTGTATCTGAGGGCTTCAAAACTGAGAACCGGGACACGAAATTCAGGGTGTGGGATCCTCACGACAGTGGGGCACAAGGAAGACACGGCACTCCCACGCTGCTGAGGTGCTCCACGACACCTCCACTCTGTTCCCCAGACCCAAGGACACTGGGAAAGAAAGATCTCTGGCGCCACCTAGCGAAAAGAGCAAAATCACCAACATCCTGATAGCTGGAAAACAGGGAACCCAAAAACACACTAATGAGTTGATTTGTCTCCATTCTCATTACTGTGGTGTTGAGCACCTGCTTTTTCATTTTCATCATCATTTCCTGTGTCCACATCTTCTCTGCTGTCAGGAAGATCCCATCCACAGAAGGGAAGGCCAAAGTCTACTCCACTTGCCTTCCCCACCTGCTGGTTGCGGTGCTGTTTCTCTCCACTGGATGCTTTGCTTATCTGAAGCCGACCTCAGGGACCCCGTCCATGTCTGACCTGGTCATTTCTATGTTCTACACGGTGGTGCCCCCCCACCTTTAATCCCGTCATATACAGTCTGAGGAACCAAACCATGAAGTCAGCTGTAGGGAGACTGATAAATGACCATTACTCCAAGATGTGAGATATCACAGTCTACAGTGGTAACCCCTCATTTATTGTGTTTCCCCTCTAACTCTTGCATGTCATCACTTAGAATGTATAGACCTCTTGCATTAGGATTTCTCCTTTGACAGAATTTTATTTTCTCATATTTTTCCATATGCTCTAGTTTACCCCAAAACACAATCCTTTGCCCAACCTCTACCTGTGTGATATTCATAAACTATATGCTGCTCATTGTTAAAACAATGTATTTGGTGCGGAAAGAATGTTCTAGAACTCACACATGACCAACATTCATGTAAAATGAAGCAGTGGTACATGGTGTCTGGCCTCGGAATCACTCAGGTCATGGAGCCCAGTCCCTGGTACTTGGTTCCCACAGCCTGCGTCTGCCCCCACTGAGGGCCCCGTCCTTGTGGAGGGGAGAGGAGACAGTTGAGTGGGCTCCCCAACCCTCACAATTCCTAAAGGAGCATCTTCCTCTAAGAGACATTCATGTTTCTGTTTAAAAGACAAGGAGATCTACTCCTGAATCTGCCAGGGATGTGCAGATGGAAGGATAGAAGCATCCTTGGGGAATCAGAGTCCACGCTGAACCCCACAACTGATGTGAATGTTCATGTCTATGATCTCTGATTTTATCTGACAGGACTACACTGTTGGAGGGACTGTCATAAAAATAAAAAAGTGTATGAATTTTACTGAGGAACTACATTTCTACTTTTAAAATGTATGTTTTTTATACATTTGTCTGTGTATTTACTTTCAGGTTCCCTTAGTTTTCCCAGTTGTATTTTGAGCCTCACACCAGGACTTCTTTCTAATCTGGGGTAGATGAAATTTAGTTTCCTTCCCTTCTATCTTGAAACCTGCTATTTATTATGTCATGTAGAGAACACCATGTAAAGGTCAGCATGACGCTCTATGTGAATTTTTATTCCCAGCAGCTTTTGTGCCGTAGACCCCGGGGTCTCAAGACTGCTTACCAATCCTGAAAACATGAGCTGGGGTGATGATCCTCCCTCAGGCCGTTCTCAGGGAGCAGGTCACTGTGTCCCCTGCACTTCCTACTGTTGATAACATGCTAAGTCGATGAAAATTTTCTAAAGAAATCACAGGGCTTGAGTCAATTGAAATTTCAGAATAAAAATGTGTTAGCTATCTCTCAAATTATTCTCATTTCAATGAATGTCTTTGAGCAAAGATTTCTTCCCTGGGGAGACATATATTAGGCCCTGGTCATATCTCTTTAATATTTTCTATTTTCCATTGGACCAAACTTCTACATCTCTGTTGAGCCAGAGAGTTGATTTCATCAGTGATGTCATGTGAGGTTATGCAAATTCACAACTTGCTACCATCCAAGAAATGCTTTATTCACGGGGTTTGTTGCTTTAATGTTGGGGTTAATTTCCCACTCTGCAGGCACAGTGCCCCCTGCAGTTCACACAACACCCCGTTAGTGCCTACTCTTCTTCCATGCCCATCCCCTCACTTCTTTCTCTCGGTTCCTCAAGGAACAGCACATTTTTTCACTAAGCCCGACATCTGCTTTTGCTGCATTTGGTGATGGAGCTTCTCTGTATTTCTGTTCCACAGATGAGTGAGACCATCCGCATCTGTCTCTCACTCTCCGGCTCATTTCACTTCTCAAAACCACCTGAGGATCCAGCCACGCTGCCGAAAATGCCACAATTTCATCCTTTCTCAGCTGATGGTACCCACTGAGAGTGGACCCACATTCTGTATTCACTGCCCTGTGGCCGGCACTTGGGGGGGGCAAGACCGGCCACGTGGATGGTGCGGCTGTGACCACAGGAGCACGTGGTCTGCCATGACTCACCCTCCAGAGTGTTGTGAGGACACACTCCAAGGAGAAGGGCACCAAAGGCACATGGACAAGTGGCCCCACACCCCAGGGAGTGTTTGAGCCTCAGAGACACCGTCCCTGAAACCAGCCCCCACTCTGGGTCTTGCACATGTGCTGTGATGTGGACACCGTGGCCAGAACATGGACACACACATGTTAATGGGGACCGTGTGCGAAGGGACGCGGGGATGAGGGCAGCGTCGTCTGAGAACCAGAGGGCGTGAGAGGCCAGAGAAAAGCTGCGGGAGAGCCGGTCAGCCCCCGGGTCAGTGTTACAGGCCTGAAAACTCTTCCAAGGCCACAAAAGCATCTTCAGGTGTGAGAACCGACCGCGACCCACGTGGCCTGCGATGGCCGCACAACGGGCCCCAAATCACGCTCCCTGAGCCCATGTTGAAAGGTAAATTAGCCTTTCAGGACGATGGTAACGCGGGCGTTTCTCACCTCACCAGAGAAGCCGTTTTCATGTCATGCCCGACTACAAGAAAGAGCCGCAGTGACGCCTCCGTCCCCGCCACGTCGCCAAGAGAGTGACGTAAACGGCCCGGAGGCGGCGGGGGACGTCGCACAGGAAGCGTCTCTTCCCAGCCTCTCCCCCGCGGCCACACGCGCCGCCGTGGGACAGTCGCGTGGAGGGGGTGACGGCGGCTCCGGGAGTGGCAGGACGCGGAGACAGTCCCACGCACGCGCCACACGCAGCCGCGCTGGTCAGCACGAGGCGTGATCTGCTCGCTGAGGTGCGGCCCTTTCCAGGCCCCTCACAGTCCAGGCCACACACACAAGGCCTCTTCCCGCGGCGCAGAGGACACGGCGGGCGTGACGCCCACCCAGGAGCCGCCCACGACCGCGGCCCTGCCACGGCCCCTCCCCGCGGGAAGACCACGGAGAACCCCCCGCAAGCAGCAGCCGTCACACCCCACCATAGGGGCAGGCGTGAGATGGAGCAGCCACGCGCACATGACCAAACACACACGCAGCAACGCGTGAGGGCTTGAAACACCCCACTTTGAGGGTCCAGTTTTCTTCCCTCTGCAGTTCATTCTGGTGAATTTATCTTTGTCCTCCTTCCCTCTTGCACCCGCTGCTCTTCTCCCTGGTCTACCTTTGTGCCCTGCTAGGGAACGGGCTCATCGTCCTCATCACCACCCTGGACCGGCACCTCCATACCCCCATGTACTTCTTCCTGAGGAGTCTGTCCTTCTTGGACCTCTGCCTCCTCTCAACCACGGTCCCCAAGTCCATTGCCAGCTCTCTGAGGCACAGCAGCTCCATCTTGTTCCCGGGCTGTGTCCTCCAGGTCTCTATGGTGGTTATTTCAGGAGCTATAGAACTTCACCTGCTCACGGTGATGAGCCTTGTCTGCTATGCTGCCATCTGCCACCCCCTGCACTATGAGGTCATCATGCGCAGGGACAAGTGTGTGCAGCTGACAGCTGTGTCCTGGCTGGGTGGGGGTCTCTATGCTGTGATGAATACAGTTGGAACCTTCTCCTTGTCTTACTGTGAGTCCAATGTGGTCCACCATTTCTTCTGTGACATCCCCCAGTTATTGGCTGTTTCCTGCTCAGGAAATTTGATAAACAAACTTGTCACCATTCTCATTAGTGTGACAATGGTTATGTCCTGTTTCATTTCCTATGTCCACATCTTCTCTGCTGTCAGGAAGATCCCATCCACAGAAGGGAAGGCCAAAGTCTACTCCACCTGCCTTCCCCACCTGCTGGTTGTGGTGCTGTTTCTCTCCACTGGATGCTTTGCTTATCTGAAGCCGATCTCAGGGACCCTGTCCATGTCTGACCTGGTCATTTCTATGTTCTACACGGTGGTGCCCCCCACCTTTAATCCTGTCATATGCAGTCTGAGGAACCACATCATGAAGTCGGCTGTGGGGAGACTGATGAAGGGCAGTTTCACCAGCAAGTAAAGCTCACCCTTCTTTCCCTCAGCTACACAGACTGTCTACAAGTTCACACCTGGGTCCTCCAGCCACACTCACAGGTGGTTGTGTGACAGGGAAACCAGCCTCCCCTTTGTCCTCTGAGCCCTCCCCTCCTTTCTCAGAGCCCTCAGGAGGTTGTTCCCCAAGACTTTTCAATTGTTTACCTGCTCACATAACTGTTCTCTGCTGCCCGGAGTGTGTGTACCCCCGGGGATCTGGTCCTGGGCACTATGGTGCCATCAGTTCGGGTTTCATGGAAAGGAGAGAAAGGCCCAGGCAGGTGTGGATGGGGTCAGGCGGCCCCAGCATTGGTCTCACCAACACAGCAGGGAAGGCCAAAGTCTACTCCATCTGCCTTCCCTACCTGCTGGTTGTGGTGCTGTTTTTCTCCACTGGATGCTTTGCTTACCTGAAGCCGACTTCAGGGACTCCATCCACATCTGACCTGGTCATTTCTATGTTCTACACGGTGGTGTCTCCCACCTTTAATCCCGTCATACACAGTCTGAGGAACCAAGCCATGAAGTCAGTGGTGGCCGTGCTGTTCAAGGGGATACTCACCAAAATGTGAAAACTCTACTTCTTTACAATAATAATTACCTTGTACAGCTCTATTTCCAATATTTCTTAATATTTTAATTTGAATGATTGTTTTCCAAGACTTAAAGATTTGCAGTACTTTCTAAACAAAAATAGTGCGAGGGAGATACAGGCTTTCCATCCTCTCTTCAAATCACAAATGCACGGTCTCCCTCCCAAAGCAGCATGATTCATCAGAATCGGGCAGTTTTTTTTTAATTTTTTTTATACAGGCATGTTTTATTTATTTATTTGTTTGTTTGTTTGTTTTGTTTATACATGCACTGCTGGGAACAGTCAGAAGCGCGGGAGGGTGAGAGAATTCACCAGAGCAAGAGCGTGGAGCAGAGCAGGCAGAAGGACCGAAGTACACTGCTGAGGGGAGCAGTGGGCGGCAGGAGAGGTCTGTGTGCCATGTGGGACCCTCCTCCTGTGGCCGGGGAGCAGCCGGGGATTGACTCGGCGCCGCAGAGGCCGCGGGCAGCTTCCCAACCCAGCGCTCAACCACTGTGCCACCAGGGAGGCCCAGAATTGTGCAGTTTTAATGAAGGATGTGTCCACTTTGGAGCCTCATCATGGAGTCCAGCCCATGGCTCACTCTTGGGCTTCCCCCTCAGTGTTTTGCATTCTGTGGGTTTGGGCATCGTGACAGACACCCATCATCATCAATGCACACAGTGCACCTCACCAGTCCCCCGACCATCTGAACCATGCCGCTGTCACCCTCTCGCCCTGCAGACCACTGATCTTCTCCCTGTCTCCATCGTTCAGGTCTTTCCAGAACACCAAGAGTTGGACAGGTCACAGCCTTTTCAGTTTGCTTCTTCTACTTCGTGGAGTCCAGCTCAGCTTCCTCCACTTCTTTCTTTGTCAGGGAGCTCCCTCCGCTCTCACTGGGTGACAGCCATAATCTGCATGCCTGGACACGGTTCATCCATTCTGAGGTGTGACTCACTTCCTTCCAAATTTTGGCAAGAAGAATAAAGTAACCGTAAACACCTGTGAAGCTTTGTGTGAGTGCAGAAGTTTCTTCCGCCTTTGGGTTAACGCAGGGTAAGTGAATGCTTGACTGCGAGGTGAGAGACACTTCAGTTTACTCAGACCCCCATTAAACTGTCTTATAAATGAGTGTCCAGTGGGCTTCTTCCCACAGGGGACATGTGAGAGGCCCTGATGTTCCTTTCATCATTAGTGTGTGGGGTTCGGTTTCTGGGCAGGTGTGTGGGGGCATCTCAAATGCCCTCTGCGGCTCTTGGTGATGGACGAGGGGAAACAACTTTCAGCAGCCTGCTTGGCTGATGCCTGCTCTGCGGAGTGTCTAGTGAGCTTGCCAGCCCCTCTGGTGGAACCGTCTCTGTTCTTTTTTTTTTTTTTTTTTTTTTGTGAGACCCTCGCCAGCGGCCGGGCATCAAAACGTCACTGCAGAGGCTGTGGGCAGCCTCGCAAGCCCAGCGCTTAACCACTGCACCACCAGGGGAGGCCCAGAACTCTCTCTGTTCTTGTTGAGTCCTACAAGCATTTGCTTATTTTGTATAAAGGTCTTTTGTCAAGTGCATCTTTGGTAGGTATTTTCTCACAGAGAGTGGCTTTTTTCACCTCTCTTGGTATTTTTCTCCCCAGGTAAGTTTTTAATTTTCCTGAACTCCAGGGTATCATTTTTCCTTTTCATGCTTCATGACTTTGGAAATGATATCTACAAAGAATCACCACACTCAAGGTTACCTAGACTTCAGGCTGTGTCAAGTGCTGTGTTTATGCTATGGTGTTTTACATAAGGCCAATGATCCATTTGGAGTTAAACTTTGTATAGGTTCTGGTCAAATCAATGCAATATAAATGAAGGGGATATCATAAAATTAATTGAATAGATTCAGAAGGAACAATTGGCAAGACACAGCATCCATTTGATCAGAAAAAAAATCTTCTAAATAAAATGGGTGTAAGAAATAAGTACTAACAATAAATAAATCATAAATGACGATCCATACCTAACATCACAGTTGGTGGCAAAAACAAAACAAAACAAAAACAAAAACAAAAATAAAAACAAAAACAAAAACTGAAAGCTCTTCCTCTATGTTCAGGTGGGAGACTGAGTGGCCTCTCTCACCAGTGCTGTTCAACCTGTTGCTGCAGGTCCCACCAGGCAGGCATGAGACATAAAGGGTATCCAGATTGGAGTAAAGTGGCTCCTTTGTGCAGGCGACATGGAGGCAGATGTGCACGCCCTGATGACTCAAGCAACAAACTGAAAATAATAAATAGTGCAAAGTTGCACACTACAAAATCACTGTACAAATTTCAGTTGTGTTTTTGTACACAGACAAAATCTATCTGAAAGAGAAATAAAGACAAGCCCATTACAACGACATTAACAAGAATAAAATACCTAGACAAGTTTAATCAGTGGGTTAAACACCCACACACTAAGATCTATGACAGCAATGAAATAAGTTAGAAAGGACAAAGAAATAGGAAAACATATTTTTCTCATGGGTCAGAAAAATTAGCATTTTTAAAAAGGTCATTATCCATAAAGCAATGTACAAATTCATATAATGCCTATCAAAATCCCAGTGGCATTCTTCACAGAATTAGAACAAAGAAATCCCTAACATTTGTAGGAAGCACAAAAGATCTTGACTAGCAAAGCAATTGAACAATAAAAGCAAAATGGAGGTTTTATGCTCCTGATTCAAACCATACTACAAAGTGATAGTAATCAAAAGAGCACGTTGTTGGGAGGAAACCACACATGGATCAATGGAACAAGGCCCCAACATATATATACACACAACTCTTGCAGCAATGACTAATGGGGGTCTCTTCAATAAATGGTGCGGGGGAGTCTGGATAACCACATGCAAAATAATGAAACTAGACCATTATCTCACACTATATACAAAAGTTACTAAATGCACTTATTATTTTAATGTAAGATATAAAACGATAAAACACAGAGAAGAAAACATAGACTCTTTGACTTCAGCTTCAGAGATATCTGTGTGGATTCAAAGCCACCAGCAAATGAAACAAAAGCAAAAACCCAGGATTAGATCAGAGCAAGAATTCCTCCACCACCAACATCCAAAAGAAAAAGTCACCTTACTGAATGGGGGGAGCTATTTGCAAACCACAATTCCACCAGGGCTCAATAACCAAGAAATATAAACACGCAGACAAAGAGTCAACAGAAAACCTAACAACTCAATGGAAAACAGACATAAGATCTACAGAAACACTTGACCAAAGATGAAAGTCCTCCAGAGCTGGGAGCACGGACTGAATGAGATGTGGCCCCTCTCCCCAGGCCAGGCCGCTCCAGGTCCTACACAACCCACAGTGCACAGGTCTTCTGTTCATTAGAAATTAATAAAGTTTTGACTTTACTAATGCATTTCCTTTACTGTGTGTTTTGAAAGGGTATTGAAATTATCTTTAGCAGTTGATGGAAAATGAGGTTAATCGAAGTTTGTCATAAATGCTACCGTAACATCTGTGTCATGTTGAAATATAAGCAGAACTACTTCGAGCCCACGAGAACCCATCATGTATGTGTGTTAACAGACGCTGGTATGTTCAGCGGATAACACCATACACACCACGGGATTTGGCAGAACCACAGAGGTCACTTATCACCCTTGCTCCAACATCCCAACAAGGAAAGTGCAAAGACCATGCACATGTGCATACCCACACACCCGCATGTACACACACATGTGCACATGCACACCCATGCACACATGCACACACAGTCACCTGAATCTAGCTAATGTTGTCACATAAATATGTCTTTAATTTTTATGAGCCTGTGTCTAACCATATTACACTATTTAAATCCATAAATAAAAAGGGAATTTTCCAAGAACTTTCCAACATGAAAAGCCACACTAATCATGAGATCAAGACCCCAGTAAAAACTGACATGCACAGAAGCCCAAAACCTATCTCATTTATTAAGGTAAAGGCAAAATACTTAACATTAATAACTATGCAAGCTGAAATTCAGAGTTACAGGTATTGAGAGTGGAACAAATCTCGTAAATAATATTTAAATGACACGAAGACACACATGTCAAATGATCCAGTTTCCACCCATTAAACTTCACAGCTGTTGAGTTTTTCCTTGTCTGTCAACTTTGCAACCTCCCACCTATTGACCCTGCCTCCACCCCTGCCCCATCACCCTCCCCCAAAAGTGCGCAGTGGGTGATGGTGACTTTCCAGCTCCCTTTGGATGTGGCACATCATGTGGCTTTTAAGGACGGACAGCTTTTAAGGCTTTTAAGGAAACAAAAGCAAAAACCAGGATTATATCAGAGCAAGAGCATGAAGTCTGCTGGGCCACACCTGGGTCCCCCGTGGCTGGTCAGTACAGGGTGATGGAGACTGGCAAGGAGTAAACACTGACCTGTCCTCACAGGGGTAAAAACTGACAAAATTGCCTCTGACACACTCAGTGCACTAATTGCTCACTGAATGTGCTACAGGATGACCCAATTAACACAGTCAAGTAAACACACAATTTCCCTCTGGAGGAAGGTCCCTGAGGGCTGGAATCTGGACAGTGTCCAACACATGGACACCATCTCCAGAGCTCAAATAGCCTAGCCCTGAGGCCCTTCTCTGTCCATGAGGCGGCACAGGGCTGGGTGGAACATTCTGTGAGTGCTCAGAGGCTCCCCAAGAGCCCCCACCATGGAGCGAGCGGCCGGGACTCCCTCTGTGCCATCATGGGGACAACCTCAGGACAGAGACTCATCACTGCAGTTTGAAACGCCCCCCACAGACTGCAGGTATTCTGTTCATAAACAGTTTTCAGAATAGAAATCATTCAGAGTTGAAAGCTTTTATTTTTTTTAAGTATTTATTATTATTTTTTTAAAATTTTTCTAGAGGCATGTTTTTATTTATTTATTTGTTTGTTTTGTTTATACATGCACTGGGTACAGTCAGAAGTGCAGGAGGGTGAGAGAATTCACCAGAGCCAGAGTGGGGAGCAGAGCAGGCAGAAGGACCCAAGGACACTGCTGAGGGGAGCAGCAGGCAGCAGGGGAGGTCTGTGTGCCATGTGGGACCCTCCTCCGGTGGCTGGGGAGCAGCCAGGAATGGAACTGGCACCACAGAGGCTGCGGGCAGATTCGCAACCCAGCGCTCAACTGCTGCACCACTGGGGAGGCCCAGAGTTGAAAGTTTTTAGATGTCAAGGTTCATTGTAGATTAGAGAAAGCACATCATCCAAAAGAGTCTTTTCATAAATAATGAAAACTATTGCTTCTAGAGTTGCACAACTTCCTCAATGATGCACTGCCATATCATCCTGGTGTTAAGATTCAATGACAGAAAATAAATTTTTTAATTGAAAAATCCAAATGAATTTTAATATAATCCAATATGAATTTTAATAGCATCATGATATTAGTAGATTTTAATATACAATGCATGTGACTTCATAACTATGATCTGAGCACTCAGCTCAAAGAGTCAGTGTGTATTAGGTATCAAATAAAATCAAAACTATTGATGCAATTAAATTGGGATTAAAAAACTCAAAATCAAATAAAAATACTTATAGTTAAAAATCAGAATGTTAAGCAATTTTGTTCTGAAATATTGCAACAGATATAAGAGACAAGAGGAAATTCAAAAACTTTTTAAAGCAACATGATCACACTTCATGTCTCTAACTCTAAAGGAGGGCAGCATGGACATATGCTAATTTTGGACATGGAATTAGGATTTTACCCCAACTCACCACCCAAGTATTGTTAGTGATATTAAAATGATAAAACACAATATTTTAACAATACCTGGAAAGAGATGTATCAAAAACTATTTCATCATTACAAATAGTATTTTAAATCACTCCTAAGATGTCTACATGCATGACCACCTGGTATTTTCATTTCACTTCTAGTTTTTATTAAATTACTTGGAATTGTATGTACACTGATGTATAGCCACAAGTTTATTCCCCACATTCCCCTTAAAAATCCTGCCTCCCCAGGGCCTGCCCCTCCGTCACCCCACAGAGGAAGTCGAGGATGAGATTGGGGGGGTAGAGAGGGCAGGGCTGCCCCGTGTCCAGATGTCCCCACTCACACACGGGTCTGGGGTGAGGAACAAACCTGCACCTGGGGGAGCCGGGGCCCTGGGACCAGCAGGCACAGCCACATGCACAGACCGTCCGGCTCAGCTCCGGAGCAGCGTCCTCCCTGCACAGATGTGCAGGAGTCTGAGGGGGACATTGGGGCCGGGAGCGACCTGGGGTGGATGAGCCCATCCTGCAGGAGGGAGGTGTGGGTGTGACCCAGGAGGAGACTCTGTGGGAAACCTGGTTTCTGGGTCATAAGATGTGGGGAGTCAGGGGCAGATGATGAGGAGACGAGGGGACGGACCAGGAGGCAGCAGTGAGGCCACAGGGGTAGGAATCTTACAGAGGAGTCATCAGGACGTGCCACACAGGGCATCGAGCCCAGATCATTCAGTTCCAGGACAGTGTCAGGTCCTGGAGAGCAGGAAAACAGGGAACCTCATACCTCATCTCCCTGCACACCTGTCACTGTGGGGCCTCCCCAGACAGGGCTGTGCTGGAGGAGCAGGGACAGGCTTTCCACGGTGGGGAGGGGCTGGGCATGGTCATATGTCCACTGGGGCTGTGCTGTGGAGAACCTCTGGGAGTTGTGCTGGGTGGAGACACTGGGACCTGGGCAGTAGGCAGGAGAGCGGGGCTGGGGCAGTGGGGAAGGGCAGTCAGTCAGGCTATGAGATCAACCAGAGCAGAATCCTAAGATCACCAAAATGTCCCTCCTTCCCAACTCCAGATACAGTGTGATAAAGGCACGTTTCTGGAGCGAAACGCAAAAGTCTCAACAGAGAGCGAGAGACATGGAGCTGCTTCACTCCACAGCCTTAGAGTGACCGCTGGGACATGCCTGTGACTGTCTTTGTAGGTGTCATGTTTTATTCAGCTCAATATTTTTACACAGATGATCGCTCCAGGTGTGACGAATCTCACAGAAGTGACAGAGTTTATCCTCCTGGGGTTCCCCACCCAGAGGACCATGGGCTTTGTGCACCCGCTGCTTTTCTCCCTGGTCTACCTGTGCGCCCTGCTGGGGAACGGCTCATCGTCCACATCACCACCCTGGACTGGCACCTCCACACATCCATGTACTTCTTCTTGAGGAGTCTTTCCTTCTTGGACCTCTGCCTCATCTCAGCCATGGTCCCTAAGTTCATTGCCCACTCTTTGAGGCACAGCAGCTCCATCTCCTTCCCGGGCTGTGTCCTCCAGGTCTTCACGGTGATATTTTCAGGTGCTAGAGAGCTTCACCTGCTTACGGTGCTGAGCCTTGACCACTATTCTGCCAACTGCCACCCCTGCACTATGAGGTCATCATGAGCAGGGACAGGTGTGTGCAGCTGACAGCTGTGTCCTGGCTGGGTGGGGGTCTCGATGCTGTGATGAGCACAGCTGGAACCTTCTCCTTGTCCTACTGTGGGTCTAACGTGGTCCACCAGTTCTTCTGTGACATCCCCAGTTATTGGCTATTTCCTGCTCGGGAAATTTAATGAATAAACTTGTCCCTATTGCCATCGGTGTGGTGTTGGACTTCTGCTATTTCATATTCATCACCATTTCCTATGTCCACATCTTCTCTGCTGTCAGGAAGATCCCATCCACAGAAGGGAAGCCCAAAGTCTACTCCACCTGCCTTCCACACCTGCTGGTTGTAGTGCTGTTTCTCTCCACTGCATTCTTTGATTATCTGAAGCCAATCTCAGGGACCACGTCCACGTCTGACCTGGTCATTTCTATGTTCTACACGATGGTGCTCCCCACCTTTAATCCTGTCATATACAGTCTGAGGAACCAAGCCATGAAGTCAGCCATGGGGAGACTGATGAAGGGGAGACTCACCAAAATGTGATAGAGAAGATAAGTTCATAGCTCCATTATGAGACATTTATTTTAAATTTTCACATTATTGTCCCCTTTATAGTCTTATAATTTCATATAATTCTATTGTACAATTTAAATATATATGTTCATTTTTAAAATATATTTATGATGACTTCATATATCCCTGTGCTCATTCACTTGATTAGCATTGATTGGTCCTCTTTTTAACACTTAGTTGCACTTTGATATTCTCTGTACAATGAAGGTCACCTAACTTCAGCATCTATCTGCTGTTCTCCATTTCTGTGCTCTCGGCCATGGGGCGATTGTTGGGTTTCATCTCAGTCATCCACAGAAGTTCTTTCACAGGGGCAGCATCTCCAGTCTCTAAGGCACTTCCCCTTTCATGTTACTGACTCTCGTGGTCACATGTGGGATCAGGGACTATGGGTGGGACAGAGTCCCCTGTACTTGGCGAGTGAGGCCTTCATCACATAAGGAAGGCCTGAGGTCCCACGTTGGAATCTGAGTGGCCACGACATTCTGTGGACAAGGACCCACACATGATGGGGCAGAGACCCTCCTGGAGGCTCTGGTGTGGATGTCACCGGCTTTTACCATAAACACTGCACACAATGGAGACCAGAAATAAGACAGTGGCTATGAAAGCTGTTAATTTCATGTGCAGTATAATTACTAAAAAATTACTAAAATACAGTGAGTAGGGTTTTTCAAGAAACAATAAAGGAACTTTGGAAGCTATAATGGTAAAAAAAAAATACTAGCTAGTGGACTACACAATATTATAATCTTTCCAGAGATAGTTGAGGAAGGGCACTCACAACATCATGCCACACTTTCTTCATTTGTTTATCCCCATATATTTAATTTCCTAGAATTTCTGGGAATTGGAGGACAATGTTCTTTTGGCCACATTATTATGGGATATCAGAGTGTGTTTCCATGTGGAGTACTTCAAACGAGAAAACATATCGGATATACTTATCAAAAAATAACACTTTATTTTAGTGTAGATGCAAAGACAAAGATTTTGAAGACGATTTAAAATTGGGAATGCCCAAGTGTATGGCTGTGTGGCCTCAGCTCTTCTCTGTTGACTGCATCAACCCCTGCTTGCCCATATGTGACGTCCAATGTTTGAAAATTTCACACCAAAATATTTCATGATAATATGCATTTCCAAGTGGATATCAGACATTTAACTCATTCTCAGACATTCACGCTCTGAGGGTGCTAATAAGGCTGATCTTGCCTTCATCCCAGGCTAGTCCCATGTGGGCACAATATCAGATTGGAAGCAGCTATGAACAGTTAAAAGATGGCAAAAACTCGATATATAAACTTCTAGGTTGACAACTTGCTACTGTTATTTTAAATCATTTGCATTTTTTTTTTCTGATGATAGATAACATTCTTAATATTAATTATAGTTACTGTCATAGTTTACAGTTCAATAAAAGTTACGGGCTATCAAGAGAAGGTTATGGAATATAATGAGAATTCAATGCACATATTGAATGAAGAAGCTGAATCAGACTATTATAAACATATACTGAGACTATTCATTGCCTACAATTTGTCAGTTTTGTGTAACATAATTAAAAATTTTAAAATAATAAAACATTAACTGTCTCTAGGTTGTATGGATTTAAACATACAACACAATTAAAACTGTTGTGGACAATGTAATATACACTAAGAAAACAAAAGATTCCACTGAAAAAAACAAATTAAAATAATAAGCCACTTCAGTGTAGTTGAAAGCTTAAAAAATTAACACACAGGGCCTCCCTGGTGGCACAGCGTTTGAGCACTGGGCTACGAAGCTGCCTGCAGTCTGTGCAGCACCGGTTCAATCCACGGCCGCCGACAAGGGTCCCACATGGCATGCAGACCTCTCCTGCTGCCCGTTGCTCCCCTTAGCAGTGTACATCGTCAGTCTGCCTGTTCTGCTCCCTGCTCTGGTTCTGGTGATTTATTTCACCCTCCTGCACATCTGACTGTACCCAGTGCTTGTATAAATAAATAAATACATACATACATACATAAACACAATGTTGTCAACTTGTGCTAACTCAATAAATAAAACAACCTTTAAAAAAAAAACAACACACAAAAATCAATCGCCTTTTATATGCACAAATTCACTAGAAAAGAAGTTAAAAAAAACAATCCTACTTATAATCATGACATGAAGTACCAAGGAGTAAACATAACAAAGGAGGTAAAGATATAATGAAAAGAGTAAGATATTGTTAACAGAAATAGAAAAAACACAAAAAATGAAAGAAATTCCCTGCCCTTGGCTTGGAAGAATCAACATTACCAAATGTGCATCTGACCCAAAGCAATTTACAGATTCAGTATAATCCCAATAAGAACTTCAATGGCATTTTTCAAAGATATAAAAAAAAAATGCTCAAATGTATATGAAACCACAAAGACCCCAAATAGCCAAAACAACCCTGACAAAAATGAGGAAGCATGGTAGAGGCAGCACATTCCAGACGCCAGCCCATACGATAAAGCTCAATACTTAAAGCAGCAAGGTACTGGGACAAAAACAGACAGGCCGGCCACTGGAATATAATGAGGGCCCAGGAACATACCCTCATCAGGATGGACAGTGACTCTATGACAAAGGAGCCAGAGCAGGCACTTGAGCAGGGAAAGTGGGGAGATGGTGCTGGGAGAAGCAGACAGACACACACAGCAGAGTGAAGCAGGTCCTGCCCCACCCCCTACAGAAGAGTAAACTCAAGCAGACAAACGCCTGTTTCCATATGTGACGTCACCATCGCCATGCAGCAAACCTAAGGACATGACACCATGAGCGGAAACCCTAATATTCTACTCCATTTTGTTAAGGTTAAAAGTAAAATTATCCCAACAAAAGGACAATTCTAATGTAAGTGCAGGGACAGAGGCTGTGGTGGAAAAGAACCGCAGGATATACAATTTCAGAGACGAGTAAAGTTTCTCTTCCCAAAGGGCTGGTGACCCCCGTGGTCACTCACTTCTGCTGGATGTCCGTTGTCTTTCTTCCCCACTCCTCTCCCTTGGCTCCCTCCTGCCTCTCTCCATGTCCCTTCCCTCCCGCCTCAGGCCTTCCCGCATCCCCCTCACATCCATCCCCAGGGCCTCTCCATGAAGGGCACACGGGGGGGGGGTGACGGGCGACTGTCCAGCTGTCTAGACAGCGATTCAGGGCACTGTTTTGACTGATGGTGCCCATCACGGCGGACACAATAGGTGGGGAATGGAACCTGGACATGAGGATTTGTCTATTCACTTCCATAGAGGCGTGAGGCAGACACAACATCACATCTACACACCAAGTGTGATAATTACTCGCTGAGACGCACTGCAAGGCACTCCAGTTAACACAGTCAAGTAAACACACAGTTTCCCTCAGGAGGAAGGTCCCCGAGGCCTGGAATATGGACAGTGTCCAACACACGAACACCAGCTCCAGAGCTCAAATAGCCCAGCCCTGAGGCCCTGCTCTGTCCATGAGGCAGCACAGGACGGAGTGGAACATGCTGTGTGTGCTCAGAGGCTCCCCACAAGCCCTGACCATGAGTGAGAGGCCGTTATGCCCTCTGTCCCGCCATGTGGACAACCTCAGGACAGAGACTTGACACTGCATTGGCAACTTTACCCCCAGACTGCAGGTATCTGCCCCCAGCAGTTTGCAGGGGAGAATCCACTCACACTTGGAAAATTTTAGATTTCAAGCTGCATTTCAGACTTGAGAAAGCACCACAGTTAAACTATTCACTTTGTAAATCATGACAACTAATGCTGACGGGGCCCAAGTCATCATGTCCCATTGCCCTGTCAGCCTGGGTGAAACTCAAGGAGAGAAAACATATTCTCTTGTAATTTAAGATGCTCAAAGATACTGACTTAATACATTGATCATATTAGAAGATATTGATTTATGGTATATGTGACAATTTTTTACTCATACCTAGAATTTAGCATCAGCACACTCAGTGTGTTTTGGATACTAAACAAAATAACAAAATTAATGGAAATAGATTGTATGGAAGAAATTTCAGAGCAAAATAAAATATATTTATTGTTAAATTCAAAATGCTATGCCCATTTGTCCTACACATTATGACAGATATGAGTCAAGTAGGAAATAAAAAACTCTTACGGCAACATGTTGACAGCTTCATGCTCTGACACTAGCATGAGGCTGGCAGGGACGTGTGACTATTTATGGAAGTGAACTTGGGATTTTTCGCCCACTCCATCACTTAGGGATTGTTAGCGATTTTGTAAAATAAATCACAGTATTTAAACAGGGCCTGGAGGAGATATATGACAAATGTTATTTTTAGATTTTAAATTTTTATATTAATCACTCCACAGATGTCAACATTATTAACAATCCAGTACCCTAATTTATTTCCTTGCTTTTATTAAATTATTTGGCATTATTCCCACCAATGTATTGCAAATATTTTATATCACCACATTCCAAAAATCTTTCCGTCTCCAGATCTGCCTGTCCATCACCCCCACAGAGCGGTGAGAGGCTGATATTGGGGAGGAGGCGAGTGGGCAGGGCTGCCCGTGTCCAGACGTCCCCACTCGCGCAATGGCTTGGCGGGAGGAACAAACCTGCACCCGGGGGACCCGGGGCCCTGGGATCGGCAGGGACAGCCACATGCACAGACTGTTTGGCTCGGCCCTGGAGTATCCTAATTCCTGCATGAGTCTGATGGGGGACTCAGGGCCCGGCAGGACCCGGGGGTGGACGAGCCCATCCTTCAGGAGGGATGTGTGGATGTATCCATGGGAGGAAGCAGCTGCAAGAGAAACCACCTTAGCTTCTCCAGTAAACAACAGGGCAGTACAATGACCGGGACAGTCAGGAGTGGTCACCCTCTCAGCACATACAATGCAGGGGCGAGGGGCAGTCAGTTCCAAAAATATTAACAACTCATACACCCAGTAGCAAAGCCTCAACAATCAGACTAAAAAACAGGCAGATGATCTGAACAGACATGGCCACAGGCCCTTGAGAAAGTGCTTGACATCACTCATCCCCAGGGAAAACAGTCAAATCACAAGGCAGCAACGGCATGTCATCTGGGAATCAGGGATTGTGGGGAGAAGGGAACACCTGGGCACTGCTGGTGAGGGTACAGATCAGTGCCCTCATGTGGAAAGCTGTGGAGGTTTCTTTTAAAAATTAAGAACATAAATGTTATATGACCCAGTAATTCCAATCTACAGATATATGCATACTGGACAATAAAGAGACACAAACCCCCATGTCAGTGAAACAAACAAATGAAATAAATAGTAGAAAAATCCACAAAAAAAAAATGAGAGCTTTTCTTTGAAAGATAAGATAGGCAAGCCCTTAGTGAGAACAGGGGGGGAAATACAGGAGCTGATTAAAATAAAAAATAAAGAGGGATTGCAACTGTTACCACACAAATAAAAAAGAGAATAATGGCTTATTGTGAACAATTTCCTATCATGTAACCTGGCAGGAATGCCTGAGTCCCTGAAGCATGTTTTGTGCCAACATTGAATAATGGAAAAATGGATCAGACAAGCCAATTAAGAGACCATGTGATTGAAGCACTAGTTAGAAAGCTCCCCAAGAGTAAAGAAAACCAAGTGCAATTAAGCAAAACAGTTCTCAAAATGATGGAAGTGGCAGCAGAAAGCAGCCTTGGAGACACCGGGCTTTGCAAAGTGGTGGCAGGGGGGCGATTATCCACAATAGAGGTCTTCATTGAAAAAAGACTCTATCTTGAAGCCCTTGGTTGCATCTCAAGATCTTTTACAAAATTCAAATGATCAGCTTTATATTAAATTGGTATAATGGGTGGAGGTCTTTTCTGGAAAAAACGACTCCTTTAAAAACGAGTATTCAAGACCTTTCAAATCCTCTGCATCCCCTTCCCAAGGAAGCTCAGCTGCACACTGGCTCTGCCCATAACGCAAACTTCCCTGCCATCGTCCCACCTCCAATGATGAACTGAGAGACTGGGCTTGCACAGGGAGTGTGTGAAGCTTCTGATTTGAAAGTAAAGGGAAAAGTAAATTGATATTAACTGACAGAAGAAACCCAGTGGAAACAATGTGTTGCAGTGAACAGAAGAAAAAGGATTAGAAAAGTGTATTCATATTCTTTGTCACTTTGAAGTGGGCAATTTAGCTATTCCCTGTTGAGTTGTATGAGATCCTTATACATTATATATTGATCATTTATCAAATATATGGTTTGAGTTGTAAAAGATCCTTATTCATTATATATTAATCATTTATCAATTATATGGTTTGGAACCTTTTCTCCCACTCCATGGAAGCCTTCACATTCTTCTAATGCTACTCCCTTTGCCCTGCAGAAACTTTGTACTTTCATGTAGCCTGGTGTGTTTATTTTCTTTCTTGTGGATTGTGCTTTTGGTAGCACTTTCCAAAGATCATTCCTGAAACCAATGTAAAGAATGCTTTCCCAGGGCCTCCCCATTGGTGCAGCGGTTGAGTGCTGGGTTGTGAAGCTGCCCGCAGCCTGTGTGGCACCAGTTCGATCCCCGGCTTCTCCCCGGCCACTGGAGGAGGGTCCCACATGACGTGCAGACCTCTCCTGCCGCCTGCTGCTCTCCTCAGCAATGTACTTCGGTCCTTCTGCCTGTTCTGCTCCCCATCTGGCTCTGGTGAATTCTCTCACCCTCCCGCACTTCTGAGTGTACCCAGTGCATATATAAACAAAACAAACAAACAAACCAATAAATAAATAAATAAAACATGACTCTATTTAAAAAAAAATGCTTTCCTGTGTTTGCCTAGGATTGTTACAATTCCACCTCATATGTTTAGTGTTTCATTCATTTGAGCTGACTTTTATGTACGGGTGAGATTAGAGTCCAATTTTTTCTGTTGATTGTGGATGTTGCATTATGCAACACCACACTGATGAAGACACGGGAGTCGTGGAGCAGGCTGCACAAGGCAGCATGCTGCTGAGAGCAAGATCCTGACTGTTTTTATTGATAGAATAATCATAGAGCATCAGCTATGTGCATTAGGAGGACAAGGAGAGAAGAATGGGTGAAACTCAGGAATGTTATCTAGGGCTTGGGGGACATGAGTCTGCTGACCATGTTATCACCTTGATGACCAAGTCTTTTCATCAAAACTAGACCCCGGGCCCCCTGGGCATGGTCCGAATCTTACTAACTGATCAGCTTCTGGGGCCCCTTGTCATACATCGGTCCTTGCCCCCCGAATATTCTCAGGCATACATCAAGATACAGGAGTTGGGGGTTAGTTCATGCATCCATCCTCAGCCCCCTTGCATTCTCAGTCATACCTTTTGATGCACACCCTTCCCAGAGTGATCAAGCTTTCTGCTCTTGATTGATAGGAAAGGCACCTTGTAAGGTTTGGCTCATATGACTGTGACTGGACAGTGCTGACCTTTGTATAGGGCTTCATCATTGTTAGTATTAAGAAGAGCAGAGGGGATGTCTTGTACTGGGAGGTAACAGTTGAGGAGTCAGAAACGATGTTAAGTGACTGTGAAGGAAATTAAGAAAGAGCCAAAATAGCAACTGCTAGTTCAGCATGTGGGGCCTAAGGGGAAGGCACAATGCAGGCAGTCGGCCCTGGTGCAGCAGCCTGGGCGCCAGACCATGAGTTGGCAGCCTGGGGCGGAGGCGCTGTCCATGAGGTCGAGAGAGCCTGGGGATGGGAGAACTGACCATGACATTGAAGGAATGACGAGGGAGAAGCTGTGGGGATTGAACACCTTTATCGGGTGGGGCAGAAGAGAAGAATA
Organism: Talpa europaea; assembly: GCF_964194135.1. Classification (NCBI taxonomy): domain Eukaryota; kingdom Metazoa; phylum Chordata; class Mammalia; order Eulipotyphla; family Talpidae; genus Talpa; species Talpa europaea. The sequence goes on along the minus strand of NC_140075.1, from coordinate 4,268,701 downwards.
ATCCACCATAATCCTGGACAACAATCTGAAATTGCTGTGACTGAGCAAGGAGCCATTCTGTGTCCTGCTCGCAGAGGCGCATATTAATAGAACCGGTATCATAACTGGATAAGGACTGACAACGAAAATGGCCTTTTTATAATAAGGAACATCTTTGGAAAAATAAGTATATAAGTGATTTTTTGGCTGGGAGGGCAGGAAAAGCCATTCAATAATGTGAAAAGTTGAGGTCACAGTTTTTCCACTTATTGAAGAGACTGTTACTTCCCCATGTGTATCTCACTGGAAGGCCAATAAGTCAAGAAAAAAAAATAAAAGGAATCCAACATCAGAAAAGAAGAATTATAATTGTGTCTCTTTGGAGACAGAATAGCCTTCTATAGGCAGCCCAAGAAACCCCCTCCAAAGACAATCAGAACTACAAACTCAGGAAGGTTACGGGATACAAAACCAAGGGACAAAAAATAGTTATGTTTCTGTACTAATGATCCAAAAAGAAAGAAACTATTCCATTTAGACAAACCTCAAAAAGAATTCATGTTGAGGGAGATGTTGAACCAAAGGGATAAAAGATCCACATGCTAAAAACTATAGACACCAACAAATAAAATTGAAGAAGATACACTATGTGGAAAGAGACCCCAAGTTTATGAATCAGAAGGAGAAAGTGTCAAAAGGCCAGGAGCCAGCCACCAATTCCCAGCACACCCTGTGAGAATTCTGACAGCCCTTTCACAGATCCACAATAAATAATTTGAAAACATAACAGAAGCACAACCCTGGGCTGTTCAAGGCAACCCTGAGAAAGGACAAGCTGGAGGCACCGCCTTCTCGACCTCAAATCCAAAGCTGATGCCATCCGGGAGGCGGGACGGGTCACCAGTCACCGCTGCGCAGGAAAAAGCGCAGCAGCGACAGGAAGCTGGGAGGGCCCCACACGTCACCCACCCGCTGAGATTTCCTGCAGGCGCCTGCCGCTGAGCAGCCCAGGGGCACAAGGGCCACCTTCCAGAGGAGCAGGTCACGTGGTCACTGAGGGCCAGGGCTGGAGGGAGCAGCAGGAGGGTGAAGTAGCTGAGCGAGGCAGTCCCCATGTCTGTCTATCTATCTGGTGTCAGAGAAGCCAGAATTTTGAAAGTCAAGAGTTTTCAGAGAATCAAGCAAGTCCCTGCCCTGGCATGTCTTAGGGCCCCGCACACGTCACGCTCAGCGCCCTCTCGGGGTGCCCCGCTCTGTGGGTTTAGACAACCCCACATGGCCGGAGTCAGGATCCTAATACTACCTGAGCCCATGGAGCCCTTTGCTCCCCACCTCTCCCCACCCTGCACCACCCACCCCGGCCTTTTGACTGTCTTGGTAGTTTTGCTGTTTCAGGATGTCGCTGAGTGGGAAGAGCTGGAAACGCGACCTTCCGGCCTCTGAGCCTCCCCAGCCCCTCCACCCCCGCTGCTGACAGCTCGTCCTCTCCAGCCCTGAGCAGCCCCAAGCTCTGCCTGGCCTCAGGCCTGTCCTCTGGGACCCAGGCCTTTGCGTGTAGGCTCGCTCCATGGAGACGCCTCTGCCTCCCATGCCCGCCGCAGCAGGGTTCTCCCGCCCAGACACGAGCACCTTCCCCGCGTGGGCTCAGAGTCCTGCTGCCGGTTATTTGTTTTCCCATATACATCAGTCTGCGGTTGCATTTTAACTCATATGCAGTCACTAGTTTTGCACTCAGACAACTTCTCATTCCACGTGGATTAAAACATTCTGGAACAGTCTCCGCTAAATAAATCCTTTCCCAAACTAAATGAGCACATGTGACACTTGCAGAATTATTTCACAAGAGGAACCACGATTTTACAAATTCATTAACATTCAGCTGTGTCCTTAACGCACAGTGCACGCGTGCTCAATCTCAGGAGAGGTTCTGAGGTCACGGGGGCTCCGGTATCACTGAGGTTCTGGGGTCACTGGGGCCCAGGGGTCACTGGGGTTCAGGGGTCATTGGGGCGCAGGGGTCACTGGGGTTGTGATGTCACTGGGGCACAGGTGCCACTGGGGTTCTGGGGTCACTGGGTTTCTGGGGTCTTTGGAGTGCAGAAATCACTGGGGTTCAGAGGTTGGGGCTGCTGTGGTCACTACCGCTCAGGGCTCACTAGGGTTCAGGATCCACCCCTGACAATGTTCTTTCTTCCTGGCCCTCGGTGACCACGCAGGACACCGTGCTGACCCCAGGGACACTGGAGCCCCCTGACCTCAGAACCTCTCCTGAGAGTGAACACGTGTGCACTGGGCATTAAGGCCACAGCTGAATATTAATGAATTTTTTAAATCTCACGACACCACCTTCAGGGCCTGTCCCCACCCAGGCAAACAAGTATCTGCAATGTAAGGACAACTCCTGGGTGTGTCCCCCGTCAGGAACCACAAATAAGCCCCTTCCAGATGCACGTAGGCCTGATGTGACACCAGCCCAGAGACAGCCCAGCGACGGCCACCCCGGGTGCACACAGGCCGCGCTGGCCAAGGGGAGACACACCCGCCGGGCACATCTCGGTTCCAGCGTGGGTTGGGCTGAGGTGGCAGCGCGGGGGTGACACAGGGATTTCTAACATGACAGGAACATTCCCGGTCCCGAGGCACCGGCTCCATCCTGCTGCCCTCCAGTTCTGCTGCCCTTCCTGTCTCTCCACTGTTCCTCCCTGTGCTCCTTCCACCTGTCTGTTTATCCCTCCTCCTGTCCCCCCACCTGCCAGGCCCCAGGAGGGTGCACAGGGGGTGGCAGTGACTTTCCAGCTCCCTGTGGACGGGGCTCACTTGGGGCTCTGAGGGGGCCACCCAGGTCCCTGTGGCGATCAGGGGAGGGGATGGGGCCTGATGGGGGTGACCAGGTCCTGCACACGGAGTCCCCTAGGATGCCCTGATGGTGCTGCTGACTCGGGAGGCTCATACCAGGTACGCCACCGAGAAGTCCACGGGGACAAGGGACACCCGGGCCCCTCGGGCGAGGTCCCTGAGGAAAGGGAGCCGGGGACATTGTCAGGGTCTGAGGGGCAGCAGGGCACGGAGATAATGAGCCCTGGGGCCCGTCTGCGGAGTCAGTGAGCCAGAGGCCTGGACCCTTGACGTCAAAGGCCAGTGCCACGGAGGGCAGCAGGTGAATGGGCCATCAAGAGAGGTTTGCAATTCCTCCCATCTCTGTGAGGGCAAGTTTCGTGGGCCCGCGGGCGCGTCGTGGCAGACTGGATGTGTGGGTCAAATAAGGTGGAGAAGTTACCCTTGTAACAAAATGTTTTCTATTCAGTATAAATAGATATTCCATTGAACTGCATTTCAAAGTGTCAGCCTTTCAATAGGAACACCTGACCTAATTTTGTTGTCCTACAAAAGGGAATTTTATTTTTTCTCTCTTGAGGTAATGTGTTTTACAACAAAGTATCATTTCACATTGCATTTTGCATTTCAGAGGAGCAGTAGTTAAAATATTCATCTTATAACTGAAAGCGAACATTTAAAACTCACAGTTCAATTTCACAATGCCATAATTTCTGGGGTGAATTTCAAAGAGGAAAAATATTTTTTATTACTTTTCTTCATCTAAAGGACTTCTGCAGCTTAGGTTTTTAATATATTTGTGGTCATATAACATTTTAATTATGGTCTATCTGACAATTATTGTTCATAGCCATGTATTTCAGCATTGAGAACACTGAGATGAAAGTGCATCACATGTTAAATATCACACGTACGAGAGCTATTTAGGAACAGTGAGGAAGAATCTTAAGAGGAAGTTAAAATTCACACTAGTAGTTTAAAAGGGAAAGCTTCACATGTTCATCCCCAAAATATGACACAATCAGAGTCAGACAGAAATTCATAAACTTTGAGGCAATAAATATTGATCGTTTTTTCCTTCACACTGAAGTGATAGTCACGTGTAGAAATCAGTCTATCATGGAAGTGAGCATTTTACCCGACTCCACAGAGCAACACAGCTATATAAAATATAATATTATCAACATAAATATTATCTTAAGTCACTGAAAAGGTTTTGGCAGAGGGCACAAAACAGCAGGTTCTGAATTTGTTTTCTTGTTTCCATTACAATAGCAAAAATTGCACCTCTAGTCTCATACAATAATTCTATAGCAGCACATTCTCCTAAAAATTGTGCCTCCCAGGGCCTCCCATCCGTCATCCCATGGGGGTGGGGATGATATTGGGGAGGAGGAGAGAGGGCAGGGTCTCCCCGTGTCCACACGTCCCCACTCAATGCACAGGCCTGGGGGGAGGAACAAACCTGCACCCAGGGGACCCAGGGCCCTGGGACCAGCAGGGACAGCCACACGCACAGACCGTCTGGCTCAGCTCCAGAGCGGCCTCCTCCCTGCACAGATGTGCAGGAGTCTGGGGGGAACAGAGGGGCCAGGGAGGGACCCGGGGTGGATGAACCCATCCTGCAGGAGGGATGTGTTGTGTGACCCAGGAGGAGACGCTGTGGGAAATGTGGTCTCTGTGTCCTCAGATGTGGGGAGTCAGGGGCAGGGAGATGAGGAGATGAGGGGACGGACCAGGAGGCAGCAGTGAGGCCACAGGGGCCACAGGGAGGTGTCAGGGCACGCTGCATGGGGACGCCGATCCCAGATCTTTCAGCTCCAGGACAGTGTCGGGTCCTGGGGAAAAGGAAAACAGGGACCAGTACACCCCATCTCCCTGCACACCCATCTCTGTGGAGCCTCCTGAGACCAGGGCTGTGCTATTGGAACAGGGACAGGCTCTCCAGGGTGGGGAGGGGCTGGGCATGGTCACGTGTCCTCTGGGGCTGTGCCCTGTACAACCTCTGGGAGGTGCGCTGGGCAAAGACACTGGGGCCTGGGCAGGAGGTGGGAAAGCAAGACTGGGGCAGTGGGGGGGGGCTGTTAGTCAGGCTATGAGATCAACCAGAGCAAAATCCCACGATCAGCCTCTCCACTCCACACCCTGAGAATGACTGCTGGGACATGCTTGTGACTGTCCTTGTAGGTGTCATCTAGACTCAGACTGGAATGTTTCACATATGCTGTATTCTGCTCAATATTTTTATGCAGGGGCCTCCCCGGTGGCACAACAGTTGAGCGCTGGGTTGCGAAGCTGCCCGTGACCTCTGCGGCACCGGTTCAATCCCCAGCTGCTCCCCGGACACTGGAGGAGGGTCCCACATGGCCTGCAGAACTCTCCTGCCTCCTGCTTCTCCCCTCAGCAGTGTACTTCTGTCTGTCTGCCTGCTCTGCTCCCCGCTCTGGCTCTGGTGAATTCTGTCACCCTCCAGTGCTTCTGAATGTACCCAGTGCATGTACAAACAAACAAACGAATAAATATATAAAAAAATGCATGCCTATTTAAAAAAGAAAAAAAAATCTTAAAAAAAAAGAGTTGATATGGTGTTAATAACCGGCTGTTTCATTTTCCTTGTCATTTCCTATGTCCACATCTTCTCTGCTGTCAGGAAGATCCCATCCACAGATGGGAAGGCCAAGGCCTTCTCCACCTGCCTTCCCCACCTGCTGGTTGTGGTGCTGTTTGTCTCCACTGCATTCTTTGCTTATCTGAAGCCAAACTCAGAGACCTCTTCACTGTCTGACCTGGTCATTTATATGTTCTACACAATGGTGTGCCCCACCTTTAATCCCGTCATATACAGTCTGAGGAACCAAGCCGAGAATTTGGCTGTGGGGAGATTGATCAAGGGTCCATTCCCCATCAAATGAGATATCATATTGTACAATTATACTCTGTCATTTATACAGATTCTCCCTCTAACTTTGATTCATCATCATTACAATGCAATGACTCCTGTCATTAGGTTTTGATCCTTTGGCAGAAATTTATTCTCAAATTCTTCCATAAGGTGTAGTTTCCAAAAATATTGCAATCCTTTGCCAAACCCCTCCCTGTGTGATGTTTATAAACTGAATCCAGCTCAGGACTAAAAACATGTACATGCTGTAGAAAGAATGTTCTGGAACTCGCACATCACCAGCATTTATGTGAAATGAAACAGTGGTAAAGGGGCATCTCTCCTGGGGAGCACCTGGGGAAGGGACCCCAGTCCTGGGCATTGGTTCCCTCAGTCTGTGTGTGTCCACTGAGAGCCCTGCCCTTGTGGAGGGGGAGACAGCTGAGTGGGGGTCCCCACCCCTCACCATTCCTAATGGGGTGTCATCCTCTAAGAGACAGTCATGCTTCTGTTCAAAAGCAAAAGAAACTGCACTGAAGGAAAGATGGACGTAGGAAGAGATGTGAGGCCCTTTCTCTCCCTCCTTCGCCTCCTGGTGTGTCCAGTCTCTGATTGCTCCCTGCTCATGGGTGGACACTCCCTGTGGCTTGGATCTGTGCTGCCCCTAGAATTACTGATGTAGAGCAGGTTTCATGGTTAAAGTCTGGATAAGACACAAAACCGTAAAACACCAGAAAGAACACAGGGCAGCCCTACTGGTCACCCCCCCCACAGGTGGAGTTGGGGACACAAGGCCAAGGACAGAGAAACTGGCAAAACAAGTGGCCCCAGCACACTAGTGAGCTCCCGTGCCTCGGAAGACGCCATCGCAAAACAGACTCCTGCTCCAGGGGAGGCTGTGTGCACATCACACGCCTGGCAAGGGCGAGCGTCCAATGTACACAAAACCTCACAAATGAAACAACAGGAAGGACACCCCAACCCAACATGGCCTCAGGCCCCCAAAGACACTTTCCTTACAGGCCAGGAGGCCGCGGCCTCTCACACTACCTACTGAGGTTGAAACAACCCCGCTGACTCGGTCACAGATGCCAGTTTGCGCTGCATAAAATCTCTTGCATTCCTGAAGATTCTTTTGATTTTATCATTGGATAGAATCTGAGTGTCCTGAATTAATCCTGTCACGTTATTTCTCGTAGCATCTGACTGTGTCAAACTGATCCTTTCCATCCCTCCTGCTCGCTGTCCCCTGTCTCCCCCCAGGGCCTCTGGGGTGACAGAGCACCTGGGTCTGTTTCCTGACACTCACTCGTGGGCACCGAGGCTGGACGCTGCACAGCCAGGACAGAGGGAAAGACGGACACTCTCTTCACTGGCTGAGAAGTTTCAGCTAGAAAAGTTTTAGTGAGGACACGGGGTCCCCGCGATCCCCACCAGAAACACGCCAGCTCCTCCAGCACCCCACGACCTTCTCCCTGAGCCCCTAAATGACACCCTGCGTGAGGCGATGACCCCACCTGCCCCTGGCACCCACGAGAAGCAGGACAAAGGGGGTGTCATCTCCTGGGGGACTCAGAGGTCCAGAGCATCAGGGGTCACAGTGGCCACAGGCCAGATCCCCCAGGGACGGGGAATGGGTTGTCCTTGAGGACAAGGTGGACGGACACAGGGCCGCAGTGTGTGTCCCCCTAAACACGCCCGCGGGGATCCCCGGAGCTGGGAAAAGCACCAGGCACCCTCCCCTCTGTGGTCTCGGCCTATCCCCGCTGGGCAGCGCGTGTCCCTCACCCAGGCCTTGGCCAACTCTGGGCTTCGAGCAGATGCCCCTGACCCCACCCTGCCTGCCCTATGGAGTCTGCCCTTGGAGTCTGCCTTGCAGAGCCCTTAAAGCACAAATATTCGCATTTCAATCAAAGGCAAACACGCATCAGGGATGTTCAGACACTTGTCCTGTGTGTCCTCTCGTCCCAGAGGCCCAGCCGAGACCACACATGAAGGGGTCACTGCCGTCAGAGGAGGACATGGACTTTGCTCACTCCGTGACCCTCCACGCCCAGCCTCACAATCCATGCAGCTACCGCAGGGCGGCCAGCTTTGAGCTCACCACTGTCCGGTTGGCGACAACGCCAGAGAGAGATTCCCGCCAGCCACTTGTCTGGAGGAGGCTCCTCGCCCCCTGCGTGTCTCAGCGCCCCTGAGCCCTGTCCTCCCTCCACACGGCTGCCCACAGGTCCCACCGGCTGCTGGCCCGGGCTTGGGCAGCTTAGGCAGATACAGACCCCGCCCTCCCTCCTGACCACCCATGCCCTCAGCCCCCCCAAGGGATCCCAGGCCGGCTGTGTCCACCCCATGCCCCAGGCAGGATTGTCCACAGGAAGGCGACCTCCACGTCAGGTCAGCAGCAAGTCAGACTCTCAGGCACTGGAGGGGCTGGTGGGGTTGTCAGGACAGGGATCTTGTTGCTGCGCCAACAACTCGCACTTCAAGGAGCCAGCTTCTGCCCCGTCTCATCTAGGTCCGGGCTGTCTGCTCATTGTCCTGCTCACCCTGTTCTCCACGCTGCCCTCCTGCCCCCACCAGTGCCTCCCCCCACCTGCCAGGCCCAGGAGGGCGCACGAGGGTGGCGGCAACTTTCCTGCTCCCTGTGGACGGGGCTCGTCATGGCTCTGATGACAGGAGCCCCTGGTCCCCGCAGTGGTTAGGGGAGGTGTTGGGGCCTGAGGAGGAACCACGGTCCTGGCCACACAGGGGTCAAAACTAAGGAAATCGCCTCTGACACACTCAGGTCACTAATGATCACTGGGATATGCCACAGGATGACGCCAATTAAGACAGTGACCTGAAAAAAAGCACTTGTCCCTCTGGAGGAAGGTCCCTGAGGGCTGGAATCTGGACAGTGTCCAACACATGGACACCAGCTTCAGAGCTCAAATAGCCCAGCCCTGAAGCCCTGCTCTGTCCATGAGGCGGCGAAGGATCGGGTGCAACATCCTGTGAGTGCTCAGAGGCTCCCCACGAGCCCCGGCCATGGAGTGAGAGGCCGGGACGCCCTCTGTCCTGCCATGGGGAAAACCTCAGGACAGAGACTGGACACGGCAGTGGGAACTTCCCCCCCAGACTGCAGGTATCTGCCCCCACCGCTTGCAGGGGAGAATCCACTCACACTTGAAATATTTTAGATGTCAACCTTCATTGTTAGATTTGAGAAAGCTCTGTCGTTAAACTAATCATTTTAAAAATAATACAAGCTCATGAATTCAAAATGAGCACAAGTCACTCAGTGTGCCACTGCCATATCAGCCTGGGGAGAGACGCAATGACAGAAAAAAAATATATATGTATATATATTTAAGATGATCAAAGATGCTGACTTTTAATACATTGAACACATTAGATTTTGATTTATGGGAGATGTGACGGTTTTTGCTTCATACCTGGATTTTAGCTTTCAGGACACTGAGTATGTTTTTGTACTGAACAAAATCACAGCAATTAATGAGATTAGATTGTACCAAAGAAAGTCCAGAGGAGGCTCAGCATACCCCTCCTGTCTCCCCGCTGCTCCCCTCAGCAGTGTGTTTCAGTCCTTCTGCCTGATCTGCTCCCTGCTCTGTCTCTGGGGAATCCTCTCACCCCTGCACCTCTGGTTTGTACCCGGTTCTTGTATAAATAAAAATTAAAAGAAAAGAAAATCCAGAGGAAATTAAAATTACGTATTGTTAATTTCAGAATGTTGTGCCTTTTCATCCTAAATAGTATAACAGAGAGGAGTCAAGTAGAAAATCAGTAACTCTTACTGCAACATGTTGACCACTTCATGGTCCTGACACAAACGTGAGGCTGGCAGGGACGTGTGACTATTTATGGACGTGAAGTTGGGATTTTTCACCAACTCCCTCACTCAGGGATTGTTAGCGAATTTGTAAAACAAAGTCACAGTATTGAAACAGGATCAGGAGGAGATAGATGTCAAAAATTATTTCATCATTTTAAATTTGTATACAAAACACTAAACAGATGACAAAATTCCTGGCCAACATGTACCCTGATTTATTTCCTTATTTTCATTAAATTATTTGGCATTATTCCCAACAAAGTATTGCAATTATTTTATGTTACTACATGCTCCCAAAATTCCTGCTTTTAGTGGAATGGGACGAGGAGCAGAGTGGGAAGGGCTGCCCTGTGTCCAGGCATCCCCACTCATGCACGGGCCTGGGGTGAGGAACAAACCCGCACCCAGGGGACCCAGGGCCCTGGGACCGGCAGGGACAGCCACACACACAGACCGTGTGGCTCAGCCCTGAAGCAGCCTCCTCCCTGCACAGATGTGCATGAGTCTCGAGGGGACAAAGGGGCTGGGAGGGATCCGGGGTGGATGAGCCCATCCTGCAGGAGGGACATGTGGGTTGACCCAGGAGGAGACTCTGCGGGAAACATGGTCTCTGGGCCCTCAGATGTGGGGAGTCAGGAGCAGGGAGATGAGGGGACGAGGGTTCAGACCAGGAGACAGTAGTGAGGACACAGGAGCAGGAATCTGACAGCGGAGGCATCAGGGCACACCGCACGGTGACTCCAAACACAGATCATTCAGTTCCAGGACAGTGTCGGGTCCTGGGGAGCAGGAAAATGGGGACCCGCACACCCCACCTCCATGACACCAGTCACTGTGGGGCATCCCGAGACCAGGGCTGTGCTAGAAGAGCAGGGAGAGGCTCTCCAGAGTGGGGAGGGGCTGAACATGCTCATGTGTCCTCTGGGGCTGTGCCCTGGACAACCTCTGGGAGGTGTGCTCGGTGGAGATGCTGGGGCCTGGGGCGAGGAGCATAGCATGGGAGCTCTTTTGAGATTTTTGACAAATAAGAGATTCTAATTTGTTCAAGTTTTGTAGGGGACAGATAAAATTTTCAGTTTTCATCAATTTTCAGGACTTATGTGGAGAGTGTAATAATGGCATATTCACATGAGGTGGTAATAAATGGGTTCAATGAAACAGCAGACATAGATATTAGTGTCCATAGAACTGGAAGGAATAATCATATAGAAAATACATTCAGTTGTTATCTTGTATTGATAACCCATTTTATTTTCAATATTGGAATAATTAAGATTGTGCTGCTCTCTCCTCTGCTATACAGATGATAGCCCCAGGGGTGACCAATATCACGGCCGTGACAGAATTCGTCCTCCTGGGGTTCCCCACCCAGGGGACCATGGGCTTCTTGCACCCGCTGCTCTTCTCCCTGGTCTACCTGTGTGCCCTGCTGGGGAACGGGCTCATCGTCCTCATCACCACCCTGGACCGGCACCTCCACACCCCCATGTACTTCTTCCTGAGGAGTCTGTCCTTCTTGGACCTCTGCCTCATCTCAGCCACGGTCCCCAAGTCTATTGCCAACTCTCTGAGGCACAACAGCTCCATCTCCTTCCTGGGCTGTGTCGTCCAGGTGTTCATGATGATTTTTTCTGCAGGTGCAGAGATGACCCTCTTAACAGTGATGAGCCTTGACCGCTATGCTGCCATCTGCCACCCCTTGCACTATGAGGTCATCATGAGCAGGGACAGGTGTGTGCAGCTGACAGCTGTGTCCTGGCTGGGTGGGGGTCTCCATGCTGTGATGAACACAGCTGGAACCTTCTCCTTGTCCTACTGTGGGTCCAACGTGGTCCACCAGTTCTTCTGTGATATCCCCCAGTTATTGGCTATTTCCTGCTCAGGAAATTTGATGAACAAACTTGTCTCCATTCTCATTAGTTTGGTTCTGGGTATCTGTTGTTTCATTTTCATCATCATTTCCTACGTCCACATCTTCTCTGCTGTCAGGAAGATCCCATCCACAGATGGGAAGGACAAAGTCTATTCAACCTGCCTTCCCCACCTGCTGGTTGTGGTGCTGTATTTCTTCACTGGATGCTTTGCTTATCTGAAGCCGGCCTCAGAGACCCTGTCTGTATCTGACCTGGTCATTTCTATGTTCTACACGGTGGTGCCCCCCACCTTTAATCCTGTCATATACAGTCTGAGGAACCAAGCCATGAAGTCGGCTGTGGGGAGACTGATGAAGGGCCCGTACACCACTATGTGAGATATCACTGTTTTCATTAATTAATGACACCATCTATATTTATGGACCCAGCAGTTATTTAGAATTTTCCATCCAACTATTACCATTGACCATTTTAAAGCAAAATAAGACTTTTCATTACAGATTTCCTTTGCAAATTTTAACATTTTTCTATTCTTCAAAAATATATTTCCTGAGATTCCCAGGTGGCACAACGGTTAAGCGCTGGGTTGCGAAGCTGCCCACAATCTCTGTAGTACTGGTTCGGTCCCCAGTCACTGGCAAGTCGCACGTAGCGGCAGACCTTCCCTGCTGCGCCCACTGCTGCCCTCAGCAGTGTATTTCATTTTGTCGGCCTGCTATGCTTTGGGGCTGGTGAATTATCTTACCCTCCCGCGCTTCAGACTGTACCCAGTGCTTGTGTAAATAAATAAATCAATAAATATTAAAAAATATATTTCCTAAAATAATGCAGCCATTTTTTAAAACTCATATCTATGTGACATTCAATATATGAATCCTAGTTTTTTTTTTTAAATATTATGGCTGGTATTTGAACGAATGTTCTAGATAGAACTCACACATCTCCAACATTTATGTGAAATCAAGCAGTTGTAAAGGGGGTTTGTCCTTGGGAGTACCTGGTTATGGGACCCCAGTTCTGGGCACTCGGTACCCACAGCCCCTGTGTGTGTCTCCACTGAGGACCCCGCCTTGTGGAGGGGAGGGGAGGGGAGACAGAAAGTGGGGCCTCCCAACCCTCAGGATTCGTAATGGGGCAACATCCTCCAAGAGAAATTCATTCTTCTGTTCAAAAGTCAAGTAGGAATTGCACTTGAATTGAATTTCCCACAGATGGGTGGAAGTTTCTTAAACAATCTGAATCTGGGTTGTTTCCATAGCCTACCTATTGTAAACAGTGCTGCAATAAGCATAACGGTACAGGCGTCCTCTTGAATTAATATGATTTTGTCCTTTGGGTAGATCCCTAGGAGTGGGATTGCTGGATCATATGGAAGCTCCATATTTATCAGTTTGAGGAATCTCCACACAGCTCTCCATAGTGGTTGGACCAGTTCATACTCCCACCAGCAGTGCAGGAGAGTTCACTTTTTTCCACATCAGATGCTCCCTCATCGATGACTGGATCAAGAAGATGTGGTCTATACACACAATGGAATATTACTCAGCAATCAAAAAGATAAACTCCTGCCATTCACAGCAACAAGGATGGAGCTGGAAGGGATCATGCTCAGTGAAATAAGCCAGAATGAAAAAGAAAAATACCAGATGGTCTCACTCATAGCAGGAACATAGAGGATCCAAATAAGAGAACAGGAAAAAAAGTATTTACAATAAAGTAAAAATCAAACACAACAGGCGACTATAAACCGGACACACTACAATGGGGACAAGGGAGAAGGATCAAAACGGGTGGGAAGGGTACAGGGCATGGCAGTGATGCTCGCAGATGAGTGGGTGCTGGGATCTCACAGGGACTACCTGAGATGAGAAAGCACATATTGTGCAAAAAATGAAGAATGATGTAAAAATATATAAAATTATTAAAAATAAAAGAGAATCGGAGTCTATGATTGAAACCTATGCTTCATGGTCATTTATACAGCTTTCTGATGCGATTACAGTCCATTAAAAGCGTGCTTTTTTAAAAATGTGAACTAATTTTGAAGAACTATGTTTCTTCTATTAAGTTTTAAAAATTTTAAGATATTTGTTGCTCTTGTGTTTATTTTTAGGAGTCCACATTTTAGGGGTTCACAAGGTTGTTTGTTGATGTCCTGCACCAGGTCTTCTTTCCACTTTCTGGTACGTTTGCAATTATGTCACTTTTTATATTATGAAAAGTAAAGCAGGCAATACTTGTAACTTTTATTTTCCAGCAGCTTCTATGCTATAAATGCCAGGGCCTCACGGTTGCTCACCCACCCAGAGAACATGAACTGGGGGAGGCTCATCCCTCATGCGTCCTCTCTGCAGTGGGACATGGTGTCTCCAAACACGCCTGACGGATCATAACAGACTCAGTCAGACAAAATATCTCTTATAACATGCATGTTAATGACCAGAATGAGTCCACTGAGACTTCAGAATAAAATCTGTGCAGTGAAGTACCCCAAGTTGCTCATCTTTCCATGAAAGACTCTGAAGGCAGGTGTCTCCCCACTGGGCTTCCATCACTCTCGGGCCATGGCCATTACACACTTTCTGTCTTGGCTTTGAGCGAAGCCTCTAGACTCTCTTGAGAAGAGGAATTGACCTCCCAAGAGGGGTGACCTGGGGTCATGGTAATAATTGCCATTTGTCATGTCTTTGTTGTCTTCTTTTGGGGCTCCATTGCTGCCCCTCTGTGTGTGTGGTGCCTCCTCACACTCTTCAGAACACCCACGTGAACACCCTCCTGCCTCCACAATTCAAGAACAGGGAACTCCAAGGGTAATAAACAAGTGCCCCCTCCACACTAGAGCACTCCTGGGCCTCAGAAACCTCTGTGAGAAGGCCTCCCCGGTGGCGCAGTGGTTGAGCGCTGGGTTGCAAAGCTGCTGGCGACCTCTGCGGCGCCGGTTCGATCCCCGGCTGCTCCCCGGCCACCGCAGGAGGGTCTCACATGGCGCACAGACCTCTCCTGCTCTCCTGCTCCCCTCAGCAGTGTACTTCGGTCCTTCTGCCTGCTCTGCTCCCCGCTCTGGCTCTGGTGAATTCTCTCACCCTCCCGCGCTTCTGACTGTACCCAGTGCATGTATAAACAAAACGAACGAACAAACAAACAAATAAATAAATAAAAGCATGCCTCTATTAAAAAAAAAAAAAAGAAAAAAAGAAACCTCTGTGAGCACATGCCCTGCACCGGGGAGAAGCCACGTGCACCCCACACTCCTGACAAGGGTGAGTGTCCATCCACACAAGTGTGTCCCCACCACAACAGGGAGCAGCACCCCAGTCCAGACAACGGCCAGGCCTAGGTGGACAGTCTCTAAGGAGTACACCCGGTGCCTGCAGAGTCGCGGGCAGGTGGATTCAGGTCCAGACCCTGCTCCAAGCTCTCTGGCGCATCCTGACCCCGCACGGATGTGTTTGTTCCCGTCCCGGGATTGGCTTATCCTGTGGGGCCAGCGGAGTCCAGGGCATGATCATGTCATTATTCAGCATTAACATCTAATAAGCTGGGCGGACTCTGTCCTGCTGCTTCCTGGGATCTCTGAGAGCTGCCGGTGATGACACTTCAGCTCCTCACTCTCAGCCCACACTTTCCGTCGTGTCCCCTTCCCTCAGCGTGTGCTGGACACCAGGGTCCACACGGTGGACAGACTCGAGTCTGTGTCTGGAGAGATTAAACGTGGGGACTGTGCTCCTGGGCTGAGAAGCTTTTTTCAGCAGGGGTGAGCAGGAAGGACTGACCATTCCCTTCATGGGCTGAGGTGTTTCTACCAGAAGAGTTTATGTGAGGATGCAGGATCCCCCACAACCCGCATGAACAGCACCCCAGCCCCTCCAGACCACCACGACCTTTTCCCTGAGGCCTAAAGGACACCCTGCCCGATTCTGAACCCGCCTTCCACCACCACGCAGGCAGAGCAGGAGGATGGGGTGTCATCTCCTGGGCGGTCTAAGGCATCCAGAGCATCAGTGGTCACAGTGCCCAGAGGCAGGATCCCCCAGGGGTAGGCATGTGTCGTCTGCAAGGAAGAGGTGGGGGGACATGTGGGCACACGAGCGGGCAGTTGGGGCACGGGATCTGTCCCCCTAAACGGCACCCACGGGGATCCCCAGAGTTGGGTGAAGTGCCAGGTGCCCTCCCATCTGCGGCCATGGTCCGTCCCTGCTGGGCAGAACGTGATCCCTCACACTGGACTCGGCCAATCCTGGACTCTGAGCAGATACTCCCTGACTCCACCCTATGCCATCGGGGCAGCCTCCGCCTCGCCGAGCTCTTTGGGGAGTTCTGGGACTGTCCTGTGTGTCCTCCCATCCCGCGGACCCCTCCAGAACCCCACATGAAGGGGTCACTTCCCGTCAGGGGAAGAAACAGACTTTGGTCACTTTGTGTCCTTCCCCCTGCCTCAGGGGCCACACAGCTCCCCTGGGCATGGACAGCCCTCCGCTGACCATTGTCAGGTTAGCTCTGATGCCGGAGAGTGACCTCCTGCTGGCGGCTCGCGTTGAGGAAGCTCCTCGCATGCAGGTTCCTCAGCGTCCCGTGAGTCCTGTCCTCCCCTCCCAGCAGCTGACCACGATCCCCCTGACCACGATCCCCCGGCTGCTGGCCAGGCTCAGGCAGCCAAGGCAGCCGCCCGGGTGGCACAGGCAGACCCAGACCCCTGCCCACCAGGGGACTCCAGCCCAGCCGTGTCCTCCCCACACTCACCTGGGCAGGACTGTCCACGTGAAGGCAATGTTCATGCAAGGTCCGCAGCAAGTCAGACTCTCAGGCACTAGAGGGGCCGGCAGGGACATCAGGACACGGAGAGTTGCTGTGGCGCCAACAACTTGGCTTCAGAGTCCAGCTTCTGCCACTCTCTTTCCCGGACTGGGGTGTCTGCTCATTGTCCTGCTCGCCCTGGCGCCCATGCTGCACCCCCACCCCCGCCAGTGCCTCCCCCCACCTGCCAGGTCCGGAGGGCACACGCTGGTAGCAATGACTTTCCCGGTCCCTGTGGCCGGGTTCATCCTGGCTCTGACGATGGGGCCACCCAGGTCCCCGCGGCAGTCAGGGGAGGTTCTGGTACTGAGGCGACAGGTCCTGTCCTCACAGGTGTGAAAACTAAGGAAATATTTTAGATGTCAACCTTCATTTTTAGACTTGAGAAAGCTCTGTCGTTAAGCTATTCGTTTTAAAAATAATACAAGCTAATGAATTCTAAATGAACACAAGTCACTCAATGTCCCACTGCCATTTTAGCCTGGGGAGAGACTCACTGACAGAAAAAAATATATATATATTTATTTAAGATGATCAAAGATACTGACTTTCAATACATTGATCACATTAGAAGATTTTGATTTATGGGAGATGTGACGGTTTTTGCTTCATACCTGGATTTTAGCATTCAGGACAATGAGTTTGTTTTTGTACTGAACAAAATCACAACAATCAATGAGATTAGATTGTAGCAAAGAAAGTCCAGAGGAGGCACAGCAGACCCCCACCTGTCTCCCCGCTGCTCCCCTCAGCAGTGTGTTTCAGTCCTTCTGCCTGCTCCCTGCTCTGTCTCTGGGGAATCCTCTCACCCCTGCACCTCTGGACTGTACCTGGGTTCTTGTATAAATAAAAATTTAAATAAAGAAAATCCAGAGGAAATTAAAATTACATATTGTTAAATTCAGAATGTTATGCCTTTTTGTCCTAAATAGTATGACAGAGAGGAGTCAAGTAGAAAATCAGTAACTCTTACAGAAACATGTTGACCGCTTCATGGCCCGGACACGAACATGAGGCTGGCAGGGACGTGTGACTATTTATGGATGTGAACTTGGGATTTTTTTCGCCAACTCCCTCACTCAGGAATTGTTAGCAACTTTGTAAAACAAAATCACAGTATTTGAACAGGGTCAGGAGGAGATAGATGTCAAAAATTACTTCATCATTTTAAATTTGTATACAAAATATTAAACAGATGTCAAAATTCTTGACCAACACATATCCTGATTTATTTCCTTATTTTCATTAAATGATTTGGCATTATTCCCAACAATTTTCTATGTTACTACATGCTCCCAAAATTCCTGCTTTAAGTGGAATGGGACGAGGACAAGAGATGGCAGGGCTGCCCCGTGTCCAGTCGTCCCCACTCACACACAGGCCTGGGGGGAGGAACAAACCAGCACCCGGGGGACCCGGGGCCCTGGGACCGGCAGGGACAGCCACACGCACAGACCATCCGGCTCAGCAATGGAGTGGCCTCCTCCCTGCAGAGATGTGCATGAATCTGAGTGGGACAGAGGGGCCGGGAGGGACCCCGGGTGGACAAGACCATCCTGCAGGAGGGACGTGTGGGTGTGACCCAGGGGGAGACTCTGCGGAAAATGTGGTCTCTGGGTTCTCAGATGAGGGGAGTCAGGGGCAGGGAGATGAGGAGACTAGGGGACGGACCAGGAGGCAACAGTGAGGCCACAGGTGCAGGAATCTGACAGAGGAGGCGTCAGGACACGCTGCACGGGGACACCGAGCCCAGATCATTCAGTTCCAAGACAGTGTCGGGTCCTGGGAGCAAGAAAACAGGGATCCGCACACCCCATCTCACTGCACACCCGTCCCTGTGGGGCCTCCCCAGACCAGGGCTGTTCTGGAAGAGCAGGGACAGGCTCTCCAGGATGGGGAGGGGCTGGGCAGGGTCACATGTCCTCTGGGGCTGTGTCCTGGACAACCTCTGGGAGGTGTGCTGGGCAGAGATGCTGGGGCCTGGGCAGGAGGGGGAGCCGCGGGCCTGGAATGACTTGGCACTGGAGATCTGTCATTTCAGTTTACCGAGCAATCTGATATTTAGGTTTTATCATGGTCATTTAAAAATTCATTTCTTCACAAATTTATAGAGACATGTTGGGACAATACATCAATAGCACATTCACATGAGTAAAAATATAAATTTGCTCAGATAACGATAAAGCATAGATTGAGCAACTGTTATATGTTGATAACCCATTTTGTGTTCAACATTGGAAGATATGACAATGTTTTCTTCCTCTTTTTTTGGTACAGATGATTGCTCCAGGGGTGACCAATCTCACGGCTGTGACGGAATTCGTCCTCCTGGGGTTCCCCACCCAGGGGACCATGGGATTGCTGCACCTGCTGCTCTTCTCCCTTGTCTACCTGTGCGCCCTGCTGGGGAATGGGCTCATCGTTCTCATCACCACCCTGGACCGGCACCCCCACACCCCCATGTACTTCTTCCTGAGGAGTCTGTCCCTCAAGGAACTCTGTCTCATCTCAGCTATGGTGCCCAAGTCCATCGCCAACTCTCTGAGGCACAGCAGCTCCATCTCCTTCCTGGGCTGTATCCTCCAGGTCTTTATGCTGGATTTGTCAGGAGGTTCAGAGCTGACCCTGCTCACGGTGATGAGCCTTGACCGCTATGCTGCCATGTGCCACCCCCTGCACTATGGTATTCTCATGAGCAGGGACATGTGTGTGCAGCTGAAAGCTGTTTCCTGGCTGGGCGGGGGCATCATTGCTGTGGTAAACACAGCTGGAACCTTCTCCTTGTCCTACTATGAGTCCAACATGGTCCACCAGTTCTTCTGTGACATCCCCCAGTTATTGGCTATTTCCTGCTCAGGAAATCTAATGAGCAAACTTGTCCCCATTCTCATCAGTGTGTTCTGGGGTATCTGTTGTTTCGTTTTCATCATCATTTCCTATGTCCACATCTTCTCTGCTGTCAGGAAGATCCCATCCACAGAAGGGAAAGCCAAAGTTTACTCCACATGCCTTCCCCACCTGTTGGCTGTGGTGCTGTTTGTTTCCACTACAGTCTTTGATTATCTGAAGCCAACCTCAGGGACCCCATCCATGTCTGACCTGTTCATTTCTATGTTCTACACGATGGTGCCCCCCACCTTTAATCCTGTCATATACAGTCTGAGGAACCAAGCCATGAAGTCGGCTGTTGGGAGACTGATGAAGGGCCAGTACACCAGCATGTGATATCACTGTTTTCCTAAATTAATTATGCAACCTACATTTATGACCCCAGCAGTTATTTAGATTTTCCCTCTAACTAATTCCAGTCACCATTTCAAAGTAAAATAAGACTTTTCATTTAATATTTTGTTTGACAAATTTTAATATTGTTCTATTCTTCCAATATCTATTTCCTAAAATAAGGCAGCCATTTCCAAAACACCCATCCATGTGACATACATATGGCTGGTATATGAAAGCATGTTCTAGAACTCACACATCCCCAACATTTTCTTGAAATCCAGCAGTGGTAAGGGGTCTGTCCCTGGTAGCACACGGTCACAGGACCCCAGTCCTGGGGCTCGGTTCCCACAGCCTGTGTGAGTCTCCACTGAGGCCCTTCCCTGTGCAGGGAGGGGAGACAGCTGGTGGGCCCCTCCCCCCCCCATTTCTGATGGGGCAACTTCCTCTGAGAGACGTTCATGTTTCTGCTCAAAGGTCAAGTAGAAATTACACTTGACATGAATCTCCCGGAGATGGATGGAAGTTTCCGAAAGAATCTTAATCTGTGATTGAACCTGTACTTGATGTTCATTTATACTGCGTCTGATATGGTTACATCACCTCAAGAGTGTGTTTTTTTTTTTTAACGTGAGTTATTTTTGAAGAACTATGTTTCGTCTATTAAGTTTTATGATTTTTAAGACACTTGTTGCTCTTGTGTTTATTTTTAGGGGTTCCCATTGAGGGGTTCACAAGGTTGTTTGTTGATGTCTTGTACCTGGTCTTCTTCCCCACTTTCTGGTATGCTGGGGATTATGTCACTTTCTACATCATGTAAAGTGAAGCATGACAATATTTGAAAACTTTATTCTCAGGCAGCTTCTGTGCTGTAAACGCTGGGGTCTCTAGGCTGCTCATCCACCCTGAGAACATGAGCTGTGGGGAGGCTCTTCCCTCACGCGTCCTCTCTGCAGCAGGACATGGTGTCTCCAAACACGCCTGACGGATCATGACAAACTCAGTCAGACAATATTTTTCTTATAACATGCATGTTAATGACCAGACCGAGCCCACTGAGATTTCAGAATAAAATCTGTGTGGGGAAGTCTCCCAACTCACTCATCTTTTCATGAAAGACCCTGATGGCAGGTGTCTCCTGCCTGGGCCTCCATCACTCTCAGGCCATGGCCTCTACACACTTTCTGTCTTGGCTTTGAGCGAAGACTCTAGACTCTGTTGAGAAGAGGATTTGACCTCCCCAGAGGGGTGACGTGAGGTCATGTTAATAATTGCCATTTGTCATGTCTTTGCTGTCTGTTTTGGGGTTCCATTTCTGCCCCTCTGTGTGTGTGGTGCCCCCTCACATTCCTGGGAATACCAATGTGAACACCCTCCTGCCTCCACAATTCAAAGACAGGGAACCCCAAGGGTAATAAAAAAGTGGCCCCCACACTAGAGCCTGGGCCTCAGAAACCTCTGTGAGCACAGGCCCTGCACGGGGAGAAGCCACGTGCACCCCACGCTTCTGACAAGGGCGAGTGTCCATCCACGCAAGTGTCACTCTCCATCATGTCACCTTCCCCTCAGCGTGTGCTGGACACCGGGGTCCTCACAGTGGACAGACTCGAGTCTGAGTCTGGAGAGATTAAATGTGGGGAATGTGCTCCTGGGCTGAGAAGCTTTTCTCAGCCGGGGTGAGCAGGAAGGACTAACCATTCTCTTCATGGGCTGAGGCATTTCAACCAGAAGAATTTAAGTGAGGACGCAGGATCCCCACAACCAGTGTGAGCAGCACCCCAGCCCATCCAGCCCCCTAAGACCTTCTCCCTGAGCCCTAAAGTACATCCTGCCCAGCACTGACCCTGCCTGCACCTTACATGCAGGCAGAACAGGAGGA
This sequence comes from Talpa europaea, assembly GCF_964194135.1. Taxonomy (NCBI): domain Eukaryota; kingdom Metazoa; phylum Chordata; class Mammalia; order Eulipotyphla; family Talpidae; genus Talpa; species Talpa europaea. Next base: position 4,247,402 of record NC_140075.1, on the reverse strand, counting down.
AGTGAGTGTCGACTCCCAGGAGGTCTCGGCCAGCTCCAGGCTCTGAGTGCATACCCTATGACTCACCGCTGCCCCATGCTGTCCTCGGGGTCACGTCCACCTCGCAGAGCCCTTTGGGCACAAATACCCACATTTCAGTCAAAGGAGAACACACATTTGGGGGCGTTCCGGGACTTGTCCTCTGTGTCCTTCCATCTGCGGGCCCAGCCAGGACTGTTCATGAAGGGGTCACTCCCGCCAGGGGAGGAAACGTAATTTGGTCACTTTGTGTCCCTCCTGCATGGGCCTCACAGTCCAAGCAGCTACCCTGGGAGACCAGCTCTGCGCTGACCACTCTCTGGTTGGCTCCCACCCAGGGAGTGACCTGCCATAAGCCACTGGTCTGGAGAAGGCTCCTCACATACCATGTTTCTCAGCTCCCCTGAGCCCTGTCCTCCCCCCCATGCTGGTCACAGATTCCCCTCGGCTACTGGCCTGGGCTCAGGCAGCTGAGGCGGCGGCTTGGGCAGCGCAAGTGGACCCGGACACCTGGCTCCCCGCCTCCCGTGCCCTGAACCCCCCAGGGGACCCCAGCCCAGCCGTGTCCACCCCATGCACACCCGGGCCTGGAATGTCCACTTGAAGGCAACGTCCACGCAAGGTCAGCATCAAGTCAGACTCTCAGGCACTAGAGGGGCCTCAGGAGCATCAGGACGGGGATCTTGTTGCGGCGAAATAAGTCATGCTTCGGGAATCCGCATTCTGCCCCGTCTCGTCCCAGTCCGGGCTGTCTGCTCGTTGTCCTGCTCACCCTGTCCCCCACTCTGCCCCTCCCGCCCCCGCCAGTGCCTCCCCCCACCTGCCAGGCCCAGGAGGGTGCTAGTGGGTGGCGGTGACTTTCCTGCTCCCTGTGGACAGGGCTCGTCCTGGCTCTGACAACAGGAACCCCTGGTCCAAACAGCGGTCAGGGGTTTGATGGGGCTGAGGGGGGACAGGTACTGTCCTGGGGTAAAAATTAAGGAAATCGCCTCAGGACACTAATGATCACTGGGATGTGCCACAGGATGATGCAATTAAGACAGTGACCTGAACAAGGGCTCTTGTCCCTCTGGAGTAAAGTCACTTGATGGATGGATCTTGGACAATGTCCAACAGGGGGACAACAGCTCCTGAGCTCAAATCACCCAGCCCTGAGGCCCTAATCTGTCCATGAGGCGGTGCAGGACGGGGCGGAACATCCCGTGAGTGCACAGAGGCTCCCCACAATCCCCGACCATGGAGCAAGATGCCGGGACGCCATCTGTCCTGCCATGGGGACAAACTCAGGATACAGACTCGACACGGCAGTGGGAACTTACCCTCAGACTGCAGGTATCTGCCCCCGCAATTTGCAGGGGAGAATCCACTCACACTTGGAAAATTTTCGATGTCAAGGTTCATTTTAGACTGGAAAACATGCCATAGTTAAACTATTCACTTTGTAAATCATGACAACTAATGCTGACAGGGCCCTAGTCGTCATGTCCCACTGCCCTGTAAGCCTGGGTGAGGCTGGGTGAGAGAAAACACATTCTCTTGTAATTTACGATAGTCAAACATATTGACTTTTTTTTTAATAGAAGCATGTTTTATTTATTCATTTATTTGTTTGTTTGTTTGTTTATACAAGCACTGGTACAGTCAGAAGCGCTAGAGGGTGAGATAATTCACCAGAGCCAGAGGGGGAAGCAAAGCAGGTAGAAGGACCAAAGCACAATGCTGAGGGGAGCAGCGGGCGGCAGGAGAGGTCTGCGCACCATGTGGGACCCTCCTCAGGTGGCCGGGGAGCAGCCGGGGATCGAACCAGTGCTGCAGAGGCCGTGGGCAGCTTCACAACCCAGCGCTCAACCGCTGTGCCATTGGGGAGGCCCCAAACACATTGACTTATAATACATTGAGCATATTAGAAGATTGTGACTTATGGGAGTTGTGACGATTTCTGCTGCACACCTGGGATAAGCATCGGCACACTCAGTGTGTTCTGGGGACTGAATAAAATCACAGCAATTAATAGAATTGGATGGTGATGAAGGCATTCCAGAGGGAATTAAAATTTACACTTATTGCTCAATTCAGAATGTTATGCCTTTTCTCCTAAACATGATGACAGATATGAGTCAGGTAGAAATTCAGTAACTTGTCAGCGACATGTTGACATCTTAAAGGCTCTGGCACTAACATGATGGTGGCGCCGACATCTGCCTACTTGTGGACGTGAACTTGGGTTTTTTCGCCAACTCTACATGCAGGGATTGTCAGTGTAATTGTAAAATGAGTCACAGTATTTAAACAGGGCCTGGGGGAGATATGTCAAGTTATTTTATCCATTTTATATCTGTATTTAAAGTCACTCAACAGATGTCAACATTTTTCACCACCACATACCCTGATTTATTTTCTTGTCTTTATTAAATTTTTTGGAATTATTCCGACCAAAGTGTTGCAATTATTTTATATTACTACATTCTCCTAAAAATCCTGCCCTCCCCTGGGTCTGCCCCTCCGTCACCCCACAGAGGGTGTCCAAGATGAGATTGGGGGTGGGGATATTAGAGAGGGCAGGGCTGCCCGGTGTCCAGGCATCCCCACTCACACAAGGGCCTGTGGGGAGGAACAAACTCGCACCCTGGGGACCCGGGTCCCTGGGACTGGCAGGGACATCTATACGCACAGAACATCCAGCTCAGCCCCAGGAACTGCCTCCTCCCTGCACAGACGTGCATTAGTCTGAGGGGGACAGAGGGGCTGGAAGGAACCCGGGGTGGACAAGCCATCCTGCAGGAGGGATATGTGGGTGTGACCCAGGAGGAGACTCTACGGGAAACATGGTCTCTGGGTCCTCAGATGTGGGGGAGTTAGGGGCAGGGAGATGAGGAGACGAGGGGATGGACCAGGAGTCAGCAGTGAGACCACAGGGGCAGGAATTTGACAGAGGAGGCATCAGGACACACCGCACGGGGACACGGAGCCCAGATCATTCAGTTCCAGGACAGTGTTGGGTCCTGGGCAACAGGAAAACAGGGATCTGCCCAACCCACCTCCCTGCACACCTGTCTCTGTGGCGCCTCCCCAGACCAGGGCTGTGCTGGAGAAGCAGGGAGAGGCTCTCCAGGGTGGGGAAAGGCTGAGGACTGGGAGGAGGGGGAGCCATGGGAATGGGGCAAGGATTGTAGCGTAGGAGCTCTGTTGAGATTTTTGACAAATACGAGATTCTAATTGTTCAAGTTTTTTAGGGGACAGATGAAATTTTCAGTTTTCATCAATTTTCAGGACTGATGTGAAGAATGTAAAAATGACATATTCACATGTGGTGATAATAAATGGGTTGAATGAAACAGCAGACATAGATGATATTAGTGTCCATAGAACTGGAAGGAATAATTATGTAGAAAATACATTCAGTTGTTATCCTGTACTGATAACCCATTCCATTTTCAATATTGGAAGAATTAAGATTTTGTTTCTCATTCCTCTTTTACACAGATGACGGCTCCAGGGATGACCAATCTCACGGCCATGACAGAATTTGTCCTCCTGGGGTTCCCCACCCAGGGGACCATGGGCTTCCTGCACCCGCTGCTCTTCTCCCTGGTCTACCTGTGCAACCTGCTGGGGAACGGGCTCATCATCCTCATCACCACCGTGGACCGGGATCTCCACACCCCCATGTACTTTTTCCTGAGGAGCCTGTCCCTCACGGTCCTCTGCCTCATCACAACCATGATCCCCAATTCTATTGCCAACTCTCTGAGGCACTGTAGCTCCATCTCCTTCCTGGGCTGTGTACTCCAGGTCTTTGTGCTGGTTATTTCAGCAACTGTGGAGCTTCACCTGCTCACAGTGATGAGCCTTGACCGCTATGCTGCCTTCTGCCACCCCCTGCACTATGACGTCATCATGAACAGGGACAGGTGTGTGCAGCTGACAGCTGTGTCCTGGCTGGGTGGGGGTCTCTATGCTGTGATGAACACAGCTGGAACCATCTCCTTGTCCTACTGTGGGTCCGACCTGGTCCACCAGTTCTTCTGCGACATCCCCCAGTTATAGGCTATTTCCTGCTCAGGAATCTTCATGAACAAATATGTCCCCATTATCATAAGTGTGGTGTTGATTATCTGCTGTTTCATTTTCATGTCATTTCCTATGTCCACTTCTTCTCTGCAGTCAGGAAGATCCCATCCATAGAAGGGAAGGCCAAGGCCTACCCCACCTTCCTTCCCCACCTGCTGGTTGTGGTGCTGTTTGTCTCCACTGGATGCTTTGCTTATCTGAAGCCAACCTCAGGGACACCGTCCATCTCTGACCTGGTCATTTCTATATTAAACACAATTAATTAAAACAAGGTGTCCCCCGCCTTTAATTCCGTCATATACAGTCTGAGGAACCATGACTTGAAGATGGCCGTGGGGAGACTAAAGAAGGGCCAATACTGCAAAATGTGAGATATCACAATGTACAACTATAAAATCTCATTAGTTCAGCTTTTCCCACCTAACTCTTACATGTCATCATTTATAAGCATCAATTTTGCATTAGGATTATCCCCTTGTCACAAATTCATATTCTCATAATCCTCACTATACTCCTGTTTCCTAAATTGCTGCAATCCTTCCCCCAAGCCCTCCCTGTGTGATGTTCAAAAACTGAATCCAGCTCGTAGTTAAAAAGTTGTATTTGGTGTAGAAAGAATGTTCTAGAACTTACATTCACCCCAATTTACATAAGGTGAGCAGTGGTAAAGGGGTCTGTCCTCAGTACCACATGGCCACAAGACCCCAGTGCTGAGGCTCGGTTCCCACAGACTGCGTGTGTCTCCACCGAGGGCCTTTTCCTCTTTGATGGCAGGGGAGACAGATAGTGAGCCCCCCCATCCCTCACCATTCCTCATGGGGCATCTTCCTCTTGGAGAAGTTCCTGTTCCTGCTCAAAGGACAAAGGGAAAGCCCACCTGACTCTGCCAGAGGTGAAAGGATGGACAATCCCTTGGTTAGTAGGAATCTATGAGTGAAACTTGGAATGGATGGAATGTTAATTTCTGTGATGCCTGTTTGGATGCCAATGTGACTGCACCCCCTCGATGTGGTGTTTTCAAAAGTAAACTTATATGAATTATCTTTGAAAAACTGCATTTCTACTTAAAAGTTTATAGTCTGTAACTTGTCATTGTGTGATTTTTAGGTTCCCTTACTTTTCCAGATTGTATCTTGATCCTCTACCAGGTCTTCTCCACCTTCTTGTAGATTACACTTAAGTTCACTTTTCTTCCACTTGGGAACTGTGTTATTATTTTGTTATGCAAACTAAAGCATGACATATTTGCAATTTTTAATGTAATTCTACACATCTGCACTGCACTTCAGAAGATATCACTCTTGTTTTCCTAACACTGAGAACGTGAGCTGGGGTGACGTGCCTCCTCTCCGGGAGCAGGTCACTGTGTCTCCAAACTCTCCTATCCAAACTCTCCAAAGTCTCTTGTGTCTCCACATTTTCCCATGAAAACATTTATGATAATAAAATGTAGTTAATCACAAGACATGACACGTCCATTCAAATTTCAGAATGAAACCTGAGCTAAAAAAATCACTCAAAGTAATACTCATTTCAGTGATATCATGAGGTCACTGTCCCCATCCCCTTGGAATATGACTTCATTCCCTGGTCAGATACCTGTGGATGTATTTTCTATTTTTCCTTGAATAAATCCAGTGTGTGTTGAGAAGGGATTTTACCATGAGTGTTTCATCTCAACATCACGTTAATTTGTTATTTTTTCTCATCAAGGAGGACTCTCATTTAGACTTTTTCCTGTTTTCACCGTGGGTCACTTTTTACTCCCCCACATGCACCAGTGTCCACTCAGAGTCTACTAAATGCCCTGCAGTGCCTGCCCCCTCCGTCCACACTCCTACTATCCTCCCCTATTCTGTCTGGTAAAGAGAAATTTTTGTACTCAGTCGAACATTTCCTTTTGCTGTTTGCCACTATAATTTTTTAATTATTGACTTTTTATATTATAATCCACAGATGGGTGAGACCAGCAATATCTTTCACTTTTTGACTTATTTCTCTAGCACACACACACCACAAGGTGCACTTTTGGTCCCTAAGGACACTAGTTCACCTTTTTAATAGTTGTGTAATATTCCATTGAGTGTGGATCCACATTCTTTATTCACTCTTCTGTCCACAGTACTTTGGTTGGGGCCCCGGCCGGCAACGGTATACGTGATCTGCGCATCTTGGACAAATACCCAGATGAGGTTGCTCCATCTTGTCGTTGTCCTGTTGTTAGTGTCTGAAGACGTCTCCACGCAATTCCCAGGACAGGTGAGAGGACTTTTCTCTCCCTCCCTCACCTTTTTGCTCTGTCCAGTCTATTGATTGTTCCCTTCTTACAGGTGACAACAGTTTGGATTTCTATTTTCCTTATTATTAGAACAATTTGGAATGGGTTAAAAATTTGCATTAAACAAAACCTTAAAATACCAGAAGGAACCCACAGGTGCTGCCCACTGCATCCTTACCCCTCAGGTGAATTTGGGGACACACACCAAGGAACAGGGAAGAAGAGCACTTAGGAACAAGTGCCCCCCCACACTAGAGAGCTTCTGTGCCTCAGAAAAGCCATCCCCAAAATGGGTCCCTGCACTGGGAGATGATTGTTCACATCACATGCCTGATAAGGGTGAATGTCCAAAATACGCAAAACCTACAAAGCCAGCAACAGAAAGAGACACCTCAATCCAACACGGCCTCAGACCCCCAGAGACATTTCCATCGGGTAGGTGAGGAGCCCACAGCCTCTCACACTTTTTATTCAGGTTGAAACCATATGTGCTACTGAGCCTGGCCACCTGCCTCACACCTGAAGCCACTTGAACATCCCTGAGAGAGAGTCATAGTTACCAGCACGTGTTGCATAAGATCTCCTGGATTCCTGATGCATCCTTTTGATTTCATTATTGATATAATCTAAGTATCCTAAATTAATATTGTCAGGTGATTTCCTGCGGCATCAGACTATTTCAAATTGATCCTTTTCATCCATCCCACTCGCTGTCCTGCTGTCCCCCCTTAGAGGCATCCAGGGCAAACTGAACACCTGAGTCTGTTTTCTGCAACTCACTCTTGGGCACCCGGGTCTGGAAGCTGCTCAGCCGGGACAGGTGGGAAGGACGGACATTCCCTCATTGGCCGAGACATGACAATATTCTTGGTGACTACACAGGTTCCCCCAAGAACCCACGACAGCTCCCCAGAAGGCAAGGCCAAAGCCTACACCACCTGCCTTCCCCACCTGCTGTTTTTGGTGCTGTTTCTCTCCACTGGATGCTTTGATTATCTGTAGTCAACCTCAGGGACCCCGTCCATGTCTGACCTGGTCATTTCTATGTTCTACACGGTGGTGCCCCCCACCTTTAACCCCGTCATATACAGTCTGAGGAACCAAGCCATGAAGTCAGCTGTGGGGAGACTGATGAAGGGGAGATGCACCTAAATGTAATCGGGAAGATGACTTCATGACTCAATTATGAGATACATATTTTAAAATTTCACATAATACTGGCCTTTATGTTTTTCTAAGTTCATATAATTTCCTTGTAAAATTTAAAAATATATGTTCATTTTTAAATTACATTTATGATGACTTCATACAGTCTGCTGCTCATATACTCTATTAGCACTGATTGTTCCACTTTATAACTCTTAGGTGCACTGTGAGATTCCGTGTGTACTGGAGGGAACTTCCAGACACTCTTTACTGGTCTCCATTTCTGTGCTCCCGGCCGAGAGAGGCGATGGTTGGGTTTCATCTCAGGGGTCAGCAGAAGTTCTCTCACTGGGCAGCATCTCCAGTCTCTAAGGCGGCTTCCCCTTTCAATCACTAACATTCTCAGTCACGTGGTCAGGGACCTCGGGGAGGATAGAGGCCCCTTTACTTGGTGAGTGGGGCCTTCACAGCATAAATAAGGCCTTTGGTCCAAGTTGGTATCTGAGTAGTCACGACCTTCTGTGGATAAAGACCCACACATGTGATGTGGTGGAGACACTCCTGGAAGATCTGGTGTGGGTGGGTGCTGCGGGCATTTACCATAAACACACTCAGGGCATGGTGGACACCAGAAATAAGAAAGTTCAGTTCATGCGCACTGTAATTACTAAAAAAAAAAAAAAAAAAAAAAAAAAGTTACGATGCTCTAAACAAATTAATAGCTAGTAGCCAACCTCATATCTAATATTTCCAGAAATCTGTTAGGGATGCCATCCATGACCTCACCCCACACTTTACAGGAGTGTTATCCCCATTTATTTCATCACTAGAGTGGGCGGGAATGGCAGGACAATGCCCTGGCCGGGCAGGTCATCAAGAGGAATCATACCTAGAATGTCTGCATTTTTTTATGAACACGTTGAAATGAAAAAAAAGCTCATCAGATTGACGTACAATAAAATAATGTTACCATTCAGTGTACACATAAAGATAACAAAGAATTTGAAGGAGATTTCAATTTGGGAAGCAAAATGCCCCCATGATTGTTACTTGCTCTCTGGCCTCAGGTCCTCTCTGCTGACTGCATCCACCTTTGCTTTCCCGTCTGTGATGTCCCACATTTGAAAATTTCACAACAAAATATTTTATGATGAAAAAGTAGTTCCTATTGGATGTCAGACATTTAAGTCATTCTCACAGAGTTCACCTTGTGAGGCCACTAGTCAGGCCTACCTGGCCTCCAGCCCAGGTGAGACCCACGTGGGCACAAAGTAAATATGGAGGCAGCCAGGAACGGTTAGAAAATGCCAACAACTCCATCTTTGAAAGTCTGGGATGACAACTTCATACTCTTCTTTTAAGTGATAGGAAATTTTATTTTTCTGCCAATAAATGACTTTCTTCATATTAATTCTTGGTACTGTTATACTTTACAAGTATAAAGTTTTGGGATACAATAAGAACCCAATATATGTATTGAATTAAGAACCTGAATCAGATCATTATAAACATTCACTGAGACTATTCATAGTCATTTCATAGCATAATTAAAATATGTAAGTGAATAAAACATTAAAAACCTCAATTTTGTTGGAATTTAGACATTTAAAATTGTTGGACAACATGTTATTATACAGTAAGAACTCTACAGACTCCAAAAAAATCCAAATTAAATTAAATAAACCACTTCTGTATACTTGGAAGTTTACAAAATGAACACATGAAAACTGATTCCCTTCCTATATGCAAAATATGAAGAAGAGAAGGTGAGAAGACAGTCCTTTATATAATCACAAAATTAAGTACCTAGGAGTAAACCTAAAAGATGGAAAATTGTAAGACATTCTTAAAACAAATAGGAAATGTCCAAAAGTGGAAAGATAAACCCTCCTCATGAATTGAAGAATCAGCATTACAAAGTATCCATAAGAACCACAGCAATTTACACATTTAACGATTATCAAATGAATAATTCAATGGTATTCTTCCAAGATATGAAACAAATATTACTGAAATATATATGGAACCACAAAAGACCCAGAACACAATACAACCCTGACAAAAATGAGGAAGAACAGAGGTAGCACACTTCCATACTTAAGTCTATACAATAAAGCTATAATACTTAAGGCAGCATGGCACTGGGACAAAAACAGACACAGACCCCTGGAATATAACGAGGGCCCAGGAACCCACCCTCATCAGGACGGACAGTGACCCTACGAAAGAGGAGCCAGAGCAGGCACTGAAGCAGGAAAGTGGGGAGATGGTGCTGGGAGAAGCACACAGACACACGCAGCAGAGTGAAGCAGGTCCTTCCCCACACCCTACAGAAGAGTAAACTCAAGCAGATAAACACCTGTTTCCATGTGTGATGTCACCATCGTCATGCAGCAAACCTGAGGATATGACACCATGAGCAGAAACCCTAATATTCTACTCCATTTTGTTAAGGTTAAAAGTAAAATTATCCCAATAAAAGGACAATTCTAATGTAAGTGCATTGACAGGTGCTGGGGTGGAAAAGAACCACAGGATACCCTACTTCAGAGACAAGTAAAGTTTCTCTTCCCACAGGGCTAGTGACCCCCGCGGTCACTCACTTCTGCTGGACGTCCATTGTCTTTCCGCCCCACTCCCCCTCCCTGGGCTCCCTCCTACCTCTTCCATGTCCCTTCCCTCCCACCTCAGGCCTTTCCACATCCCTCTCAAGTCCATCTCCCTGAAGGGCACAAAGGGGGTGATGGGCGACTGTCCAGCTGTCTAGACAGGGACTCAGGACACTGTTATGACTGATGGTGCCCACCATGGCAGACACGACAGGTGGGGAATGGAACCTGGACATGAGGATTTGTCTATTCACGTCCATACAAGCTTGAGCCAGATACAAAATCACATCTATACACTGAGTGTGATAATTACTCGCTGAGACACACTGCAGGACGCTCCAATTAACACAGTCAGGTAAACACACACTTTCCCTCTGGAGGAAGGTCCCTGAAGGCTGGAATCTGGACAGTGTCCAACACATGGACACCAGCTCCACAGCTCAAATAGTCCAGCCCTGAGGCCCTTCTCTGTCCATGAGGTGGCATAGGATGGGGTGAAACATCCTGTGAGTGCTCAGAGGCTCCCCAAGCCCCGACCATGGGTGAGAGGCCGGGATGCCCTCTGTCCTGCCATGGGGACAACCTCAGGAGAGAGACTCAAAGGGCAGCTGGATCTTTCTCCCGAGATTAAAGGTATCTGCCCCCGGCTGTTTACAGAGGAGAATTATTCACAATGAAAGTATTCTGATGTCAAGCTTAATTTTAGACTTGAGAATGTGCCGTAGTTAAACTGTTCATTTTGTCATTCATGACAACTAAGTTCCTGAAGGTGCCCAAGTCACTCAGAGTCTCACTGCCATATCAGCCTGGGATGAGACACAATGAGAGAAAACATACTCTCAATTAATTTAATGTGTTCAAAGATATTGACTTTTTTATTTTTTATAGAGGCATGTTTTATTTATTTATTTTATTTCTTTGTTTGTTTTGTTTATACATGCACTGGGTACAGTCAGAAGAGCGGGAGGGTGAGAGAATTCACCAGAGCCAGAGCGGGGAGCAGAACAGGCAGAAGGACCGAGGTACACTGCTGAGGGGAGCAGCGGGCGGCAGGAGAGGTCTGTGCACCATGTGGGACCCTCCTCCGGTGGCCGGGAGCAGCCAGGGATCGAACCAGTGCTGCAGAGGCTGTGGGCAGCTTCACAACCCAGCGCTCAACTGCTGCACCACCGGGGAGGCCCCCAAAGATATTGACTTTTAATACATTGATCATATTAGAAGATTTTGAATGATGGGATGTGTGAAGATTAATGTTCATACCTAGGATTTCAGCATCAGCACAATGAATGTATTTTGGATACTAAACAAAATCACAACAATTAATGGAATTAGACTGTAAGGAAGAAATTCTAACAAAAATTTAAAACTAATACTTATTGTTCAATTCAGAATGTTAAGCATTTCTGTCTTAAACGTGACAGATATGAGTCAAATAGAAACTCAGTAACGTTTATAGCAACATGTTGACCACTTAATGGCTATGACACAAACGTGAGGATGGCAGGGACCTCTGACTATTTATAGACTTGAACTTGGGATTTTCCCCAACTCCATACTCCGGGATTGTTGGTAATATTGTAAAATAAAGTCACAATATTTAAACAGCGCCTGCAGGAGATAGATGTCAAATGTTGTTTTATCATTTTACATTTGTATATAAATCACTCAACAGATGTCATCATTATTAACAACCAAGTACCCTAATTTATTTCCTTGATTTTTATTAAATTTTTGGTTTTATTCCCACCAAAGTGTTGCAATTATTTTATATTACTATATTCTCATAAAAATCCTGCCTCCCCAGGTCCTCCCATCCGTCACCCCACAGAAGAAGGAGAGGGTGAGATTGGGGAGGGGGAGGGGAGTGGGCAGGGCTGCCCCGTGTCCAGGCGTCCCCACTCACACACGGGCCTGGGGGGAGGAACAAACCCGCACCCGGGGGACACAGGGCCCTGGGAGCGGCAGGGACAGCCACATGCACAGACCGTCCGGCTCAGCGCCGGAGCGGCCTCATTCCTGCACAGATGTGCATGAGTCTGAGGGGGACAGAGGGGCCGGGAGGGACCCGGGGGTGGACGAGCCCATCCTGCAGGAGGGACATGTGGGTGTGACCATGGTAAGAGGCTACAGGAGAAATTACTTTCGGGCCTTGGGTGAGGGAAGGGGCAGGACAATGACCCGGATGGGCAGGAGCAGGAGGTCACCCTCTCAGCACATATGACACAGGGGCTAGGGGAACTCCATGGTCTGACAGCAACACAGGGCATGATCCCAAAATTGCCCCTGCAGCTGCGACTGGCCAGTGATTTGCAGGGACTGGGGTCTGACACCCCCACAGGCTATTTTTGGCATCCTTGACCATCCCTATTCTTGAGGCTAGTTGGGGGGGTTCCCACTCTTGGGAGGTGCGCTGACTGGAGCTTGGGGATGGCAGAGGAGGGGCCAGGGTCAGGGCTTCAGGGGTGCCCATGCACCTCCCATGGTGAGACGGGAGGAGACTGCTCAGGGACGTGAGGTCGGTTGAACTCTCTGCCCTTTGGCATATCCCACAGGTGGCGTGTACAGTGGCGGCACCTGCGGGTCACAAGCTGGACAAGGCTAGCAGAGCAGGAGCTGAGATCTCTGTGGGTTGATGCTGGCCAGGGCACGGAGAGAGGTCAGTGGGGAAGGACAACGCTGGTCCTATGCAGAGAGACACTGCGGGTCCAGCATTGGCGATCAATCACGGTGTTTTATTCCTCTAGACTTTCATGCAGTGATGGCTCCAGGGGTGATCAATCTCACTGCTGTGACAGAATTCATCCTCCTGGGGTTCCCCACCCAGGGGAACATGGGCTTCCTGCACCCGCTGCTTTTCTCCCTGGTCTACCTATGTGCCCTGCTGGGGAACGGGCTCATCGTCCTCATCACCACCCTGGACCGGCACCTCCACACCCCCATGTACTTCTTCCTGAGGAGTCTGTCCTTCACGGACCTCTGCCTCATCACAACCACGGTCCCCAATTCCATTGCCAACTCTCTGAGGCACAGCAGCTCCATCTCCTTCCCGGGCTGTGTCCTCCAGGTCTTCATGATGGTTATGTCAGCAGCTACAGAGCTGTGTCTACTCACAATTATGAGTCTTGACCGCTATGCTGCCATCTGTCACCCCCTGCACTATGAAGTCATCATGAGCAGGGATAGGTGTGTGCAGCTGACAGCTGTGTCCTGGATGGTTGGGGGTCTCGATGCTGTGATTTACACAGCTGGAACCTTCTCCTTGTCCTACTGTGGGTCCAACGTGATCCACCAGTTCTTCTGTGATGTCCCCCAGTTAATGGCTATTTCCTGCTCAAGAGATTTAATGAGCAAACTTGTCCCCATTCTCATTAGTGTGGTCTGGGGTATCTGCTGTTTTATTTTCATCGTCATTTCCTATGTCCACATCTTCTCTGCTGTAAGGAAGATCCCATCCACAGAAGGTAAGGCAAAGGCCTATTCCACCTGCCTTCCCCACCTGCTGGTTGTGGTGCTGTTTCTCTCCACTGGATTCTTTGCTTATCTGAAGCCGACATCAGGAACCCCATCCATGTCTGACCTGATCATATCTATGTTCTACACGGTGGTGCCCCCCACCTTTAATCCCATCATATACAGTCTGAGGAACCAAGCCATGAAGTCGGCGGTGGGGAGACTAATGAAGGGCCTATACTCCAAGATGTGAGATATCACAATCTACAATTATAAACCTTCATTAATTCAGCTTTTCCCCCCTAACTCTTACATGTCATCATTTATAAGCATTGATTTCTTGCATTAGGATTATTCCCTTGTCACAAATTCATATTCTCATAATCCTCACTATATTCTAGTTTCCTAAATTGCTGCATCCTTCCCCCAAGCCCTCCCTGTGTGATATTCATAAACTGAATCCAGCTCGTGGTTAAAAACTTGTATTTGGTGTAGAAAGAATGTTCTAGAACTCACATTCACCAACATTTACATAACGTGAGCAGTGGTAAAAGGGTCTGTCCTCAGGACCACATGGCCACGGGACCCCAGTCCTGGGGCTGGTCTGTGTGTCCTGGTGTGTGTCTCCACCGAGGGCCCTGTCCTCATGATGGCAGGGGAGAGGTTGAGTATAACCCGATCCCTCAGGATTCCTCACGGGGCGTCTTCCTCTAGGAGAAGTTCCTGTTCCTGTTCAAAGGACAAAGGGAAATCACACCTGACTCTGCTACTGGTGGAAGGATGGGCGCTTCCTTGGTTAGTAGGAATCTATGAGTGAAACCTGGAATGGATGGAATGTTAATTTCTGTGATGCCTGTTTGGATGCCAACGTGACTCACCCCCTTGATGTGGTGTTTTCAAAAGTAAAGTTATATGAATTATCTTTGAAGAGCTACGTTTCAACTTAAAAGTTTATAACTTGTAACTTGTCATTGTGTTGATTTTTAGGTTCCCTTACTTTTCCAGATTGTATCTTGATCCTCTACCAGGTCTTTTCCACCTTCTGGTAGATTACACTTAAGTTCACTTTTCTTCCACTTGGAAACAATATTATTTTTTATTATGTAAAACGTTATGCAAACTAAAGTATGACATAGTTGCAAATTTTTTTATAATCCTACACATCTGCACTGCATGCCGGAGGTTCTCATATTGTTCCCTAACACTGAGAACGTGAGCTGGGGTGATGTTCCTCCTCTCCGGAGCAAGTCACTGGGTCTCCAAGCTCTCCTGACCGATGAGCACATTTTGTCCATGAAACTATTTATGATAATAAAATGTAGTTAATCACCAGACATGACTCGTCCATTCAAATTTCAGAATGAAACCTGAGTTAGAAAATCACTCACAGTAATATTCCTTTCAGTGATAGCCTGAGAGCACACAGCCTCCCTGGTGGTGCATTTCGTTGAGTGCCGCCCTGTGAATCTGTGCACAGCCTCTGCACTGCGGGTTTGATTCCCAGTCGGCCAGGGAGAAACCCACATGGCGCGTCAGACCTCTCAGGTCTCCCAATGCTCCCCTCAGCAGTGTTTTCAGTCCATCTGCCTGTTCTGCTCCCTCCTCTGTCTCTGGTGAATTCTCTCACCCTCCCACGCCTCTGACTGTCCTCCAGTTCTTGTATAAGTAAATAAAAAGTACACATGAGATCCCAGTCCAATCCACTTGGGATATGACGTCATTATGTGGTCAGATTCCTGTTGATGCATTTTCTGTTATTCCTTGAACAAATCCAGTGAGTGTCTGTGAGGATTTTCCATGAGTGTTTCATCACAACAGCATGTTAACTTGTTATTTGTTCTTATCAAGGAGGACACTCATTTTCACTATTTACTGTTTTCACCGTGGGTCACTATTCACTCCACCCCATGCACCAGTGTCCACTCAGAATCTACTAAATGCCCTTCAGTGCCCGGCCCCTCCGTCCACACTCCTACTCTCCTCCCCTGTTCTGTCTGGTAATGAGCAAAATTTTTGCACTCAGTCCAGCATTTCCTTTTGCTGTTGGCCACTGTAATTTATTAATTGTTGACTTTTATATTTTAATCCACAGATGGGTGAGACCAGCCAATGTCTTTCACTTTTTGACTTATCTCACTAGCATACGCTCTCCACCACCACTTTGGTCCCAAAGGACACTAGTTCACCTCTTTATTAGCCGTGAGGTATTCCATGGAGTGTGGACGCACATTATATATTCTCTCCTCTGTCCACGGCACTTGGGTTGGGGCCATGGCCGGCTATAGTGGACAGTGCTGCTGGGAACACAGGTGTGCGTGGTCTGCACTGTAGAGTATGCGCATCTGGGACAAATACCCGGATGAGGTTGCTCCATCCTGTGGTTGTCCTGTTGTGAGTGTCTGAAGACGTCTCCACGCCATTCCCAGGACAGGTGAAAGGCCTTTTCTCCCCCTCCCTCAACTTTTCGCTGTGTCCAGTCTCTGGATTGGTCCCTTCTCACAAGTGACAAGTTTGAATTTCTATTTTCCTTATTATTAGAACAATTTGGAATGGGTTAAAATTTGCATTAGACAAACTCTTAAAATACCAGAAGGAACACACAGGGGCTGCCCACTGCACACTCACCCCACAGATGAGCTTGGGGACACACGCCAAGGACCAGGGAAGAAAGCACGTAGGAACAAGTGGCCCCCCACACTAGAGAGATTCTGTGCCTCAGAAAAGCCATCACCAAAATGGGCCCCTACACTGGGAGAAAATTGTGCACATCACACATCTGACAAAGGGAGTGTCCAAAGTACACAAAATCTACAAACCCAGCAACAGAAAGAGACACCCCAATCCAACATGGCCTCAGACCCCCAGAGACATTTTCCTGGGGGAGTTCAGGAGCCCGCAGCCTCTCACACCTTTTATTCAGGTTGAAAACGTCTCGGCTCCTAAGCGCGTCCACCTGCCTCACACCTGCAGGACGTGAATTTGCCTCGATAGTCACAGGGGCCGCCTCGTGCTGCATAAAGTCTCCTGCATTCCTGATACTTGCTTTAGATTTTAATATTGAATATACTCTGAGTCTCCTGAATTAGTTGTTTCAGGTGATTTCCTGCAGCGTCTGACTGTTGCAAATTGATCCTCTTCATCCATCCCACTCGCTGTCCCGCTGTCTCCCCACAGAGGCCTCCCAGGAGACAGAGCACCGGATTCTGCTTTCTGCGACTTACTCGTGGACACCCGGGGCTGGATGCTGCTCAGCCAGGATGGGCGGGAAGGACGGACATTCCCTCGTTGGCCGAGACACGACAACAGTCTCGGTGACCACGCGGGTTCCCAGTTAACCCCAACAGTAGCTCCCCAGCCCCTGACCCTGTACCTTCTCCCTGAGCCCCTAAAGGACACCCTGCCTGGGCGCTGACACCACCTGCCCTGCCGACTGGGCGGCCTGCTGAGCAGGATGTAAGAAGGTGTCCTCTCCCGGGGGGGTCAGCTTCAGGAGGCATCCAGGGCCACCGTCAGTCAGTGTGGACGGTCACTGATCAAAGGTAACTTGAGAAACCACTGACCGTGCCGTGCTCAGAATAGCGATGCCCCAGGGAGACACAGGCGAGCCTTGGGGGCCGCAGGCTGCCCACCTGCTCTCCGAGCTCGGAGGCGACACCCCTGCCAGCCTCTGGGCGCCAGCCCCATCTGCCAGCTCGCCAGTGCGCCCGCTGCCCCCGACCCTTGACCCCGGGCCCCACACCACACCAAGCTCACGGCACCCACACATGTCAGGGAAGCGAGGGTCCCCACCCACAGCCCCACAGCGTGGCCTACACAGACCTAGGGGGAGCTCGTCCCGGCCCCTGTCTCCTCAGAGCAACCGGCAGATGGTACCTCTATCACACAAAGGACACTTGAGACAAAATGAAAGAAGTTTCCTTTATCTTGGATGAAAAGAGACCATGGGGTATATTTACAAGACAAAGGAGATGATTTCAATGGCAGAACATGTAGGTCCCTAAACTGCATCTCCATCACCCTCGAGTCCATCAGGGAGAAACCCGCTCACATGCAAACAGAAAATGCTGACATTCTCTTCCTCCTGAGTGTGCCTGGCCCAACCGCTCTCCCTGGATGGCTGTCGGCTTGGCCTGGCCCCGGGGCATGAGATGGCGGCTGGGCCGAGCCCAGGGCGAGGTCTCTGGCACCTGCAGCCCGAGGCTCGCTGGCCAGGGCGGAGGGATGTGTCCCGGCCCCGCGTCACGAGTCCATGTGCTTGTCCCCGGTGGGGCCAGCTGATGCCCATGCCTTAGAGCAGTTGGCGCATGGGAAAAGTGATATCAGACGTGCCAGGGCTGGTACAGGAGCCCGGCAGGAGGGAGATGCCACAGTGACCATCCTCAGACCAAACCTCAGCTGGGAAGGGTGAGGGAGCCGCAGAGGGCACCGTCCCCGATGGCCAGTGCAGTCCCCACAGTGCCCACTCTCAGGGCCGGTCGCCCGGTCAAGGACTCAACAGAGAGGGTGGCGGGCGGTGTCCTCAGGAAACGGACTCAAAACAATCGGCCTCTGCAAAGGAGGCAGGGAGAATGATGCACCCATGCCCACTGGGAGTCCCAGCGAGGGGGACACTGCCTGTTCCACACTGAGGGGCGGGGAAGAGAAAGCGATGATGCCTCGGCGGGGGCAGGTGGACTCCCAGACACGGGCAGGAGGACAGTGACCTGCACCTCAGGTCAGCCCCATGGGCACTAGTGGGAGGAAGCGGATCTGGCAGTGACCAAGGGAAAAGCTCTGGGCCTCCTGCTGCTGGAGGGCGTCCCCTGAGGTCATGCCACCAACTGACGTCAGTGCTGGCCTTGAGTGACTGGAGTCTCCTCAGCCTCCGTGACTCCTCATGTCCTTCTGCCCAGTCTCGGTGTTCCAGGGGCCCTGCCCACAGGTGCAGCCCAGGGCACGGCGGCTTGGCTGGGCACCAGCCCTGCGTTGACATGCCATGTGTACCCAGCCTGGCATGAGCCACAGGAGAGCAGGCCTAGGGCACTCCCTGTAATCATGGAGGCTGCGAGCCTAGACGCAGCTGCTGGACCCATGTCTCAGCTCAGCAGTGAGGCGCCTGCATCCAAGCCCATATACCCTGAAGTGCTTAAGGCAGGCAGTGTCAGGCCCACCAGAGCTGGCTCTGGCTGTGCCTCCCCTGAGCAAACAGCCCAAGAGCCTGCCCTGAGCTCAGGGCAGTTTGGGTCTGGACAGGTGCCGGCGTTTCACTTGGGAACAAGGTGCCAGGATCGCCAATGAAACACACGGGCAGTGCCCTCCAGAACTGACAGGGCTGAGCTCTCACCAGCTACAAGCAAGGCTGGAACCCCTGAGCTCTGAACATGGAGCATCCGATGGGGGGAGCTTCGCCAACAACAACAAACAGTGAGCACTGGAAACCATCCATGAGGCTTGAAGGCGGGACCATGAGAGGATATAAGCCGCGCGGGAGCCAGCCCAGACGGATAAATTGTCTTCAGAAAAGGATGCATGTGGCGGCCTCAGAAGAGAAGCATGAGCTGATGGCTGCACACCCTCGCCAGACAGAGTCTTCACGGCTTCAGGACCTCCATAGACTTGAAGATCCCCAGACAACTCCACAGAGGCCCGGCTGCTGCACCTCCCTCAGGCCCTGCCTCTGGCATCTCCTGCAAAGAGCGTTTGGGCCTCAGCCTGGTCTCTGCTGGCTGTTTGCAGGTGGTGGGCGCCAACACCCCAAGAGCTGGAACACTGGTGTCGCTGGCATCTCCTGCGGGGCCTGGTGCTCACCTGCCTGCTCTCTGGGAGCTGGCGCTGGTGTCTGGCCTCCTTGAGAACTCTCGATGGCCCGGCCATGTCTGGCCCGGCATCTGGTGCTGTCCAGCCTGGTCTGCGGACTATTGCTGTGGGCTTTGCCCACGCGGGCTACCTTCCTGGGACGTGGGGATTTGATCTTGATCCCTGGGTTCCCCCGTGCTGACCCCTCCCTGTCCTCTGCCCATGACCATGGACCCCTGGGTGTTGCCAGCCACAGCCCACGGGCCCATGTGACGGGGCATCACCTGGGTCCCGGAGGTGCAGGACACCAGGGCCTGAATGGGACTGGGGCCAGTGGACCCGCATACCTAGCGGGGCTGTGCACAGGCCAGAACAGAGGGGCGGGGGCATCCTCTTCATTGGCAGGCCCCTGGGAGGGAGGGCCTCCCCTCATTGTGTGCAAGAAACTCCAGAATCACCGTCAGTTTTTGGGGCTGCAGCTTCTGGGATTGCTCGTCAGGGCGGGTCCCTCATGCTGGCTCCTGCCTCCGCCCTCCCTCCAGCGCATGCATGGGAGTGTCCCAAGAGTGCCCGCCACAAGCTCGTTTGTTGTATTTGACCCTGACCTGGGGGGCCTGTGAAGACTTGGGGAGACCACACCGGGAGAGGGTCCCCCACTCTGCGATGTCAGAGCCCGAGGCAAACCCACCGTGAGGACACGCCGGACAGCGCCTCCATGGGCCTGACCCCCATTGTAAGGTCACCACCAGCCTCCGTCAGACACACCCGTTTACATGTTGTTCCCTTTCCAGGCGCTGAGGCAAACAGCCTTTTCAAATAAAATAATTCCCGTGTCAGAAGACCAGGTGCTTCTCCGGCTCGCTAATGGGGGTTTCTTGGTTCCCATCCCTACCTCCCCCTCCCGCCTCCATGCCCCGTCCCCCCGCCAGGACCAGGGGTCCCCCAGGGTGGTGGCAGCTTTCCCGCTCCCTGTGGATGGGCTCGTCCTGGCTCTGAAACTGGGGCCACCTGGTCCCCGTGGGGTCGGGGGAAATGGGGCTGAGGGGGGACTAGGTCCTGCCTGCATGGCCTCCCGGGCCTCTGACGCGCCTGATCGGGTGGCTCATTACTGGGGCTGCCGAGAAGCCCACGGGGACAGGACAGCGGCCCGGGGAGGCCACTGAGCAGCACGCGAGGACGCGTCAGGCCAGGACGCAGGAAGGGGAAGTCACAGACCCCCCGGCTGGTCTGTCTGTCGGGGCGTCGGCGGGGACCAGGTGAGAGTCCCGGGCTTGTGAGTCCCGAGCGTGTGGCTGTTGCCATAGGGTGGACCGTCCCTCATGCCCTGTCTGTGGCCGCACCTGAGCCCTGCGGAAGTAGCTGCAGAAGAAACCACCTCAGCTCCTCGGGGGAGGGAGGGACAGGACAATGACCAGGAGGGCAGGATGGGAGGTCACTCTCTCAGCGCATACGAGCAGTGGCAAGGGCTGGAAAGTCATCCGAAGGCAACACGGGGCAGGGACTCCCCACCCACTGCCCTGATGAAGGACATGCGTGCCGACCAGGAACCGAACGGGGCCATCAGTGTCCACTTGGTCCCAATATGTACACCTGGAGCTGCGACTGGCCAGTGTTTTGTAGGGACTGGGGGCTGAGACCCCACAGGCTAGATTTGGGGCATCCTTGACAGTGCATGTTCCTGAGGGCTCTTGGGGGTCCTTCTCCTGAAAGGTGCATGGACTGGGGCCTGGGGACGACAGAGGAGGGACGGGCTCAGGGTTTCAGGGGTGCCCATGCATGGGACGTGGTGAGACAGGAGGAGACTGCTCAGCGGGCTGAGAGGTGAGTTGATCTTTCTGCCCTTCAGCATCTCCCACAGGCGGTGTGGACAGTGGCGGCACCTGCAGGTCACTGAAGCTTGACAGGCCGAGCAGAGCAGGAGCTGAGATCCCTGCCAGGGGTCGCTGGTCAGGGCAAGGAGAGAGGTCAGTGGGGAAGGACAGCGCTGGTCACCTGCAGAGACACACCCTGAGTCACGCACTGGCTTATGGTCCTGGTGTTTTACTCCTCTAGACTTTCATGCAGTGATGGCTCCAGGGGTGACCAATCTCACGGCCGTGACAGAATTCGTCCTCCTGGGGTTCCCCACCCAGGGGACCATGGGCTTCTTGCACCCGCTGCTCTTCTCTCTGGTCTATCTGTGTACCCTGCTGGGGAACGGGCTCATCGTCCTCATCACCACCCTGGACCGGCACCTCTACACCCCCAAGTACTTCTTCCTGAGGAGTCTGTCCCTCACGGACCTCTGCCTCATCACAGCCACGGTCCCCAAGTCCATTGCCAACTCTCTGAGGCACAACAGCTCCATCTCTTTCCCAGGCTGTGTCCTGCAGGACTTTGTGCTGGTTATTTCAGCAACTGTGGAGCTTCACCTGCTCACGTGGCCTGTATCTGAGGGCTTTGAAACTGAGAAGTGGGACACAAAATTCAGGGTGTGGGATCCCCACGACGGTGGGGCACAGGGAAGACATGGCACCCCCACGCTGCTGAGGTTCTCCAGGACACCCCACTCTGTTCCCTAGACCTAAGGACACTGGAAAAGAAAGATCTCTGGCGCCACTTAGCGACCAGAGCAAAATCACCAACATCCTGATAGTTGGAAACCAGTGATCCCAAAAACACACTCAGGCTCTGAGAACGGATGGGCCATGCAGACGGGGCTAAGAAGGGAAATAAGGCATGGAGCAAGACCCCCATTCTGGAACTGAGAGCTAGGCACAGGATCCAGGATGAGGGACGTGCCATAGCAGCAGGCACTGCAGAGTGACAGCCAGCATTTTGGATCTGATAGCCCTGCCACGGAGACCTACAGCACATAATTCAGGGCACAGGATCCATATAGCTGTGGGCACAGCACCCGTTGAACATGGGGCAGACAGAGCATCCAGCTTTAATAAGAGTCCCTGTGTTGAGGTGCTCCCCTCGGCCCCTCCTCCATTTCTCAGAGAACCACTGGGAAAAAGCACAGGTCAGCAAGTATGGTCTCTGAGGCAGTAATCAAAGCACTCACCAAAGACAAAAGCCCAGCCCCAGACAGCTTCACAAATGAATTCTACCAAATGTTCAGCAGTGAATCAGTGCCTATCCTACACAAACTATTTCAAAAAATTGAAAAAGAAGGAATACTACCAAATATGTTCTACGAAGCCGACATTGTACTAATACCAAAACCAAACAAAGACATCACAAAAAAAGAATATTACAGGCCAATCTCCCTAATGAACACTGATGTAAAATTCCTCAACAAAATCCTGCCAACAGAATCCACCAATGCATCAAAGGGATAGTACACCACGATCAAGTGGGATTCAGTCCAGGGACACAAGGATGGTTCAACGTATGAAAATAAGTGTAATCCAACACAGTAAGACATCAGTGTAAAAAATAATAATAACAGTACAAAACACAACAAAGTGGGCCTCCCCAGTGGTGCGGCAGTTGAGCACTAGGCTGTGAAGCTGCCCACAGCCTCTGCAGCACTGGTTCGATCACCGGCTGCCGACGAGGGTCCCACACGGTGCGCAGACCTCTCCTGCCGCCCGCTGCTCCCCTCAGCAGTGTACTTCGGTCCTTCTGCCTGTTCTGCTCTCTGCTCTGGCTCTGGTGAATTCTCTCACCCTCCCGCGATGCTGACTGTATCCAGTGCTTGTATAAATAGATAAATAATTCTTAAAAAAAAAAAAAACACAGCAAAGCAAAATCAGACAATTATAAATCAGAGACATCCTGCAGGGGAGGAGGAGGGAGAGGGATCAGAGGGAGGGAGGGAGGAGCAAAGGGGACTGAGGTGATGGTGCACTGTGCCTTGGGAAAGGAAATTCTATGGGGACTCAACCTGAGGGGTGGGGGAAAGCTAATATTGTTTCAAAATAAAAATATATATATATGTATTGTAAAATGTTAGAGTAAAATAAAAAAAATTAAAAAATCATAACAAGAAAAAGTCATGAATTTCTGACTCCCTTTATTGTCATAATATTTTAGGGATGAGGGTGCGTTCCTTCCCTTTTTTAAACAATTAGCAGTATTTTAAATTTCCTTTCAGATTTTCCCCACTGCCCTCTAAATACTTCCATTAAATGTGATTTCATGTAACATTATATACTTTCAACTCAGAGTGCTAAATGTTAAAAAATTAGTTATAAAACAATAATTGCCCTATATACTCTAGGTCAGAATATTATAAAATAATAAATGCGGGAGCAACATGGCGGCGAGGAGATGCTGCGAGTAAGATCTCCCATTCAAAAAAGTTAATAGGGAGGAAAAGCGGCAGGTCCCAGTGAGAAGTGGGACACGGAAGATAAACGGGTGACCCCAGCAAACTGCCCGAAGAAGAAAGTTGCCATAAAAGAGGACTAGAAGGGAGGGAAGCACAGAAACCTGCTCCCCTCCCCCACCCACAGAGGCGGCACTCTCCGACCAGCAGAGAGGAGGAAAACAACAAACTAAAACGACCAACAAGAACAATCTACGCAGCAAGCGGGACTGTGAGTGGAAAGGAACTATTGCAGCCACCACACCCCATGAACAGGAGCTGTGGAGAACCCTGCAGGATTTGCCGCGTCGGTGAGAGAACGGCTCTGGGCGCCATTAGAGAAGAAAAAAGACCCCGGAAGACACGCACACAGCCAGGCTGGGGGTAAGCTTGCGCGGAAAAGCTGCGCGCTTGGTGCACTTGAAAAACAAACGCAGACTGGGATCGCTGCTGCCCAGGTCCCCGCGCCTGCGACCTAGGCTTGCGGGGAGACGCGCGGAGGCCCTCACGGGGGTGAAAGTCCCTCACTGAGTAAGCAGGAATCAGGTGCCCAGGCACGGGAGCTGGGTGCAAAAGGCGCCATTCCCGCGCCAATGAACTGGGCTACAGCCCGCATCCTGGACCTGAGGGCTTTGAACTGAGACCCGGGGCACAAAATTCTGGGCGTGGGTTCTCCACGACGGTAGGGCACAAGGCAGACACAGCACCCCAAAGCCGTTGAGGTTTACCCTACCATTCTCGCTCTCTGTTCCCTGTCCCACGGGGGTGGGGGGGTTGAAAAACAGCCCCCCAAGGACAATAGGAGAGATCTCTGGTGCCACCTAGCGACCAGAAAAAAAGTCACTAACACCCCATAGAACAGGGAAATTTCTTAACACTTCTTGAAAAGGGCAGAAGGCTTCTGGAGGACCCAGTGGCCAGCTGGGAAGTTAGCCCATGCCAGGCCCCTTCCAACCAGCAGTCTGAGCCCACAGAGGGAGCAGGCACCCACGTCTGGGGCAGACCGGGTGCGCAGAAGAGTGTGCCTGAAACCGGAGGCGCAGGGACTGCATCCCGCTTCGCCATTTTAGAACAGGGACATTTCTTCAGTAAAAACTGCCTAAAACCAGCAGAAAGCTCCCCCAGAAGCCAGAGATGGTTCCTGGAGGAGCCAGAGGGGAGCGGAGAGGTTCACCCAAGATGACGGCCAGTCCGAGCAACACAGTGTCCCAATGCATACGACAAATTAGAAAACAGACAGGAGGGAGTAGAAGAACCACAAACAACCTAACAACGCCTCAAGAAAGAAGCACACCACAAAAAGAAAGCCACCCTCCAGAATGCAACAACAGTAACTTGGAAGAACTTCTGAGCCTTCCAGAAAGAGAATTTAAAATTGCCCGGATTAAAAAAGTGGCAGAAGTCATAAAGGAAAACAATGATCAGAAGAAGGAAATTGAGTCCCTAAAGAGGGAAAACAATGGTCAGAAGAATGAAATTGAGTCCCTAAAGAGGGAAAACAATGGTCAGAAGAATGAAATTGAGTCCCTAAAGAGGGAAGTAAAAGAAATGCAAGAGATCAAAGAATTAATGGAGGAACTAAAGAACTCTGGGAAAAGCAATGAAAGCAGAATAGATGAAATGGAAGAACGAATAAGTACTCTTGAAGACACAGAAATAAAAAGAACCAAAACAGAAAAGGAAAGAGAAGTACGAAGGAAAAAGAATGAAGAAAGACTTCGGGAACTATCTGACTCCATGAGGAAAGGAAATATAAGAGTTATAGGAATTCCAGAAGGAGAGGAGAGAGATGTAGGAACAGAGAAAATATTCCAGGAGATAATTGAAGAGAACTTCCCAAATGCGAAGGAGCTGAAAATTGATATACAAGAAGCAAGAAGAACACCAAACTTCCACGACAAAAGGAAAAACACAGCAAGACACATAATAGTAAAGCTCCCAAGAATCCAGGACAAGCAAAAAATAATGAAGCTGACAAGAGGGAAGAAACAGATAACATTCAAAGGAAAACCAATCAGGCTGACAACAGACTTCTCTGAAGAAACACTACAGGCAAGGAGAGAGTGGAGGGACATAGTCAACAAACTCCAAGAAAACAGATGCCAACCAAGAATACTCTATCCCGCAAAGCTCTCCTTCCTCTATGAAGAAAGAATATGGACCTTCCCAGACAAAGAGAAACTCTGGAATTTCATTATGACTAAACCCCCACTCCAAAAAATACTACAAGGAATCCTAAAGCCAGAACCTCAGAGGGACGAATAACAACGAAAGAAGACCAAAAAAAAAGTTATTAAAAGAATAAATAAATAAAATCAAAGGAAAGACAAACACAATGGCAAATACAGATGCTAACATATCGATATTAACTCTAAATATAAATGGACTAAAATCTTCAATAAAAAGACAAAGAGTTGCAGCCTGGATTAAGAAATAAAACCCAACCTTTTGCTGTCTCCAGGAAACACATTTAGCTACAAAAGATAAAAATAGGCTCGAAGTTAAAGGATGGAAAAAAATCCTACAAGCAAATGGACCAAAAAAGAAAGCAGGAACAGCTATACTTATATCAGATAAAACAGACTTCAAACTCAAAAAAATAAAAAGAGACCCCAATGGTCACTACATTATGATCAAGGGGACAATACTTCAAGAAGAAATAACACTCATTAACATATACTCACCAAACGAAGGAGCACCAAAATATATCAGACAACTGTTGTCATCTCTGAAAACAGGCATCAGAGAAAACACATACATAGTGGGAGACTTCAACATACCACTATCAACAATGGATAGATCAACAAGACAAAAAAATAAGTAAAGAAACTAAAGCTCTAATTAAGGACCTAGAGCATTTGGGCTTAACAGACATCTATAGAACACTAAACCCCCCAAAAAAAAAACGGAGTACACATTTTTCTCAAGTGCACATGGATCATTCTCCAGGATCGATCACATATTGGGGCACAAGACAAACATCAACAGATACACCAAGATTGAAATCATACAAACCATTTTTTCTGACCATGAAGGCATCAAACTAGAAATAAAACATAAAAGGAAGGTAAGGAAATATCCTACCTCATGGAGATTAAAAACCACACTACTGGAAGACCACTGGACTAACGAGGAGATCAAAGAAGAAATTAAAAAAATTCTTTGAATTGAATGACAAGGAGGACACTAATATCCTAAATGTATGGGATGCAGCAAAAGCAGTAATAAGAGGAAAATATATAGCAATAGAAGCTCACATCAAAAAACAAGAAAGAACTCAAAGAAACAACCTAATCTCGAAGCTCAGAGATCTAGAAAAAAAACAACAAAAAAACGCCCAAACCAGTAGAAGAAAAGAAATAATAAAAACCAAAGCAGAAATAAATGAAATTGAAACTAAAAAAACAATCCAAAAGATCAATGAAACCAAGAGCTGGTTCTTTGAAAAAATTAATAAAATAGACAAACCCCTAGCTAGGCTCACAAAGGAAAAAAGGGAGAAAGCACAAATAAACAAGATCATAAATGAAAGAGGAGAAATCGCAACGGACACAGCAGAAATCAAAAGAATAATCAGTAACTACTATGAACAGTTATATGGAAACAAGTTCAACAATCTAGAGGAGATGGACAAACTCCTACAACTCTACAATCACCCAAAGCTAGATAAAGAAGAAATAGAACACCTAAACAGACCAATTACAAGCAGTGAAATTGAAATGGTAATCAAAAACCTCCACAAAAACAAAAGCCCAGGACCTGATGGATTTACAACTGAATTCTACCAAAGATTCAGAGACGAATTAGTGCCTATCTTCACAAACTCTTCCAAAAAATTGAGAAGGAAGGGACAATACCAAACACGTTCTATGAAGCCAACATTACACTAATACCAAAACCGAATAAGGACAACACAAAAAAAAGAAAACTACAGGCCAATCTCCCTAATGAACACTGATGCAAAAATCCTCAATAAAATTTTAGCTATCAGAATCCAACAATGTATCCATAAGATAATTCACCACGACCAAGTAGGATTCATTCCAGGGACACATGGATGGTTTAACATCCGAAAATCAATCAACGTTATCCAACACATCAACAAAAAGAAATATAAAAACCATATGATAATATCAATAGATGCTGAGAAAGCTTTCGACAAAGTGCAACACCCATTCATGATAAAAGCCCTTGAAATTCTTGGGATACAAGGAACATAACTCCACATCATAAAGGCCATCTATGACAAGACAACAGCCAGTATCATCCTAAATGGTGAAAAGCTGAAAGCAATTCCATTAAGATCTGGAACAAGACAAGGATGTCCACTCTCACCACTGCTTTTCAATATAATACTGGAAGTCCTAGCCAGAGCAATAAGACAAGAGAAAGACATACAAGAAATCCAAATAGGAAAAGAAGAAGTCAAACTATCACTATTTGCAGATGAAATGATAATATACATAGAGAACCCCAAAAACTCCACAGAAAAACTAATTCAACTTATCAATCAATTCAGTAAAGTGGCAGGATACAAAATCAACACGCAAAAGTCAGTAGCCTTCCTATACACAAACAATAAATCTGAAGAAGAAGAAATAAAAAAAAATCCCATTTATTATCGAAACAAAAAAAAATCAAATATTTGGGAATAAATCTAACAAAAGAGGTCAAGGACCTATACAAAAAAATTATAAAACACTGTTAAAAGAAATAGAAGAAGACACAAAGAAATGGAAAGACATCCCCTGCTCATGGATTGGAAGAATAAACATTATTAAAATGGCCATCCTACCAAAAGCAGTATACCGATTCAATGCTATTCCAATCAAAATTTCAATGTCATTCTTCAAAAAATAGAACAATTATTGTTGAAATTCATATAGAATCACCAAAAACCCCGAATAGCCAAAGCTCTACTGAAAAAAAAGAAGGAAATGGAGGCATCACACTCCCAGACTTCAAACTATACTACAAAGCCATAATAATCAAAACCGCATGGTATTGGAACAAGAACAGACATACAGACCAATGGAATCAAATAGAAAATCCAGAAATAAACCCACAGATTTATTGTCAACTAATCTTTGACAAAGGAGCAAAGACTATGCATTGGAGCAAAGAAAGTTTGTTCAATAAATGGTGCTGGGAAAACTGGGTTGCTACATGCAAAAGAATGAAGCTTGACCACTACCTCATACCATACACAAAAATCAACTCAAAATGGATTAAAGAACTAGACATAAGACCTGAAACCATAAAATACATAGAAGGAAATATAGGTGAAACACTACGTGATTTGCATATCAAAGACCACTTTACAGAGACATCACCCAAAGCAGTGATAGTGAAGGCAAAGATAAACAGCTGGGACTACATCAAATTAAAGAGCTTCTGCACAGCAAAAGGACAATTACAAAAACAAAGAGAAACCCCACCAACTGGGAGAACATTTTTGCAC
Organism: Talpa europaea; assembly: GCF_964194135.1. NCBI lineage: Eukaryota > Metazoa > Chordata > Mammalia > Eulipotyphla > Talpidae > Talpa > Talpa europaea. Next base: position 4,218,297 of record NC_140075.1, on the reverse strand, counting down.
CAACACTAATGATAAAGGAATGATGACAAAAATCTGCAAAGAGCTGATGAGACTCAACAACAACAAAGTAAATAACCCAGTCAAAAAATGGGCAGAAGAGCTAAAAAGAAACTTCTCTGAAGAGGAAATGCAAATGGCCAACAGACATATGAAAAAATGTTCAACATCACTTGTAATCAGGGAAATGCAAATCAAAACTACCATGAGATACCATCTTACACCAGTGAGAATGGCACATATTAAAAAAAAAAAAAACTAGCAACAACAAATGTTGGCGAGATTGTGGAGAAAAAGGAACTCTCCTGCACTGTTGGTGGGAATGCAAACTGGTCCAACCACTATGGAGAGCTGTGTGGAGATTTCTGGACCTACTAAACATAGAGCTTCCATATGATCCAGCAATTCCACTCCTAGGTATTTACCCAAAGGACACAGAAACATCAATTCCAAAGAACACCTGCACCCCTATGTTTATAGCAGCACTGTTTACAATAGCTTAGCTTTGGAAACAACCCAAATGCCCAAAAATAGATGACTGGATCAAGAAGATGTGGTACATATATACCATGGAATATTACTCAGCATTCAAAAAAGATAAACACAGCAACATGGATGGCTCTGGAAGGGATCATGCTCAGCAAAATGAGCCAAAAAGAAAAAGAAAATACCGGATGGTCTCACTCATAGCAGGAATCTAGAAAACTTAAATAAGGGATCAGGAAAATGAATAACTATAAGAATGTGAAAATCAAAATCAACAAAAAACTATGAACCAGAGACACTTTTTGGGGGGTGGGGGCTGGGAGGGGAGGGATTGGCGTCAGAATGGGGCATGTGCAGTTGTATGGGGGAATATAAAAATAAAATTTATTATTAAATTAATAATAATAATAACAGTAAATGCATGAAAGATAATATTCTGTGGAACACCTTAAATTAAGATTATCCCAGAACAACATGGCATTCTGAAACTGAACTATAACCACCTTTATAATTTATTAGTTTTCATTAATAAGATGAATATTCTAGCTACTGTTCTCCTGAAATACAATATGCATTTTGAAGTGATACTGTGTTGTAAAACATTGTTACCTCAATAAAGAAACAAAGTCACCATTGGAAACAAACACAATAACATAAATATTTCATATTGAAATGCCAACACTTTGATGTATGGGTTAAATGAAATGTCAGTAAATTAAAAATTTAAGATTTAAAAAACTTACTTTTTAAAATTATTTGACAGACACCTCAGTCTGGCATGATGTGCCCGCTGTCCCAGAAGTTTGCTTCCCATAAAATTCTTGCCTTCACAGAGACAGAAGGAAGAGCAAACCTCACTTGATGTCCCGGTCACCCACTGCCCTCTGCTGTGCTGGCCTCGAGTGTCTGTTGTCCAGGCCTCTGGCTCACAGATTCCAGCAGACAGGCCGCAGGGCTCACTATCTCCTTCTCCTACTGCCCCCCAGGCCCTGACACCATCCCCAGGTCCCCTTCCTCAGGGACCTCACCCTGAGAGGACCAGGTGCCCATTGTCCCTGTGGACTTCTTAATGGTGTCCCCAGTAATGAGCCTCCTGAGTCATCAGCACAGCCAGGGGGTCACAGGAGACTCCACAAGCAGGACTGTGTTTCCCCCTCCTCAGGCTCCATCAGCCTCCAGTGAGTGGCCATGGGGACCCAGGTGTGGCCCTGTTATCAGAGCCATGTCCACAGGGAACTGCAAAGTCACCATCATCCCATGTGCTCCCTCACAGGGAAACCTGCAGAGGCGGTTGTGAAGAGGTTGGGGAAGGAGGAAGGGAAATAAAGTAGGATAGAACTAAAGGAGGAAGGAAAGTGGGAAGGAAGACAAAAAGAGATTCAACATAACTAAACAATAATGGGAAGAAAGCAATCTTCTGAAGTAGAAATGGTTCATGTCATCACAATTTACCATGTGTGTGTTTTTGTTTATATTTTGAAGGTCCATTCTCAGCATCACAAGTATTATTTGAATCTGAATCGCTACTGCTGGTGAGTGTGTCCTTTATCTTCACAAGGAGAGGGGCCATTGCAGTTGGAGTGGTTCTTGTGTATAGTTCTTCATGGTTTGAAATTCCTGGGGTTTGATGTCATGACCATTGTGTCTTCAAATACATGGTAAGAGGCCTTTTGTGGGTGGCCTTCACTGTGTGAAATGCTTTGGAATTCAGAGTGACGCTGCCCTTATACCGCCTCATCCTTTGGTTTACATATGCACATACCCAAAATTCTCTGGGCCCGGGTGTCCACACTCACATGCACATGTACAAGACTTTGGGTGCCAGCCACAGAGGCTAATGGCAGGAGGGGGCAAAAAGCCTGACCTTTACCTCATATACCCTCCAATCCACCACTTCAGGATTTTTTCACTGCTCCCTAGTGCCTGGCACAGCCACCCTGTGGCCCTGGGAGTGCCGGGCATCAGATAAGTTTGCTTTAAGCAACCAAGGCTGACAGGCCCATCCTTTGATCTTCATCTCCTGTGGTGGGCAAATGATTCTGTCCACCCCCAGGTCCCAAAGTTCTCCGCCTTCTGGCAGGATTGTTTGTGCAAGGCAGTCAGCGTCATCTTTGTCACTGGACAAGCTCCAGATGATGGATGGTGTCCCATTTTTTTCCTGACAAGTCTTCTGCCTCGGGGTATGGTGGGCTGTGCCTTACAGGGTTTTCTTCTCCTCCCCACAAGGTCCGAGATGATTCCCAGGGCTTGTTCTCCATCTCCCAGACCTTGTCCACCTTCTGTGCTCCTTCAGCATCTTTAGCTCTTCTTGGATTTTGGCCACCACCTGTCTCCAGCAACTCTGATATTGTCTTTCACTCCATTTGTAGATGCCACTTGGTATGTCTGCTCTAGGAGTCATATCCTGCCAACTATGCCAATTGTTTTTCAAACATCCAAAGCCAGGTAGGTTCGTTGTCATCTCTCACAGATGCAAAGATAATTTTGGAGACTTCAGTAGATATTTACAGAGCTTTCATGCTGTATCAGGGAACAGACTCAGGTGTACATGTACAATCTGTGAAGATAAAATGAAAACGTTGTAAAGTATATATTAGATGTGATGAATTAAATCACCATAATTTGTATCACTCAAAAATCACAAGGTAACAATATGACAGAACTAATCCATCATTATTAGTTTATATTATGTAATTATAAAATTATGAACTAGACTACAGCTATTCCATGGAAGATGTGCTAATCTCTGGGGAGTTAACAAAACACATTCGAGGTCAGCCAGTGTCATGACATGCAGGCAAAGTTCAGGAGCAGGCATGGTTTAGAACCCCAATAACATCTGCCGACAACTCTGCCCGGAAATTGGGTGTCCTCCTTGGCAATGTCTATGTTGGTTTCTTACTCACTTCTTGATTGGGGTGTCTGCTTTTTGTTGTTGGGCTGTGACATACCTTGTATGAATGGAAACCAGCCCCATGTTAGATGCATGATGTGCGCATATTTTCTCCCAGTGCAGGGGCCTGTTTTTCTAGTGGTTTATGAACTCTCTAGTGTGGTGTGGCACATTTGATCCTGCATGCTCATTTCTCTTGTCCTTGGGGCCTTGGAGATGTGTCCCCAAGTTCATCTGTGGGGTGGATGTGCAATAGGGTGGCACAGTTCCTCAAGTATTTATGGGTTTGTCACATCCAAATCTTTAATCCAAATAATATTGTTCAGTAGCTCTAAATATAAGGGGAACAAAAACACAAACTAAAACTGCAATGACTTGTCACACACCCCTATGAGAATGGGCCAATCAAAAAGACTGAACACAACTGATGTTGTGTGGATGTGGAGAGAAAGGAACTCTCACCTCTGCTGGTGTGAATGTAAGTAGGTAAAGCCTCTAGGAAAATGGTTTGGAGATGTCCTAAGTAAATAAAAATGGAAATCCCATAAGAACTAGCAATCCCTTTGCTAAGTTTTTATCCCAGAATGTGAAAACTCTACAATACAGAGACATTCATGTGCACTGGTGTCACAACAGCACCGTGCACCATTGCAGAACCAGCCCAAGGTCTTTCAACAGAGGAGTGAATAAAGTAATTGTGGGTCCATAGTCAGTGGAATTGTACACAGCGATTAAAAAAATCAAAGCATATGTTTGGGACAAGGTGAGTAGAACTTTAAGTTATCTTGTTAAGTGAAAAAAAAAAAACAGATAGTGAAAGACAGATAACAGTTGGTCTCACTCATCTGTGGGATAGAAAATACAGAAAACCAGGCATCCCTGGTTGCCCAAGGGATTAAGATGCAACCAATGAAGCTAGCCACAGCCACTGCAGCATGAGTTCGATCCCTGGCCAGGGAGATATCCCACGTGGCAAGCAGACCTCTCCTGCCTCATCTGCTGCTCCCCTCATCAGTGTATTTCACTCAGTGCACCTGTTCTGTTCTCCACTCTGTCTCTGATGAATCATCTCACCCCCCACAACTCTGGCCTGTGCCCCAGTTCTTGTATGCATAAATCAATATTTTTAAAAAAGAAAATACAGAAAACTGACATTACAAAATACAGCAAAACCTGTTTGCACTAGTGAATAAATTCACTGTTACCAGTCAACTGGGGATAGGAGAGGGATAAGGAGTGGAAACAAGTGGGTATTCATGTGGGTGTTCCCTGGAATGTGAGGGGAGATGTGCACACACAGAGGGGCAGAGGTGCAGCCCACATAAGAAAACAGAGATGTGACAATGAGTGTTTCCTTTAAGTGGCAATTGTTAATTAACATGACCCCATGTTACCCCACTCCTGAAGTCAGATCCTCTTCTCAACAGAGTTTAGAGTTTTCTTCAAAGGAAAGACAGAAAGTATGTAAAGGACGTGAGCAGAGAGTGATGAAGTCCCGGGAGGAGAAACATAAGATCAAGGTCTATCATTGGAAAGATTATTAACTTGAGAGATTTCCTGACACACATTTTATTCTGAAATCTGAATGGAGTCAGTCTGGTTATTAACATACATTTTTTTAAAAGAAGTATTTTCTGGAGGGAGTATGTTATCATCCCTCAAGAGCATTTGGAGAACCAGTGACCTGCTCCAGAGAAAATGCTTGAGCGAGGAGCATCCCCCCAGCTCATGTTCTCAGAGTGGGTAAACAGTCATGAAAACCTCAGGGTTTATAGCACAGAAGATTCTGGAGAATAAAAATTCATAAATATTGTAGTCTTTTACTTCATATAAAGTTTTACACCATATGAAAAGATAACAAGGCTCCTGAAGTAGAAAATTAGTGAACTTAAGTGTTATCTAAAAGAATGTCAAGTAGAAAACCTGGTAGAAGAATCAAGATACAATTTGGAAAACTCAGAGAACTGAAAATGAACACAACCACATCAAATATCTTTATTTTTTATTTCTTGTAAAGATTTATTTATTTATTTATTTATTTATTTATGCAAGCACTGGGTACAGTCAGAAGCGCAGGGGAGTTAGAGAATTCACCAGAGCCAGAGCGGGGAGCAGAGAAGGAAGAAGGACTGAAGTACACTGCTGAGGGGAGCAGCAGGTGGCAGGAGAAGTCTGTGCGCAGGAGAAGTCTCCTCAGGTGGCTGTGGAGCAGCCCGGGATGGAAACAGTGCTACAGAGGCTGTGGGCAGCTTTGCAATCCTGTGCTCAATTGCTGCGCCACCGGGGAGGCCCAACATCAAAAGTCTTAATATTAAATTTTGAAGTAGAAATGCACTGACTCAAAAATAATTTATCTACTTTAAAAAAAGAACACTGCATCACAGGAGTACAGTGTGATAGGTTCAAGTCAGACGTCACAGAAAATAATAGTCACGTCCATGACAGATTTCAGCCCCAGACTTCGAGTCCCTGGTCGCCTTCCAACTCCCACCTCAGGCAGATTCATGGCAAGTGTAGTTGCTACGCAAACATTGAGCAGAAACATGAATGTCTCTTAGAGGAAGACGCCCCATTAGGAATTGTGAGGGTGGGAGCACGCATTCAGCTGTCCCCTCTGCTCACCAGAAGGACAGGCCTCAGTGGAGACTCATGCTGAGTGGGAACCGAGTGCCCAGATCCTGTGACCGGTGCTCCCAGGAGAAAATAACTTGCATCTTGTCACTGTTAGTAACTGTTGGTGACCTCTGAGTTCTGACTTCTTTCTGAGTCGGAAATGTGTGACTTCTTGCAAACTTTATCACATTTTTTTTATTAAAGGTTTATTTATTTATTTATTTATACAAGCACTGGGTACAGTCAGAAGCGCAGGAGGGTGAGAGGATTCACCAGAGCCAGAGCGGGGAGCAGCGCAGGCAGAAGAACCGAATTACACTGCTGAGGGGAGCAGCGGGCGGCAGGAGAGGTCTGCGCGCCATGTGGGACCCTCCTCCGGTGGCCGGGGAGCAGCCTGCAATGGAACTGGCGCTGCAGAGGCCACGGGCAGCTTCCCAGCCCAGCGCTCAACCGCTGCGCCACCAGGGGAGGACCTTCATCACAGTTTTTTAACATGGCATAGATTTCAGGCTATGAGCTTCACTTGGGGAAGGGTTTTGTGAAAGACTGTATTAACTTACAGAACAACCTTTAAGGAAAAATATGAGAATACAAGTTTCTGGCAAAGCAATAATATTAAGAGAAAAGTCTATCTGGAAATGAGGATATGTAAGAGTTACAGGGAAACCTGAGTAAAGTAGATTGTCAGTGTGTTGGCCTGGACCGGGGCCAGAACGGCAGAACCGCATCCCCGAAGCATGAGTTGCGGGGGTCCCAACACCTCTCCCTGTCCCCACCTCCCGCCGGCCCCTCCGGAGCCTGCGAGTCTGACTTGCTGCTGACTCCGTGTACGTCGCCTTCACGGGGACAGTCCCGCCTGTGGGGCACGATTGAGGCGCTGCTCGCAGGGTCTCAGGGAACCCGTGTGGCGCAGACTGTGTCGCGTCTCGGACATGCCACGAGGGCATGTCCGTCCCTCCCGAGGTCCCGGCGCACAGCGTCCAGCCAAGGCGCCCGCGGGTGCGGCTCAGAGACAGACTCAGGGCGCGTCCCCCGGAGGCCCTGTGGGGACAGGGGGCAGCGGGCGGGCGGGATGGAAAGGACCGGTTTGCCACCGTCAGAGCCACAGGAAATGACCAGGCAGAACTAATTCGGCATAGATTATACTCGCATGATGAAATGATAAAGAAGCACAGAGGAGGTGAGAGAAGGAAAGTCGCGCCCACCAACACCTGTGCCTTCGTGGAAGCACGTTCACGTCACTTCAGACATGGAGACAAGTTCCGGGGCAGGGAAGGTTTACACCCTGAATAAAATCTGCAAATGACTCTGCAGGGCCACTGAGCGCTTCTCCTAGAAAATGCCTCTGGGGGTCTGAGGCCCCGTTGGATTGGGGTGTCTCTTTCTGTGCTGGTTTTGTAGGTTATGTGTACTTTGGACACTCGCCTAGTCAGGTGTGTGATGTGCACAATTTTCTCCCAACGCAGGGGCCCATTTTGGGGATGGCTTTTCTGAGGCACAGAAGCTCTCTAGTGTGGGGGGGCCACTTGTACCTACGTGTCCTTGTTCCCTGGTCCTTGGCATGTGTCCCCAAGTTCATCTGTGGGGTGATGTGCAGTGGGCAGCACCAAGCTGTGCTTTCTGGTATTTTAAGCCCTCGTCAATGCAGATTTTCATCCATTCCAAATTGTTCAACTGTGCTAATTATAAGGAAAATAGAAATCCAAACTGTAATATATTGTCACCTGTGAGAAGGGACCAAGCTGGAGACTGGACACAGCAAGGAGGTGAGGAGAGAGAGAAAGGGCCTCTCACCTCTGCTGGTAAAACAGCTTGGAGATGTCTTCAGACAATGAAAACAGAACCACGACAGGTTGGATCAACCTCTGCACGTATTTGTCCCACATGTGCAGACTCTCTGATGCACCATGCACACCTGTGTTCACAGCAGCACTGACCACTGTTGCTGGCCATGTCCCCAACCCAATTGCTATGCACAGTGGAGTGAATAAATAAATAATGGGGGCCCACACACAATGGAATACTACACAACTATTAAAAAGGTGGAGTAGTGCCCTTAGTGACCAAAGGTGGATCTTGAGGTGCTTATGCTAGTTAAATGAGTCAAAAAGTGAAAGATATTGGCTGGTCTCACCCATCTGTGGATTATAATATAAAAAGGCCAATAACTGAGAAAATATAGTGGCAAACAGCAAAAGGAAATGTTGGACTGAGTGCAAAGCTTAGCTCATTATCAGAGGGAACAGGGAGAGGGAATGGGGAGGAGATAGGAGTGTGGATGGACAGGGCGGGCACTGCAAGGCACTTAGTAGCTTCTGAGTGGACACTTTTGCAGGTGGAGGAGTGAAAAGTGACCCACAGTAAACAGTGAAAACAGTAAAAAGTGTAAATATGTGTCCTCCTTTTATAAGAACAAATAACAAATTAACGTGACAGTGTGATGAAACACTCATGGTAAAGATCCCTTCTCAGCAGACACTCACTGCATTTGTTCAAAGGAGAAATAGAAAATTAACAGGAATCTGACCAGGGAGTGATGTCATATCCCAAGGGATGGGGACTGTGCACTCATGCTATCACTGAACGAATATTACTGTGAGTGATTTTCTAACTCAGGTTTTATTCTGAAATTTGAATGGACGAGTCATGTCTTGTGATTAACTATATTTTATTATCATACATAGTTTCATGGACAATATGTGCTCATCTGTCAGGAGAGTTTGGAGACACAGTGATCTGCTCCGGGGAGGAGGAACATCACCCCAGCTCACATTCTCAGTGTTAGGGAACATTGTAAGAACCTCCGTAGGTGCAGTGCAGATGTGTAGGATTTAAAAAAATCAGCATATATCGCCAGGCTTTAGTTTGCATGATGTTTTACATAATAAAAAAAAAATAAAAACATAGTTCCCAAGTATAAAAAAGTGAACTTAAGTGTAATCTATAAGAAAATTGAGAAGAACTAGTATAGGATCAAGATACAATATGGAAAACTAAAGGAACCTAAACACAATAACAAATTAAAAATTAAAAATTTTTAAGTAAAAATGTAGTTCTTCAAAAATAATTCAAATAACTTTACTTTGGGAAACGCCACATTGAGGGGGTACAGTCACATTGGCATCAAAACAGGCATCATAGACATTGATATTCCATCAATTCCAGGTTTAATTCATAGATTCTGACTAACCAAGGAAGGTTCCATACTTCCACCTCTGGCAGAGTCAAGTGTGGTTTCCTTTATCCTTTGAGCAGGAACAGGAACTTCTCATAAATGAATACACCCCATTAGGAATCATGAGGGATGGGGGTCCAACACTAAACTGTGTTCCCCTCCCCTCCACAGAGACAGGACCCTCCCAATGGAGACACAAACAGGCTGTGGGGACTGAGTGCCAAGGACTGGGGTCCCATGACCTTGTGCTCCCAAGAACAGACCCCCATTTACACTGCTCATTTCATGTAAAGGTTCGTGATATGTGAGTTCCAGAACATTCCTTCCACAGAAAATTCATGTTTTTAACCATGAGCCGGATTCAGTTTATGAACAGAACACAGGGAGATGGTTGGCAAAGGATTTCAGGAAATTTTAGGAAATAGAGGTTTATTGAAGAATATGAGAATATGAATTGGGGACAAAGGAATAATCCTAATTAAAGAAATTTATTCTTTATGAATAACATGTTAAGCATGAGGGGGAAAAGCTGAATTAATGAGAGGTTATAATTTTAGATTTTGATATCTCACATCTTGGAGTACTGGCCATTGATCAGTCTCCCCACAGCCATCTTCAAGGCTTGGTTCCTCAGACTGTATATGATGGGATTAAAGGTCAGGGGCACCATCGTGTAGAACATAGAAATGACCAGGTCAGACGTGGACAGGGTCCCTGAGGTCGGTTTCAGATAAGCAAAGCATCCAGTGGAGATAAACAGGACCACAACCAGCAGGTGGGGAAGGCAGGTGGAGTAGGCCTTGGCCTTCCCATCTGTGGATGGGATCTTCCTGACAGCAGAGAAGATGTGGACATAGGAAATGATGATGAAAATAAGACAGCAGATACTCCAGACCACACTAATGAGAATGGGAACTAATTTGCTTATCAAATTTCCTGAGCAGGAAATAGGCAATAACTGGGGGATGTCACAGAAGATCTGGTGGAACATGTTGGACCCACAGTAGGACAAGGAGAAGGTTCCAGCTGTGTTCATCACAGCATGGAGACCCCCACCCAGCCAGGACACAGCTGTCAGCTGCACACACCTGTCCCTGCTCATAATGACCTCATAGCGCAGGGGGTGGCAGATGGCAGCATAGTGGTCAAGGCTCATCACTTTGAGCAGGTGCATCTCTGTAACTGTTGACATAACCATCATGAAGACCTGGAGTACACAGTCCGGGAAGGAGATGGAGCTGCTGTGCCTCAGAGAGTTGGCAATGGACTTGGGGACTGTGCAAGCAACCCATGGTCCCGTGATCCCGGCTCTATTAACAAGGGCCTCTGCGAGCAGCACACAGAATGGCTCTTCGCTCAGTCACAGAAATTTCAGATTGTTGTCCAGGATTATGTTGGATCATTCTTCTCTTCTACCCCACCCAATAAACGTGTTAAATCCCCAAAGTTTCTCCCTCGTCATTCCTTCAATGTTATGGTCAGTTCTCCCATCCCCAGGCTCTCTCAACCCTCGTGGACAGTGCCTCCACCCCAGGCTGCCGAGTCACCGTCTGGCGCCCAGGCTGCTGCCCCGGGGCCGAGTGCCTGCTTTGTGCCTTCCCCTTCGGCCCCACGTGCTGAACTAGCAGCTGCTGTTTTGGCTCTTTCTTCATTTTCTTCACAGTCACTTAACATCATTTCTGACTCCACATCTGTTACTTCCCGGTTCAAGACATCCCCTCTGATCTTCTTAGTACTAATAATGATGAAGCCCTATACAAAAGTCAGCACTGTCCAGTCATAGTATTATGAGCCAAACCTTACAAGGTGTCTTTCTGATCAATCAAGAGCAGGAAGCTTGATCACTCTGGGAAGTGTGTGCATCAAGAGGTATGACTGGGAATGTCCAGGGGGTTGAGGACGGATGCATGAACTTACCCCCAACTCATGCATCATGAGGTATGATTGGGAACACTCCGGGGGGCAAGGACCGATGTATGAAAAGGGGCCCCAGAAGCTGATCAGTTGATAAGATTAGGACCTTGCCCGGGGTGGGAGGGGCTGAGGTCTAGTTTCAATGACAACACTTGGTCATCAAGGTGATAACATGGTCAGCAGACTCATGTCCCCCAAGCCCTAGATAACATTCCTGAGTTTCACCCATCCTTCTCTCCCTGTCCTCCTAATGCACATAGCTGATGCTCTATGATTATTCTATCAATAAAAACAGCCAGGACCTTACACTCAGCAGCATCCTGCCTTGTGCAGCCTGCTCCATGACTCCCGTGTCTTCATTAGTGTGGTGTTGCACAACACAACATCCACAATCAATAGAAAAAAATGTACTCTAATTTCAAACTGTACATAAAAGTCAGCCCAAATGAATTAAACACAAAACATAAGAGGTGGAATTGTAACAATCCTAGCGAAACACTGGAAAGCATTATTTACATTGGTGTCGGGAATGATCGTTGGAAAGTGCTACCAAAAGCACAATCCACAAGAAAGAAAAGGATTACGCCAGGCTACATGAAAGTGCAAAGTTTCTGCAGGGCAAAGGGAGTAGCATCAGCAGAATGTGAAGGCATCCAGGGAGTGGGAGAAAAGTTTGCAAACCATATATTTGTTAAATGATTAATATATAATGAATAAGGATCTCGTACATCTCAAACCATATATTTGATAAATGATTAATATATAATGTATAAGGATCTCATACAACTCAACAGGGAAAAGCTAAATTCCCCACTTCAAAGTGACAAGGAATATGAAAACACTTTTCTAAGCCTTTTTTCTTCTGTTCACTGCAACACATTGTTTCCACTGGGTTTCTTCTGTCAGTTAATATCAAGTTAGTTTTCCCTTTGCTTTCAAATCAGAAGCTTCACACACTCCCTGTGCAACCCCAGTTTCTTTGTTCATCATTGGAGGTGGGACGATGGCAGGGGAGTCTGCTTCATGGGCAGATGTGGTGCGCAGATGAGCTTCCTTGGGAAGGGGATGCAGAGGATTTGAAAAGTCTTGAATACTCGTTTTTAAAGGAGTCGTTTTTTTCCAGAAAGGACCTCCACCCATTATTATACCATTTTAATATAAAGCTGCTCATTTGAATTTTGTAAAAGATCTTGAGATGCAACCAAGGGCTTCAAGATAGAGTCTTTTTTCCAATGAAGACCTCTATTGTGGATAATCGCCCCCCTGCCACCACTTGCAAATCCTGGTGTCTCCAAGGCTGCTTTCTGCTGCCACCTCCATCATTTTGAGAACTGTTTCGCTTAAATGCACTTGGTTTTCATTCCTCTTGGGGAACTTTCTAACTAGTGCTTCAATCACATGGTCTCTTAATTGGCTTGTCTGATCCATTTTTCCTTTATTCAATGGTGGCACTAAACATGCTTCAGGGACTCAGGCATTCCTGCCAGGTTACATGATAGGAAATTGTTCATAATCAGCCATTATTCTCTTTTTTATTTGTGTGGTAACAGTTGCAATCCCTCTTTTATTTTTTATGTTATTCAGCTCCTGTCTTTTTCCCCCTGGTCTCACTAAGGGCTTGCCTATCTTCTTTCAAAGAAAAGCTCGTTTTTTTGTGGATTTTTCTACTATTTATTTAATTTGTTTGTTGCACTGACATGGGGGTTTGTGTCTCTTTATTGTCCAATATGCGTGTATCTGTAGAGTGGAATTATTGGGTCATAAAACATTTATGTTCCTAATTTTTAAAAGAAACCTCCACAGCTTTCCTCATGAGGGCACTGATCTGTACCCTCACCAGCAGTGCCCAGGCGCTCCCTTCTCCACACTTCCCCTGACTCCCACATGACAGGCCGTTGTTGCCTTGTGATTTGCTGTGTTCCCTGGGGATGAGTGATGTCAAGCACTTTCTCAAGGGTCTGTGGCCATGTCTGTTCAGATCGTCTGCCTGATATTCAGTGTGATTGTTGAGGCTTTGCTACGGGGTGTATGAGTTGTTAATATTTTTGGAAATTATGTCTTATCAAATATATAATTTGCAAATACCTTCCTCCATTTGATAAGTTACAGTTTCATTTAGATGATGGATCATACTTCTTTTATTTAATGAAAATAGTTCATGATTTTTAGCTATTTTCTTAAAATTAGCTAAGAAACTATGTTAATGTTCAATATATTACCTTTTCTTGAGACATGATTCTCTAAGTTCCTAAGAGTCCAGAAATGTTATTACATGGAGAGATTTATTGTGCTAAACAGCCATATTGCATAAAAATACTTAATGAAAATGATATTTTGGTCACTTAGACACAGGTTTTTTTTTTTTTTTTCTATACATTGAGCCATGTCTCAGCCATGCCACAGCATGAATAAAAGGGGCGCACAGCACAGCCCCAAAGAAACAGACTAAATGGAGCAGGGAGGCGCCTCCCAGTACAGGTTTCCTACAGCTTGGGTGACACTGCTCAGGGAGAGGCAACAAAGGTCCAGGGGGGGCTTGAGGCGGGGGTGCGAGGGGAACTCCCGTGCACCCTGACGACCTCGGGGGCCCATGCCAGGCTGGCCACGCTTGCCCAGACAGAGCTTCACCCTATGCGCAACACCCCATACCGGGGCTGTGCTGTGTTCACCCGCTAGGCTTCCTGTTGCGGTGCAGGGGGAACCCCTGTGTGTCTGAGCACACCTCAGTGACCTCTGTGACGTGGGGCTCCAGACACAGTGTCCACCAGGCATAGGGACCCGTGAGCCTCACTGGGCCTCCCAGTGTGGCCCAGGCATACAATGTGAAAACTTACAATATGTGTCTCATAATGGAGTCATGATGTCAACTTCTCTCTTACATTTTGCTGAGTCTCCCCTTCATCAATCTCCCCACAGCTGACTTCATGGCTTGGTTCCTCAGACTGCCCTCTATATTCCAGAGGTCTGTGCGTCTGTTTTTGTCCCAGTGCCATGCTGCTTTAAGTATTAGAGCTTTAGTGTATGAACTGGAGTCTGGAATGTGCTGCCTCTGTCACACTTCCTCATTTTTGTCAGGATTTTTGGTTGTTGCATATGCATTTTTGTAATGTTTGTTTTATATCCTTGGAGAATGCCCCTGAAGTCCTTATTGGGATTGCATTGAATCTGTAAACTGCTTTGGGTCAGATGGGCATTTGGTAATGTTGATTCTTCCAAGCCCAGAGCAGGGAATATCTTTCCTTTTCTTTGTCTTTTCTATTTTTTTTAACAATGCCTTACACTTTTCCTGTATCTTCACCTCCTTAGTTGTGTCTACTCCATGGTACTTAGTCTCGTGGTTATAAGTGGGATTGTTTTCTTCACTTCTCTTCTAGTTCAATTTTTGGGTATAAGAAGACAATTGATTTTCGTGTGTTGATTTTGTAATCTAGCTACACTGAAGTGGCTTATTGATTTCATTTGTTTTTACAGTGGAAACTTTAGTGTTCTTAGTGTGTATTATACGTCCACAACAAATTTAATTGTGCTTAAATGTTTAAAGCCATACAACCTAGAGACAGTTAATGTTTTATTAATTTAAAATTTTCAATTCTGTTATACAAAGGTGACAAAAAAAATAGTCTTACGATAGTCTTAGTATAAATTTATGTCTTAGTATGAATAGTCTTAGTATAAATTTATAATAGTCTGATTCATCTTCTTCATTCAATACATGTTTTGAATTCTCATTGTATCCCATAACCTATTCTTATTATATTCCATAACTGTGATTGACGAGTAAGCTATGACAGTATCAGGAATTAATATTAAGAAAGTTATTTATCAATTGATAAATAAAAATGCCAGTGATTTAAAAGAACAGTAGCAAGTTGTCAACTTAGATGTTTATATATCGAGTTTTTGCCATCTTTTTACAATTCCTGGCTGCCTCCAATCTGACATTGTGCCCACATGGGACTTGCCTGGGATGAAGGCAAGATCAGCCTGATTAGCATATGAATGTCTGAGAATGAGTTAAATGTGTGATATCCAGTTGGAACTACATTTTATCATGATATATTTTGGTGTGAAATTTTCAAATATTGGACGTCACAAATGGGCAAGCAGGGGTCAATGCTGTCAGTAGACAAGAGCTGAGGCCAGACAATTGTCACACACTTGGGCATTTCACTTTCCAAGTTTAAATCTTCAAATTCTTTTTTTTTTTAGATTTATTTATTAATACAAGCAGTGAGTACAGTCAGAAGCACGGGAGGGTGAGAGAATTCATCAGAGCCAAAGCGGGGAGCAGAACAGGCAAAAGTACTGAAGCACACTGCTGAGGGGAGCAGCAGGCAGCAGGAGAGGTCTGTGCGCCATGTGGGACCCTCACCCAGCGGCCGGGGATCGAACCAGTGCTGCAGAGGCTGCGGGCAGCTTCACAGCCCAGCACTCAACTGCTGTGCCACCGGGGAAGCCCTTCTTCAAATTCTTTATGTCTTTACATCTACACTAAATGATAGAATTATTTATGATATATAAATCTGGTGAGTTTTCTCATTTGAACAACTCCATATGGAAACACAAACACTCTGAGACCCCATAATAATGTGCCCAAAAAGATATCGCCCTCAAATTCCCAGGCGTTCTTTGTAATTAAATAAATGTGGATAAACACACATGTAAAGTGTGGCATGATTTTGTGAGTGCCATACCTTAACTATTTCTGGAAATATTAGAATATTGTGCAGTCCACTGGCTATTATTTTGTTTTTACCATTATAGCTTCCTAAGTTCCTTTATTGTTTCTTAAAAAAAAATACCCATTATATATTCGTAAATTTTTAGTGATTATACTGCACGTGAAATTAACTGCTTTCACTCACTCTCTTATTTCTTGTGTCCACGGTAAATGCCGTCAGCACCCACACAAGAGCTTCCCGAAGAGTCTCTACCACATCAGGTGTGGTCCTTATCAACAGAAGGTCATGACTATTCAGATTCTACTACAGATCCTAAGGCCTTATTTATTCTGTGAAGGCCTCACTCACTAAGTAAAGGGGCCTCCATCCTATCCGTGATCCCTGATCAGCGACATGAAAAGGGAAGCACCATAGAGACTTGAGATGCTGCCCTGTGAGAGAACTTCTGCTGATGACTGAGATGAAGCCCAACCATTGCCACTCTCGGCAGGGAGCACAGAATGGAGAACAGTAAAATGATACTGAGGTCCAATCACTCCATTACACACAGAATACCAGAGAACATCTCAGTGCTAAAAAGAGCAAAATTTAAGCTATAGGAGTATATGAAGTATCTTAAATATAATTTAAAAATAAGCATATATTTTTTAATTATACAATGGAATTAAATATAACTATAAGAATATAAAGAATGATGAAAAAATTAAAATAAATATCTTGTAAAAGAGTCATGAACACTTCTTCTCTATTACATTTTGGTGAGTCTCCCCTTCATCAGTCTCCCCACAGCCGTCTTCAAGGCTTGGTTCCTCAGACTGTATATGAGGGGATTAAAAGTGGGGGGCACCACCGTGTAGAACATAGAAATGACCAGGTCAGACATGGACGGGGTCCCTGAGGTCGGCTTCATGTAATCAAAGAGCCCAGTGGAGAGATACAGCACCACAACCATCAGGTGGGGAAGGCAGGTGGAGTAGACTTTGGCCTTCCCTTCTGTGGATGGGATCTTCCTGACAGCAGAGAAGATGTGGACATAGGAAATTACGATGAAAACAAAATAGCACATACCTAACACCACACTAGTGAGAATGGGAACAAGTTCGTTCATCAAATTTCCTGAGCAGGAAATAGCCAATAGCTGGGGGATGTCACAAAAGAACTGGTGGACCACACTGGACCCACAGTAGGACAAGGAGAAGGTTCCAGCTGTGTTCATCACAGAGATGATTCCCCCAGCCAGCCAGGACACAGCTGTCAGCTGCACACACCTGTCCCTGCTCATGATAACCTCATAGTGCAGCGGGTGGCAGATGGCAGCATAGTGGTCAACGCTCATCACCGTGAGCAGGGTCAGCTCTGAACCTGCTGAAAAAATCATCACGAAGACCTGCACGACACAGCCCGGGAAGGAGATGGAGCTGCTGTGCCTCAGAGAGTTGGCAATGGACTTGGGGACCGTGGCTGAGATGAGGCAGAGGTCCAAGAAGGACAGACTTCTCAGGAAGAAGTACATGGGGGTGTGGAGGTGCCGGTCCAGGGTGGTGATGAGGACGATGAGCCCGTTCCCCAGCAGGGCACACAGGTAGACCAGGGAGAAGAGTAGCAGGTGCAAGAAGCCCATGGTCCCCTGGCTGGGGAACCCCAGGAGGACAAATTCTGTTACAGCTGTGAGATTCATCCCCCCTGGAGCCATCACTGCATGAACGTCTAGAGGAATAAAGTGCCAGGACCATCTACCAGTGTTGGACCTGCAGTGTCTCTTTGCAGGTGACCAGCACTCTCATTCCCCACTGACCTCTTTCCATGCCCTGGCCAGTGCTCCCCCCCGGCAGGAATCTCAGCTCCTGCTCTGTTCGGCCTCTCCAGCTTCAGTGACCCGCAGGTGCCGCCACTGTCCACGCCTTCTGTGGGAGATGCTGAAGGGCAGAGAGTTCAACTGACCTCAGCTCCCTAAGCAGTCTCCTCCCGTCTCACCACGTGCTGTCCATGGGCACCCCTGAAACTCTGACCCTAGCCCCTCCTCTGCCAACTCCAGGCCCCAGGTTAGCATACCTCCCAGGAGCAGTCCCTGCAAGAAGACTAAGGAAAATGAACATTCAAGCTCACCCCAAATCTAGCCTGTGGATCTCAGCTCCCAAGTTCCAGCATATCAAATGCCAGTTGTAGCTCCAGGTGCATATTTTGGGGGCATGTGGACACTGATGGTCCCAAGTCTGTTCCTGGTTTGTGCCCATGTTCATCATCACAGCAGTAGATGGGGCGTCCCACACACCCATGTTGCCATCTGAACAATGACTGTCCCTCGCCCCTGCATTGTATGTGCTGAGAGGGAGACCACTACTGCCCATCCCGGTCATTGTCCTGCCTCATGTTTACCAGAGGAGCTAAGGTGGTTTCTCCTGTAGCTACTTCTTCACATGGTCACACCCACACGTCCCTCCTGCAGGATGGGCTCGTCCACCCCCGGGTCCTGACAGGCCCTGTGTTCCCCCATCAGACTCATGCAGGAATTAGGATGCTCCGGGGCTGAACCGGAAGGTCTGTGCGTGTGGCTTTCCCTGCCGGTCCCAGGGACATGGGTCCCCTGGGTGCAGGTTTGTTCCTCCCCCCAGGCCTGAGTGTGAGTAGGGACATCTGGACATGGGGCAGCCCTGCCCGCTCTCCTCCCTCCTCAATCTCACCCTCTCCTCCCTCCGTGGGGGTGATGGACAGGCAAGTCTGGTGACGGAAGAATTTTTGGAATGTAGTAATATAAAATATTTGCGATACATTGGTAGGAATAATGCCCAGGCTGACAGGGCAGTGGGATATGATGACTTGGGCCCCATCAGCATTGTCATTATTTAAAGTGAATAGATTAACTGTGGCACATTCTAAAGTCTAAAATGGAGCTGGAATCTGAAAACTTCCAAGTGTGAGTGTATTCTCCCCTGCAAACGGCTGGGGGCAGATACCTGCAGTCTGAGGGAGGGGAGTTCCTACTGCCTTGTCGAGTCTCTCTCCTGAGGTTGTCCCCATGGCACAGACAGAGGGCGACCCGGACTCTCACTCCATGGTCGGGACTCATGGGGAGCCTCTGAGCACTCACAGGATGTTCCGCCTCGTCCTGCGCCGCCTCATGGACAGAGCAGGGCCTCAGGGCTGGGCTATTTGAGCTCTGGAGCTGGCATCCTGTTGTTGGATGCTGTCCAGATTCCAGTCCTCAGGGACCTTCCTCCAGAGGGAAAGTGTGTTTACTTGACTGTGTTAATTGGAGCGTCCTTCAGTGCGTCTCAGCGAGTAATTATCACACTCGGTGTGTAGATATGATGTTGTGTCTGGCTCACGTCTCTATGGACGTGAATAGACAAATCCTCATGCCCAGGTTCCATTCCCCACCTGCCGGGTCAACCATGGTGGGCACCATCAGTCGTGACATTGCCCTGACTCCCTGTCTAGACAGCTGGACGTTGCCCGTCACCCCCAGTGTGCCCTTCACAGAGAGGTCCTGGGGATGGTCATGAGGGGGATGCGGGAAGGCCTGGCAGAGGGAAGAGACATGGAGAGAGGCAGAAGGGAGCCCAGGGAGGGGGAATGGGTTGGAAAGACAATGGACGGCCAGTGGAAGTGAGTGACCACGGGGGTCACCAGCCCTTTGGGAAGGGAAACTACTCGTCTCTGAAATTGTGTATCCTGTGGTTCTTTTCCACCCCAGCCCCTGTCCCTGCACTTACATTAGAATTGTCCTTTTGTTGAGATAATTTGCTTTTAATCTTTAGGAAATAGTATTTTAGGGTTTCTTCTCATGGTGTCATATACTTAGGTTTGCTGTATGACGATGGTGATGTCACACATGGAAACAGGCGTTTATCTGCTTGAGTTTACTCTTCTGTAGGGGGTGGGGCAGGACCTGCTTCACTCTGCTGCGTGTGTCTGTCTGCTTCTCCCAGCACCATCTCCCCATTTTCCCTGCTCCAGTGCCTGGTCTGTCGTCTCTGTCGTAGAGTCACTGTCCATCCTGATGAGGGTGGATTCCTGGGCCCTTGTTATATTCCAGTGTCGGCCTGACTATTTTTGTCCCAATGCCATGCTGCTTTAAGAATTAGAGCTTTCTTGTAAGGACTGGAGTCTGGAATGTGCTGCCTCCACCATGCATCCTCATTTTTGTCAGGGTTGTTTTGGCCGTTTGGGGTCTTTGTGGTTCCATGTACATTTGAGCAATTTTTTAATTATAAATTTCATTTTTATATTCCCCATACAATTGTGACCCCCTTATTTTGACACCAATCGCTCCCATCCCCATCCACCCCCCCATAGAGTGTCTCTGGTTCATAGTTGTTTGTTAATTTTGATTTTTACTTTCTTATGGTTATTCATTTTCCTGGTCCCTTATTTAAGTTTTCTGGATTCCTACTATGAGTGAGACCATCCGGTATTTTTCTTTTTCTTTCTGGCTTATTTCGCTGAGCATGATCCCTTCCAGTGCCATACATGTTGCTGCAAATTGCATGTGGTTATCTTTTTTGAATGCTGAATAATATTACATGGTGTATATATACCACATCTCCTTGATCCAGTCATCTTTTTTGGTCATTTGGTTTGTTTCCAAAGCTTAGCTAATGTAAACAGTGCTTCTATAAACATAGGGGTGCAGGTGTTCTTTGGAATTGATGTTTCTGTGTCATTTGGGTAAATACCTGGGAGTGGAATTGCTGGATCCTATGGAAGCTCTATGTTTAGTAGGTCCAGAAATCTCCACACAGCTCTCCATAGTGGTTGGACCAGTTTGCACTCCCACCAACAGAGCAGGAGAGTTCCTTTTTCTCCACACCCTCGCCAACATTTGTTGTTGCTAGTTTTTTTTAATATGTGCCATTCTCACTGGTGTGAGATGGTATCTCATGGTAGTTTTGATTTGCATTTCCCTGATTATAAGTGATGTTGAACATTTTTTTCATATGCCTGTTGGCCATTTGCATTTCCTCTTCAGAGAAGTTTATTTTTAGCTCTTCTGCCCATTTTTTGACTGGATTATTTTCTTTGTTTTTGTTGAGTCTCATCAGCTCTTTGCAGATTTTTTTGATCAATCCTTTATCTTAGTGTTTTGTGCAAAAATGTTCTCCCAATCTGTTGGGTTTCTCTTTGTTTTTGTTATTGTCTCTTTTGCTGTGCAGAAGATCTTTAATTTGATGTAGTCCCACCTGTTTGTCTTTGCCTTCACTATCACTGCTTTGGGTGATGTGTCTGTAAAGATGTCTTTGATGTGCATATCCCGTAGTGATTTGCATATATTCCCTTCTATGTATTTTATGGTTTCAGGTCTTATGTCTAGTTCTTTAACCCATTTTGAGTTGGTTTTTGTGCATGGTGTGAGGTGGTGGTCAAGCTTCATTCTTTGCATGTAGCGACCCCGTTTTCCCAGCACCATTTATTGAACAAACTTTCTTTGTTCCAGTGCATATTCTTTGTTCCTTTGTCAAAGATTAGTAGACCATAAATCTGTGGGTTTATTTCTGGATTTTCTATTTGATTCCATTGGTCTGTGTGTCTGTTCTGGTTCCAATACGATGCAGTTTTGATGATTATTGCTTTGTAGTAAAGTTTGAAGTCTGGGAGTGTGATGCCTCCATTCCTTTCTCTTTTTTTTTTTTTTCAGGAGAGCTTTGGCTATTTGGGGTTTTTGGTGATTCCATATGAATTTCATAAAAAAAATGTTCTATTTCTTTGAAGAAAGACATTGAGGTTTTTATTGGAATAGCATTGAATCTGTAGATTGCTTTTGGTAGGATGGCCATTTTAATAATGTTCATTCTTCCAATCCATGAGCAGGGAATATTTTTCCATTTCTTTGTATCCTCTTCTATTTCTTTTAACAGTGTTTTATAGTTTTCTTTGTATAGGTCCTTTTACCTCTTTTGTTAGATTTATTCCCAATTATTTTTTTTGTTTCGATAATAAAAGGGATATTTTGTTTTTTTTTTATTTCTTCTTCAGATTTATTGTTTGTGTATAGGAAGGCTACTGACTTTTGCGAGTTTTTCTATCCTGCCATTTTACTGAACTGATTGATGAGTTGAATTAGTTTTTCTGTGGTGTTTTTGGGGTTCTCTATGTATAGAATCATATCATCTGCAAATAGTGATAGTTTGACTTATTTTCCTATTTGGATTCCTTGTATGTCTTTCTCTCGTCTTATTGCTCTGGCTAGGACTTCCAGTATTATATTGAAAAGAAATGATGAGAGTGGACATACTTGTCTTGTTCCAGATCTTAATGGAAATGCTTTCAGCGTTTCACCATTGAGAATGATACTGGCTATTGGCTTTTCATATATGGCCTTTATGATATTGAGGTATTTTCCTTGTATCCCAAGAATTTCAAGGGCTTTTATCATGAATGGGTGTTGCACTTTGTCGAAAGCTTTCTCAGCATCTATTGATATTATCATATGGTTTTTATATTTATTTTTTGTTGATGTGTTGGATAATGTTGATTGATTTTCAGATGTTGAACCATCCTTGTGTCCCTGGAATGAATCCTACTTGGTCGTGGTGAATTATCTTATAGATACATTGTTGGATTCTGATAGCTAAAATTTTATTGAGGATTTTTGCATCAGTGTTCATTAGGGAGATTGGCCTGTAGTTTTACTTTTTTGTATTGTCCTTGTTCGGTTTTGGTATTAGTGTAATGTAGGCTTCATAGAACATGTTTGGTGTTGTCCCTTCCTTCTCAATTTTGTGGAAGGGTTTGTGAAGGATAGGCACTAATTTGTCTCTGAATCTTTGGTAGAATTCAGTTGTAAATCCATCAGGTCCTGGGCTTTTGTTTTGGGGAGGTTTTTGATTACCATTTCAATTTTGCTGCTTGTAATTGGTCTGTTTAGGTGTTCTGTTTCTTCTTTATCTAGCTTTGGGTGATTGTAGAGTTGTAGGAATTTGTCCATCTCCTCTAGATTGTTGAACTTGTTTCCATTTAACTGTTCATAGTAGTTACTTATTATTCTTTTGATTTATGCAGTGTCTGTTGTCATTTCTCCTCTTTCATTTATGATCCGGTTTATTTGTGCTTTCTCCCTTTTAGCCTTTGTGAGACTGGCTAGAGGTTTGTCTATTTTATTTTTTTTTGAAGAACCAGCTCTTGGTTTCATTGATCTTTTGGATTTTTTTTTGTTATGATTTTATTTATTTCTGCTTTGGTTTTTATTATTTATTTTCTTCTACTAGTTTTGGGTTTTTTTTGTTGTTCTTTTTCTAGATCTTGGAGCTTCCAAATTAGGTTGTTTCTTTGATTTCTTTCTTTTTTCTTGATGTGAGCCTCCTGGCTATATATTTTCCCATTATTACTGCTCATGCTGTATCCCATACATTTAGGAAATTGGTGTCCTCCTTGCCATTGAATTCAAATAATTTTTAAATTTCTTCTTTGATCTCCTCATTAGTCCAGTGGTCTTCCAGTAGTGTGGTTTTCAATCTCCATGAGGTGGGAGAGTTCCTTGCCTTCTTTTTATGTTTTATTTCTAGTTTGATGCCTTCATGGTCACAAAAGATGGTTGGTATAATTTCAGTCTTGGTGTATCTGTTGATGTTTGTCTTGTGTCCCAGTATGTAATCGATCCTGGAGAATGATCCATTTGCACTTGAGAAATCTGATGTGTACACAGAATTTTTGGGGGTTTAGTGTTCTATAGATGTCTGTTAAGCCCAAGTGCTCTAGATCCTTATTTAGAGCTTTAGTGTCATTACTTATTTTTTGTCTTGTTGATCTATCCATTGTTGATAGTGGTGTGCTGAAGTCTCCCACTATGTATGTGTTTTCTCTGATGTCTGTTTTCAGAGATGAGAATAGTTGACTGATATATTTTGATGTTCCTTCATTTGGTGTATATATGTTAATGAATGTTATTTCTTCTTGAAGTATTGTTCACTTGATCATAATGTAGTGACTGTTGTGTTCTCTTTTTATCTTTTTGAGTTTGAAATCTATTTACTCTGATATAAGTATAGCTGTTCCTGCTTTCTTTTTTGGTCCATTTGCTTATAGGATTGTTTTCCATCCTTTAACTTTGAGTCTATTTTTATCTTTTGTAGCTAAATGTGTATCCTGGAGACAGCAAAAAGTTGGGTTTTGTTTCTTAATCCATCCTGCGACTCTGTGTCTTTTTTATTGAAGAGTTTAGTCCATTTACATTTAGAGTTAATATTGATATATAAGCATCTGTATTTGCCATTATGTTTGTCTTTCCTTTGATTTTATTTATTTATTCTTTTAATACCTTTTTTTGGCCCACTTTTTTTTTTTGGCCTTCTTTCATTGTTATTCGTCCCTCTGAGGTTCTGGCTTCAGGATTCCTTGTAGTATTTTTTGGAGGGGGGTTTAGTCGTAATGAAATTCCAGAGTTTCTGTTTGTCTGGGAAGGTCCTTATTCTTTCTTCATAGAGGAAGGAGAGCTTTGCAGAATAGAGTATTCCTCGTTAGCATCTGTTTTCTTGGAATCTGTTGACTATGTCCCTCCACTCTCTCCATGCCTGTAGTGTTTCTTCGGAGATGTCTGATGTAAGTCTGATTGGTTTTCCTTTGAATGTTTTCTGCTTCTTCCCTCTTGTCAGCGTCATCATTTTTTCCTTGTCCTGGATTCTTGGGAGCTTTACTGTTATGTGTCTTGCTGTATTTTTCCTTTCGTTGTGGAAGTTTGGTGTTCTTCTTGCTTCTTGTATATCAATTTTCAGCTCTTTTTTTTCATGTTTGGGAAGTTCTCTTCAATTATCTCCTTGAATATTTTCTCTGTTCCTACATATATCTCCTCTCCTTCTAGGATTCATATAACTCTTATATTTCCTTTCCTCATGGAGTCAGATAGTTCCCATAGTCTTTCTTCAGTCTTTTTCCTTCGTACTTCTCTTTTCTTTTCTGTTTTGGTTCTTTTTATTTCTGTGTCTTCAAGAGTTCTTATTTGTTCTTCCATTTCATCTATTCTGCTTTCATTGCTTTTCACAGAGTTCTTTAGCGCCTCCATTAATTCTGTGATCTTCTGCAATTCTTTTACTTCCCTCTTTAGGGACTCAATTTCATTCTTCTGTTTGTTGATTATTTTTCCCTTATCATTGTTTTCCTTTATGACTTCTGTCAGTTTTTTAATCATGGCAATTTTAAATTCTCTTTCTCGAAGGCTCAGAAGTTCTTCCAAGTTACTGTCGTTGCAATCTGGGTGGTGGTTTTCTTTTTGTGGTGTGCTTTTTTCCTGAGGAGTTGCTGGGTTGCATATGTTTTTTTTTTTCTCTTTACTGTTTGTTTTCTAATTTGCCGTATGCTTTGGGACATTGTGTTGCTGGTACTGGCCGGCATCTTGGGCGAACTTCCCAGCTCACCTCTGGCTCTTCCAGAAGCCATCTGTCGGTTTCAAGCAGGCTTTACTGAAGAAATGTACTTGTTCTAAAAAGGTGATGTGGGTTCACACTCCTCTGGGTGCCTGGTGGGTTCCTGCTCACCCTCTGGCCTGAGACATGGGTAAAATTCCAGGCACACCTCTGGCTCCTCCAGGCGCCTTATGTCGTTTTCAAGCAGTCTTTACAGAAAAAAATGTCCCTGTTCTAATGTGGCAATTTGGGGACGCACTCCCTGCATGCCCAGTCTGCCCTGGTGGTGGGTTCTGCTCCTCCTCTGGGCTTGGACTGCAGGGCAAAAGGGGCCTGGAGTGGGCAAACTTTGAGCAATTATTTTTTATATCTTTGGAAAATGTCGTTGAAGTTTTTAATTGGGGTTACACTGAATCTGTAAATTGCTTTGGGTCAGATGCACATTTGGTATGTTGATTCTCCCAAGCCAAGGGCAGGGAATATATTTCCATTTCTCTGTCTTTTCTATTTCTATTGACAATATCTTACTCTTTTCTTTGCATCTTTACCTCCTTTGTTATGTTTACTCCATGGTACTTTATCTCATGATTATATGTGGGATTGTTTTCTTAACTTCTTTTCTAGTTAATTTTGTGCATATAGAAGGCAATTGATTTTTGTGTTTCTTTTAAAGGTTGGTTTATTTATTAAGTTAACACAAGTTGACAACATTGTGTTTTTTATCTATCTATCTATCTATCTATCTATCTATCTATCTATCTATTTATTGATTGATACAAGCACTGGGTACAGTCAGAAGCACAGGAGGGTGAGAGAACTCACCAGAGCCAGAGCACAGAACAGAACAGGCAGACTGATGAAGTACACTGCTGAGGGGAGCAGCGGTTGGCAGGAGAGGTATGCACGCCATGAGGGACATTCATTGGCGGCTGGGGATTGAACCGGCACTGCAGAGGCTGTGGGAAGCTTTGCAACTCAGAGCTGAACCACTGTGTCACTGGGGAGGCCTTGTGTGTTGATTTTTTACACGTTCAACTACACTGAAGTGGCTTATTATTTTAATTTGTTTTTTTCCAGTGGAATATTTTGTTTTCTTAGTGTAAATTACATTGTCCACAACAGCTTTAATTGTGCTGAAATGTTCAAATCCATACAACCGAGAGACAGTTAATGTTTTATTATTTAAAACAATTTAATTATGTTACTCAAAACTGAAAAAGTGTAGGCAATGAATAGTCTCAGTTATGTTTATAATAGTCTGATTCATCTTTTTCATTCAATAAGTGTATTGGATTCTCATTATATCCCATAACCTTCTTTTGATATCCCATAACTTTTATTGACCTGTAAACTATGACAGTAACTAGAATTAATATTAAGAATGCTATCTATCATCAGAAAAAATAAAAATGCCAATGATTTAAAAGAACAGCAGCAAGCTGTCAACCCAGAAGTTCAAAGATGGAGATGTTGCCATCTTTTAACCATTCCTGGCTGCCTCCAAACTGACAATGTGCCCACATGGGCGTCACCTGGGCTGAAGGCAAGATCAGCCTGATTAGCACCCTTAGAGCATAAATGTCTGAGAATGAGTTAAATGTCTGATACCCAGTTGGAACTGCATATTATCATGAAATATTTTTGTGTGAAATTTTCAAACATTGGATGTCACAGATGGGCAAGCAGGGGTCGATGCAGTCAGCAGACAAGAGCTGAGGCCCCACAGCAGCCACACACTTGGGCAATTCACTTCCCAATTTTAAATCTTCTTCAAATTCTTAATATCTTTCCATCTACACTAAATGATAGTGTTATTTATGATATGTGAATCCGATGAGATTTCGCTTTTGAACTACTCCACATGGAAACACAAACATTATGAGATCCCATAATAATGTGTCCAAAAGGACATTGTCCTCAAATTCCCAGAAATTCTAGGAAATTAAATATGTGGGGATAAACACACAAGGAAAGTGTGGCTTGATGTTGTGAGCACCCTTCCCCAACTATCTCTGGAAATATTAGAATATTGTGTAGTCCACTAGCTAGTATTTTTTTTTACCATTATAGCTTTCAAAGTGTCTTTATGGTTTCTTGAAAAACCATACTCACTTTATTTTAGTAAATTTTTAGTAATTATACTGCACATGAAATTAACAGCTTTAACAGCCACTGTCTTATTTCTGGTGTCCACTGTGTGCTGTGTTTATGGTAAAAGCCAGTGACATCCACACCAGAGCCTCCAGAGGGGTCTCTACCCCATCATGTGTGGGTCCTTGTCCACAGAAGGTCATGACCACTCAATTTCCAACTTGGGCCCTCAGGCCTTCCTTATGTGATGAAGGCCTCACTCACCAAGTACAGGGGCCTCTGTCCCATACATAGCCCCTGATCCCACACATGACCATGAGAGTCAGTAACATGAAAAGGGAAGTGCCTTAGAGACTGGAGATGCTGACCCAGTGAGAGAACTTCTGCTGATGACTGAGATAAAACCCAACAATCGCCCCTCGGTTGAGAGCACGGAAATGGAGAACAGAAGACAGATGCTGAAGTTAGGTGACCTTCATTGTACAGAGAATATCAAAGTGCAACTAAGTGTTTAAGAGGAACAATCAATGCTAATTGAGTGAATGAGCAGAAAAATATATGAAGTCATTTTGAATATATTTTAAAAATGAGCATATATATTTAAATTGTAGAATAGAATTATTTGAAATTATAAGAATATAAAGGTGACAATAATGTGAAAATTTAAAATAAGTGTCTCATAATTTTGTTATGAACTAATTTTCTCTATTACGTTTTGGTGAGTCTCCCCTTCATCAGTCTCCCCATGGCCAACTTCATGGCTTGGTTCCTCAGACTGTATATGACGGGATTAATGGTGGGGGGCACCACAGCATAGAAAATAGAAATGACCAGGTCAGGCATGGACGGGGTCCCTGAGGTCAGCTTCAGAAAAGCAAATAATGCAGTTGAGAGAAACAGCACCACAACCAGCAGGTGGGGAAGGCAGGTGGAGTAGACCTTGACCTTCCCTTCTCTGGATGGGTTCTTCCTGACAGCAGAGAAGATGTAGACATAGGAAATGAAGATTAATATGAAATAGCAGAAATCCAACACCACACCGATGGCAAGTTTATTCAATACATTTTCTGAGCAGGAAATAGTCAATAACTGGGGGATGTCACAGAAGAACTGGTGGACCACAGTGGACCCACTGTAAGACAACAAAAAGGTTCAAGCTGTGTGCATCACAGAGATGACACCCCCACCCAGCCAGGACACAGCTGTCAGCTGCACACACCTGTGCCTGTTCATGATGACATCATAGTGCAGGGGGTGGCAGATGGCAGCATAGCGGTCAAGGCTCATCACCGTGAGCAGGTGAAGCTCTGTAGCTCCTGAAACCATCACCATGAAGACCTGGGGGACACAGCCCAGGAAGGAGATGGAGCTGCTGTGCCTCAGAGAGTTGGCAATGGACTTGGGGACTGTGGCTGAGATGAGGCAGAGGTCCGAGAAGGACAGACCCCTCAGGAAGAAGTACATGGGGGTGTGGAGGTGCCAGTCCAGGGTGGAGATGAGGATGATGAGCCCATTCCTCAGCAGGGTGCACAGGTAGACCAGGGAGAAGAGCAGCGGATGCAGGATGTCCATGCCCCCCTGTGTGGGGAACCCCAGGAGGATGAATTCTGTCACAGCTGTGAGATTGGTCTCCCCTGGAGACATCATCTGTGTAAAAACATCGAGCTGAATAAAACATGACACCTACAAGGACAGTCACATACCTGTCCCAGCAGTCACTCTGAGGCTATGGAGTGAAGCAGCTCCATGTCTCTCACTCCCTGTTGAGCCTTTTCTGTTAAGCTCCAGAAATGCACCTTTATGACACTGGATCTGGGGTTGGGAAGGAAGGACATTTTGGTGATCATAGGATTCTGCTCTGGTTGACCTCGTAACCCGACTGACAGACCCTCCCCACTCCCCTAGCCCCACTCTCCTGCCTCCTGCCCAGGCCCCAGCATCTCTGCCCAGCACACCTCCCAGAGGTTGTCCAGAGCACAGCCCCAGAGGACACGTGAACATGCCCAGCCCCTCCCCACCCTGGAGAGCCTGTCATGCTCCTCCAGCACAGCCCTGGTCTGGGGAGGCCCCACAGCGATAGGTGTGCTGGGAGATGATGTGTGCAGGTCCCCGTTTTCCTGCTCCCCAGGATCCGACACTGTCCTGGAACTGAATGATCTGGGTTCGGCATCCCCATGTGGCATGTCCTGATGCCTCCTCTGTCAGATTCCTGCCACTGTGGCCTCACTGCTGCCTCCTGGTCCGTCCCTTCTTCTCCTCATCTCCCTGCCCCTCACTACCCACATCCGAGGACCCAGAGACCATGTTTCCCGCAGAGTCTCCTCCTGGGTCACACCTACATGTCACTCCTGCAGGATGGGTTCGTCCACCCCAAGTCCCTCCCGGCCCTTCTGTCCCCTCAGACTCATGTGCATCTGTGCAGGGAGGAGGCTGCTCCGGGGCTGAGCCGGACAGTCTGTGTGTGTGGCTGTCCCTGCTGGTCCTAGAGCCCCGGGTCCCCTAGGTGGGGGTTTGTTCCTCCCCCCAGGCCCATGCGTGAATGGGGATGTCTGGACACAGGACACAGCCCTGCCCTCTCTCCTCCTC
The DNA here is from genome assembly GCF_964194135.1 of Talpa europaea. Taxonomy (NCBI): domain Eukaryota; kingdom Metazoa; phylum Chordata; class Mammalia; order Eulipotyphla; family Talpidae; genus Talpa; species Talpa europaea. The sequence continues at coordinate 4,188,525 of NC_140075.1, read as the reverse complement.
CCCAACCTCATCCTCTCCCCCCTCTGCAGGGTGGCGGAGGGGCAGTCCCTGGGGAGGCAGGGCAATGTCGGGAATACATTCATGGAAATACAGTGTTGGACAAACATTAAAATAATTTAATAGAACTAGAGGATAAATGAATATACCAGGTGGTCATAGATGGAAACATGTCTTGAGTGATTTAGAATAATATTTGTAATGATTAAATAATTTTTCCAGGCAATATTTTTAAGGTCACATAGTAATATCAAACAATTGCAACACGTTGGTGGAAATCTTCCCAATAATATAATAAAATCATGGAAATAAATCAAGATATGCAATGGTCCAAGATGTTGACATCTTTCAAGTGATATGAAACATATATTTATTGATGACAGAAACTCTGACATTTTCTCTTCCTGTGCAGTATCAGTGACGACCCCTGAGTGGGGGTTTGGGGAAAAACCCAAGTCCATGTCTGTAAAGAGACCTGAGTCCACACCCAAATTCTCTTAGTGCTGGAGCCATGAAATGATCAACGAAGTTGCTGTAACATTTGCAGAATTTATATTTGACTCTTAGGTCTGTCGTAATATGTAGGCAAAAGGCACAACATTCTGACAATAAGTATCGTATTAACTTTCCCCTGGAATTTCTTCATCACAATGTAATTCCGCTAATTGCTGTGCTTTTATAAAGTGCCCACAACTCAGGGTGCTGAATGCTCAAATGCCAGTTATGTAGCATTAATTGTCACATACATCAAAATCTTCTAACATATAAAGGTACTACGAGTCAATCTTTGAACACTTTAAACTCAAGGAGAGAATATTTCCTCTGATTGAGACTCATCCAGCATGATAAGGCAGTGGGGCACTGAGAAACTTGTGCACCTTCAGAATTTATTGGTTTTCATGATTTATAAAATGAGTGTTTTAATTACCTTGCTTTCTCACATCTAAAATGAAGCTTGCATTCTAAAAACTTTCAAGTCTGAATGATTTCCATTCTGAAAACTGCCTAAGAACAGAATACCTGCAAATTGTGGGGCAATTTCCCGCTGCCGTGTTGAGTCTCTCTCCTGAGGATATCCCCATGGCAGGACAGAGGGCGTCCCGGCCTCTCACTCCATGGTTGGGGCTCATGGGGAGCCTCTGAGCACTCAAAGGATGTCACACCCTGTCCTGTGCCGCCTCATGGACAGAACAGGGCCTCAGGGCTGGGCTATTTGAGCTCTGGAGCTGGCGTCTGTGAATTGGGCACTGTCCAGATTCCAGACCTCAGGGACCCTCCTCCAGAGGGAAAGAGTGTGTTTACTCGACTGTGTTAATTGGGTCGTCCTGTAGCACATTCAGTGAGCAATTAGTGCACTGAGAGTGTCAGAAGCAATTTTGTTAGTTTTTACACCTGTGAGTACATGTCAGTTTTTACTCCTTGCCAGTCTCCATCACCCTGCACTGACCGGCCACGGGGGACCTGGGTGTGGCCCAGCAGACTTCATGCTCTTGCTCTGATACCATCCTGGTTTTTGCTTTTGTTTCTTTATCAGCCTTAAAAGCCGTCCTTAGAAGCCACATGATGTGCCACGTCCAAAGGGACCTGGAAAGTCACCTGCACCCACCACGCGCCAGTTGGGGAGGGTGATGGTGCGGGGTGGAGGCAGGGGCAATGGATGGGGGTAGCGAGGTGGAAAACTCAGCAGATGTGAAGTTTAATGGGTGGAGCCTGGATCTTCTGAAACGTGTGTCTTCGTGTCACTTAAATATTATTTATGAGATTTGTTCCACTCTCGATATCTGTAACTCTGCATTTCCGCTTGTGTAGTTACTATTGTTAAGCATTTTGCCTTTACCTTAATCAACAAGATAGGTTTTGGGCTTCTGTGCATGTCGGCTTTTCCTGGGGTCTTGATCTCATGATCAGAGTGGCTTTTCATGTTGGAAAGTTCTTGGAAAAGACCCTTTTTATTTATGGATTTAAATAGTGTAATATGGTTAGACACAGGCTCATAAAAATTAAAGACATATTTATGTGACAACATTAGCTAGATTCAAGGTGACTGTGTGTGCATGGGTGCGTGGGTGTGCATGTGTACATGTGTGTGCACACGCGGGTGTGTGGGTGTGCACACGTGCATGCTCTTTGCACTCTCCTTGTGGGGAGGTTGGAGCACGGGTGATAAGTGACCACTGTGGTTCTGCCAAATCCCGTGGTGTGCATGGTGTTATCCACTGAACATCCCAGCGTCTGTTAACACTCATATGTGATGGGTCTCGTGGGCTTGAAGTAGTTCTGGTTATATTTCAACATGACACAGATGTTACAGTAACATTTATGTCAAACTTAGATTAAATTCATTTCCCATCAACTACTGAAGATAATTTCAATACCCTTTCAAAACACACAGTAAAGGAAATGCATTAGTAAAGTCAAAACTTGATTAATTTCTGAAGAACAGAAGACCTGTGCACTGTGGGTTGTGCAGGACCTGGAGCAGCCTGGCCTAGGGAGCGGGGCCACATCCCATTCAGTCCGTGCTCCCAGCTTGGGGGACTTTCGTCTTTGGTCAAGTGTTTCTGTAGATCTTGTGTCTGTTTTTCATTGAGTTGCTTGTTTTTTTGTTGACTCTTTGTCTGTGTGTTTATATTTCTTGGTTATTAAGCCCTGGTGGGATGGTGGTTTGCAAATAGCTCCCCCCATTCAGTAAGTTGACTTTTTCTTTTGGATGTTGGTGGTGGAGGAATTCTTGCTCTCATCTAAACCTGGGTTTTTGCTTTTGTTTCCTTTGCTGCTGGCTTTGAATCCACACAGACATCTCTGAAGCTGAAGTCAAAGAGTCTATGTTTTCTTCCCTGTAATTTATTGTTTTATATCTTACATTAAAATAATAAGTGAATTTATTAACTTTTGTATATAGTGCGAGATAATGGTCTAGTTTCCTTCTTTTGCATGTGGTTGTCCAGACTCCCCTGAACCATGTATTGAAGAGACCACCCATTAGTCATTGCTGCAAGAGTTGTGTGTATATATGTGTGGGGCCTTGTTCCATTGATCCATGTGTGGTTTCCTCCCAACAACGTGCTCTTTTGATTACTATCACTTTGTAGTATGGTTTGAATCAGGAGCATGAAACCTCCATTTTGCTTTTATTGCTCAATTGCTTTGCTAGTCAAGATCTTTTGTGCTTCCTGCAAATGTTAGGAATTTCTTTGTTCTAATTCTGTGAAGAATGCCACTGGGATTTTGATAGGCATTATATGAATTTGTACATTGCTTTATGGATAATGACCATTTTAAAAATGCTAATTTTTCTGACCCATGAGAAAAGTATGTTTTCCTATTGCTTTGTCCTTTCTAACTTACTTCATTGCTGTCGTAGATCTTGGTGTGTGGGTGTTTAACCCACTGATTAAACTTATCCTAGGTATTTTATTCTTGTTTATGTCATTGTAATGGGCTTGTCTTCATTTCATTTTCAGATAGATTTTGTCTGTGTACAGAAACATAACTGAAATTTTTATAGTGAATTTGTAGCATGCAACTTTGCACTATTTATTATTTTCTTTTTTTTTTTTTTTATAAATTTTATTGTTATATTCCCCATACAATTGCAGCCCCCCATTCTGACCCCAATACCTCCCCCCCCGCCCCCGCTCCCGTAAAAGTGTCTCTGGTTCATAGTTTTTTGTTGATTTTGATTTTCACTTTCTTATAGTTATTCATTTTCCTGGTCCCTTATTTAAGTTTTCTAGATTCCTGCTATGAGTGAGACCATCCGGTATTTTTCTTTTTCTTTTTGGCTTATTTCGCTGAGCATGATCCCTTCCAGCGCCATCCATGTTGCAGCAAATTGCATGTGTTTATCTTTTTTGAATGCTGAGTAATATTCCATGGTATATATGTACCACATCTTCTTGATCCAGTCATCTATTTTTGGGCATTTGGGTTGTTTCCAAAGCTTAGCTATTGTAAACAGTGCTGCTATAAACATAGGGGTGCAGGTGTTCTTTGGAATTGATGTTTCTGTGTCCTTTCAATTTGTTGCTTGAGTCATCAGGGTGTGCACATCTGCCTCCATGTCACCTGTACAAAGGAGCCACTTTACTCCACTCCAGATACCCTTTGTGTCTCGTACCTGCCTGACCCCTCTGCCCGGACCTGCAGCAACAGGTTGAGCAGCACTGGTGAGAGAGGCCACTCAGTCTCCCTCCTGACTTTAGAGGAGGAGATTTCAGTTTGTTTGTTTGTTTGTTTGTTTTTTTGCCACCAACTGTGATGTTAGGTATGGATCATCATTTATGATTTATTTATTGTTAGTACTTGTTTCTTATACCCATTTTATTTAGAAGATTTTTTTTTCTGATAAACTGGATGCTGTGTCTGGCCAATTGTCCCTTCTGAATCTATTCAATTAATTTTATGATGTCCCTTCATTTATATTACATTGATTTGACCAGAACCTATGCAAAGTTTAACTCCAAATGGATCACTGGCCTTATGTAAAACACCATAGCATAAACATAGCACTTGGCACAGCCTGAAGTCTAGGTAACCTTGAGTGTGGTGATTCTTTGTAGATACATTTCCAAAGACATGAAGCATGAAAAGGAAAAATGATACCCTGGAGTTCAGGAAAATTAAAAACTTACCTGGGGAGGAAAATAACAAGAGAGGAGGAAAAAGCCATGCTCTGTGAGAAAATACCTACCAAAGATGCACTTGACAAAAGACCTTTATACAAAATAAGCAAATGCTTGTAGGACTCAACAAGAACAGAAATAGTTCCGGGCCTCCCCTGGTGGCACAGCAGTTAAGCGCTGGGGTGTGAGGCTGCCCACAGCCTCTGCAGTGATAGATCGATGCCAGGCGCCAGCGAGGGTCCCACACACACACAAAAAAAAAAAAAAAAAAAAAGCAGAGATGGTTCCACCAGAGGGGCCGGCAAGCTCACTAGACACTCTACAGAGCAGGTGTCACCCAAGCAGGCTGCTGAAAGTCGTTTCCCCTTGTCCATCACCAAGAGCCGCAGAGGGCATTTGAGATGCCCCCACACACTTGCCAAGAAACCGAACCCCACACACTAATGATGAAAGGAACATCAGGGCCTCTCATATGTCCCCTGTGGGAAGAAGCCCACTGGACACTCATTTATAAGACAGTTTAATGGGGGTCTGAGGAAACTGAAGTGTCTCTCACCTCGTGGTCAAATGTTCACTTACTCTGCATTAACCCAAAGGCGGGAGAAACTTCTGAACTCACACAAAGCTTCACAAGTGTTTACGGTAACTTCATTCTTCTTGCCAAAATTTGGAAGGAAGCGAGTCACACCTCAGAATGGATAAATGGTGGCCGGGCATGCAGACGATGGCTGTCACCCAATGAGAGCAGAGGGAGCTCCCTGCCTAAGAAAGAAGTGAAGGAAGCTGAGCTGGACTCTGCAAAGTAGAAGTCAAACTGAAAAGTGGGACCTGTCCATTTCCATGGTGTTCTGGAAAGACCTGAAATATGGAGACAGGGAGTAGATCAGTGGTCTGCATGGCGAGAGGGTGACAGCAGCAGGGTGCATGTGGTCGGGGGACTGGTGAGGGGCACTGGGTGCTGTGATGATGATGAGTGTCTGGCACAATACATTGGCCCAAACCGACAGAATGCAAAACACCGAGGGGGAAGAACGAGAGTGAGCCATGGGCTGGATTTCATTACAAGGTGCCAAAGTGGGCACATCCTTGGTTAAAACTGCAAGATTCTGAAATTCATGCTGCTTTGGGAGGGAGACGGTGCATTTGTGAGTTGAAGAGAGTATGGAAAACCTGCATCTCCCTCGCACTATTTTTGTTTAGAAAGAACTGCAAATCTTCAAGTCTTGGAAAACAAATATTTGAATTAAAATATTAAGAAATATTGGAAATAGAGCTGTACAAGGTAACTATTATTGTAAAGAAGAAGTAGAGTTTTCACATTTTGGTGAGTAACCCCTTGAACAGCATGGCCACCGCCGAATTCATGGCATGGTTCCTCAGACTGTATATGACGGGATTAAAGGTGGGGGACACCACCATGTAGAACATAGAAATGACCAGGTCAGATGTGGATGGAGTCCCTGAAGTCAGCTTCAGGTAAGAAAAGCATGCAGTGGAGAGAAACAGCACCACAACCAGCAGGTGGGGCAGGCACGTGGAATAGACTTTGGCCTTCCCTTCTGTGGATGGGATCTTCCTGACAGCAGAGAAGATGTGGACATAGGAAATGATGAAAATAAAAGAGCAGATACTCAACACCACACTAATGAGAATGGGGACAAGATTGCTCATTACATTTCCTTAGCAGGAAATAGCCAGTAACTGGGGGACGTCACAGAAGAACTGGTGGTCCATGTTGGACCCACAGTAGGACAAGGAGAAGATTCTAGATGTGAACATCACAGCATAGAGGCCCCCACCCAGCCAGGACACAGCTGTCAGCTGCACACACCTGTCCCTGCTCATGATGACGTCATAGTGCAGGGGGTGGCAGATGGCAGCATAGCGGTCAAGGCTCATCACCGTGAGCAGGTAAAGCTCTCTAGCTCCTGAAACCACCAGAGTGAAGGCCTGGACGAGACAGCCCAGGAATGAGATGGAGCTGCTGTGCCTCAAAGAGTTGGCAATGGACTTTGGGACCGTGGCTGTGATGAGGCAGAGGTCCGTGAAGGACAGACTCCTCAGGAAGAAGTACATGGGGTTGTGGAGGTGCCAGTCCAGGGTGGTGATGAGGACTATGAGCCCGTTCCCCAGCAGGGTGCACAGGTAGATCAGGGAGAAGAGCAGCTGGACAGTCGCCCGTCACCCTCCGTGTTCCCTTAATGGAGAGGCCCTGGGGATGTGCGTGAGGGGGATGCGGGAAGGCCTGAAGCCGGAGGGAAGGGACATGGAGAAAGGTAGGAGGGAGCCCAGGGAGGGGAGTGGGGGGGGGAAGACAATGGACGTCCAGCAGAAGTGAGTGACCCTGGGGGTCACCAGCCCTTTGGGAAGAGTAACTTTACTCGTCTCTGAATTGTGTATCCTGCGGTTCTTTAACACCCCAGCCCCTGTCCATGCACTTACATTAGAATTGACTTTTTGTTGAGATAATTTGCTTTTACCCTTAACAAAATAAAGTAGAATATTATGGTTTCTGCTCATGGTGTCATATCCTTAGGTTTGCTGCATGACGATGGTGACATCCAACATGGAAACAGGCGTTTATCTGCTTGAGTTTACTCTCCTGTAGGGTGTGTGGCAGGACCTGCTCACTCTGCTGCGTGTGTCTGTCTGCTTCTCCCAGCACCATGTCCCCACTTTCCCTTCTCCAGTGCCTGCTCTGGCTCCTCTGTCATAGAGTCACTGTCCTTCCTGATGAGGGTGGGTTCCAGGGTCCTTGTTGTATCCGGGGGTCTGTGTGTCTGCTATTCTCCAGTACCATCCTGCTTTAATTATTATAGCTTTATTGTATAGACTGGAGTCTGAAAGTGTGCTTCTCCCTGTCTTAATCATTTTTGTCAAGACTGTTTGGATAGTTGTCGTCTTTTGTAGTTCCATATGCAGGCTCATCAGCAGTTTGCTCAGGGGAGGCACAGCCAGCGCCGGTTCGGTGGGCCTGACGCTGCCTGCCCTAAGCACTTCAGTGTATCTGGGCTGGGATGCAGGTACCTCACTGCCAGCTGAGAAGTGGGTGCAGCCACTGAGTCTGGGCTCAGAGCCGCCATGTGACAGGGAGTTCCCTGGGCCTGCTCTCCTGTGGCTCATAACATACTCCCTCCAGAAAATACTTCTTTTAAAAAAATCTGTGTCAGAAAATCTCTGAAGTTATTAATCTTTCCAATGCAAGACCTTGATCTTATGTTTCTCCTCCCGGGACTTCATTACTCTCTGCTCATGTCCTTTACATACTTTCTGTCTTTCCTTTGAAGAAAACTCTAAACTGTGTTGAGAAGAGGATCTGACTTCAGGAATGGGGTAACATGGGTGTCATGTTAATTAACAATTACTGCTTAAAGGAAATGCTCATTGTCACATCTCTGTTCTCTTATTGCAGACTGCATCTCTGCCCCTCTGTGTGTGCGCGTCTCTCCTCACACTCTGGGGAACTCCCACATGAATACCCACTTGTTTCCTCTCCTTATCCCACTCCTATTCCCAGTTGACTAGTAACAGTGAATTTATTCACTAGTGCAAACAGGTTTTGCTGTATTTTGTAATGTCAGTTTTCTGTATTTTCTTTTTTTTTTTAAGATTGATTTATGCATACAAGAACGGGGGCACAGGCCAGAGTTGTGAGGGGTGAGATGATTCATCAGAGACAGAGTGGAGAATAGAACAGGTGCACTGAGTGAAATACACTGATGAGGGGAGCAGCACACGAGGCAGGAGAGGTCTGCTGTGCCACGTGGGATAGCTCCCTGTCCAGGGATCGAACTCATGCTGCAGTGGCTGTGGCTGGCTTCATAGGTTGCATCTTAACCCCTTGAGCTACCAGGGAGGCCTGGTTTTCTGTATTTTCTATCCCACAGATGAAAGAGACCATCTGCTATCTTTCACTAACTGTTTTTTTTTTTCACTTAACAAGATAACTTAATGTTCTACTCACCTTGTCACAAACATATGATTTGATTTTTATAATTGCTGTATACAATTCCACTGACTATGTTCCAACAATTACTTTATTCACTCCTCTGTTGAAAGCCCTTGGGCTGGTTCTGCAATGGTGCACGGTGTTGTTGTGACACCGGTGCACATGAGTGTCTCTGTATTGTAGAGTTTTCACATTCTGGGATAAAAACTTAGCAAAGGGATTGCTAGTTCCTATGGGATTCCCATTTTTATTTACATAGGACATCTCCAAACCATATTCCTAGAGGCTTGACCTACTTACATTCCCACCAACAGAGGTGAGAGTTCCTTTCTCTCCACATCCACACAACATCATTTGTGTTCAGTCTTTTTGATTGGCCCATTCTCATAGGGGTGGGTGACAAGTCATTGCAGTTTTAGTTTGTGTTCCCCTTATAATTAGAGCTACTGAACAATATTATTTGGATTAAAGATTTGGATGTAACAAATCCATAAATACTTGAGGAACTATGCCACCCTACTGCACATCCACCCCACAGATGAACTTGGGGACACATCTCCAAGGCCCCAAGGACAAGAAAAATGAACATGTAGGAACAAATGTGCCCCACCACACTAGAGAGTTCATAAACCACTAGAAAAACAGGCCCCTGCACTGGGAGAAAATATGTGCACATCATGCATCTGACGTGGGGCTGGTTTCCATTAATACAAGGCATGTCACAGCCCAGCAACAAAAAGCAGACACTCCAATCAAAAGTGGGTAAGAAACCAACATAGATATTTCCAAGGAGGACACCCAGTTTCCCTGCAGAGTTGTCGGCAGATGTTATTGGGCTTCCAAACAATGCCTGCTCCTGAAATTTGCCTGCATGTCCTGACACTGGCTGACCTCGAATGCGTTTTGTTAAATCCCCGGAGATTAGCACATCTTCCATGGAATAGCTGTAGTCTAGTTCATAATTTTATAATTATATAATATAAACTAATAATGATGGATTAGTTCTGTCATACTGTTTCCTTGAGATTTTGAGTGATTCAAATTATGGTGTTTTAATTCATCACATCTAATATATACTTTACAACATTTTCATTTTATCTTCACACATTGTACATGTACACCTGAGTCTGTTCCCTGATACAGCATGAAAGCTCTGTAAATATCTACTGAAGTCTCCAAAATTATCTTTGTGTCTGTGAGAGATGACAACAAATCTACCTAGCTTTGGATGTTTGAAAAACAATTGGCATAGTTGGCAGGATATGACTCCGAGAGCAGACATATCAAGTGGCATCTACAAATGGAGTTAAAGACAACATCAGAGTTGCTGGAGACAGGTGGTGGACAAAGTCCAAGAAGAGCTAAAGATGCTGAAGGAGCACAGAAGGTGGACAAGGTCTGGGAGATGGAGAACAAGTCCTGGGAATCATCTTGGACCTTGTGGGGAAGAGAAGAAAACCCTGCAAGGCCCAGCCCACCATACCCCTGAGGCAGAAGACTTTTCAGGAAAAAAAAAGGGGACCCCATCCATCATCTGGAGCTTGCCCAGTGACAAAGATGACACTGACTGACTTGCACAAACAATCCTGCCAGAAGGCGGAGAACTTTGGGACCTGGGGGTGGACAGAATCATTTGCCCACCACAGGAGATGAAGATCAAAGGATGGGCCTGTCAGCCTTGGTAGATTAAAGCAAACTTATCTGCTGCCCGGCACTCCCATGGCCACAGGGTGGCTGTGCCAGGCACTAGGGGGCAGTGAAAAAAATCCTGAAGTGGTGGATTGGAGGGTATATGAGGTAAAAGTCAGGCTTTTTGCCCCCTCCTGCCATTAGCCTCTGTGGCTGGCACCCAAAGTCTTGTACATATACAAGTGAGTGTGGACACCTGGGCCCAGAGAATTTTGGGTATGTGTGTATGTAAACCAAGGGATGAGGCGGTATAAGGGCAGCGTCACTCTGAATTCCAAAGCATTTCACACAGTGAAGGCCACCCACAAAAGGCCTCTTACCATGCATTTGAAGACACAATAGTCATGACATCAAACCCCAGGAATCTCAAACCATGAAGAACTATACACAAGAACCACTCCAACTGCAATGGCCCCTCTCCTTGTGAAGATAAAGGACACACACTCACCGGCATTAGTGATGCAGGTTCAAAGAAGACTTGTAGATGCTGAGAACGGACCGTTAAAAAATAAACCAAAGCACACACATGGCAAATTTGTGATGACATGAACCATTTCTACTTCAGAAGATTGTTTTCTTCCCATCTATCGTTCAGTTATGTTGAATTTGTTTTTGTCTTCCTTCCCGCTATCCTTTCTCCTTTAGTTCCATCCTACTTTATTTCCCTTCCTCCTTCCCCAACCTCCTCACAACCACCTCTGCAGGTTTCCCCATGAGGGAGCACAGGGGATGATGGTGGCTTTACAGTTCCCTGTGGATGTGGCTCTGATAACAGGGCCACACCTGTGTCCCCATGGCCACTCACTGGAGGCTGATGGAGCCTGAGGTGGGAGAACCACAGTCCTGCTTATGGAGTCTCCTGTGACCCCCTGGCTGTGCTGATGACTCAGGAGGCTCATTACTGGGGACACCTTTAAGAAATCCACGGGGACAAGGGACACCTGGTCCCCTCAGGGTGAAGTCCCTGAGGAAGGGGACCTGGAGATGGTGTCAGGGCCTGGGGGGCAGTAGGAGAAGGAGATAGTGAGCCCTGTGGCCTGTCTGATGGAGTCTGTGAGCCAGAGACCTGGACCCCAGACACTAGAGGCCAGCACAGCAGAGGGCAGTGGGTGACTGGGACATCAAGTGAGGTTTGCTTTTCCTCCTGTCTCTGTGAGGGCGAGAATTTTGTGGGAAGCAAACTTCTGGGACAGCGGGTGTGTCACACCAGATTGAGGTGTCTGTCAAATAATTTTAAAAAGTACGATTTTTAAATCTTAAATTTTTAATTTACTGACATTCCATTTAACCCATACATCAAAGTGTTGGCATTTCAACATGAAATATTTATGTTATTGTGTGTGTTTCCAATGGTGACTTTGTTTCTTTATTGAGGTAACAAAGTTTTACAACACAGTATCACTTCAAAATGCATATTGTATTTCAGGATAACAGTAGCTAGAATATTCATCTTATTAATGGAAAATAATAAATTATAAAGGTGGATTATGGTTCAGTTTCAGAATGCCATGTTGTTCTGGGATAATCTTAATTTAAGGTTTTCCGCAGATTATTATCTTTCATGCATTTATTATTTTATAATATTCTGGCCTAGGGTATATAGGACAATTATTGTTTCATAACTAATTTTTTAACATTTAGCACTCTGAGTTAAAAGTATATAATGTTACATGAAATCACATTTAATGGAAGTATTTAGAGGGCAGTGGGGAAAATCTGAAAGGAAATTTAAAATACTGCTAATTGTTTATAAAGTGAAGGTACACATCCTCATCCCTAAAATATTATAACAATAAAGGGAGTCAGACAGAAATTCATGACTTTTTCTTGTTATCTTTTTTTTTCTTTTTTTTATTTTACACTAACATTTTACAATACATATTTTTATTTTATTTTTAAACAATGATTTGCTTTCCCCCACCCCCTCAGGTTGAGTCCCCATAGAATTTCCTTTCCCAAGGCACCGTGAACCATCACCTCAGTCCCCTGTGCACCTCCCTCCCTCCCTCTGATCCCTCTCCCTCCTCCTCCCCTGCAGGATGTCTCTGATTTATAATTGCTGATTTTGCTTTGTTGTGTTTTTTTTTAATATTTATTTATTTATTTATACAAGCACTGGGTACTATCAGAAGTGCGGGAGGGTGAGAGAATTCACCAGAGCCAGAGCAGAGAGCAGAGCAGGCAGAAGGACCGAGGTACATTGCTGAGGGGAGCAGTGGGCAGCAGGAGAGGTCTGTGCCATGTGGGACTCTCGCTGGCAGCCGGGGATTGAACCACTGCTACGGAGGCTGTGGGCAGCTTCACAGCCCAGTGCTCAATCGCCACTCCACCGGGGAGGCCCAGTTTGTTGTGTTTTGTACTGTTACTATTATTTTTTACACTGATGTCTTACTGTGTTGGATTACACTTATTTTCATATGTTGAACCATGCTTGTGTCCCTGGACTGAATCCCACTTGATCGTGGTGTACTATCCCTTTGATGCATTGCTGGATTCTGTTGGCAGGATTTTGTTGAGAAATTTTGCATCAGTGTTCATTAGGGAGATTGGCCTGTAATATTCTTTTTTTTTAATAAATTTTATTGTTATATTCCCCATACAATTGCAGCCCCCCCATTCTGACCCCAATCCCTCCCCTCCCGCCCCCGCCCCCCTAAAAGTGTCTCTGGTTCATAGTTTTTTGTTGATTTTGATTTTCACTTTCTTATAGTTATTCATTTTCCTGGTCCCTTATTTAAGTTTTCTAGATTCCTGCTATGAGTGAGACCATCCGGTATTTTTCTTTTTCTTTCTGGCTTATTTCGCTGAGTAATATTCTTTTATTGTGCTGTCTTTGTTTGCTTTTGGTATTAGTACAATGTTGGCTTCGTAGAACATATTTGGTAGTATTCCTTCTTTTTCAATTTTTTGAAAGAGTTTGTGTAGGATAGGCACTGATTCACTGCTGAACATTTGGTAGAATTCATTTGTGAAGCTGTCTGGGCCTGGGCTTTTGTTTTTGGGGAGTGCTTTGATTACTGCCTCAGAGACCATATTTGCTGACCTGTGCTTTTCCCAGTGGTTCTCTGAGAAATGGAGGAGGGGCGGAGGGGAGCACCTCAACACAGGGACTCTTATTCAAGCTGGGTGTTCTGTCTGCCCCATGTTCACCGGGTGCTGTGCCCACATCTATATGGATCCTGTGCCCTGAATTCTGTGTTGTAGGTCTCCGTGGCAGGGCTATCAGATCCAAAACGCTGGCTGTCACTCTGCAGTGCCTGCTGCTGTGGCACGTCCCACATCCTGGATCCTGCGCCTAGCTCTCAGTTCTAGAATGGGTGTCTTGCCCCATGCCTTATTTCCCTTCTTAGCCCCGTTTGCATGGCCCATCCTTTCTCAGAGCCTGAGTGTGTTTTTGGGATCCCTGGTTTCCAACTATCAGGATGTTGGTGATTTTGCTCTGGTCGCTAGGTGGCGGCAGAGATCTTTCTTTCCCAGTGTCCTTGGGTCTGGGGAACAGATTGGGGGTGTCGTGGAGCACCTCAGCAGCATGGGGGTACCATGTCTTCCCTGTGCCCCACCGTCGCGGGGATCCGACACCCTGAATTTCGTGTCCCGGTTCTCAGTTTCAAAGCCTCAGATACAGGCCGTGGGCGGTAGCCAGTTCAGTGTCGGCAGAAATGGTGCCTTTTGAACCCCACTCCTGTGTCTGGATGCCTGGTTTCTGATTACTTGGTGAGGGACATGCACTTCAGTGACAGCTCCGGTGCATCTCCCCACAAATCTAGGTTGTGGGCGCGGGGACCTGGGCAGTTGTGATACACATATTTTCTTTTAAGATTTATTCATGTATTTATACAAGAACCGGGGTACAGGCCAGATGCATGGGAGGGTGAGAGGATTCACCAGACACAGAGCGGGGAGCAGAACAGGCAGACTGATGAAATACACTGCTGAGGGGAGCAGTGGGCGCAACAGGAGAGGTCTGCACGCCATGTGGGACCCTCGACTGCTGGCCGGGATGGAACCCGTGCTGCAGAGGCTGTGTTCAGCTCCACAGTGCTGCACTCAACGGCCTGGGCCACCACGGCAGGCGCGATACACATGTGCTTTTCCAGCATGTGTCGTTTTTCTGCACAAGCTTACCAGCTGGCCTTGGGCTCTTTGCAGGTCTCTGGAGGAGTCCTTGTCTTCCTTTAATGGTAACTGGAGCTGTTCGCTCACTTCCTGGCGATTCCTGCACGGTTCTCCACAGTTCCCATTCACGGGGTGCGGTGCCTGAAATAGTTCTTTTCTACGCAATGTCCCCCTTGATCTGTAGTTTGTTCCCGTTTTATTTTCTTTCTTTCTTTTTTCCTACTTTCTGTTGGCCAGAGAGTGGGTGGGGAGGGTAGCAGGGTTCTCTGATCTGTCATGTTGATATTGCTAGTTCCTTCACACTAAAGCAGAGACACCTGTAGAAATCTATTATGGATGGGATCTTGTTTTTTTATTTTAATTCCACACAACACCAGAGCTATGTAAAATCTAATTTTGTGAATATAAATATGGATTCCAGACCACTGAAAAAGTTTTTTCCCTAGGCTACAACATTTTTTGAGTTAATTTTTTTTTTGCTTTCATTAAATTAACTGGAATTGTTTCTCTTATATCTTGCAGTAATTATATACTACTCCATTCTCCTAAAAATCTTACAGTCACCAGGACCTGCCCCTCTGTCACCCCACAGAGGGAGGAGAGGACGAGATTGTGGGGAGGAGGGGAGTGGGCGGGGTTGCCCCGTGTCCAGAAGTCCCCACTCACACACGGGCCTGAACAAACCTGCACACGGAGGGTGAGCAGCGGGCCTGGGGCGATAGGGAGGGACTGTCGGTCGACTATGAGATTCAACCGGAGCAGAATCCTAAGATCAGCTTAAATGTCCCTCATTTCCCAATCTCAGTTCCTGTGTGATAAAGGCGCTTTTCTGGAGCTAAACACAAAAGGCTCAATAGAGAGCGAGTGACACGGAGCTGCTCCACTCCACACCCTGAGAGTGACCTGTGGGGCACGCCTGTGACTGTCCTTGCAGGTGTCATGTTTTATTCTGCTCAATATTTTTATGCAGATGATGGCTCCAGAGGTGACCAATCCCACGGCCGTGACAGAATTCATGCTCCTGGGGTTCCCCACCCAGGGGACCATGGGCTTCTTGCACCCGATGCTCTTCTCCTTGGTCTACCTGTGCACCCTGCAGGGGAAAGGGCTCATTGTCCTCATCACCACCCTGGACCGGCACCTCCACACCCCCATGTACTTCTTCCTGAGGAGTCTGTCCCTCTCGGACCTCTGCCTCATCTCAGCCATGGTCTCCAAGTCCATTGCCAGCTCTCTGAGGCACAGCAGCTCCATCTCCTTCCTGGGCTGTGTCCTCCAGGTCTTTGTGCCGATTCTTTCAGGGGCTGAAGAGTTTCACATCCTTGTGGTGGTGAGCTATGACCGCTATGCTGCCATCTGCCACCCCCTGCACTATGATGTCATCATGAGTAGGGACAAGTGTGTGCAGCTGACAGCTGTGTCCTGGCTGGGTGGGGATGTCATCTCTGTCATGCACATAGCTTCAACCTTTTCATTGTCCTACTGTGGGTCCACTGTGGTCCCCCTGTTCTTTTGTGACATCCCCCAGTTATTGGCTATTTCCTGCTCAGAAAATCTAATTAGCGAACTTGTCCCCATTCTCATTAGTGTGACATTGCATGTGGATTATTTTACTTTCATCATCATTTCCTATGTCCACATCTTCTCTGCTGTCAGGAAGATCCCATGCACAGAAGGGAAGACCAAGGCCTTCTCCACCTGCCTTCCCCACCTGCTGGTTGTGGTGCTGTTTCTCTCCACTGATTCTTTGCTTATCTGAAGCTGACCTCAGAGACTCTGTCCATGTCTGACCTGGTCATTTCTATGTTCTACACGGTAATGCCCCCCACCTTTAATCCCGTCATCTACAGTCTGAGGAACCAAGCCATCAAGTCAGCTGTGGGGTGACTGCTAAAGGGTCAATGCTATAAGATGTGAGATTTTACAATCTAAAATTACAGCCCCTCATTTATTCAGTTTTTCCCTTTAACTCTATATGTTATCATTTATAAAGTACAGATTTCTTTTTTTTTAGTTTTTTTAACTTTATTTTTTCAAATGTGATAACATTTTTTTTATTTTAATTTTTTTTTGTATTAAGATTTTTCCTTTTCCAGAAATTTATATTCTCATATTCTTCCATAAGCTGTGGTTTCCTAATTACTGCTATCATTTGTCAAACCTCCAATTATGTGATGTTCATAAACTGAATTCCCACTTATGTTTGAAAACATAGAAAGAATGGCATAGAGAGAATGCTCTAGAACTCACACATCACCAACATTTATGTGAAACCAAGCAGTAGTAAACGGGGTTTGTCCACGGGAGCACACTGTCACTGGACCCTAGTCCTGGGGCACTTGGTTCCTTCAGCCTGCGTGTGTCTCCACTGAGGGCCCCATCCTGTGGAGGGTAGGGGAGACAGCTGAGTGGGGTCCCCCACCCCTTCCATTTATAATGGGGCTTCTCCCTCTAAGAGACATTCATGTTTCTGTTCAAAATACAAATGGAAACCACAGTTGACTTTGCCAGAAATGGAAGGATGGAAGCTTCCTTGGGGAATTGGAGTCTATGCTAAACCCTACAACTCATGTGATTATTAATTTCTATGATGCCTGATTTGATTGTAACAGGACTACACTGTTTAAGTACTATAATAAAATTAAAAAGTGTATGATATTTATTGAGGAACTACATTTTTACTTTTAAAATGTTTTTTTATAAACATCATTTCTTTATACACATCGAATAAAGGGTTTATTTTCGGATTCCCTTAGTTTTTGAAATTATATTTTGAGTCTTACACCAGGACTTCTTGTTGACTCTGGAAGATGGCATTCACTTCCCTTTTCTTCGACTTTGGAAGTAACTATTTATTATACTATATAAAGAACATTATATAAAGGTTAGCATGACACTATTCATAAATATTTATTCTTGTACATCATTTGTACCCTAAATACTCAGCTTCTCATTATTGTCTTCCTTCTACTGAGACCATGAGCTGGGTTGATGTTCTTCCCTCAAGAGTATTTTCAGGGAGCAGGTCGCTGAGTCTCCACAGTCTCCTGACTGATCATTACATACTCAGTCCAGAAAACATTTCTTTAAAAAATATATATGGGAACCACCAGACCAAGTCCATTCAGATTTCAGATTTCTAGCACTAACATGTGCTAGAAAATCACTCAAATAAGCATTCATTTCAATGAATGTATTTGAGCAAAGATCTATCCCCTTGGGATACTTATTTCAGGCTCCTCTGTTTTTTAAAATATTTTCAATTCTTCACTTGGACAAAACTTCTGTCTTTTGAGATGGGGATTTGATTTCATGAGTGACATAATATGAAGTCATGTGAAGTTATAACTTGCCACCATCAAATAAATGCTTTATTCACGGATTTTGGTGGCTTTCATTTGGGGGTTAGTATACCACTCTGTATTCACAGGGCCCCTGCACTCCACAAAACACCCATTACTACCTCATCTACTTCCATGTCCACCCTCCACCCCCTGTTACCTCTGGTAACTACATGTTTTCCCTAGTCCAAAATTTGCTTTTGCCGCATTGTTTACTATAGGATTTCTGTATTTTCCATTTCCAGATGAGTGAGACCATCTACTATCTGTCTCTTGCTGTCTGTTATTTCACTTTATAAAATCACCACAAGGTCCATCCGTGTTGAACCATATACATGAGTTCATGTTTTTAATAGCTGTATAGTATTCCATTGAGTGTGGACCCACATCATTTATTCCTTCCTCTGTGCACAACACTTGGGTTGGGGCCATGAACAGTGTGTCTGTGAACACAGGTGCATGTGGTCTGCCTTGTAGTGTCTAGGCATCTGGGACAAATAACTAGCAGAGGTTGCTCCATCCTATGGTTGTTCCGTTTTTTTTGGTCTGAAGAAATCTCCAAGCCATTTTCCCAAAAGAGATGAGAGGCTCTTTCTCTCCCTCCCTCACCTCCTGTCATGTCCAGTCTCTTGACTGGTCCCTGCTTGCAGGGGAGAGTGACAAGTCACTGCATTTTAACTTGTGTTCTCTCACCCTTAGTGCTGTTGAACAATATTGTGAGGATTGAAGTCACGACAGGTCCCAAAACCATAAAATAGCAGAAAGAAGACATGGGGTGATATCCTAGTGGACACAGACCCCAGAATGTTTACAGAGACACAAGTCTAAGGAGAAAGGGACAAGAGCATGTAGGAACAAGTGCCCCTCCCCACACTAGAGCGCTCCTGGTCCTCAGAAACTGCTGTGAGCACAGGCCCTGTGCGGGGAGAAGCCACGTGCACCCCACAATCCTGGCAAGGGTGAGTGTCCATCACACAAGTGTGTCCCCACCACAACAGTGAGCAGCACTCCAGTCGAGACATGGGCCAAGGCCTAGGCAGACAGTCTCTAAGGAGGTTGCCCGGTGCCTGCAGAGACGCGGGCAGGTGGATTCTGATCCAGACCCTGCTCCGAGCTCACTGGTGCGTCCTGACCCCTGCACGGATGTGTTTGTTCCCGTCCAGGGATGGGCTCATCCTGCAGGGCCAGTGGAGTCCAGGGCGTGATCGTGTCATTATTCAGCATTGAAGTCTAATAAGCTGGGCGGACGCTGTCCTGCTGCTTCCTGGGACCACTGAGAGCTGCCAATGAAGATGTTTCAGCTCCTCACACTCAGCCCACACTTTCCACCATGTCACTTTCCTCTCACAGAGTATGCTGGACACCCAAATCCACGTGGTCTGAGTCTGTTTTCCAAGAGATTTAAATGCGGGGAATATGCTCGTGGATGCCGAGAAGCTTTTCTCAGCCGAGATTAGCAGGAAGGACTAACTATACTTTTTCTTAAGTCATGAAGAGAACATTCCGATGACACAGATTACCCCATGATACCCGGGGGCAGCAGCCCCAGTTGCCCCTCCCCCAGGTACCCCACAACCTTCACCCTGAACCCCTATACAGACACCATCCCAGTGTTATCTCCTGGCCCTGTTCCCACAGTAATATCCTCCGCTGAGTAGGAGCAAATGGGGTGTCCTCTCCCCAGAGGGTACCTGCCCACAGAGTGTGCTGGGGACCCCCTCCCTGCAGGCTGGAGCCTCCCAGGGCAACCAGAAGAGCCAGGCCCAACCCCAGGTAGGGAGCTGGGGAACAACCTCTGGTGGACAGGGGGAATTGCGGGCCTGGAAGGAGGGCCTGTCCTCAGCGACCACATGCCAGAAGCTGAGGTCAAAGCTCTGTCCCCTCGAGCATGGGTCATGGACCCCATGGACACTGAGCTGGGCCCAACCACCACGTGGACCCACACTGTCTTTAATAATGGGACCAGCACCTGGTCCCCACAGCAGGTCAGGGGAGGCTGATGGAGTCTGAGGAGGAGGAACCACAGTTCAGTCCCCACAGGAGTCAAGACTAACAGAACTGCCTCTGGCACCCTCATTGCACTAATTATCACTGGGATGTGCTGCAGGATGATGCCAATTAAGACCATCAACAACAACAAAAAATGCACTTGTCCCTCTGGAGGCAGGTCTCTGAGAGCTGGAATCCGGACCGTGTCCAACACGCGGACACCAGCTCCAGAGCTCAAATACCCAACCCTGAGGCCATGCTCTGTCCATGAGGCAGCACAAGATGGGATGCAACATCCTGTGAGTGCTCAGAGATGCCCCACGAGCCCCGACCATGGAGTGAGAGGCTGGGACACACTCTGTCCACGTCACGGGGACATCCTCAGGACAGAGACTCAACACGGCAGCAGAATCTTTCCCCCCAGACTGCAGGTATTTAGCTCTTAAACAGTTTCCAAGGAGAATCCATTCAGATTGAAATATTTCAGATTTCAAGCTTCATTTCACATTTCAGAAAGCACCGTGGTTAAAATATTCATTCAGATTGGAAATACACATTCTCAAGGTTCCCAAATAGTTCCGTTTCACACCACAATATTTTTTATGGGATAAGTTTCAATGGGAGAAATTAACTTTTTCATTAACTCTTCTAAAGTCTGTGACATTTAATACATTTATCATAGAGAATGTTTTGAATTGTGGCCAATGACAATATTGTTTAAAAACTGATTTTAGCATTCAGCACAGTGAGTGAATACCAAGTATTAAATAAAATCACAACTAATGGAATTATAATGATAAAGAAATATAAGATGAAAAAAATAGTAATATAAGATGAAATTTAAAATATTTATTGTTAAAATTCAGAGCTTTATGCCTTTTTGTCCCCAAATTTACAACACATAGGTGTCAAGCAGAAATTCAAAAACATTTTAAGCAATGACTGTTGATGGTTTCATGGCTCTGACACTAATGTGAGCCTGGCAGGGATGTCTATTTATGGACATGAACTTGGAATTTCTCCAAAACTCCGTCACTCACAGATTGTTAGTGAGATTGTAAAATGAAGAAGTGACAGTAGTTTAACAAAATTATATGTCAAAATTTGTCTTATTATTATAAATATTTAAATCAATGAAAAGATTTGACATCTAGAATATTTTGTGCCCTTATTGATAATATTATTTTTATTAAAGTACTTTTAAATGTTCAAACTAATGTATACCTACAAGTTTATTTCCCACAGTCTCCTTAAAAGTCCGGCCTCCCCAGGGCCTGCCCCTCTGTCACCCCACAGAGTGGGGAGAGGGATTTGCCATTGCGTTCGTCTTTCCTTTGATTTTATTTATTTATTCTTTTAATAACTTTATTTTTTGCCTTCTTTTGTTGTTATTCGTCCCTCTGAGGTTCTGGCTTTAGGATTACTTGTAGTATTTTTTGGAGTGGGGGTTTAGTCATAATGAAATTCCGGAGTTTCTGTTTGTCTGGGGAGGTCCTTATTCTTTCTTCATAGAGGAAGGAGAGCTTTGCGGGATAGAATATTCTTGTTTGGCATCTGTTTTCTTGGAGTCTGTTGACTATGTCCCTCCATCTCTCCTTGCCCGGAGTGTTTCTTCGGAGAAGTCTGATGTCAGCCTGATTGGTTTTTCCTTTGAATGTTATCTGTTTCTTCCCTCTTGTCAGCTTCATTATTTTTTCCTTGTCCTAGATTCTTGGGAGCTTTACTATTATGTGTCTTGATGTATTTTTCCTTTTGTCATGGAAGTTTGGTGTTCTTCTTGCTTCTGGTATATCAATTTTCAGCTCCTTCTTCACATTTGGGAAGTTCTCTTCAATTATCTCCTGGACTATTTTCTCTGTTCCTACATCTCTCTCCTCTTTTTCTGGTATTCCTATAACTCTTATATTTCGTTTCTTCATGGAGTCAGATAGTTCCTGAAGTCTTTCTTTGTTCTTTTTCCTTCGTACTTCTCTTTCCTTTTCTGTGTTGGTTCTTTTTATTTCTGTGTCTTCAAGAGTACTTATTCGTTCTTCCATTTCATCTATTCTGCTTTCATTGCTTTTCCCAGAGTTCTTTAGTTCCTCCATTAATTCTTTGATCTCCTGCGTTTCTTTTGCTTCCCTCTTTAGGGACTCAATTTCCAACTTCTGATCATTGTTTTCCTTTATGAGTTCTGTCATTTTTTTAATCACGGCAATTTTAAATTCTCTTTCTGGAAGTCTCAGAACTTCTTCCAAGTTACTGTCGTTGCAATCTGGGGGGTGGTTTTCTTTTTGTGGTGTGCTTTTTTCCTGAGGGCTTGTTAGGTTGCTTGTGGTTCATCTCTTCCCTACTGTCTGTTTTCTAATTTGTCGTATGCATTGGGACACTGTGTTGCTGGGACTGGCCAGCATCTTGGGTGAGCTTCTCCGCTCCCCTCTGTCTCCTCCAGGAA
The DNA here is from genome assembly GCF_964194135.1 of Talpa europaea. Classification (NCBI taxonomy): domain Eukaryota; kingdom Metazoa; phylum Chordata; class Mammalia; order Eulipotyphla; family Talpidae; genus Talpa; species Talpa europaea. The sequence goes on along the minus strand of NC_140075.1, from coordinate 4,166,385 downwards.
CCATCTGTCGGTTTCAAGCAGTCTTTACTGAAGAGAGGTGCCTGTTCTAAAATGCCGATGTGGGGACACACTCCCCTGTGCTTGGTCTGACCCGGCTGTGGGTTCCCGCTCCCCCTCTGGGTTTGGACTGCAGGCCAGAAGGGGCCTGGCATGGGCGAGCTTCCCCACTCACCTCTGGCTCCTGAGGGAGCCTTCTGTAGGCAGTCTTTACTGAAGAAATGTCCCTGTTCTAAAATGGTGATGTGGGACACACTCCCTGCGTGTCCAGTCTCAGGCACACACTTCTGCATGCCCGGTCTGCCCCGGCTGTGGGTGCCCGCACCCCCTGTGGACTCAGACTGCTGGTCTGAAGGGGCCTGGGGTGGGCTAACTTCCCAGCTGGCCACGGGCTCCTCCAGGAGCCTTCTGCTGGTCAAGCAGTCTTTTCTGAAGAAAGGTGTTAGTGACTTTTTTTCTGGTCACTAGGTGGCGCCAGAGATCTCTCCTAGAGCCCTTGGGGAGCTGTGTTTTTCACCCCGTGGGACAGGGAACAGAGTGGGAATGGTAGGGAAAACCTCAACGGCTTTGGGGTGCTGTGTCTGCCTTGTGCCCCACCGACGTGGAGGGCACACGCCCTGAATTTCGTGCCCCGGGTCTCAGTTCCAAAGCCCTCAAGTCCAGGACGTGGGCTGTAGCCCAGTTCAGTGGCCCCAGGAATGGCGTCTTTTGCACCCTGCTCCCGTGTCCGGGCGCCTGGTTTCTGATTACTCAGTGAGGGACTTTCACCTCAGTGAGGGCCCCCACGTGTCTCCCCGCAAGCCTAGGTCGCAGGCGCGGGGACCTAGGCAGCCGCGATCCTGATCCACGTTTGCTTATCAAGCGCGCCGCTTTTCCGCTTTTCCGAGCAAGCTTACCGGCCAGCCCGGGGCTATGTGCAGGTCTCCAGAGTCTTTGTTGTTCTCTAATGGCGCCTGGAGCCATTCGCTCACCACCGTGGTGAATCCTGCAGGGTTCTCCACAGCTCCCGTTCACAGGGTGTGGTGGCTGAAGTATTTCCTTTCCACTCCCAGTCCCACTTGCTGCGTGGTTTGTTCTTGTTGTTTGTTTTAGTTTGTTATTTTCCTCCTCTCTGCTGGTTGGAGAGTGCCGAATTTGTGGGTGGGTGGGGGGGCAGGGTTCTGCACTTCCCTCCCTTCTCATCCTCTTTTATGGCAACTTTCTTCTTTGGGCAGTTTGCTGGAGTCGTCCGTTTATCTTCCGTGTCCCAGTTCTCATTGGGACCTGCCGCCTTTCCTCCCTATTAACTTTTTTTTTTAATGGGAGATCTTACTCGCAGTGTCTCCTCGCCGCCATTTTGCTCCGCCCTCCTATTTATTTATACATGAACCAGGGTACAGACCAGTTGCCAGGGAGGGTGAGAGGATTCACCAGAAACAGAGTGGCAGACTGATTGTAGGCCAAATGGTTTTCAGGCTTTTCTGCCCTCCCACCATCAGGACTGCCCTGCCTGATGGGGCACCTGCAATTGTTACATTGTGGCAAACTGTCTTCTTTACTTCTGTGGGCCATGAGAGGAGTCCTGAGAGATAGTCACCAAGAGAAGCAGAAGCAGGAGAGAGGAGAGAGACAAAGAGACAGAGAGAGAGAGAAGGGGAGAAAAGAAGCCAGAGAAGCCCAGAGTGAAGACTTAGGGCTTCGAGACCTGCCGGCCTCTTGGCCCCCTGGCACCCCAGCCTGCCGTGTACCTGGTTGCTGCAATGCATGTAAAGCTCCACAGAAGCCTGAGAAAGCCACTGAGGACTCCCAAGACTCTCCTTAACCTGTCTGCCAGATCAGAGAACCTGCAATGTGCCTATCCTGCCACTACACTGCTGAGGGGAGCAGCGGGCGCCACAGGAGAGGTCTGCAGTGTCATGTGGGACCCTTGTTAGCCAGCCGGGATCGAACTGGCACTGCAGAGGCTGTGGACAGCTTCACAACACTATGCTCAAACGACTGGGCTACTAGGGGAGGCCCTCAAATTTATATTTTTAAGAGTGACTTGTTGGCTTTTTTTTTATGTACCATGAGATATACAGGAGAAGAGACACATTAAGATCTTATTTTATAGTTCGCTTATTCCTGGACTCTCACTAGAAATCTGATTTTGGGGCCTCCCCGGTGGCACAGCAGTTGAGCACTGGGTTGCGAGGCTGGCTGGTTCAATTCCTGGCTGCCGTTCGAGGGTCCCACATGGCGCTCAGACCTCTCCTGACACCCGCTGCTCCCCTCAGCAGTATACTTCGTTGGTCTGCCTGCTCTGCTCTCCCCTCTGGCTCTGGTGAAATCTGTCACCCTCCTGCACTTCTGACTGTACCCAGTGCTTGTATAAATAAATAAATAAATCTTTAAAAAAAAAGAAATCTTAGGTTTGGAATTGAACTCGCAAGAGCTGAAATTTTCACTCTATAGCTTTAGCAGGCTAAGTACTTTTAACAAAACTTTACAGAGACCCGATAAGCAATTTGGAAGTTTTCTCAACCATTAGGTGTCCTGTATAGATTATTAGAATTCCAAAGTAACTTAGCAATTTTTACAATAAACAGTCAGATTTTAAGATTAGGAAAACACAGGAAAATAGAAATTTATACCCATAGAATTTGTAGTGTAGTTAGTATTGCTAGTAAAGAGAGTGAAGATAGTATTGCTGGTTGAGTTAAGTTAGCATTGTCAGTATTTAGTGAGGTTTAGTGAATACTTGAGTACTATTAGTACTATCACATTTATTAATATCATAGGAGAGTCAGTTGTCAGTGGAGGTAGCACAAGGGCAGTGAGCACAGTCAGGGCTGGTGAGTGCTGACCCGAGAGGGAAAAGTCAGGCTGGCAGACTTCGGAATCAGCGTCCAGGGCTTCAACCGGGCGCTGAGCACGTGCTGCTGTCGCCCAGAACACAGGGACCCCGTGGTCTACCTTGGCCAGAGGTACAAAGGCCCCAAGGTGGATGTGTGGAGCCTGGGCATCATGCCCTACCAAATGGTGACCGGCGCACTGCCCTTCAGGGGGCCCAGCCTCAGGGCGATCACGGAGTGCGTCCTGGGTGGGAACGTCCACCTGACCTCCTACCTCACGGTCCAGGGCGGGGACCTGCTGGCCAAAATGCTGGCACGGGACCCCTGGAGGCTCCGCCCCCTGGAGAGCATCCAGCAGCATGCCTGGGTAGCAGAAACGAGCAAGGGACTCCTGCCCTTCAGCGAGCCGCCACTCTGCCCCCAGGACCCAGCCATAACCAAAGGTATGGAGCGCCTGGGCTACCAGAGGCAGGAAATTCGAGAGGCCATTGACGCTAACAAGTATGATAAGGTCATGACCACCTACCTGATCTTCCGCTCCAGGAAGCAGGCGGGGGAGGAGGACTATAAGGAGGAGGGGGAGGAGCGGCCGAGGCGCGTCACTTTCCAGGTGCCAAAGTGTGTTACCTTCCGGGAGCCTGGTGACCCAAAGTTTCAGGAAATACACAAAGCCAAGAATCCAGGACAAGGAAAAAATAATGAAGCTGACAAGAGGGAAGAAACAGATATCATTCAAAGGAAAACCAATCAGGCTGACATCAGACTTCTCTGAAGAAACACTACGGGCAAGGAGAGAGTGGAGGGACATAGTCAACAGACTCCAAGAAAACAGATGCCAACCAAGAATACTCTATCCCGCAAAGCTCTCTTTCCTCCATGAAGAAAGAATATGGACCTTCCCAGACAAAGAGAAACTCCGGAATTTCATTACGAATAAACCCCCACTCCAAAAAATACTACAAGGAATCCTAAAGCCAGAACCTCAGAGGGACGAATAACAACGAAAGAAGACCAAAAAAAAAAAAAAAAGTTATTAAAAGAATAAATAAAATCAAAGGAAAGACAAACATAATGGCAAATACAGATGCTAACATATCAATATTAACTCTGAATGTAAATGGACTAAACTCTTCAATAAAAAGACACAGATTTGCAGCTTGGATTAAGAAACAAAACCCAACCTTTTGCTGTCTCCAGGAAACACATTTAGCTACAAAAGATAAAAATAGGCTCATAGTCAAAGGATGGAAAACAATCCTACAAGCAAATGGGCCAAAAAAGAAAGCAGGAAAAGCTATACCTATATCAGATAAAACAGACTTCAAACTCAAAAAAATAAAAAGAGACCCCAATGGTCACTACATTATGATTAAGGGGACAATACTTCATGAGTTGATGTCTTAATTGGCGTCATCCTGTGGCACAATCAGCGGGTAATTGGAGCACTGAGTGTGTCAGAGGCAGTTTATTGGTGGTTTACACCTGTGTGGGGAGGAATGTAATTCATCCCCTTTCCAGGCTCCATCACACTCCACTG